>NC_140581.1:1107327860-1107998636 GCF_964204655.1 Triturus cristatus | reverse complement strand
AAAAGCCCGCACTTCCTTTTGTGTCTGGGGTATTGACATGTTAGCAATTAACTGGATGCGATCTGGTGTAAGCTGCCTTCCCTCCTTGGACAGCGAGTGACCAAGATAAATAACTCGCTGGACACAGAATTGCAGCTTAGAAGGAGACACCTTGTGCCCCTTGTCTGCTAGAAAATGTAAAACTGTCAGAGAAGCCTTTTCACATTCACGTTCGCTTCTCGCGGTGATCAGCAGATCATCGACATATTGAAGCAGTGCAGTATTGACTGGCATGTGGATACTGTCAAGTTCTCGTTTCAGTGCTTGGCTGTAGATGCTGGGGCTTTCTGTGAATCCTTGGGGAGCGCGTGAGAATTTAAAGCTGCGCCCATTTAAACTGAATCCGAACAAATATTGGCTTTCCGGATCTATTGGGACGCTGAAAAAGGCATTCTTGAGATCAATTACAGTAAAGAATGTTGCTTCGGAATCAATTGCTGTCAATAATGATGATATATCAGGGACCACAGGAAATTGTGGTACAATGCACTTGTTTAGTTCACGCAAATCAATAACCAATCGGTATACTGGTGGGGCAGTAGGATCAGTTCGTTTAAGAATCGGAATTATCGGTGAATTACATACATTGGAGTCTGTTTCTACAACTACTCCCTGGGCAATTAGCTCATCAATGATTTTCAGCAAAGCCACTACAGCATCATGTGGTAACTTGTATTGTCGCATTCGTGGTAGTACCACTCCTGCTTTCAATGTGACTCGGTATGGTGTAATGTTCATGCAGCCAACATCCGTAGGGCCTTGTGCCCATAGATGTACTGGTAAAGTCTGTAGTCGGGGATCCATGTCCCTAGACACATAGTGACCTTTAAAATCACGTAGAAACAACCTTACTCCTTCCGGAGAACAACATATTATGGCTCCTAGTGCTTTCAGAGTTTTAATTCCTAACAGATTTTCTGGGCATGATTTAGTAAGCAATAAATCTGTAGTTCGTGTCAAAGGTCCTATCGTAAGTGGGAGAGGCTGTGATACTTCATTAACAATAGGTTTTCCTGAAAAACCAAGGGAAACATTTTGAGAGCCTGAGAGGGGTGCCCCTGGAACTTCACTACGTTTTATAGTTGTTCGACTTGCCCCTGTATCGAGTAAGAATTTTCTATCTTGACCTAATAATTCACTATGCACATACGGTCCTTCTTGATCTACAGGAATCTCGATGAGCGGTAAGTCAACTTCCCTCTCTAGGCTTGTTCATGCGTAACGCTGATACTCAGGATATTCATATTGTGCAGTCTGATACATTTGTCGTGTTGTGGTTTGTGTGGCAGTAGCAGGCAACGGTGGTGCAGCTGGCACAAACTGTATGGGCTGCTGTGAGGCTGGCATGGACTGTTGCTGAACTGGCATGGACTGTCCATGCTGCATAGCTCCTTGTTCATTCTGATCTTGTCTAACTAATCGTGGTCTCTCTTTTGCAATACCTGTAGCTATATTACGTTTCAGGACTGGACAGTCGTGTACATAATGGCCTAGTTGTTTACAGTAATTGCAGGTTCCTTTTACGGGAGCTGCAGAATCACCAGAATGTGTCACACCCTTTTTGTGACCCTCTGCTGGTACTGTCTGAGAAACTAGCATTTTCATTTTTGTATCCTTCATGCGTCTATGCTCGTGTTCTTGTTCATCCCTAATTCTATTGTGATGATACTGTAACATTTGTAGCATTTGTGACGGAGTGTTACTTTGCCAGGTACTCTCGAATTTCAATATTCTATTCTTCACTGGAGGCAATGCATTTTCCACTAATTTTGTCACAAATAAATGTGGATATGAGTCACTACTTGCTTTTATACCACTGTTTATACCAAAACATTTTTCAAATCGAGCATAATAATCGCTTGTGTCTTCATCTTGCTTTTGTTTGCAGGCTGTGATTGCACCCCAATCTTCCTTTTTTGTAGTTAATAGACGTGGCAGTACCTGTACTAGTAAACCTGGTAACAGTTTAACTTTATCCCCGAGCCCTGAACCTGCAGTTCGGGCCCTTTCTTCCTCTGCTAATGCTGTCCAGTCTATCTTTTGGTCTCCCACTTCCCACTCTTTTTCTTTCAGTTTTTCATAGATGCCAGCAGGCAAAAGCACCTTTAATATCGTCATAATATCAGGAAAGGTGTACTCTCCCATTAGTAACATGTCCTTAATTTCTCGGTGGAAACCCGCTGGGTCTTTGTCATGACTAGGTACTACTTTCTTCATTTCTAATAATTCCATTTTTGATATGGGTGTGTAAACAAATACACGGTGAAACTCATTGTCTTCGCCTTTTATTGGGTGCACTTCTCGTAAAGGCTTTTGTCTATCCATATAGTACGGCGTTCTTTCTCTGTGGGGCAGCGAGAGAGAATCCGGATTTACAAAAAGGACATACTGTTTACGTGACACTAATATCTCTTTAATTAGCTTGTTACTAGAACCTCTCCATCTGTTCGTGAGTAGTTCCGTTAATATATCAGGTAAAGGACCAGGGTCAGCATGTTGGCTCTTATATAATATAAGGAGTTGCTGAATCATATAGATTCCAGCTAAACGTTGTTCATCTGCACTGAGATTAAAAAACGTGTGTGCTACGGTCTCATCACCGTATATTTCAGGACTGTCAATCCAGTGAACAGCTGATCTGGCTAATTCTTGCTCATCCATGGAATCGAGGAGGTGGTAACCCCTTCGTTCTCGTAGTATTTTATCTGCGGCTTGAAACAAATGTTCAGGAGACTTCAGATTTATTACAGGCGTCGGATACGTTCTGCTATTATTTGGGCATACAGAGTGTATGGGATCAGAAAAACATCTAGCATTATTACAGGATCTTCCTCTGCCTACATAGGCTATGGTCTCTGACTGTCTTGCGGAATTCCCTGATTCGGACACTTCATCTGGCTCGAACTCGTCTGTTCCCAATCTTTCTTCATGAATACGCTCTATTTCTCTACGGATTTTTCGGCACATGGCTATTATACAATTTTGCTTATCGTGTCTCCCTTCTGATATATTCTGGCTCCATCTTGTAAGAATAAGCATTGCATTCGGGTCTACCCCCGGACGGTCTTGATTTCTGATCACACAGTTTATGAGGAAACGTAACAGTTCCCCCTGTATCTCTACTCTCTGGAATTCCATAGCTCTGTTAATACATCCTGGATCTCGTCCTGTTTGAACAAAATGGTATATGTTATCTAGATGCGTAGTCATTCCTGGTAACCTTGCTAAATACTCTGCGGCTCGCCTGATGCGTAATGATGCCAGGACCATTTCGTCCTCTTTACCAACCACCGGGTCATATCTACAATTTACAAGGAGTTCCTTAAGCGTACGTTCACTTACGAATTTAGGAGTACGTGAATGCGCTGATTCTTGAAAGACAAGTTTATTTATTCTGGGTGGTGTAAAGGTATTGCTAGCACCTCCCGTGGCCCCATCTGGGGCATCGGGTGTGAATGGGTTCGTTGAACGTGACACAGCAACTATGGGTGTCGATACCACTGTAGAATCGACTGCGGGGACAGATGTGCTTGCCGAAGCTTGTATCGGGACTTGCTGTTGCACGGGGTCGGATACCTGATCCTGACGTTGAACCCCTCCGCCAGACGGTCTATGTAGTGTGGCGTTAGTATACTCGGGAGCTGTGTCGTCTAGATATGAGGAAAGAAAAACATCTTCTGCGGTTCTGGGATGCCCCTTTTGATGTACCTTAATTGGAAATAACGGGGGTGGCAAGTCTTTTGGCATCCCTGGAACAGCCTTGGGTAGTCCTTCGGTTAGAAGGGGATACATACCTTTCATAAGAGCATTTCTTCGTCTATTTACTTGTTCTGACTTCACTCGGATACCTTCCTCAATTAATAGATCTTCTTGAACTTTATTTGAACTTTCTTTACTCCTCTCTTCTTGTCTACGTGCTTTTTCTGTACGTCTATGAGATTCTTTACGCCATAACTCAACAGCGTCTTTCTGTGACTGTCTGACCTTTCTTTTCCATAACTCTTCCTCCACTTTCATGATGCACTCTGCATCCCAGGTTCCCGCTGCGGGCCACCTTTGACTTTCCGGCAATCCCTTGGTATAATCTACCCATAGATCAAGAAACAATATGGCATCTAAGCCATGCTTGTGGTACATAAAATGCCCTGGAGTGTCCCTCGGAGGAATAGGAACTGCTTCTTCAAGCACCCCTTTTCTGGTAGTAATCTGTCTTAACTTCGAGAAGAGCGGCATATTGACAACTGATCTGATACTTACTCTTGAATTCACTTAATACGAAAAAACACAATAATGAACAGTGAACAAAGAACAATCATTCATACCACAATATGCAAGACATTTGAACACTTTAAACATTGAATATTAAACATTTTAACAATAACCGACAATGATGACAGTCTGCCTAACTAATCACCACGCTGAATTCTTGACAATAACTAAATACTTCGGAATACTTGATATACTGCTAAACAGTACATATACACTGCTAAACAGTGCAGACCGGATTTGTGTACCCAAATCCGTCTTGACCGGCACAACCTATGTGCGCGTCAACACGCCTCCTCGGCGATGGTACTCACCGAGTAGCTCCTTGAAACGGAAGGCCTCAGAGAATGGACAGGACTCGATAACTGCGGATAGCGGACCCTCTGGACATCGGGATTTCGAAAAACCTGGTGGGCTTCTGTATACCTCGGATCTTGCTCTCTCAGCTAGGCTCTGGTCGGGATACTTCGCACTTCTCACCGCCTCGTCTGGGTTGATCGCAGCCTCAGTCGCCCCCGCTTGACCGGAGGGAGCTTACAGGAAATCCTGCTGGTACGCGTTTATGGTCCGTCCAGCTGTGGCAGGAGACCGGGCCTGCAACGCACCGCCGGCGCGTGAGATGAGAAAGTGTCCCTGTTCGGGCGCCATTATGTGGTAAATATTCTTTTTACCGAAACTGAATTTCATACGGAATCTTTAAAAATACAGTAAAATAGCTCAGAATAACAAGAGGCAGAATCCGTGGTATAAGAGGTTTCTAAATGGGCTTTATTCCATCCAAAATGGCCGACTCGAGTCGCGGCCTTCAGGTTCCGTCACCACGAGGGTTCAGGAAGTGAAGTACAATACTTTATTGACAAGAAGTAACTTTTATAGGTCATACATTTACAATGAAACAAGTGCAAAAAGGCGTAACAATTGATAAGATAAATTAACATAGTGATACGTAATTGAAACTAGGCGTAATAAGGAGCAAAAAGAAACATGATTGGCTCTCATTATCTTACATAGGTGGATCTATACGATAATACTTAACATGGATGCGTGCGCAGCAGCATGACGTGTGATTGACGTGCAACTAGGGGGTGAAGGGGACTTGACATTTAGCTCTACATGTGGAGACGAGAAGTCTAGGGGGTCATGTCAACCTAATCCCAAATCATATCTAACATCCTATGTTTAGAGAACTATGTTATCCACAAGGAAGGACTCTCGGACAGAATCTATTCTATACTAACTGTATGTGCGTGTACAAGCGTCTAAGTGTCTATATGAGAAGCGAGGGGCAGAAAACTTTCCATGGCAACAGGGCTATGAATCACTTGCAGGAGGACGGAAAGGCTGAGTCCTTTGCTTGTGAGCTAAAGGAAATGTTTACCTAAATCACTAGACAGGAATGCATCGGCTGAAGAGCAAAATAGATAATTCGAAGGTGAAATACAGCTTCTTGGCAGGCAGGCGAAAACTGGCCGAGGCAGGCACCGTTAGCTGCACAGGGAGTAGGACAAAGTTCATGGATACAGATGCGAGCTCAAGCTGAAACTGTCAGAGACAGAGAGCAGGGAAAGGCTTTGAGGAAAGAATCGGGCCTACTTGCCTGAACTGTAAAAATGGAGTACCTTAGCCATATAAAGTCGGTGGCTTTTCATACTTAGGAATTGAATATCCAGCCCATTGATGGCGGATCTGACAGAGAACATGTCGACTGTAGACACACATATGTTTGCGTCTTGGAAACTGGAACTGGAGGGAACATACATGTACTTGTGACATGCACATAGAATCGTTGGGGTCCAAGATAGGGGACATAACTGATCAGGAAAATCCACATTTCCACACTCCGGGTGCTGCGATGACGCCACAATGAAATTCTCCTTGCACTCTCGTTCTTGCGACACGCAATCGGATGATGCGTTGGGTACCAGTTAATCTTTTTCACGCTTCTGCTTCCCAGCTCCCAAAACACAGCAAAACGACCTCCTGAGGCCCCAAGACTGGGCAAGCACTCCAAGGCAGGTCAGAACTCCTTCAGCAGAGTTCCAGGGGAGCTGGTGGTGAAGTCCTTTTGTTCCTGGGACTCCTTAACAGGGAGCCAGCTCTTCTCAGGCCCTTGGAGATCAGAATCAAAAGAAGGGGACACAGCAAAGTCCTTCCCCTCTCCTTGGCAGCAAAGCAAAACAGCAAGCAGGCAGTCTTCTCCTCTTCAGTTCTTTTCAGTGTTCTCCTTGGCAGAGGTTCCTTCCTAGTTCCAAAGTGATCTAAAGTTTTAGGTGTCTGGGGTCCTCTTCTTATACCCCTCCAAGTCTTTGTCTCTCTGTGTTTCAGTGGGGGGATTCCCCTGCTCAAACCGGTTCCTGGGTGTGCTCTGCCCTGGAGCACCTGGTTCCTTTCAGAGTGAGGGGCAGGGTCGTTAGACGCTCAGCAGGAGGTGGAGCCTTCTTTGTGCCAGCAGAGGCAGAGTCCTCAGCCTGGCCAGCAGGGGGTGGAGCCAGCATTGTGTTGGCAGGGGCAGCCCTATTCAAACCCAGGGACTACTCCTCCCACCCATCTAAAGCAGATCTCCCTATTCACCCTGCTGCTGACTCATCCAGGCTCCTGGAGCCACCTAGCCTATCACCTGACACCAGTCAGCCAACCAGCACACAGGCACACAGGAAGGTTAAACAGGAGAATAGCTACTTTCTAAAAAGTGCTATTCTCACACAGTGAATTTAAAGCCCATCTTGCTAAAAAGATGTATAATTAAATTCTGAACACAGAGATACCAAACTTGGATTTTCTATCTTGCCCTTATGGGAAGATAGGCATGTAAACAGCCTTCCCCATTCTATCCTATGGGCAAGATAGCCTCTCAGCAGTGAAAAACGAAAATGGCTGTAATTCACTACCAGGGCATGTTACACACCTCAGTACATGTCCTACCTTTCAGATACACTGCACCCAGCCCAGGGGGGTACCTGGGGCCACCATAGGGATGCCTGACATGTACAGAAAGGGAAGGATAAGGCCTGGTCAGTGGGTGCACTGGCCAGGTCGACATGGCAGTCCTGGACTGCACATAGGCACTGCAAGCAGGCCTAAGACATTATTTTAGCGCTACTCCTGTGGGTGGCACAATCAGTGCTGCAGCCCACTAGTAGCATTTGAATCACCAGCCCTGGCACACTCAGTGCACTTTACTAGGGGCTAACAGGTGAAACAAATATACCAATCATGGATAACCAATCAATATAACAATTTATACAGAGAGCATATGCACTTTAGCACTGATCAGCAGTGGTAAAGTGCCCAGAGTCCTATTGCCAACAACCACAGCTCAGAAAAAATAAAGGAGGAAGAAGCAAAAGGTTTGGGGATAACCCTGCAAAAAGGGCCGTTTCCAACAGGTATCCCTTATCTGATCCTGCCTTTCAGCCAGAATGGTTCTGTGTGGGCATATAGAACGATATTCATATACGCTCATGAAGCCAACCCCCTACGTTCTGTGAAAGATAATGCTAAGAATAGTGCTCTAGTTAAGGGTATAGTAGATATGATTAGGGAAGATATTTCCTATGAGACTATCCCGAGAGATGAGCCACTAGCATATATTGGATGGAACATAACAGGATATGGAGTTACTCTGAGTGAGAACCAGCAAGCAAAGAGATCCTCCCCAATCTGGATTGTACCCCATCAGGGTCACCTATGTCTGCAAGGTAATGGCAAGAATCCCAGAGCTCAGTTAGGGAAAAGTATCTGCACTGAAACATATGTTTTTGCGTCTCACACTTCCCCTTCGTTCTTAGCAGCTAATGGTACCTATTTCATCTGCCATAATAGAGCCTATACATGGTTGCCCCCTGACTTCTCAGGCACATGTTTTGTTTCGTTCCTGTTGCCACCCACCTACACGGCCGCGGCAGATTACCACAGGACAAGGATAGTTAGAGGTGTCATCAGTAAATAAGACACTGCAGGACAAGAACTTGGAGATTTCGTAAAGGGTTTTCTGCCGTTTTGGGGGCCTTTGGTTAACAGCAGGAACATAAGGCAATTGACAAGGGTGGTTGAATCCACGGTAGATGAAACCGCCGGTGCCCTTGGTAATTTGACTGCTGAGCTCCAGTCGGATCGCCTTATGACTCTTCAGAACAGGGTCGCATTAAATGTCATACTTGCAGACCGAGGTGGGGTATGTTCAGTGATCCAATCAAGTTGCTGTGTTTTCATTCCAGATAACGCTCCGACAGTTTACCAGGCCATTTCCAAACTGCATAAGATCTCCGAATCTATCCATGTGGATAAAGGAGATTGGTCATTGATGGGGTGGTTCTGGGAACTGATATCGGCCTGGGGATGGAAGATTCTGATAGTCATTGGGATGATCTTAGCCATTCTTTTCCTGTTCTGTCTGTGTGTACAGTGTGCTCCTGCAATATGTGGCCTCTGTGCTACATCGTGTGTAAGAAAACCTGTATCAAGAGACAAGCTAAGTAATAGGATGATGCTACAGCAAAATCTCAACGACTTTATGAATATAGACCTGGACCCAGACCTAGACTCAGATTAACGTGAGGATAGGTTATTGCCTATGTAAGGGCAAAAGGAGGGTCTGTGGTACTGAAAATTCTGGACCCGTGTTATAAACATCATCGTATCATGACGATTTTGGTATCAGCAGACCGCAAATGATTAGGATGCTATGCATAAGCATTTACGCCATATTCGGGTGAAGAAATCACCCTCTAATCATAGTTTCCGTTCTGATCCCTCGGTTTGACTTGAACGGCAGCCATTTTGTGATTGCCCTCACATAGGCCAATGACTAGGCCAAAAATCGAGTCTGAAGGACACATACACCTTTGCTGACTCCTCTGTGACCTGGGCAAGCTGACTCCACCGCCTGACGCCAAACCTGTTCGGCCAGTTCCTTTCCCAGTGGCCGAATGAGATTAGTATCAAGGCACAACATATCATAAAACATTTTCATCACACACAAACCATGCCTAATCTTACACACACCTGCCCCTGTTTCTTACTTTATGACTTGCTTTACGAGGAGGAGGTGCCCGTTTTTATTGGGGGTCCGTCGATATCTGATGAAAGTACTGAGCCTTGCCGGGTAATTGATTGAGGGCTGGACAAACTGAAATATGGGCTTGTCATCATGACTCTGCTTTTTCTTTGTAGTGAAAATATGTGAATGGTCAACTGTAAAATAAGGAATGTTTGCCTAAAGCATAATATTTTGTATAAAAAGAGAAGGCTGGCTTGTAAGGTTGAGCAGTCTCATGAGGATATACACCGTGTTGTACTTCTAGGATACCTGTTACTGGTTGCAGCCAATAAATACGATCTTTGACTTCACCAAGAAGACTCTGTGTTTCTGTAGACTGAAACAGGAAGAACTCGAAGTCTTAGGGTGTGTTCCCTGGCACCGCTGGGTTCTGAAAAACCCAGTACTTCAATGAGCCAGGTAGAGGAGGCTAGAAAAACGATGAAAAAACAATACTGTAAAAATCGAGTAACTCTGTGATGTATTTTGTCTCTTTCTCCCTTCTTCTATTCTTTGTTCTACCATGTATTGTTGATCATATTTTTTGTTTAGATATGTACTGTGAGGTGTAATGCTTTTTTGTATTGCCTACTAAGGACATTTGGAGCATTGGCTTGCTTATTACGTATAGTGTCCCTGGTTATGATTTGAATTGAATATACATTGCTGCATATTTCTATTTTTCTATTATTGTTTGACATTAAATAAATGAAAATGAAAATGTTTTCTGTGGCTAAATGAGGTATTTTTTTATAAATTTTGGATGTATTACCAATGAAAAAAATTTAATAGGGGGATTTCTTCGTTGTTTGATATTGATTATTTCCCCTGCCGTTCTCCCCCTTGTATGTTGCTTTCAGGGGCCCTCTTAAGTTTTGGTTAATCGGCTTTTGTAACCTTCGATCATGTGTAAGCTGTTTTATTTTGCTTAGTATTTCGCATCGTGTGTATGCTGTTTTATTTTGATTATTATTTCGCAATATACTTTATTGTTGTGTTATCTCGCCACGTTATTTTTAATTTATTATTGTGCCGCCTAACTTGCGATCAGCCTTTGTAATCTTAGATCGTGTTTATGGTATGAAGATTACAAAAGCCAATTGCAAGTTAGGCGGCACAATAATAAATAAAATAAAACTAGTTTTTGTATAGCTGTATGTTATCTCGCCACGTTATTTTTTATTTATTATTGTGCCGCCTAACTTCCTATTGGCTTTTGTAATCTTCATACCATAAACACGATCTAAGATTACAAAGGCTGATCGCAAGTTAGGCGGCACAATAATAAATAAAATAAAACTAGTTTTTGTATTGCTGTATGTTATCTCGCCACGTTATTTTTTATTTATTATTGTGCCGCCTAACTTCCTATCGGCTTTTGTAACCTTCATAGCATAAACACGCTCACTTTCTCTTGCTGCAGGTAAGACGTGCTCTGGTGCCAATTTTACACCCCTCCCTCCCGTTGTTGTGTGTAAACCATAGACACAAGCATTTGCAATGCAATAGGTCTCGCATTTACACGAGTTTAAGTTATTGCCATTGTAAAAGATAATGCATTTTATTTATGTTTTAAAAAACAAAACATAAATAAGAAGCATGGTCATTTACAATGCCAATAGCTCAAACTCGCGTAAATGCGAGACCTATTGCATTGCAAATGCTTGTTTCACTATGTAGGCGGATCTTCCCAATGGTTTCAGTAAGATAGCTGGTGATGTCCCAAAATTAGGCTTTTAGCCTTTAGGTACGCTATTTTATGCAGACCTGACTCCTAAAGGTCTTTAGAGACGTCTTGACACTTTGTCATCTTATTCAGCTGCTCAGATCCTGAAGATAAATTAAAAAACTAAGGTCATGAGGTTTTGCCCAAAGGGGTGTCGGATTAATACGAAGTAAAAGTTAACATATAATATTTCTAACAATTACAAGAAAAGAACACTGTTCCTATGGTCGGGTGCAAATAGTCACTCAGGCCTATCAAATGAAAGAAAGGTACAGGAAAAGATAAGACCCCAGGAATTGTGCGTGAACCCACTAGTGAAGTGGGAAGAACATGTCCTTTTACTTGTTGCCTTCAACGGACATTCGTGAGGGGTCACATGGATATGTCAATTCTGCCCTTTTGCCTTATGTGTCTTTGTGAGTGTGATTGTGTGCACACGATCGTGGCACACTACGATACATCAAGCCAGTCTGATGATCATAATTTGTCTTCTTTCCTGTTTTTCTTTCCCTTAGGTTAACATCAGGAGCGCTTACAACCAATGGGTTGTAGCCATCATACAGTCCTACTTGTCAGCTCTGAAATTTTGAGAGGGTACCTATATTTTAAATTTGGATATCACGCGCACTTTACTCTAATTGTTGTTTTGGTCCTGAAGAAGCGCCAATGACCTTTGTGGCAATAAAGGCGTGAAACATGTCGAACCATTAGACCTTTTACATTAGGACGTACTATGCCCTTTAGGACAATATTCCTTTTTATGCTGCCTAGGGCTCCATAATTTCTACACATGCTGTATGACACCCCCTAGCAAGCTTTTAATTATCTTGCACGTTACTTTGCACCTTGTATAGAGCACCCACTTTCCCCGCACACCCACATGCACCATCCGGCAGTCCTTAAAAGATCTCCGATAAAGTGACCCTTCGGGGGACCCGTTGGGAATTGCAGCGCCGGCCCAACGAGGAGCACCTGCCCGATGATGAAGCATGACATCCTCCGGGGTGTGTGAGGGCAACAAGTAAAAGGACATGTTCTTCCCACTTCACTAGTGGGTTCACGCACAATACCTGGGGTCTTATCTTTTCCTGTACCTTTCTTTCATTTGATAGGCCTGGGTGACTATTTGCACCCGACCATAGGAACAGTGTTCTTTTGTTGTAATTGTTAGGCATGAGGAACGTGAACACTGGACCATAATCAGTTCCTAGGTCCCCACCTTTTGTTTGGATAGTGATAGCATGGCAGTTGTGCCGAGGGACCTCTATATTCTTTCTTTCTCTGCTTCCTTTTTCCTTTCACACACTAGGCATTGTGGTCCCATATTGCGGGCGTTTAATTTTTTTTTTTATATACAGATTCATGCCTTTATCCAACTGGCTTGTTTTGGGATATCTATCTCCCAACCTCCTGCTCTGTTTGAGGTACTTTAGGAATTTTAGCTACTGGGATTACATCCACAACTAGTGTGGACTACCTTACCCCTTCAGCGCGGCGCGGATTACCGCACTGTGCTGAAGGGTTCGTGCGCGGGCGGGGCCATGACGGAGCGGTTCCGTCATCCGCACAGCGCAACCGATGCGCATGACGGAACCGCTCCGTCATGCGCATCGAAGGGGTTAAGGAACTTAGTTTGACTCTTTTGCAGAGATACTGGCCCTGCTGCACCAGCATCTCTTGTGGGCGGCGGGTACTATTGCACACTAACTTTTGTGTCCTGACACCTGCCTGGTAAGAGCCAATATCATTATATATACATTACCAACTCGTACGCCGATGCCCTGTCACCGGGTGTAGTCTCCCTGGTTGACGCATGCACATCTTTGATAGCATCTCACGCATGCGCATTACTTGGGAGCTCACGCGGACGTCCCGTAAGGGGATTCCATCTGGGCTCCTACTACCTTGATTATATCTAGCCCGCTTTCCCGCCAGGAGTAGTGCACCATTGGCGGATGGATGGATTCGTTGTAAAGATGGGAGCCGGTCCCCGACCAGTATCGTGAGTACATGGTGGGCACCTGATAGATGTTAGAACACCTTACAGTGACTTAGTTACCTCCTTGGCTGTTTTACAAGAGTATCTACCTCTCTTTGCCTTTTTGACTGCCCTCTTCTTTTTATTCCAGTACGGTGTGCTTCCCCCCCCGGCCTCCTGAGTTTGGTGGCGCGGTATATAATATACAGCACGTTTGGACTTTATGAGCACGGTGAGACTACATTTGGGGTCCCGGCATGTCGACTTAGCATTTTAAGTAGGGTAGGTACTATAGACAGGGTTGCTGCATATTTCATTGACCACGTGGTCGTGTTTGGCGTCCACCAGGGAGTTACCCAAGCCTGCCCTAGTATTGATTTGTGTCCCACGTGGTTGGATTTATTTTAAATGTTCCCACTAAGTTTGTAGTGTAAACATTGTGTTTAATTACTGTTTTTCACCCGTATGGTCCTTTGAGAGACCAAGCCTGTACCGGCCATGGGTAGTGGCCATTAGTGGTACTGGGTCCTTCAACGGACATTCGTGAGGGGTCACATGGATATGTCAATTCTGCCCTTTTGCCTTATGTGTCTTTGTGAGTGTGATTGTGTGCACACGATCGTGGCACAATATGATACATCAAGCCAGTCTGATGATCATAATTTGTCTTCTTTCCTGTGTTTCTTTCCCCTAGGTTAACATCAGGAGCGCTTACAACCAATGGGTTGTAGCCATCATACAGTCCTACTTGTCAGCCCTGAAATTTTGAGAGGGTACCCATATTTTAAATTTGGATATCACGTGCACTTCACTCTAATTGTTGTTTTGGTCCTGAAGAAGCGCCAATGACCTTTGTGGCAATAAAGGCGTGAAACATGTCGACCCATTAGACCTTTTACATTAGGACATATTATGCCCTTTAGGACAATATTCCTTTTTATGCTGCCTAGGGCTCCATCATTTCTACACATGCTGTATGACACCCCCTAACAAGCTTTTAATTATCTTGCACGTTACTTTGCACCTTGTATAGAGCACCCACTTTCCCCGCACACCCACATGCACCATCCGGCAGTCCTTAAAAGATCTCCGATAAAGTGACCCTTCGGGGGACCCGTTGGGAATTGCAGCGCCGGCCCAACGAGGAACACCTGCCCGATGATGAAGCATGACATCCTCCGGGGTGTGTGAGGGCAACAAGTAAAAGGACATGTTCTTCCCACTTCACTAGTGGGTTCACGCACAATACCTGGGGTCTTATCTTTTCCTGTACCTTTCTTTCATTTGATAGGCCTGGGTGACTATTTGCACCCGACCATAGGAACAGTGTTCTTTTGTTGTAATTGTTAGGCATGAGGAGCGTGAACACTGGACCATAATCAGCTCCTAGGTCCCCACCTTTTGTTTGGATATATAATATTTCTACCATAGAAGTAGTAAAATCTTACTCTTATCTTAGAAGAATTATGTCGGCAAACTTGACTGACAGCGAACATATTGCACATATATCAAATAAGCCATTTTCCCATAGAAATGAACGAAAAGTACTTAGCAGAGCAACAGGTCACAATCTCTTTTTTAATCTTTTAACAGTATATAAAATGAAGATTTCACTGACTCTTATTTAGGCTATACAGACAATAAATATTAATCAATGGCACTTTATGCATAAGGTGGAGGGGAAGATTCTTCGCACTATTTGCACTTTAATTTCTATGGGCTCAGTAGAAGTCCCAAGGTTAGAGCTAGGATTGGCAAGCCCTTTTATAGGAGGACTACCTGTTATTTTACAATATAACCATTGTATACTACATGCTAAAGAAAAGAGTCTTTAGGAGTCTTATGGATTCTGAATGTTTCATTCCTACTATAAAGGCTGGACCATTTTTAACTAATAGTTTAAATGCACTTCAGCACTTTTCTTTAACTAGATTAGATATCCAGGATATGAGCTATTTTCACCTTAAAAATAATTTAAAACAAACCATAAAAATTGCTCCTTGGAAAATTATATAGAAATATGTAGAGCAAAATCTTGTTTCTGTTGTCAAATTCAATCATGTCAGGCAGCAGTCCCTCAAGGGTATTTGAATTGTAACCTGGAACGTAGGGGCCTATTAGGATGGCATTCTGATTTTTTCTGGCCGCCACCGTAGCAGGGATTGGGTGCGACCACCATGCGTGCGGTTGTCCCGCCCATGGTATTATGATGTGACCACCGCACGAATGGCGGTGATTGGGTTCGTCCACCATGCTTCCAGCCGTTCTGCCCGTTGAATTATGATGGGCCCGCCACTGCAGCAGTCGGATTCCTCAGCTTTAACATTGTGGCGGGTGGTGCTGGCAGCAGCACCGCTGCATCGCGAAAATAAGCATATTGTGCATTTCACTGCACTATGTGGCAGGCACTACACTGTGCCTGCAACTTGGTGTAGTGAAATGTAGGGGGGTACCATGGGAACCCCCCCCCCAGTGCACCCACACCCCCCCAACATAAAGGGGGCCCGCAACGGGCCACCAAACACAATCCCCTCCAGTCTTTCCATAGCGGAGAGACCGCCGCAGAAAAGCTGGCTTCCACTTGCATCCTAATCCAGATAGCGGAAAAAGCCAGGCACCGGCACCATTTTGGCAGTCCAGTTCTGCCCACCAGACCAGCGGGCAGATTGCTACCGGCGGAAAAGCGGTAGACGGATCTTAACACCGCCGCGGTCACCACCGCCATCATAATCTGACCGGCAGTTTTCAAGGTTACGATAGCGGTGCGGAGGACACCACCTGCCCGGTGGTGGCGATCCGACCGCCATCGTAATGGGTCCCATAGAGTGTAAAGATGCATAATGTTATGTTGGCAGAATTGTTTACCGTTAACAACTGTGACGGATGCAAGGCAGAGTGCAGTCTGGGAGGAGAGAATATGCACCTTATGTTATAATGATGTACAGATCATTGAACATGTTATTTTTGTTTGTCTCGCTTTAAAAATTTATCAACAGAGATTTTTAAAACCACTTTTTAAAAAATACAGCATTTCAACAGCTAAAGCTGCAATGGCAATGACAAATCACCCAGCTAATTAATTAATATGCTATAGAATGTTTACATTTTTTAGTTCTTTTTTAAAGTTCTATTAATCGATTACATTTTGTACATTGTAGATCTCATTGCAAGATCTAAAGGACTAATTATGATATTGGTGGACACGGTTACTCCGTCACAAATTTGACGGACATCCCGTCCACCAATATCACAATTCCATCCTATCCTATGGAACTTGTAATAGGGAGGACAGGATAGCTGTCACATTTGTGAAGGATTATCCCATCCACCAAGATCGTAATCAGGCCCTCAATATCTAATTAAGCCTGGAACCTTGTAAAAAGGACCTTTGATCAGGATCCTACTTCCGAGATTTCATACAAAGTATACTGCAGCAGAAGCTGTTGAACATCACCTCTGAAAGGAGTTTCACAACCAACTCCATATTTCCTGGAATAGGTGTAGGACTTCATTTTCTTGTAGACAATTGTACAAAGATTGAAAATCATTGGACGGAGTTTGCATAGCATATGTTACATAAGTATTTGATTTCAGAGTGGCCAGGTCACTACACTACCATGATGTGAAGCTCCCAATTACATGAGTGGGTGCAATCTCTCTTAAGCAGCCAGCGACACGAGTGAATCAAATACAATCAAAAACAGTTTGAAAGTGTAATTTGAAAAGTGTGGGTCACCTCTCTATCCACAACAGAGAAAATACAGGAGTAGTCGTAGGGGCAGCAATACTTTATAGCATGTTGTCCTTAAACATAGAGAAAACACACAATGAACTGGAACTTCTATGCCAGAGCATAGGAATCTCTCTTTCATAGGTGGACACTCCTCTCTAGATCAGTGCTGGGATGAGAAGGACTACATCAGGGGTTATGAATTTAAACTACACAAAACTATATGAAAATATTACATTAATGAATTAATGACTTAATTTATTGAATAATTAATTCATTCATTAGAATTGTGATACAACTGTATGTTTCAGCCAAACTTACTGGTTAGTCTTCAGCCAGAATTAATCCCTGGCCCAGCCCATATTAATTTATTGTGAGGAAGCCATTTACATTGGCTAGATAGGTCCATCTTCCTAAACTAGATTTGCTGTTGAGGGAGGCACTGAAAATACTGGCTGGTAGGCAAAGTTCATTCTACATAATTCAAACGTAAAAAGAACTTGCATTATGTCCCTCCGCCAGAATTCTAAAATGGTTGGATTTTGCCCTTTTAGTAAACACCTTTGTAATGTTGACAGCCCTGAGCTTCAGAAAATCGTTCAACATAAACAAATGCAATTGAGTATTTATGCATCAAAGCCAAGTCTACTTATCTTCTGTATCCTGGGCCAATCCTCCAGACAGTTTTCTACTTCCCTCTTTGAATCAACATCCAAATACCATTGTCAAAATAAACCCAGTCTCCAAAAAAAGAATAATTTTCATTTGTTGAACTTGTCAGCTTACTACAGTGAACATGTGAATAATTCAAACTATATAAGATCCGCCATATTTTAGTGCTTGATGTAATAATTGACCAGATTAAATGGTGTTTATTTTACTGATGGTGCTGAGGTTTGATGAGTAAACCCAGTTCCCTGTAAATCTTTGTGCATCAACCAAGTTATATATCTTCCCTGTTTTTGTGAGCTGTGACATCAGAAAAGCCTGTGAGGCAAGCATGAGCGTTCAGGAGGAAGACCATGGAGGTGCCCACCGGGAAGCAGAGATTAGCTGTATGACTTGTGACCGAGCGTGACTTCACTCTGTGAGCTGAGTCACTGATATTATTATCAAGGAGTTGGGTCGTGAGTTGTTGCATTGAAGAGGGACATCTCTATAAACAGACTGATTGATATTGGTAGCAGGATTTGAGTGGATGGGAGCTTCAACAGAAAATAGAAAATATGCCATTAAAGAGGCAAGAATCCATCATCCAGAATATATATAAGTCCATGCATGCCACTCTTAGCGACAAGAAAGAAAGGCGCACCCATATCCTAAAGGGAAATATCCACTGACAGTGCATAATACTGTTCCTATGCATGGTGTATACAGCTTACAATAGAAAGGCTCTCCACATTCACCAGGTGGATTGTTTAATAATGGTTTCAAAGTCAGTCAGAAACAACCAACATGCTTTTTGTTAGATTGCACAATGATGTGTTATTGTGACTTTCATATTATTTTATTAATTAGGCAATATCAACTGCTAATTACTTTTCCTTATTTATAGGCCCGACCCGTAGGTGACAGTGCATATCAAGGGGGGCCATTAAGAGGCATTATTACTCTGCATGCAATAAGGCTATTGGCATTCCCTTTCAAAAATGTGGTAGCGCTGAAGGAATAGAAGGTACCTCGGGCCTGAAAATATTGGAAACACAACTCAATTTTTCAGTGAGACTCCCTCAGCCTCTTCAGTTGTAGACTGTTTACACGCAACTGACTGAGCTCCTCTCCTTTATTTTGAAGAGAGGAATATCCAATCAGCCAAAAAAGTAGAATAACATTTACTTAGGTTTTCAATGTTTTTGTTTGAGATAGGCATATTTTAGTTTCTTTCAGTCAATATGTAACTCATTGAGGTGCACTGAACATTTATATATGGGGTCTGTGGGGCTTAAATGAAGGCAGAAGGGCAAACCATTTGAGAACTTATCTTGAACAGTAAGTTACATTCATGGCCAGAAGCATTCTCAGATATAGGATGTATATTACCCAAATGAAAGTATCTGTAGATTGCAAGCTGGATCAATCTCGGGGTGGGCAGTACTGCTGTAATTCTCTCTAGCATAATTGCTCATAAATGCCGCAACAGTATTCATAATTATGCGCAGTTGTGTGTATAGCGTAATCCAGCATTTAGCGCTATTTTCTTGGTGCAAAAAACACCCTCAGGTCCAAAATTCGTCTGAGGATGCAATTTGTGCTAAGAAAATAGCACTAAACTCTACAGGACTTGAAAAGCAGTAGCCAGTAGCTATTTAGCCCATCTTAGTACCTTGTTCCCATGCTCCTGCTGCAGGATTGTTTTTTCCAAATTCCTCTTAATTACTTAAGATGGCGTAATTGCATAATTTGAGATGTCATCAGTGATCTCATCTATGATGTCACTGACCATGTCATGAGTGATGTAATATGTGAGCATAAGCAGTGCATTGTGTGGTGCAAGTTATAGTTTGCTCAGCTAACTGTAACTGCTGAATTTCACTGGTTGTGTACAAGTGAACTCTGAGTCTAACAATAACGTCCCTGTAACCTTTGTTTTTTTCAGTGAATTTTTAAAGGTTTATATAATTCTATTTCCTAACTATAACGACCCTTTAACCTTTGGTTTTTAAGTGAATTTCTAAGGTTTTTCAAATTCTATGTCCTAACTATAAGGTCCGTGTAACCTTTGTGTTTTGATGTGAATTTCTATGGTTTTTTAACTAGTAGTCACGTTTACAGAGTGATGGAGAAAGGGCATGGGCCACCGACCAGCCTTCAGGAATCCTGCTGTTTCAGACTAACTGGAGGTAACAGGAGGGCTTCTGGGCCCCCAAGAACCCTCAGCATCCAGGAGAACGTCATCCCCCAACCAGCAGTGTGCCAGGAGGCACATTTGCAGAGTGGTTGAGAAGGGGACCTGGCCTCCGAAGTCTTCTCAGCTATAATGCTCTGTAGGACTTACTGGAAGTAACAGGTGGGTTTGTTGGCATCCAAGGACCCTCAGAATCCAAGGGGACTTCATCCTCCAACCAGCAATGCACCAGGAGGCACATTTGCAGAGTGGTGGGGAAAGGGGGCGTGGCCTCTGAAGACCTCTCATCAATCCCGCTGTGTGGGACTTAGTGAAGGTAACAGGAGGGCTTTCTGCCCCCAAGGACCCTCTGGAGGCAAAGGGACTTTATCCCCCAACCAGCAGTGCGTTTGTATAGTGGTGGAGAGAGAGGGGGTGCGGCCTCTGAAGTCCTTTCAGCAATACCACTGTTTGGGACTTACTGGAGGTAGCAGGAGGACTTGTTGGCCCCCAAAGGTTGCGGAGCCTCTGGCAACTTGCGTGCAGTTTTTTATAAAATTTTAAAAAATGAAAATATTAGAGGAAGGTGTCTGCGTGGTCTCACTTCCCTGGGTTGTTTTCGGCACAAGTTAACCCATCCCCAGGGGCCAGGCCTCTTTTCAATGGGAGAGTAGGGCCACCCTTTTTATTAACTTTTCTTTTAACATTAAAGGGGGGACTGAGTGGCCCCCCTCCTGGATTCATGTTGGCCCTTGGGACCCCAACCTCCAGGGCCTGTCCTCTGTTGTGGGTGTCTTGGTCCCATCCAGGGCATCCACTTTGTAATGTTGGGGACCATGGGGGGAGCCTCAAGGCCCACTCAGTCCCTGCCGGCTCCCTGCCTCCTGCGGGAGCCAGCATTGCTTTGACAGAGAGGGTACTGCTAACATACAGCTCCATCTCTGTCAAGCAATGGTGGTGGCAGTCCCTGAGGCTATCTTAGACTCCAAGACTAGGGTTGCGTGGCCACCACTTTTCAGTTTAGTGGGCCTCCCTAGGGAGGTGGTTGTCTCCAGGGCTGTATATGGCCCCGTAGGGGGCTGCCCGCCCCCCCCCTCTTTTTGAAGTTCTACCTGGGGTAGGTGGTCGTCCCAGGGACACTTGGGGTCTGTGAGGTCCCCTTGCATCTAAATTTAGCCCCAGGGAGGTGGAGGTCCTGGGGAATGGAGGGGTCAGAGAGGCTCCTCCATTTTTCTATATGTAGCCCTGAGGAGGTGGCAGTCCTCGTGGCTGCGGGGGGTCCATTTATGCCCCTTGTATAATTTATTCTCAAAACCCCAGAGAGATGGTGGTACCCGGGGTTTCAATAAACCATAGGAGGGGGGCACCAAGCCTTCCCCTCCTTTATTTATTTATGTGCCAGTGGGATTTGTCCCACCCGGGGGCTTCCTGATAAAGCTCATCATTTTTTCCAATTTTTATCACAAATCCACCCACAAATTTGCAGCAAAATGTAATTGCGATACCTGGGCGGTCAGGGTATTCCTACCCTGCCCCTTTTTTTATTTTGTATTTTATTGTAGGACTTGGCTTCTAGCCATGTCCCAAGCTGGCTGCCAACACTTCCTGGTTGAAGTGTTAGCAGCCAATCAAATTTCAATTGGAATCGCGAGTCCACTGCAAGGATCCGCGTACCCAGAGGTCTATATTTATTAACCTTAAATAACTCCAAAACTACTGAATGGATGTACACCAAATCATAGAAAGTATACTTTCTGTACCAACATTTAGCTTTCTGCCAAATTTGGTGTAGTTCCGTTCGGCGGTTCGGGCTGTAGTCATGTTCAAAATCCGAAAGGGAAATTACATATGGAAAACACATTTTGGCACCCCCTTTTTTACCTGATCCCGCTTGATGGATCACCCCGAAACTTTCAACACAGCAGCTGAATCAAATAAAGCAAAAATGTAGACATTTCATGAAGATTTATAAAGCAGCGCTAAAGTTATTGGCAAAAGCTAAAAACACTTGGTTCTAACTATAACTACCCACTGGGGATATATATTCCCTAGACCAAAGGTTACAGAGACGTTATAGTTAGGAAACAGAATTAAAAAATCTTCAAAATTCATGGAGAAACCAAAAGTTACAAGGGCGTTATAGTTAGGCTCAGATTTTACTTGTACAAAATCAGAGATGTCTGTTACTGGGTATATGAGTGTCTGAGTGGGTCTGGGTGTACCTGCATATGAGTCTCACTGGGTGTGTGAGTGGGTGCATGAGTGCTTGAGTGGGTCTGTGAGTGGGAGCATGAATCTCTGAGTGGGTCTGTGAGTGGATGCGTGAGTGTTTAAGTGAGTCTGCGAGTGAGTGCGTGAGTGACTGAGTGGGTTTATGAGTGGATTTATGAGTCTCCTAGTGCGTTTGTGATTGGGTGAATGAGCCCCTGAGTGATTCTGTGAGTGGGTGCATGAGTGTCTGAGTGGGTCTGTGTGTGGGTCTGCGAGTAGGTAAATGGGTCTGTGAGTTGGTGTGTGAGTGGCCAGGCCACATTTGAATGGGGGTGGGGCCTACACAGCCCTGCTTTTCCGGGCCGATTTTGGCCCGAGGACCCCAACATCTGGACCTGGCCATAAATCAATAGGGGAAGGGGGTGATGCAGCCTCACTCCCTGGGCTGTTTAATTCTTCAGGTAACTTATCCCCTGGGGCCTGCCATTAAACAAATGGGGGCCACCTTGTCACCCTCCCCAGGCTGATTTTGGCACTGAGGACCACATCCCCTGGGGCCTGGCTTTTTTGCAAGAGAAGAGGAAGGCCCTGTGGACCCCTTTCCCAGGCCAATTTGAGCCCCAGGGACTACACCCCCACGGTCGACCATGGTTTCTTGGGTGCCACTAGGGCACTCAGTGTGCAATGGGACCGCAGAGGGAGCCTGAAGGCCCTCGCGGTCCCCGCCAGCTCCCCTCCTCCTGCAGGAGCCAGCATTGCCTTCACACACAGGGAGCTGCTGAACATGCAGCTCACTGTATGTAAAAGCAATCCATTCTACTATTTACCTGCTCGCTTGACAGATGCAAGCAAGCAAGAGCATTTCTCTGCTCTTGCTTGCTGGAAGCGGAGTGTTTGTTGTGACAAAGCTCCCACCAGGCTGCAGCAAACAGCTATTTCCTGGGGTGAGCACCCCGGGACATAGCAGGAGCCAGCCCTAGGGGTTGGCATCCCCAGGGCCATTATTGTCTCCAGGAGGGGGCAGTGTGGCCCTGCTCCTTTGTAGTTGATGGGCAGGCCCTGGGGAGATGGTGATCCCCAGAGCTGTTTGTGGCCAGGGAGAGGGGCCATGCAGCCCCCTCTCACTCTTAAAATCCTAATTTGGCCCGGAGAGGTGATGGTCACCTGGGCCATGGGGAGTCTGCGGGACTCACCCATTAGTAACAGTTTAGCCCCGGTCTGTGAGGCCCTATGTTTTCTTTTTACTAATCCCTGGGGAGGTGGCTATCCCTGGGGCTGCAGGGGGAGAACGCAGGCCCCCTGTATTTTGTTATGTAAATTTGCCCCAGGGAGGTGGTGCCCCTGTGCACCTCCTCTTTTTTATTAATCAATGCGCCCCCATTACCTGGCCCACCTGGGCGATAAATATTACAGAAGGGCTGGAGCCCAGGCTTTTTTTAATTTTCATTTCACTCAATGATGTAATCAGTGATGTCATTTGAGATCTCATCAGTGATTTCACTGACCATATCCTGAGTGCTGTAATATGTGAGTTCATAAGCAGTGCATTGGGAAGGCATACGTTGTATTTAGCTCAGGTAACTATAATTATATATATATATATATATATATATATATATATATATATATATATATATATATATATATATATATATATATATATATATATATATTATCTACTGGCGGTCGCCAGTAGATAGTTATAGTTAGGACCTATTTTCCATAGGAAATCCGCAACATTCTATCAGGAATATCTTTGGCGCCGATTGACGAATCTTCGCGAATTCTCCAACCTTTTGGCCAGCTCCGCTCCGCTCCTACCCTGAAAGTTTTGCGGTGATCCGTGAAGCGGGGGGCAAGAAAAAAGGGGGGTCCCAAAACGCGTTTTCTCCATGCAATTTCCCGTAGGATCTGTTGTCGCAGCTACAGCCCGAACTGCTGAACGGAATGACACCAAATTTGGAAAATAGGTAGTCCTCAGTTCGGACTCGTGCCTTTTGCATATATGGTGTGAATCTGTTCAGTAGTTCCTGAGAAAATTAGGGTAAAAAAGTTAGTGATATCTATGGCCGCAGAGGATCCGCGGACCGTACCCGCACCGTAAGCGCACCCTCCCCGAACCGAGCGCGCACCATCACGATCGCGCGCTGAATGCTAATTGGCTGTCGAGCGTCTCTCTACATTCGAAACCAGGAACTGTTGGCGGCCATTTTCTGCCTCGGTAGAAGCGAGGCTGAGGATGGAAGGGGAATAAGTGTGTAAAAGATATAAAGGGGGCACAGTGGAAATACTCAGACCCTCTAGATCTGCTTAGGGGGTCCCAGAAGGACTCCCTGTGGCCCCCCTTATTTTTTTTTTTAAAAAGCGGCGAAATGCGTGCACGGTGCGCGCATCCTATCGCGTTGGATGCACGGATTCTCTCGCGGTGGGTGCGCGGATCCATGGCAACGTTTTTTGAAAAACGACAAGAAATCATTGGTTGTATAACAACTTTCTACACTGAAAGGTAGGGTGTATATTTTTGTTTTTTAAAGGTATGATTGTTATTGGTTAACAAAAACAGATTGTAAGGAACATTATATATGATAAGCTGAGATGTTGAAAAGTCAAGCACACTTCCTGCCTTGTGTAGGAACATTGTGTGCTCAACTTGTGACCTGTGAGCCAAGTGCAGTGTTCCATGAGCTGTTTCTATGGTAACAGGCAGAAGGCAGATTGGGGGAAGGGTTGAAATGTTTAACCAATAGAAATGTGTGTTTGCTTTTGAGTTTATGTGCGAAGGATTGTGATTTGATGTTTACATGTATATGTGTGGAAAATGAAAGGGAAACTTTTTCATTCTTTGCTTTTGGTGAGAGGTGCACAGTGCAGAGATTCTGTAAAAGAAAATATGGTGAGTGACTGATATACATCTTAATCTATCTACAAAACAACTTGAAAGATGAGTTATTTAATTGTGAGGGGATGTATGTAGACTATTTTAATTTTAATCAGACTAATGTATTTTTCCTGCTAAAGTGTAGGGAGTACTTTTTTTCTATACAATTTTATTGACAGTGTGTGTGCATGTGGAAACCATTTTGTGATAAGGATTTGTTTTTTTCATGTGTTTGTAGACAGATAACTATGCAGTTTTTATATTTTGGTAGGATTAGAAACCAGTCACTGTTTATGAATTTGTGAAATGAGTTATGTTTCTGCAGTAAAATGTAGTACTCCTTGTAGATGAAGAAATGTGTTTTGGTATAGTGCCAGGGATAGTGGTGCTTGTCTAGAATCACACTGTGAGTGTGTGTGCATTTGGGAACCACTGTGAGAGAAGGATTGGGTAACATCGTGTATTTTCTGACAGAGAGCTCTTTTAAAACCGGTCATGTTGTCAAGTTTTAGTTGCATTAGAAGACAGTCTTTGCTTATGTGTTGATTAAATGAGTCAGGCATTGACACTAAAGTGCAGTCGTGAAATATGTAGATTGTGTGCAGTTCCCTTATCACTTCCAGTGTAGTGAATGAGTTTTGGTAAACTCCTAGGGATAGTGGTGCTTGTCTAGAATCACACTGTGAGTCTGTGTGCATTTGGGAACCACTGTGAGAGAAGTGTTTGGTAACATCGTGTATTTGCTGAGAGAAAACTGTTTTGAAACCTGTCATGTTGTCAAGTTTTAGTACCATTAGAATCCAGTCTTTGCTTATGCGTTGATTAAATCAGTGAGGCTTTGACACAAAAGTGCAGTCCTGAAATATGTAGATTGTGTGCAGTTCCCTTACCTCTTCCACAGTAGTGAATGATTTTTGGTAAACTCCTAGGTATAGTGGTGTTGTCTAGAATCACACTGTGAGTGTGTGTGCATTTGGGAACCACTGTGAGAGAAGGATTGGGTAACATTGTGTATTTTCTGACAGAGAGCTCTTTTAAAACCGGTCATGTTGTCAAGTTTTAGTAGCATTAGAATCCAGTGTTTGCTTATGTGTTGATTAAATTAGTCAGGCGTTGACATTAAAGTGCAGTCGTGAAATATGTAGATTGTGTGCAGTTCCCTTACCTCTTCCACTGTAGTGAATGAGTTTTGGTAAATTCCTAGGGATAGTGGTGCTTGTCTAGAATCACACTGTGAGTATTTGTGCATTTGGGAACCACTGTGAAAGAAGCGTTTGGTAACATCGTGTATTTGCTGACAGAAAACTGTTTTAAAACTTGTCATGTTGTCAAGTTTTAGTAGCATTAGAATCCAGTCTTTGCTTATGCGTTGATTAAATGAGTCATGCTTTGACACTGATGTGGTGTACTTAAATATGTAGATTGTGTGCAGTACCATTAACTCTTCCAGAGTAGTGTATGAGTTTTGGTAAACTCATAGGGATAGTGGTGCTTGTCTAGAATCACACTGTGAGTTAGTGTGTATTTGGGATCAGTGTGAGAGAATCATTTGGTAACATCATGTATTTGTTGACAGATAACTGTTTTAAAATCTGTCATGTTGTGAAGTTTTAGCAGCATTAGAATCCAGTCTTTGCTTATATGTTGATTAAATGAGTCATGCCTTGACACTGATGTGCTGTACTTAAATATGTAGATTGTGTGCAGTCCCCTTACCCCTTCCACAGTAGTGAATGAGTTTTGGTAAAGTCCTAGGATAGTGTTGATTGTCTAAAATCACACTGTGAGTCTGTGTGAATTTGGGTAAGGATTGTGAGAGAAGCATTTGGTAACATCGTGTATTTACTGACAGATAACTGTTTTAAAACCTGTCATGTTGTCAAGTTTTAGTAGCATTAGAAGCCAGTCTTTGCTTATGCATTGATTAAATTAGTCAGGCATTGACATTAAAGTGTCGTTGTGAAATATGTAGATTGTATGAAGTTCCTTTACCACTTCCACTGTAGTGAATGAGTTTTGGTAAACTCCTAGGGATAGTGTTGTTTGTCTAGAATCACACTGTGAGTCTGTGTGCATTTGGGAACCACTGTGAGAGAAGTGTTTGGTAACATAGTGTATTTGCTGACAGATAAGTGTTGTAAAACATGTTATGTTGTCAAGTTTTAGCAGCATTAGAAGACAGTTATGGCTTATGCTTTCATTATATGAGTCAGGCATTGACAGTAAATTGCAGTTCGGAAATATGTAGATTGTGTGCAGTTCCCTTACCACTTGCACAGTAGTGAATGAGTTTTGGTAAACTCATAGGCATAGTGGTGCTTGTCTAGAATCACACTGTGAGTTAGTGTGTATTTGGGATCACTGTGAGAGAAGCATTTGGTAACATCATGTATTTGCTGATAGATAACTGTTTTAAAACGTGTCATGTTGTGAAGTTTTAGTAGGATTAGAATCCAGTCTTTGCTTATGCGTTGATTAAATGAGTCATGCTTTGACACTGATGTGGTGTACTTAAATATGTAGATTGTGTGCAGTACCATTAACTCTTCCAGAGTAGTGAATGAGTTTTGGTAAACTCCTAGGATAGTGTTGCTTGTCTAAAATCACACTGTGAGTCTGTGTGCATTTGGGTAAGGATTGTGAGAGAAGCATTTGGTAACATCGTGTATTTGCTGACATATACCTGTTTTAAAACCGGTCATGTTGTGAAGTTTTAGTAGCATTAGAAGCCAGTCTTTGCTTATGCTTTGATTATATGAGTCAGGCTTTGACATAAAAGTGCAGTCCTGAAATATGAAGATTGTGTGCAGTTCGCTTACCACTTCCACTGTAGTGAATGAGTTTTGGTAAACTCCTAGGGATAGTGGTGCTTGTCTAGAATCACACTGTGAGTCTATGTGCATTTGAGAACCACTGTGAGAGAGGCATTTGGTAACATTGTGTATTTGCTGACAGATAACTAATTAAAAACCTCTCATGTTGTCAAGTTTTAGTAGCATTA
The DNA here is from genome assembly GCF_964204655.1 of Triturus cristatus. Classification (NCBI taxonomy): domain Eukaryota; kingdom Metazoa; phylum Chordata; class Amphibia; order Caudata; family Salamandridae; genus Triturus; species Triturus cristatus. The sequence continues at coordinate 1,107,970,945 of NC_140581.1, read as the reverse complement.
GAAGCTAGTCTTTGCTTATGCATTGATAAAATGAGTCAGGGTTTGACACTAAGGTGCAGTACCATTTACTATTCTGTTCACTGTGGCAGAACTGAAAATTTAAAAGTTTTATCTAAGCACTGTCCTAGAAGTAGTGTGATTATTTAGTCAGTTTCTAAGTACCAAATAGACTGCTTCAAATGTCTATGAAGTATGCATGTAGTGTTCTAACATACTATACACTTGTCTTTTACACCTTCAATTCCCTAGTCAGTATCCATACACTTCCAGGAAATATCCTGTCACTTCCTTTGCAGTCCTCTAGAGACCCATTCAACAGCATGTACTAATCCATTCACTGTGCCAAAACCCAAACACTTATAAATTCACCAAGACACTCTCTTTCCAGTACTCTAATGATTCAGTCACTGCCTAAGTATTCATGCACAGAGCCAGGTCTTAGCATATGGACTTCTTCAAACCCCTATCCACTGTGCATGCAGTCCTCTAAGCACCTACACACTTGTCTTTCACACCTTCAATTCCCCAGTCAGTATCCGTTCACTTCCAGCAAACACCCTGTCACTCCATTTGCACTCCTCTAGTGACCCATTCAGCATCATGTACTAATCCATTCACTGCGCCAAACCCTAATACATTCACCCAGGCACTCTCCTTGCAATACTCTAATCATTCAGTCAGTACCCAAGTACTCATCCAGTGACCCAGGCCTTAGTATATGGACTGCTTCAAACCCTTATCCACTATGCATGCAGTCCTCTAACCACCTACACAATTGTCTTTCTCACCTTCAATTCCCTAGTCAGTATCCATACACTTCCAGGAAATACCCTGTCACTGCCTTTGCAGTCCTCTAGTGACCCATTCAGCACCATGTACTAATCCATTCACTGTGCTAAAACCCAAACACTTATAAATTCACCAAGATACTATCTCTGCAGTACTCTAATCATTCAGTCAGTGCCTAAGTATTCATACACTGAGCCAGGCCTTAGCACATGGACTGCTTCAAACCCCTATGCACTATGCATGCAGTCTTCTAACCACCTAGACACTTGTCTTTCACACTTTCAATTTCCTAGTCAGTATCCATACAGTCCAGCACTTGTGACTGCTTTTGCACTCCTCTAGTGACTCATTCAGTACCAAGTACTAATCCATTCCCTGTGCGAAAATCCTAGCACTTATAAATTCGCCTAGGCACTCTCCTTGCTGTACTCTAATCATTCAGTAAGTACCCAAGTAGTCATGCAGTGAGCCAGGCCTGGGCACATGGACTGCTTTAATGGCTATGCAGTATTGATGCAGGCCTCTAATCACCTACACAGTTGTCTTTCACACCTTCAATTCTCTAGTTAGTATTTATACTCTTCTAGCAAACACCCTGTCACTCAACCAGTGTGTCTCCTTATAGTACTGTAATCATTTAGTCAGTTAGCATGTAGTCTTTTAGTGAGGTAGGCTTTAGGGCATGAACTGCTTCAAAGTAGTATGCACTATGCATGTAGTGTTTTAACGATCGTCACACTTGTGGTTCAGGGCTATAGTTTCTTAGTCAGTTTTTATATAAAATGTGTTTGAACAGTAATGAAATAGTATAAATTTGAAAGTTATTAATATACATTTATTTGTGATTCTTTTTTACAGATACAGAACAGGAGTGTTTCTCATCTGTTTGCACTCTTCTCGTGCAAGATTGTTTGGATGAAGGGTCCTTAGGTGTTTCATCATACTTGCTGTGCCGCACGAGTATTTTTTGTTAGGATCCCCTCATAAGAGAACTCTTTGGCAAATCTTGCGAATGAAGAAGGTGGCATTGGTCTTTGTTTGCCCCTTGGAAAAAATTAAAAATTTCTTCACCACTGATGAAAAACGTTTTGGGCGTGGTGCCTTCTGCAAAAAAAATTCCTCAGATTCGGTGAATATTTTAAAGCGGCAACATTTAGGGCCCGATTCACAGAACTAACTTAAGACAAAATCCTAAATGTACTACTTTTGGTATTCACAGAAGTTAGGATTTTGTCTTAAGTTTGTCTTAAGACAAACTTAAGACAGACTTAAGACAGACTTAAGACAGACTTAAGACAGACTTAAGACAAACTTAAGACTGACTTAAGACAGACTTAGGACAGACTTAGGACAGACTTAAGTTAGGATTTTGTCTTAAGTTTTTCTTAAGTTTGTCTTAAGACAAACTTAAGACAAAATCCTAACTTCTGTGAATACCAAAAGGAGTAAGTTTAGGATTTTGTCTTAAGTTAGTTCTGTGAATCGGCCCCTTACAGTTTTTGTAAGTAAAACTTATAAAATTGTGTTAGCTGTATACATTTTATATATCTGTGATTTGTTTCTTGTGGTATTTTGATAAGAATACCATGTTGGTGTTTTTTTAACAATCTTTTTGATTTTCCACGTCTGTCGTCGACATCCGTGGTTCCCACAGGAGTGTTCTGCTTTGTTGTTTTGTATTATTGTTGTTACATTTTGTTTATTAGTTTATTGTTTATATTTATGTTAATACAAATATAAAGTTTGAAAATAGTTTATCGTTTATATATTTATTATTATAAAAAATAAAGTTTGAAAAAAATGAATCATGTTTTTGGTTGTTCTCTTAACTGCTGTGTGACTCTTTCTTGTTCTTATTACTGTTATTTGATGGAGTCCACCATGTTGTTAAATTTTGGGGCACTTATCGCTGGAATACTAGTGATATCTGTAGTTTGCACCAACTTCTGAATAGTGTGTTAGATTTATCTCAACTTTACTTCCGTTAAAGTGCTGATAATGAAATGGAGAGTAGCCGTTCCCGTGCAAAAAGACATGAGGTGCACCTTTGCGATTTATTCTAAATACTAAAATGCTGTATTGTATTGCACTGAGGTATTGGCTGCACTTACAGTGTACACACGAAATCTATTAAGAAATCTCATTGTATTTATATAGATTGGGAATAGTGCGTCAGGTGCTGGATCTTGACGAGATACACTGCTCAGTTCGTATATTGTTCTGCATACGAAAAAAATCACATCACAACTTTCACACTAATTGCAATGCGAAACAAATTCTGGCGATAAGACATGTTAGCACCAGGGATTTTACACCTGCTTTCTGCTGGTGTTAAGCAGGACAACTACCTGCACCATGAAAGGGAACACAGCAAAGAGCGACACCAGAACACCCACAGGTACCATAAAGTCAATGAGCATGATACAGGGATACCCATGAGGGCCAGAAGACTCATCTCAACAACTCCAGGACCGCCAATGCCCCCCAAACCCATATCTTAGTAAGTGTGTCCCTGTGGTCATTGTCTTAGCATGATAGGCACGAGCCCTGCAACATCACAGTGTGCTATCACCTCAGCGTTGGCAGTGAGCCTGGATGTGTAGCTACCTCCTGCATGCACAACTGGTGTGTGCTGGTCTGGGGTTCACAGGTCAGTGGAGGGGTGTGCCTATCCGGCAAGGGGTAACGGGGTGTCACGGACATGTCCGTGTACAGGAAGTGCGGTAAGTGTGTCTCTGTGTTCTGGTGTGGCCTGTTACAAGAGCCGCAGCAGTCGATGTTGTAAAGTGGCATGTACCACCTCCAAACGGCACTGTGATGTTGTTGTTGGAATGTAGCAGGACATGCGCAAATAGGCATTACAATGGCGTGCCGTACGAGTGCACGAGATACAACAGCTCACCGCACAAAAGTGTGGGGAATCGTGGTAGGGAGGAGCAGCCGTTTGGCAACACAGTGAACTCGACCATGTGCCACATGCTGGGCATCTCATCCATGATGACCACGGTCGCAGACATCCCACAACACCAACGACTGGCCTTTGTACACATCCTGTATAAATGCAGCGCGGTTTTCACTTCTATGCTCGTTCAGTGGTGTGATGTTGGCGGGTTGTGTGACTTGTGCTCCTTGTTGGTGTGTTTCATTTTGGCCATTGTTTGTCTATACTTGTGCTGTACTTAATTGTGCATGTGTGCTATTCTGCCCATCTCCCCTCATCCCCCCACTCCCTGCTTCTTCCTCTTCCTGGTGCTGTTGTGTCTATAATTTTGTTGCTGCACACATAAATACATGTAAAGAATAAATTAGAATAGTTCCTTGATTCTTTTAGGTTTCAAAACTTCTCTATTGGTTTCTTTTTAATTTTCCATATGAACCGTTTTTTTAATATTCAACAACACATAGAAGTCAGAAGTGCAACGTATTCTATCAACACACTTTCTAGAACATTCTACAACACGTGCAGGTTAAAAGTTCATCAATTTTTTAAAACGTTACGATTTTTTTTGGAACATTTTCTTGAACATTTAATGACATGTGCAGGTTAAAACTTGACAATTGTTTTAAGTTCGAACAGTGTCTTCTAAATGCAAGTAGCAGGTGTGGTTGAGCTGAGCAAATTTTATCCTATAATATGTACTCCACGTTGAAACTGCTTTTTCTTAACCAATCACAAAGATGCTTTTCCACAAAACTAATGTGCACCCTACTTTTAAAAAAGAATCCTTTTCATGATATCTTCAGAGATAAGTTTTAGATAGGAATTAGCATTTAAAAAACCTTTGAAATTCACTGAAAAAACCATAGGTTTCATGCACGTTATAGTTAGGAATTGGCATTTAAAAAACCTTTGAAATTCACTGAAAAAACCAAAGGTTTCAGAGGCGTTATAGTTAGGAATTGGCATTTAAAAAACCATAGAAATTCACTGAAAAAACCATAGGTTTCAGGGGTGTTATAGTTAGCTGGACATTTCCCTCGTACAAAACCATTGAAATTCCCCTGTTAAAGTTAGTTCAGCTAACTATAACTCGCGCCCCCGCAATGCACTGCTGATGACGTCACATATTACATCACTCATGACATGGTCAGTGGCATCACTGATGACATCACTGATGACATCTCAAATGACATCACTGATGACATCATCCAGTGACTGTGTGTTTCTGTAAATTTTAAATATGTTTTATATATTTATAGTGAAAGGCCTGTGGAAGAATGAGTGGCTGTACAAGTGTGTGAATGGATGATTTTCTAGGTGTGTAACTGACTCTATAAGTGAGTCATTAAATGTATCTTACTGCAGACTAGTGACTAAACTGTGTGAATGTCTGTATGTTTCTGTCTGTTGGTGTATAAGTGGCTGCATGGTTTTGTGAATAGCTATATGAGTGTCTATATTGGTTGTCTGAGTATCTGTATGGGTGCCTGAGTGTTTGTGTGGGTAGGCTGTGTGTGACTCTGTGCATAGATGTGTGAGTGGGTGATTTTATGGGTGCATGGTTTTAAGAGTGCATCTGTGATGAACTGTATGGTTTAGTGAGTGTATGTATGGGTGTGTTAGGGATAGAATGTATATCTCAGTGGTACATTTGTGACTAACTACATATGTGAAAGGCAGTATATATGCGTGTAAGAGTATATAAGTGGGTTTATGTGAGAGTGTGTGATTGTGAGAGTGGCAGTATGGATGAGTGTGTGCTTGTATCAATGATTGTATAAGAGCGTAAGAATGTGGTACTATTTTTATGAGTAAGTGAACTTGAGTGTGTATAACTGCATAGGTGAGTAAATGGGAGTGTGATTAATTATTTGCATGACTGACTAGGTGTGACAGTACCTCTATGGATGATTGGTGGTGTGTGAGTGTCTATGTAGGTGTATAAATGCATATGATAGTCTTATACGGAGTGACTGTAAGTATGAGTGACTGTACATGTGAATGAGTGGAGGTGTACGGAGACCTAAGAGTTAATAAGTGGGTATGTAGTTATTGGTATTGGAGTATCTATGGTTTTGAGAATGGACGTCTGAAATTTTAAGTTCATGTATCGTGTAACATTTCAGTGAATATATATATGTATATGTATATATAATAATTAGGGCTCCCGGTTTTATGGTCTTTATTTTCTTAACATTTCCGTCTGTATTTATCCATATTTATTTTTTGGTCAATTTTTCTGTATTTATCCACATTTATTTGTGTTACAAGCAAAAGAAGACGCTGCAGCTAGTATTTTTCCACATTTATTTAATTAGACAATGCACACTTGAACTCGGTTTTTATAGGTTTTTATATATATATATATATTCACTGAAAAAACCATAGGTTTCACACACGTTATAGTTAGGAATTAGCATTTAAAAAACCTTGCAAATTCAATGAAAAAACCATAGGTTTCACACATGTTATAGTTAGCTGGGCATTTCGCTCGTAAAAAACCAATGAAATTCCCCCGTTATAGTCAGTTCAGCTAACTATAACTCGCGCACCCGCAATCCACTGCTGATGACATCACATATTACATCACTCATGACATGGTCAGTGACATCACTCATGACATCACTGATGACATCTAAAATGACATCACTGATGGCATCACTGATGACGTCATCCATTGAGTCTGTGTTTCTTAACAATTTTAATATGTTTAATATATATATGGAAAGGCCTGTTGAAGAATGAGTGGGTGTACAAGTGTGTAAATGGATGAGTTTCTTTGGTGCGTAACTGACTCTATAAGTGAGTCATTAAATGTATCTTACTGCAGACTAGTGACTAATCTGTGTGAATGTCTGTATGTTTCTGTCTGTTGGTGTATAAGTGGCTGCATGGTTTTGTGAATAGCTATATGAGTGTCTATATGGGTTATCGATTGGTTGTCTGAGTATCTGTATGGGTGCCTGAGTGTTAGTGTGGGTAGGCTGTGTGTGACTCTGTGCATAGATGTGTGAGTGGGTGATTCTATGGGTGCATGGTTTTAAGAGTGCATCTGTGATGGACTGTACGGTTGAGCGAGTGTATGTATGGGTGTGTTAGGGATTGAATGTATATCTCAGTGGTACATTTGTGACTAACTACATATGTGAAAGGCAGTATATATGTGTGTAATAGTATATAAGTGGCTAGATGTCAGAATGTGTGATTGTGACAGTGACTGTATGGATGAGTGTGTGCTTTTGTCAATGATTCTAATAGAGCATAAAAATGTGATACTATTTTTGTGAGCAAGGGAACTTGATTGTGTATAACTGCATAGGTGAGTAAATGGCAGTGTGATTATTTGTATGAATGACTAGGTGTGAGAGTACCTCTATGGATGATTGGTAGTGTGTGAGTGTCTATATAGGTGTGTGTATAAATTCATATGATACTTTTTTATGGAGTGACTGTAACTATGAGTGACTTTACAGGTGAGTGTGTGGAGGTGTATGAAGACCTAAAAGTTAATATGTGGGTATGCAGTTATTGGTATTGCATTATTTATGGATATGAGAATGGAACTCTGTAATTTTGAGTTGGTATATCAAAGGTTTTATAAGGGTGTGAAAAGATGTTGTAATTTATCACATTGTTGACGTCATCAGTGATGTCATCAGTGATGTCATTTTAGATGTCATCAGTGATGTCATGAGTGATGTCACTGACCATGTCATGAGTGATGTAATATGTGACGTCATCAGCAGTGGATTGCGGGTGCGCGAGTTATAGTTAGCTGAACTAACTATAACGGGGGAATTTCATTGGTTTTTTACGAGCGAAATGCCCAGCTAACTATAACATGTGTGAAACCTATGGTTTTTTCATTGAATTTGCAAGGTTTTTTAAATGCTAATTCCTAACTATAACGTGTGTGAAACCTATGGTTTTTTCAGTGAATTTGCAAGGTTTTTTAAAAGCTAATTTCTAAATATAACGTGTGTGAAACCTATGTTTTTTTTGTGTTTTTGCATGGTGTTTTGAATTCTAATTCCTAACTATAATGTGTGTGAAACCTATGGTTTTTTCATTGAATTTGTTTGTTTTTTTACATCATTTTTTTTCTTTTTCTTTTTTCCTTTAAACACTATTCTACCTATGTATATATTCATGGTTTTAATTCATTTTTCAATTTATAAAGATTCACCTTTTTTAAATAAATGGTTAGATATAGTTGTATAACATAGTTAATATCTTCAACAAACCTTTTTTTTTAAATAATTTTTTTTACCGTGCGCGTACGGTAAGCTTACCGTAAGCGCACGCTTCGCTTTATGTACGATGAGCGTACGTAATATTTCTACTCTGTTTGCGCATGCTTACGCAATTTGCGTATGCGTCCGTACTTCCTACGCGACGCGTAAGCGCATGCTTTACACGCGCACGCGCGCGCGCACGTTACGCGGAAGTGTACGAGCGTGCCTGTAATGCGCATGCGCGCGTGTGCGTGTCTTTTGTACGCGCATGCGTACTTTTACCGTACGCGCTCGGTAAGCTTAACGTGCGCGTACGGTTGGTCATGTGATCAAGAAACAACACTTTTGAATGGTTTAAACTACTTTCAGTTCCAGAATCTTCCTACACCACACCCATTCCCCTCATTACTGCTTGTGATTCTCAAGGAGAAGGAGCTGAATTGTCTTTGGGATACAATGGCAGAGCAGCAGACCTCTTCTGAGAGTGAGCAGGGCAGCAGCATCATCAGACAGAGAAGGAGGAAACAAAAGAATTCTTTTGTTTGGGAGTATTTCACTTTTCCAGAGGGGCAGAAAAAGGTAAATGCTCCATTAGTCACCTGCTCACTTTGTGAGCGTGTCTTATCTAGAGGTAACCCAAGGAAGAAGTATTCCTTTGGTAATCACACTATGCTGAGACACATTAGGGATGTACATCCCAGGACTTTTGCTCGACATTCTGAAGCAAACCCTTCAGAAAGTCACCCGAGCACACCCGCAGAAGCTCAGCCGAGTACATCTTCGGCAGCTCAGCCGAGCCCTTCCTCTGCGGTGGGAGCATCACCCTCTTCTGCTCCTCTGGAAACGAACCCTCGATTTCAGAGGGTACAAATGAGGTGCACCAGATGTTATGGTCTAATTGTTCATGGGGAGAGCAGTGTTTCCCTAATAAACAATAAGATAGACCAGCACATCTGTGGTCCTTGTTAATATTCCCATTCTTTCCTTCCTCTGTCCCTGTATTAACACAACGGCTCTTTTAAGAGCCAACCTTACCTCACAACCTTTTCTTAATTTTTTTAATTAATTTTTTTTTTTTTTTTACCGCGCATTTTTTTTTTTTAAAGAAGATATTTGTTTTTTACCCTACAAGGTCCTTGAGGGAGTACAACGGAAATGAGAAAAGCAGAGAGAGGAGAAGTGAAAAAAAGGGAGCATGAAACTAAATGTGTGATAAATACAGAAATGTCACACTTACCTGACCAAGAAAATAACGTATTTATTAATAAATGGTTTATTTAAATTGCTAGAAAAAAGGTTTATTTTTTCGTAATTTTTTTTTCTCAATCTGAAAAAAAGAAGAAAGTATTAATATTTAATAATACATTTTAGAATACAGTACACATATTTTCATATTTAAAAACAATTTTTTGCCCTTTTTTTGCTGTTTTCAGAATATATTGCATTTCACTGTAAATCGTGAAAGCAATTGCATTCATCACTTAACAGCGGGCAAAAAAAAATAACAATCTGAAAGATTGTTTAAAAAAAGCCCAGAATCTCTTCTCACTAAAACATACCTTTATAGAAATGTAACATATTTTTTAAAAATATCATCTAAGAACAATAACTATTTCCACTAAATATTGTCTTAAAATTTTTGTTGCATAAGCATAATCACCAAAATAATATGTGTCAAAGACGTCCACAATACAAATTGTTACCTTTCCTTTAGGCCAAATGGTAATTTTTAAAATCTTTTTTGATGAAATTTCCAATGGTAATCCAATAAAATTGCAAAAATGATTTGTACAGATGTTGCAAATTTTGGTTTCAGAAAAATTAAATAGGAATTTGCTAAATCAAAAGGCAAACGTTGCTTAAAAACCAATTGAGAATCATTACACAGTGTCCAGCCTTTTTCACATTTAAGATAAACTGTGTAATGACCAGAAGTTACAGTAGGTCCATCATGGAAAATTATTGCAACTGTAACAAAAGTTTTTCCTGAAATTGATAATTGCTGTCCTATAAACTTCTTTATTAAAGTGTCCAATTTTGAACCATCAGCTCTACAACGCTGCATCATTAAAATTACATACTGTCCATATTTCTTTAAAAATAACGTTAAAAACATGTCAGATTTACATTCACAGCATTCCATGCTATGATTGGCATCTTTAACTAATTTACTAAAACTCACTGATTTACTCTCTGGCAATGTTAAATAGATAAACCTTTCTGAATCAACATTAGAGCTGCATGTGTAGAAACAGTTTTCACAAGTATGTTCCCATTTATAAGAGAGACCGAACATATTCTCAATATCTATGCCTTCATCTTCCAGTACCATAAGGACATACATCAAGAATTCCTGTGCATCTTGCTGGACATTTTGAGTAAACGGTGTACGTCCTGAACATACATCTAAAAGATTTCTAATTTCGGTAGCACTTTCTATTTCAGTTTTATCAATAATCAGCTTCTCATAAAGGAGACTTAGCACAAAACAGAATCTTTTATCATGATTTACTATTATCTGCTCTTGCAAACTTTCAAGATAAAATACAACATTTAGCACTACATTAGCGTAGCAGTTGACACCAGAGCTATTTTCAAAATGACAACCAACAACCTCTTCAACATTATCCTTTTTCTTTTTGCTTGCAATCACATGAGTCTCTTTTTGTTTTCTCTTCTCTACATCCTCATTACAGATATTCTCAAATCTCCTTTTCCGAGAAACAACACGTTTTTCCTACACAGGATACTGACCTAAATGAGGAGCATAGGTTCTTCTTAATCTATTATACTCCTTTACACAATTTGCATCTGCACTAACTTTTGAGTCATCAAACTCTATCATGAATAAACCAGATAATGTTTTCACTCGTGACAAAGCAACATATGCCATACCTTCTTTGAACACAAAAGAACCAATGTTTACAAAAGCACTATCTACAGTTAATCCTTGAGACTTGTGAATAGTTACAGTATATGCTAGAGAAAATGGAAACTGCTTCCTACATACATATAAGTCTTTTACAAGCAAAAAACGGACTGAACAACGACTAATCTCTTTAACCTCTGCAATCTGATCAAATTTTATTTTTAAAAATTCAATTCCATCTTTTTTCTGGTATTTCACAAAACCCACAACTTTACCCATAGCTCCATTCACTAAACCTTTTTCAACATCCAAATTTCTCCTTAAAAATACTCGACAGTTCATGCAAAGATATAGATTTTTTTCTAATCCAGCTGTTTTCGAAATGTTCTTCTCTAGAGAATCCAATTTATTTTTCAGTTTGCCTGTTAATGTAATAGTAATTCCTTCATGCTGAATTTTGTCAACTGCTTCCATTTTCTTAATCTCTTCCTTTTCCAATTTCAAAAGTTCCTCATTGAATATCGAGCATTCACGTAGTGTTGGCATTAAGCAGATTACAGTATTATTTTCTGCAATGTTCATGTATATTTTCTCTGCAACTATTTCTTCCTTTGGAAATAAATTATGTAGCAACCGACTCTGTAATGCTTTTCTGCCAACTTCTGTGAGTAGTCCAATTCTGATATCTTTCAGTAAACTTGCATAATCTTCATCGTTTGCTTGCCTCATATTGGTAGTAAGTTCTTTGTACTCAAAGAACGACCAAATATTCGCATTACCAATGCTTCCTAATGACTTCTTCGTGTCTTCATGTGTCACAGTATTAAACACTGGTTGTCCTTTAACTGGAGTAAGCTGTAGAAGATCCCCAAAAATTATAACATGTTTTCCACCAAATAACACGTCATAGTCTCTCTTTAAAATTTGCTGCATTCTTAAATGCACAAAGGCAAGCATTAAGTTTGATACCATGCTTACCTCATCAATAATGAGAACTTGCATCTTCTTCAACACTCTTGAAACTTCGAAGCATGCTTCTCCTGTAAGCTTGTGATATTCTATTTGGTTCTCATGCTCCACTGGTAACATTAGCAAGCGATGTAAGGTAATTCCTTTCATATTATATGCTGCTAACCCAGTTGGAGCAGTAACAACACAAGACAAAGTTGAATCTGTTTGCTGTAGGTAGCTTCTGATGACTTTAATTAAGAAACTTTTTCCAGTTCCAGCGTGTCCACTCACATACATCCTGATTGGTTCAAATGATGTGCATGTGCACTCTTTATTTTCATGTAGTAATCCGTGATCAATTTTTTTTCTGACTTCTTCATAAATTTGTTGTTGTTCTTCATTCAGTTGTTGTTCCAAATTTGGTAAGTCTATTAAATCTTCTTGAGCTTGATTCATAGCTGTTTCAACTTCATTCATGGCTATTGCAGCTTCATTTTCTACGATTGGTTGTCCTAGGGGATCTTGACTGAGCGTTTCAGAACTTTGGCTGTCTTGAGAACTGTCTCTAGCTACTTCAGCTGCAATTGTTGCTTCCTGTTCAATTTCTTCATTTAACATTTGCACATAATTTATGAAAGTACTGCATTCAATCGTATCTTTACATGCATTGAATGAATCCTCATAGCTTTGAAATTCTCCAAGTAGTTCGTCCTCTGTACGCCATGGTTTAAACAGCTGTAAAAGTGCCAAGTAGTAAAATTCCTTTTTGTCAATAGTGTCGCAACTCAGCTTCCTATGATTAATCAAACTTCCTTTTGTTTGCTTCACCAAACATCCTTCCTCACCAATGACTTTATATTTTCCATGTTTGATGTCTTCTGTGGCTTTCCGTGAAAAAATGTAGTTCTGCAGCACTTCATAGAGACACATGTTCTCAAGATGACAACTTCTTTTTGGGTAATACGTGTCCAACATTTTTGTTTTCAAAATATCTGTACTTTCCGGGTCGTTCTCGGCCAAATATTCAATTTCTCCAACAGATTTCAGTACCCGATTTCGCATTGCTGCAAGGCCTAAACTTACCCAAATTATTCTTCTTGATTTCGAGTACAGACTTGCAGATGATAACCTATCTGAGCATTCGTAGGATCCAATTTCTCGATGCGATAACATCTTTAAACTGAAACTGTATAGCTTCTTACTGACAGTTTTCTTGTGAGAAATCTCTTCCCACATTTCCTTCAATTCCGTTTTCTCAGATTTAGTAATGTACGATGTGACATACCGAGCAACAGCAATAGAATTGTCTGCCACATACTGAATATCCATGTTAGCATTCCACATGGATAAAATGACTGGGTTGTAGTCATTTATATATTTTGACTCTTCTTTTCTTCTTAGGTTGTACGTATTTTTGGGAGATTTTCTTGTAATAGTATGTCGCACAGCTGACATAAAACTGTTTACTCTTCCTTTTGAAAGAACAGGTCTGGGAAATCCAAATCGACATTTTGTGTAGAATTTATCTTTGCTCTTGTACTTCCGTCGACAGTATTTTCCACACCGATGACTTTGGAAACGTAAAACTTGGTCTTTCAACTTTTTCTCTTCTGTGCTTTTAGGTATAGCACATGTTGCATATTCTTCAATGAAAGATAAAACTGCTTCATCAGCATCTGTTCCAAATTTTGGGGCATCCTTGATCCACAACAGCATATGAACATGAGGAGCACCTCTTGCTTGGTACTCTTTTCTCCAAAAGAAATCCACAACTTCTCCAAGAGGTGGATTTTTTTTATTGCAGATGAAGGACATCATAGCCTCAAATCTATGATTAAAATATCTGCAAACATTAACCGGATCCAATGAGCACAGTTCTCCTGCTGTCTTGTATTCGATGTTTTTAATGTTTGAATTTGCCTCTCGAAGAAAATCTAGAAGATCATCCCAAGCGTACTCTGTACAGCTTAGGGTAAGGAACCATGGAGTAGTTCCTAAATTCCGTAACATACATTTCAATTCTCCATGGCGTCGGTACCAATATTCATTTGTCCCACGCTGACAAGCCATCAGATTGATCAATTGTGATTCCAAATGATCATCTCGCTGCTGCACTTTGTTCATAAAATCCTTAGCAGACACATTATGTAGATGTACTCCACTTTTTAAAATGTGATTTACTGCATAAGATAGTGCAGACAAGTCTCTTTCAAATAACAGATGGAACAAATAAGGAATACTTTGACGAAATCTGGGATCTTCTGCATATAATCTTGTAGTCCGATACTCAGAAGCAGGAATCTGGACTGGACGTTCATCGTATCGTCCACCTTCTCCTGTAGGAAACAGCTGGGGAAAACAACGAGCTTCCAAACTCTCCTCCCATACACTTACGGGAGTTCCTTTGGCTTTTTTCATCTGAAACAGATCAATAGTGTTTGCCATAACTTCTTTTGAATGAAGAGGATGTATGCTGAAATGTTCATAAATTTCTTCGTCTTTTGACTTGTCCACTTTTTCAATTTGCCCAGTTGGTGTTTCTGTGTCTCCTAGTAAATCTTCTTCATCTTCATCTATATAAATTGATTCATACCATTTATTATTCCTTTTCAAATATAAATTTGCTCTTTGTACTTTCCGTACATCTACCAGCTCCTGCCAAATTTTCTTACTCTTTGTAGGTACACCATTAACCAGAATAACTAATGGTTCAGTTTCCAAAGTATCTGTATCAATAGTTTCCATATTTTTTTTCAAATCCAACGGCAAATAGACAACTCTTCCTTTTAAACCTCTCTGTAAATCTGAAGGAGGTAATTTACCAGTTTTGGGCTCCATACGTACTATAGTCTGGAACGGATGAACACATTGAATGAGTATAGACTCATACGTATTTAAATCAGAAAGTTCTGCAGGAATATCAACCAATTCTAAATTATTATGTACGCTCTAGCTGGGATTTTATTTTCTTCTAACTTGTTATACCAGTATTTACAAATACGATGATCTTCACCGAAATCAAAACAATTTTCAAGAAATATATATGTTGCAAAATCCTTCCACTTATAATTATCTTCTTCTTCACTTTTTTTGTAGAGATCAACATTCCTTGTTTGGATTTTATAATGGCTTCTCCGGCAACAAATACAAGTAATATTTGGTCTTTCATTAGAGATGATAGCAAATTTTGTCATTTGATCTTCAAATTTCTTATTTACGGAGGGTTCTACATTCTCTTCCACATTTTCCTCAATAACTGTGTCATTCCCTGCACTTTCTTGTTCTGGACCAAAGTAACTTAACTGAATTTCATCCGTAACCTTCTCAACATCTGATACAGTTCCACGGAACAGAGCCCTATTCAACTCATTTAACTTTAGTGCTGGACTTTTAGCAAAATACAATCTTCTCACAAATTTTCTAATTTCAGTATGATGAACTGCCAGCATCCAAAAATGGTGAAAAACACTTTGACAAACTTTCCTAGATAGACAAGCCAGAGAGTGTCCTTGCAAACCAGTATTCTCTCTCACTCTGCATGGATCTAGTCTTTGAAGCACCTTAATCTTCTGTTTAACACTCATTTTACTATATTCTCTTAAAAACTCACGTAATTTATCAATAGATTCCTGTCGCAAAGTACAAATACTACTACAATTCCAAGTATACACTGGGGCTTTAGGACGTCTCCCCATAACCTCATCCGCAATCACTTCTTCCTCATTTCTTGGAACCATTTTCTCCTTTTCCATTATACAACCATCTTTCACTTCATAAGCTCGTCCAGAGGTGTCAACTGCATGCAGCAAACTATTTTTTCTAATGTACGCATCCTGTTCAAAATTAAAATGAATAGTTTTCTTTTTAATTCTAAAGCCTTAGCTACAATGGCTTCAATATCTTTTTTTCTCTTGTAAAATTTCGCTTTTTTCTTATATTTTTTCACATCCTTTAGCAAATTGGACATAACTCTTCTCTGAAACATTTTTCTACGGATCTCTTTAAATGCTGTTTTTCTTTTTAAGTCAATCTTTATTGCTTCTGCTTGTACATTAGCATTTAGTAAATTCTCACTTTTGTCCTGTTGTTTTCTACTTGAAACAGTTTTTCCAGTGGGGACATTTTTTAAATTTTTCCTTTTTTTGAATATATTGTTAAAGAATTCCTTTGTCTGCTTACCAGAAGACTTTTTCTTTTTTCCAACATGAGCACCTTCAACTTACTTGGGTCCTCCAGTTGTCTTCAAATATACATGTTTTTTCTGTTCTTTTCGTTTTCTTGATTTTATAGGCATCTTAAATTTCCTTCACTGCTCTGCAGCAATACCTGAAAGAAACTAAAAAAAAATACCTTTTTGTAATTTAAATATATTACTATATTTTTTATGAGCTTTTCAAATCTTATAATACTATCTACCCCTTTCCTACAAGTGAAAAACACAATAAAACCAACACGAATTAAATCTCTAAGAACAATTCCTGTGTGCACACAGACTTTTGGTGTGATTCTAGGCAGAAAACAATATTTGATTTGCAATTCAAAAGCACACTTACTAATGTTTTTTTTGCAAGTGAAAATTACTATAACAGTCTGACACATTTTCCTTATAGTTTAGAGAGGCAGAAAAGAGCACATGTCCAAACAGCTTTTTCAGACCATGTACATGTGTAACCTGGCTGACTGACTACACTCCAGCAAAGGTAATGAGCCTTGGTGATATTCAATGCATTAGCGTTACTCACTCCTACCTAAAACACCACACAGTACTGATTAGTAAGCATGAGTGTACAGGATAAACAGCTAGCTCTCTGCTAAGAGTGTGGGTGGTTCTGAAAACTGTCTACTGTCAGGTGCAAGAGAGACTGGAATGGACCCTTACATAACTGCATAAACACTGTAAACATGTATGTAAGACTACATGTGTGGTAAGGGTTAATATGAGTTTTTAGCATGTAGCAACTACATGACCCATTGCACGAGTGGAAGAAAAATCTACCATGTTGATTTCAAATATGTTAGCATTTGCCTCTCATTTGAGATACTGTTTTGGGCTGAATGCTAACCATCACATTTCCAGAAAACAAGCTTCCCCTTTCCAACGAGTGCAATTCTAAAAGAACCAGAGTGACACGAAATACATCTCTGACAACAATTCCTGTGTGCTCACAGACTCATAGTGTGATTCTAGGCAGAAAACGAAATTTGCTTGGCAATTTGAAAGCACACTTACTACTGTTTTTTCTGCAAATGATAAGTACTCTAACAGTCTGATACATTTTCATTACAGTTTTCAGAGACAGAAAACAGCACATGTGCAAAGAGCTTTTTGAGACCATGAACGTGTGTAACCTTGGTGACTGACTACACTCAAGCAAAAGAAATCAACCTTAGTGATGTTGAATGTATTAGTGTTACTCACTGCTACCTGAAACACCACTCACTTGTGAATACTAAGCATGATTCTACAGTATAAACAGCTGGGTGTGTGCTAAGAGTGTGCTTCTGCAGACTGTGTATTTTCAGTTACAAGAGACATATGCATGCATGCATCCATAACAGCATAAACATTGTAGTAATGTATGTAAAAGTACATGTGTGGCAAGGGTTAATTGGAGTTTTGTATATGTAGGACCAACCTCACCCATTCCATGTTTAGTAGCAAAATGTACTATATCTATTCCAAATGTGTTATCATCTGCCTCCCATTTGTGTGATACTGATTTATGCTGAATGGAAACCATCACAGTTCCAAAAAAAAAGCTGACCCTTTCCTACAAATTGCATTCTTACAGAACCAGGCCAACAGAAATAAAATCTCTGACAACATTCAAAACCTCCCCTTTCCTACCAATGCAATTCTAAAAGAACCAGAGTGACACGAAATACATCCCTGACAACAATTCCTGTGTGCTCACAGACTCATGGTGTGATTCTAGGCAGAAAACGAAATTTGCTTGCCAATTTGAAATCACACTTACTACAGTTTTTTCTGCAAATGATAAGTACTCTAACAGTCTGATACATTTTCATTACAGTTTTCAGAAACAGAAAACAGCACATGTGCAAAGAGCTTTTTGAGACCATGAACATGTGTAACCTTGGTGACTGACTACACTCCAGCAAAATAAATCAGCCTTAGTGATGTTGAATGTATTAGCATTACTCACTGCTACCTGAAACACCACTCACTTGTGAATACTAAGCATGATTCTACAGGATAAACAGCTGGGTGTGTGCTTCTGCAGACTGTGTATTTTCAGTTACAAGAGACATATGCATGCATGCATCCATAACAGCATAAACATTGTAGTAATGTATGTAAAAGTACATGTGTGGCAAGGGTTAATTGGAGTTTTGTATATGTAGGACCAACCTCACCCATTCCATGTTTAGTAGCAAAATGTACTATATCTATTCCAAATGTGTTATCATTTGCCTCCCATTTGTGTGATACTGATTATGCTGAATGGAAACCATCACAGTTCCAAAAAAAAAGATGACCCTTTCCTACAAATGGCATTCTTACAGAACCAGAGTGACACGAAATACATCTCTGACAACAATTCCTGTGTGCTCACAGACTCATGGTGTGATTCTAGGCAGAAAACGAAATTTGCTTTCCAATTTCAAAGCACACTTACTACTATTTTTTTTGCAAGTGATAAGTACTCTAATAGTCTGACTCATTTTCATTACAGTTTTCAGAAACAGAAAAGAGCACATGTCCAAACAGCTTTTTGAGACCATGAACATGTGTATCCTGGGTGACTGACTACACTGTCCTTTGAACACTGACCTGTCCGCTGCTGCTGCCATAACGCTGCACCTAATCATCGGAATCGGAGGAGGGTGGGACTGCGAGGACCAGCTCCCTCAGTGCCTGGAGTTGCATCGGCGCAGCTGGGTCCTCTTCCCTGGCCCTCCCCCTTGACCTGTGCAACAACTCACGGCCCCCGCTTCGCGGGCGACGTTCGGGGATTTAAACTCGTGGCTTCAGAAGAACTCTGTGTCCTTTGAACACTGACCTGTCCGCTGCTGCTGCCATAACGCTGCACCTAATCATCGAAATCGGAGGAGGGTGGGACTGCGAGGACCAGCTCCCTCAGCGCCTGGAGTTGCATCGGCGCAGCTGGGTCCTCTTCCCTGGCCCTCCCCCTTGACCTGTGCAACAACTCACGGCCCCCGCTTCGCGGGCGTCGTTCGGGGATTTAAACTCGTGGCTTCAGAAGAACTCTGTGTCCTTTGAACACTGACCTGTCCGCTGCTGCTGCCATAACGCTGCACCTAATCATCGGAATCGGAGGAGGGTGGGACTGCAAGGACCAGCTCCCTCAGCGCCTGGAGTTGCATCGGCGCAGCTGGGTCCTCTTCCCTGGCCCTCCCCCTTGACCTGTGCAACAACTCACGGCCCCCGCTTCGCGGGCGCCGTTCGGGGATTTAAACTCGTGGCTTCAGAAGAACTCTGTGTCCTTTGAACACTGACCTGTCCGCTGCTGCTGCCATAACGCTGCACCTAATCATCGGAATCGGAGGAGGGTGGGACTGCGAGGACCAGCTCCCTCAGCGCCTGGAGTTGCATCGGCGCAGCTGGGTCCTCTTCCCTGGCCCTCCCCCTTGACCTGTGCAACAACTCACGGCCCCCGCTTCGCGGGCGCCGTTCGGGGATTTAAACTCATGGCTTCAGAAGAACTCTGTGTCCTTTGAACACTGACCTGTCCGCTGCTGCTGCCATAACGCTGCACCTAATCATCGGAATCGGAGGAGGGTGGGACTGCGAGGACCAGCTCCCTCAGCGCCTGGAGTTGCATCGGCGCAGCTGGGTCCTCTTCCCTGGCCCCTCCCCCTCGTTGTACCTGATTGGACATATACCAACCACTTACGCCGCACTAGCGGAACGCGCGTGGAACGAAGCCCGGCGCGAAGCCCGGGCCAAGGGCGGGCCCGTCTGAGCCCGTCCGTGACCATTCGAGGTCGGGCCGGGCCCACCCCCTAACATCTGAGGAAGAAGATCTGAAAGGTGAGACCGTGCTTGCTAGGGTCTCTTGATTTGTCTAACCAGTGGGCCTTGTTGCCGATATTTGCGTAGCATACAATGAATAAGCCTGGTAATAGAGAAGGCATGCCTTTGGGTTCAACAGGAGGAGCCTTAATGGGAACCCTTGATAACTTTCTCGTACGTGTCCAGTCAGTTCTGGCTAAGGACATAGAGTTAACAGAAAAAAGACTGTCTCTTGATATTTTATGTGACAAGAGATCATCATTGGGAACCATCGCGAGCTCCAGATCCCCACCGTGTCACACGCACGCTACCCCGACATCTGTGGGGCTAATATCCCCTGCGATGGAAGTGTGTAACAGCGCAACTATTGTATCCACTCCCCCCCTACCTGAAACGTTGGGTGTCACGGCGGAAGGGTCAGCTGCAGATATTGCCGTATCACAATCTAAGCCTTTAACAACTATTAAGACCCGCTCCGCAAGTAGCGCCAACGGGGGTTGTGCTAAACAGTATACAGGCCTAACCGGGAAAAACAAGCGCAGAGGCGGCCAACAGTCTACGGCAGCTAAAAAGGCGAATCCTGGTCCTATGGCCAGCTCAGGATCAGATTCTGTTTTATGTCCTCAAACTATTATAAGAGAAGGAAGACAAAATTCTCCATCACTCGAGGGGGGTAACCCCGTGAACCAGGGAGACAAAGCTTTTTGGAAAAAATTGGACACAATTTTAAAAAACGCATGTGCTCCTATCTATGAAAGACTAGGGTCAATCGAAAGCAGACTTGTGTGCATGGAACTGGCATGGTCTTCGGCGCGGCAACGGGTTGACGGAAGTGGCCTGAATAGCCAACTGGGATGTGTCAATGACCAAACTGGATGCAGCAAATCCAATTGCACTAAAAATACCCAAGTTAAGGTCAATGATGCTGCAAATACCGAAACACAAAGGCCAACAGAACAATGCGACACAGTGGAAGAAGTCAACCACCAAAACGGAAAAATTAATCCAAAATCTAATCCAGCTGATGGTGGAACAAATAGAACTTTATCCACCTCAACAAACAATGTCGAACAGTCCGTGCAGGCACAATCCCTGGCCCAGTCCCCCTCAGATTTGATTGATATACATCTCCCCCCCGAGGCTGCCCCATATGTAGTCGTTCTGACCGGTGTCCCACCTTTGGCAAATGGCACCAGGGAAACATATTGGGCCTTAAAAAACAAATGCATATTTTGGCTCAACACTAAACGGCCATTGCCGGGCAATATGCGAGCCGAAATCCTATTTGCCAGGAGGGTAAATTGGGTGGGCAGCAAACCTAAGACAATTAAGGGCGACTGCGTCATTATCAATTTTAGGGATAAACACTGTGTTGATTATATTTGTGGATGGTCCCAGATCGCTGACATTTCATCCCCAGTTAGAACAGCGCCACTATCTTACTTCTACGCTCCATCATCCCAACCTTTGTTAAAGTCATTTGGAAGGAAAGATATGCGCATGGGTCAATCAATGGGGGACATCAGGTCCTTTAATCGATATGATGTGTTGTCTGGTCTGTCTGATTGTGATTGACAGAAGTGTAACAGTGGTTGCTCCAGTCTTGTAAAGGAGTATGTAGCCCCTGAGATAGCCCATGGAAATAAAATGGTTGAGATGTTGAGAATGGTGAACCCTAGAGCTGACAGCGATTTAAATATGATTGTTATAACAAGTGACATTATTAGAGATGTAGAGCAAGTCCCATGCCTCATGTCTGGACAGGACATACCAGCTGTAATGCCATCTGTTACGAATATAGGTCAATCTAAAGGAACGCTGGGCGCTGCAGGATGTACAACATTTTTATCCTGGAATGTGGCTGGTATAGGATCCAAATTAGCGTCACTTTTATGGACTGATTTCATCGATGATCATGATATCTGCCTCTTCCAGGAGACATGGTCGGTAGAGCCAGTGTTCAGGACGGGTTATCTGAACTTTTATGTCCCTGCAGTCAAAAGGCCAAAGGGCCGTCCAGTAGGTGGATTGGTCATATGGACTAAACAATCTCTAAAGTGCAAAATACATCCTTTCCAAAACCAGCATAATGATATCCTAGGCATAAGAGTAAATTTTCCATCAAACTCGTGCATAGACATTTATAATGTGTATGCTAGAGGATTGCCGGGGGGTAAAAAGTCGGAGGTGGTAACTGCACTCAACTCTCTTGTTGAATCAAGATCTACTAATATATTCCCACTAGTAGCAGGTGACTTCAACACGACCTTCGAACCATTGGGTCACCATGACTTGCATTTATCGGAAGAGGAGGATATAAGATGGGGTATCCCGCAGCTCGAGACTAAAATAGTAAGCAAGTGGACTGAGGCTGCCCTACACCTAAAGGGGTTCTGCCTGACCAACCAACTGAGGGCGGCAAATGGTAGGACACCCTCTGACAGAACAAGGTGTAAAACCTTTGATACTGGTGTCAGGTCTAGCACTATAGACTATATCTTGGTCCATCTTGGGATGTGGTATGGTCTCGAGGATATGATGGTAAAACCTCGAATTGAAAGTGACCATAACCCACTAGTAGCCTACTTTAGATCAGGCATGGGAGAATGTATGGCAAATGTAAATGTCATGGAAGGTATGCCTGTTCGGCTTACAAATGATGAACGTCACCTGAAGTGGGAAAAAGTTGTACAGCAACCCGATCTTGTCGACAAAATAAAAAGTAGTTTGGATGAGGTGTTGTCACTAATAGGGACGGATTGTAATATTAGTCAATCTGATATAACTGTAGAGAATATACACACTACGTTTTTTGCCAAACTTAAAAATTACTTTTGCGAAAAAACTTTAGCAAAACGATCCTACAAAAAAAAACAAGAGAATTGGTTTAATAATAATTGTCAGCAAGCACGGAAAGAACTAGGAACTGCGCTCAAATCCAAGGATCTGAGCAAAATAAAGCAGGCACGGAGTAACTATAAGAGGGTATTATGGAATGCCGGAAAGGAGTGGGAGGAGAGTGAATGGCAAGACCTTAAGATCGCGTGTAGCGGAAAGAATCAAAAGAAGTTCTGGGACGTATTTAAGTGGAAAAGGGGGGAAGTTATAGAAAGCCCACATAATTCTGTTCCCCAGGACGCTTGGATAAAGTTTTTTAAAAGCCAGTATGCTAAGGTTACTGACGATAGTCAGTTTGTATATGAACCCATTTTTTATAGCGAATCACCTTTTAGTGTTAAAGAGGTTGATAGAGCTCTCGATACTGTAAATTTAGGCCGGGCTCCAGGTATGGACCTAATCCCTGTAGACGTGTTTGTATATGATAGACAGAGATGGCGCCTTTACATTGCCTACCTGGCCAATGCCATCGCTCAGGGTATGGCAATACCACAATCTTGGAAAGGCGCTGAAATAGTCCCTATATATAAAAAAGGTGACAAGTCTTTGGCTAGCAACTACAGGCCTATTAGCTTAATAGACGCCATACAAAAAATTATTGGACGGCTGGTGCTGGGGAAAATCCAGTCCTGGATGGAGGATGCAAATATCCTGAGTCCTCTACAGGCTGGTTTTCGCCCCAAGACCAGTACCATTGATCAGGTTTTTAGATTTTTAATGCTGTATTGGAGGACAGTGGTTTTAGATAAAGGTGTCTTGTATGCAGTATTTGTCGACCTGCGGGCGGCATTTGATTTGGTCCCGCGTGGCAAACTGTGGCAAGTACTCAAGGAGCTGGGTATGGCGCCGGAGTTGCTGGCACTTGTCGTCCACTTACATGAGGACAATTTTGCTCGGGTACGCTGCGGTAAACCCGGAGAGGTTACCGAACCTTTCCCCGTTGAGAGGGGTGTGCGGCAGGGTTGTGTCTTGGCACCTACCCTGTTCTCACTCTTCGTCAACGGGGTGGCAGAGTTCCTCTCCAGGGTCCCCACGGATGCCCCAGCTCTGGCTGGGGTTCGTGTCCCGGTCCTCATGTTTGCGAATGACACTTTGTTGGTTTCGAAAACTCCGATTGGCCTCCAGTTAACCTTGCGGCGCTTCGAAGAGTTTTGTCTATCGCGTGGACTGGAAATCAATGTTGCAAAGACTAAGTTTATGGTGCTCAACGGTCCTAGACCCAATAAAATGTATAGACCATTCAAAGGTGCAATCCTTATGAATGGATCCCCATTAGAACAGGTCGATGCATTTACATATTTGGGAGTAACACTGCAGAAAAATATGCACTGGAATAACCATATAGAACTCTCGATATTAAAATACCAACAACAGTCTGGTATTCTAATGAAACGGTTTAAAGCCTCGCAGTCACAGCCAATGGAGCCATTTTTAGAGATATATACGATGAAGATCCGCAGTTCGGCTCTATACGGGTCTGAGCTGTGGGGGTATGGCAAAAACCCACAGCGTTTGAATACTATGGAAAAGGAGTATATTTGGAAAGCTGTTGGTGTCCCCCAGAGCACCCCTTTGTTACCCCTTTTTCGCGATCTTGGTTTAAAATCTTTGCAGGACGTAGCTTATCTGCGTCCTTTGTTATATTGGCGCAGGGTATGGACAACCGATGAGCTTAGCCATTATGCAATGGGACTAAAGGAAATCATAGAAAAAGATCTATCTCATAGGATCGAATGGTTGAAATCTCTAAAATCATTATTATATCGTATGGGACTGAGAGATCTTTGGGATGACCCCTCTAATGCAGACTTCCCTTCAAAAGACTTTTTGAAAAATAGCTATTGGGAGATGATTGGCTTAGAATCATATATTAAGGGGTGCTCATCTACTTTAACTGGCAGATTTCTGGAGTTCAAACCCGACACCAGACTGGAATTGTATTGGGGCCTAATAGAAGTTCCTTCTGATCGCAAATTTTTTTTCCAGTTCAGGATAGGCTCACTTCCGGTGCGATCATTTACATCTCATTGGGTAGTGGGGTCAGAAAGCAGATGCCCGAAATGTTTAGACAAGCATGAATCTATGAGCCATTTTGTCCTCTTTTGTCCGCTCTATACCGTTCCACGTAAGAAATGGGTATTACCTGTTTGCCGATTGTTGGGAACCCGAAAATACGAGGTAGCCATGAGAATTTTGTCAACTGATCCAAGCCCGACAATTTCTATTGCAATGGCAAAATACATTAAGTGGGCGTGGGCCATTCGGTCTAAATTTATCAAATGTCAAAGTAATTTTTAGTGGAAATTGACCAGATTTCTATATTTATAGGTTGGTTCGTCAATGTACCCATGCATATTGTTATTTAATTTTATCATATGCTTTTTTATATTTTGATTTATAAATGTAAAAACGTGTTGAAATTTTATGTATATTGTTTTGTCACTTTTACAACTTAATTGTTGAATAAAGTATTGAATTGAATTGACTACACTCCAGCAAAGGAAATCAACCTTAGTGATGTTGAATGTATTAGCATTACTCACTGCTACCTGAAACACCACTCACTTGTGAATACTAAGCATGATTCTACAGTATAAACAGCTGGGTCTGTGCTAAGAGTGTGCTTCTACAGACTGTCTATTTTCAGTTACAAGAGACATATGCATGCATGCATCCATAACAGCATAAACATTGTAGTAATGTATGTAAAAGTACATGTGTGGCAAGGTTTAATTGCAGTTTTGTATATGTATGAGCAAGCTCAGCAATTACATGATTAGAAGCAAAATCTGCTATATCAATTTCAAATGTGTTAGCATTTGCCTCCCATTTGTGTGTTACTGATTTATGCTGAATGGAAACCATCATATTTACAAAAAGAAAGCTGCCCCTTTCCTACAAATGCCATTCTTACAGAACCGGACCAACACTATTAAAATCTCTGACAACAATTCCTGTGTGCACACAGACTCATGGTTTGATTCTAGGCACAAAACAGTATTCCTCAGTGATACCAGTACACCTTAACTTATGGTGAAAACATACTCCATAATATTTTACTAGTTCAAGACAGTTAAATATCTCCCAAACCACAAAATGTAAAACATAACTTTTAAAGAAGAATCACAATTCTAATATTTATATCAAAATCACCACATACATCCTCTCTCAAACTCATATCTCACCTTTAAAATTAGTTAGTTGAGAAAGAAATGTGGCACTCAAACAGCAGACTATCAGAGTCAGAATATCAGAGCTCTACACCTCTCTCCTCTCTCCAGAACCAGTAAATGGCAATGTTTCCCTCTCTTTTTTCACACATATACATGTTAATTACAAATCTCAGTGCTTCCCACATTTTTTCAAATGAAATCACACATTTCTATTGGTTGAAAACTTCAACCCTTTTCCAAATGCACCCTTCCCCCAACTTGACTTCTGCCTGCTACCATAGCAACAGCTCATGGAACACTGCTGTGAGCAGAGAGGTCAGAAGTTCAGCACACAATGTTTCAAATCCAAAGATCAAGAGTGCTTCACCTGTCAAACCTAACAGCAAATCCAAATGAATCTTCTGTGGGAACACAATTTTCTGAACCAATACAAAACATGCTTCTAAAAATGTACACATACAGCCTAGTTTTAACTGTAAAATGATTTGAATCAGCCAATGAGTTCTTTTTATTTAAAAAAAATATGTATGCCTCCATTTTACAACTGTCTTTCATTTCATATTGCCATTCTACTGAAAAACACCTCCTGAGTGCATCCAGATCTCCTTGAAAGATGTTCACAGTGTGGATTGTAGGTCACAGCTATGTCTTCTGGAGTGAAAAGTATGCAGAAAAAAGAGGTATGGTGAGTGACCTTGCTTTGCCAAATGTAGACATTAAATGGATTGGTCAGAGAGGGTTAAAGTGGCACCAATTAATGCCTTTGGTAAAAACCTTTCTACATCTCCCACAGCCTAACCTTATTATTGTGCACTGTGGTGGAAATGACCTAGGCACTTTAACTGGGGTAGGTCTGGAAATGCTTATTAAGGACACCTTTGTGCAATCGATGTGGCTTTTTCCTCAATCTGCCTTTGTATATTCTAACATATGCCAAAGGCAAAAGTGGAACTGGTCCAACCAATTTTGTCCGCAGATTGACAAAGCAAGAAAGCACGTCAACAAATCTATTTCTGCTTTCCTCAGAGACTATGGTATGGGTTCTATATACCACAACAACTTGCGTTACAACATGCAAGGCATTTATAGAGGAGACGGTGTACATTTCACTGATGAAGGCAACAGAGTCTTCCTCTTGAACTTTAGACTCTGCATCGGTACTTACTTGTAGGTACCACAAAAAAACACTTCATAAACACAACGGCTCTTTTTAGAGCCCCCTAATATCTAAACACTTAAATTTGATTTTTACTTCTATTTTTGTAATTGTTTTTTTTCTGCCGTACGCGTACGGTAAGCTTACCGTACGCGCACCCCGCAATTTAAAAAAAATAAATTAAATGTATTTTTCATACTTTTGGGACCTTCTTGGACCCCCTGACAAACGCTAGGGGGTCTGCAACTCTCTTCGTTGCCCCCTTTTCACGTTCTCCACCTTTGTTTATCAGTGTGAGACACACAAAATGGCGACCGACACTTCCTGATTTCGACCGATTCGAATGTTTACAGTCATGTAACCACCAATCAGAATTAAGCTCGCGTACGGTAAGCTTACCGTACGCACTCGGAGCGCGCTTATAGATATATATATTGATTTAAATGCTATTTTCTCAGCAAATACAGAACACATTTACACCAGACCTACAAAAGGCACATCCCTGACCTGAGGACTACCTCTCTGCCAAATTTCAAGTAATTCTCTTCAGCCGTTCGGGCTGTAGCTTGGACTAAAGGTCCTATGGAAAAATGCATGGGGAAAACACGTTTTGGGACCCCCCCTTTTTCTCAGCCCCCGCTTGACGAATCCCCCCGAGACTTTCAGGATAGGAGCGGAGTGCCCCACATATTTTGAAAATTTCGCCAGGATTCGTCAATCGGCGCCAAAGTTATTCCAAATAGAATGTTGCGGATTTCCTATGGAAACACGGTCCTAACTATAACTATCTACTGGCGACCGCCAGTAGATAATATACATATATATATATATATATATATACATATACATGTCAAATTAAATAAACATAATACATTCACTTGAAAACTTTGCC
Source organism: Triturus cristatus (assembly GCF_964204655.1). Classification (NCBI taxonomy): domain Eukaryota; kingdom Metazoa; phylum Chordata; class Amphibia; order Caudata; family Salamandridae; genus Triturus; species Triturus cristatus. Next base: position 1,107,943,042 of record NC_140581.1, on the reverse strand, counting down.
ATTGTAGGACAAGAACATGTGTATTTCAAGAGACTTTGACGACATTGAGGCTCTTTCTGGTTGTTTTTTGCCTTTATGCCGTCTGGTCTCCGGACATTAGTACAAACTATTCAGAGTACAGACTGAGGGAGTCCCTAAGTCCTAGTTATCCATATGGTCTGTACAGCTTAACCCTGGTTAGGACTTCTGATCTACAACTTTTTCAACTGTAAACACCCTTCACTTCATAGCAAAAGTAATCCAGGGAACAGCGTGCAAGTGGCCTCTTGCTGCTTGTACCCGTTACATGAGCCGGCATTTCACTTTAAGTGATTTGCCCAGAATCACAGGATGGGTAAGTAAACACCAAGACTCAAATTGTACTTTAACCCCTTCAGTGCCCATGACGAGCTGGACTCGTCATGGGCCGCGGTTGCGCTGTGCCCATGACGAGTCCAGCTCGTCATAGACCCCGCCCGCTAATGCAACGGCCGGCACAGGGCGGGGAAAGGGGCGGGCACTGAAGGGGTTAATTCCTCCCATTTCTTCATGTTTACATGTTCATCTTGAATGGTTACCTTGTGCTTGGGGAGGGTTTTTTTCTCAAAGAAAATAACGTTTTTATTTTACATCGTTGTGCATTTTTGCCTGTTTTGTATTGTGTGCACCAGAGGCATTGAAGCGCCTGACATGAGTGCCAGTCTGATTACACAATATCACTCTAATTTCTACAGGCACTGGTAAATCAAGGTATTTGCCCAGGATCACAGAATGGTGAACAGACGCCGAGATTTGGGCCTGGTTACTCACTTCAAGATAAATAAATCTGATAAGCGCTCCTCTCCTGCTGCTGTCAGGGCGGTAGAGGCTCCCTGGAAACAAATCAGTCTCATTCAGCAGGGGAGTGCTTAGGGTGATTTAGATGGAAGAATAGAGTGCAGGAGAATCTGGCAACGGTTTCAAATTTCTTCCTGCAGCCCCTGTGAACCTCAGACACCGATTGACACATCGGCTGTTTGTCAGTATTTTTCCATGTCTATTTATAAATACAGACAAAGGAAAAAATGTTTTCCGCCTGTATTTATGTGTATAAATCCCTTTAAACGGAAAACCGGGAGCCCTAATAATAATATATTACGATATCCGCAGTGTCCTCTGCTTCCTCTCGCCACACACGGACACGGACCACAAAATTGGTGCAAGATTATTATATATAACAAAGAACAAACCATCAATATGTGGATAAAGTTGGAGGCCCTCAACGGGTACATTTTTGAAGGTAGACGTTTATTCGGCAGACAGCGTGGAATGAACTAACAACCGTGTTTCGGCAAACAACGCCTTGCTCAATGTCAATTGCAACAACAAACCAATGCGTATTTATGCATACCATAAAGGAACACAATGATCATGCACACTGGAGTAAAAACGCAAAATCCATCATAAACCTCCGCGTCTGCGGTGGCCATCTTTGAGTTCTATAGCTGAATACAGCAATCTTATGAATTTACAAGTTCCATTTATCTATAGACCGCTAAGGGTTTTTTTACAATCAAAGCATAGTTTTTATGTCAGTATCCTAATTGTGTAATGATAGGAACAAGGTATGAATATAACCACAATTTCAAAAAATATATATTTCGGAAGCGGACTGTGCATATCGATAATGCCCCGAAGACATGTTGTTTAGTTAATCAAACCCTAATGGGTGAACGTCCATTTAAAAAGAAAAAAGCAATATATGCCCAAATTTAATGCAGACTCAATTCATCTAAGTATGATAAGGCCCAAAATAGGCAATTCATAATCAGCATATTACAAGTTAAAAGAGACAGTATTTCTAAACTGTTATTTCAAAATTCATAATACCAGATGGCATCTCATTTATACGATCAAGCCTAAAATAGGCAAATGTGAAGCCAGTAGTAGACAATTCCTAAACAATATATAACGGGATGAAAATCAACAAAAGAGAAAACCGGAAAAAAACGAAATTTCCACAGAATAAATACTTCATACCCATCAACTATTCAAACAACAAGAATCTGGCAATCAGGGCACTATTCAATAGTTTTAAGTAGGACCGGTGTATGGGGAATATCCACCTAAACCCAAGAACTGTTTCATCAATGATACAGTCTAATCCAGTCCTCTACGCCCATAATTTTAATTACTTCATAAGAATGTATGTCAGAACACTTGCAACAACACATACCATTAACAGTGGACATGGGAAACATACTTCTAGTAGTGAGCCTTTTTTTAATGAGGAAAGTTACTTCCAGCAAAATAGTTTACCATTTGCAGTTGATACTGGAGGTCGTTGCTACGAAGTTCAGGATGGTTTTCCCCTTCCAAAAGAGGAATTGGTTGGTAAAAGGTTGGTGGAGGAGTGTGGCTCAATGGTTAGAGCGGCAGACCCTGAAGCAGAGTTCTGGCCAAGGACCAGGGTTCAATTCCCGCCTCGGCGGGGCTCGGCTCAATTTCCTCGGACCTGTCTATTCTCGCCTCGGTGCCTATTCTAATCACGGGCCCCATGCTGCAACTATGGGCAATAGCTTGCTTAGCCTCCACACCGGCCCCAACAGCGCAAAGGATGCCTGGCTTCACCCTGGGGGTGCCCAGGAGTGGACACTTCACAGGGAAAGCCAGGAGGGGTTCCACAGCAGTATGAATATCAGCGCCAAGAAACCGCAAAGGCGACACCGCAAGGTGGCCGTCTGGTGACAGTGCGCTCTATAAGTACCTTGACATTTACATTTACATTTAAAAGTGCAGAAGAGTTAATAGTTGAAGAAGTGCAAGGGAAACATACACAAGCTCCTGTTTATAAGTGGGGTTGTAGCAGTATTTGTAGTATTCGACAGGAATCTATTGATATAATGGGAAATTTGCTACGAGAATATACACAGAAAAGTATTAAACAGAAGATTAAGTTGTTGCAAGGACTAGATCCATGTAATGTAAGAAAATATACTGAGAAACATGGGCATTCTCTGGCTTGTCTTTCAAGAAAAGTGTGTAAAAGTGTTTTTCATCACTTGAGGATGTTAGCAGTAGACCATTCAGAAATGCGGAAGTTTGTAAGGAAACTGTACTATGTAAAAAGTCCTGCATTATGTTTAAGTGAACTGAATACAGCTCTTTTATATGGTTCTTTAAAAGATGTTCAAAAAAAAGTGTGATGATATTTAAATGCGATATTTTGGTTCAGAAGAGCAGTCAATAGAAAGTGAAAGTTTGACAATTACAGATGTTGAAGGAGATGGGAAAGTGATTAGCACTGATCAGTTTGAAGAAGAAATTGGAAGGTTTAATGTAGTGTGCTCTGAAATACCAAACTATGTTTGTGTTTGTTGTCCACGTACTCATTATAAAAGTCAAACTAGGAATGTTGATTTGTATTTGAAAAGTGAAAAGGAGAACAATAGTAAGTGGGAAGAATTTGCAACTTACTTGTTGGTGCAAGGTCGATTTGAGATAGGTAGTGATCAACGTATATGTAAATATTGTTACAACAAATTAGAAGAGAACAAAATGCCTGCTAGAGCAGTACATAATAACTTAGAATTAGTAGCTATTCCGGAAGAACTGGCAGAATTGAATACATATGAGTCAGTTCTAATTCAATCTGTTCATCCTTTTCAAACTATAATTCGGATGGAGCCTAAAATAGGTAAACTGCCACCAACAGACATGCAAAGAGGGCTGAAAGGAAGAGTGGTGTACTTACCTTTGGATTTTAAGAAAAATATTGAAACTATTGCTGGTGAGAAAGAGGAAAATGAGGCAGTAGTCATTCTAGTAAATGGTGCACCAACATAGAGTCGGTATGTATTCCAGCTTCAGAATATCGGTCAACAAGATTATATTCTGAAGATCCTAGATTTCGACAGTGCATTCCATACATATTTCACCTTTTGTTTGAAAGTGATTTATCATCCCTGTCGTATGCAGTGAACCACATACTTAAAACTGGAGTTCATCAATCACTTCTTTCTGCGAAAGAATTTGTGGAGAAAGTTGAAAAAACAGATGAAAATTTAGAAGCACAGTTAATCAATTTGATGGCATGTCAACGTGGAACAAATGAGTATTGGTATCGTCGTCATGGAGAACTCAAGTGTATGTTACAGAACTCAGGTACACCAACATGGTTTGTCACACTTAGCTGTGCAGATCAAGATTTGCTTGAGAAGTGAATTCCAATATTAAAAATGTTGAAATAAAGACTCCAGGTGAACTGTGTTCATTGGATCCTGTAAATGTGTGTAGATATTTTAATCATAGGTTTCAAGCTATGATGTCTGCAATAAAAAGAATCCACCTCTTGGAGAAGTTAGCGATTTCTTTTGGAGAAAGGAGTACCAAGCAAGAGGTGCACCTCATATACATATGCTACTATGGGTCAAGGATGCACCTAAATTTGGAACTGATTCTGATGAAACAGTATTGTCATTCATCGAACAGTATGTGACATGTGAGATTCCGAGAGAAGAAGGAGATAGAAGCTTGAGACATCAAGTTTTACGTTTCCAAAGTCACCGTTGTGGAAAGTACTGCAGAAGAAAATACAACTCTAAAGGAAAATTTTACACCAAATGTCGGTTAGGTTTTCCACGTCCAGTCATTTTTAAAGGAAGAGTAAATTATTTTTTTTCTTCTGTAAGGCACACAATAACTTGGAAATCTCCAAAGAATACCTACAACTTAAAAAGAACAGAAGTGTCAAAGTATATCAATGACTACAATCCAGTCATTTTAAAAATGTGGAATGCGAACATGGACATCCAGTATGTTGCAGATAACTCAATTGCTGTTGCCCGTTATGTTACATCATACATAACAAAATCAGAAAAAACAGAGATGTAACAAATGTGGGAAGAAATTGCCCAAGAGAAAAGCGTCAGCAAAAATTTGTACAGCTTTACTTTAAAAATGCTTTCCCACCGAGAAATTGGATCCTATGAATGTTCAGAACGCTTGTGCTCTTCAAATTTATATTCAAAGTCTCGAGAAATAATTTGGGTAAGTTTAGGTCTTGCCTGCTCACGGAATAGAGTGTTGAAAACATTAGAAGAAATTGAATACTTAGCAGCCAATGAACCAGACAGTACAGACATTCTTAAAACTAATATATTGGACACATACTATCCGAAAACTAAAAGGAGTCGACATCCGGAAAAGCTATGTCTGTATGAAGTACTTCAACATTACAGCTTCAAAAGAAATGTTAAACATAATTTAAAAGAAGGAAAATATGCAGTAGTTGGATGTCATGCTTGTTTAGTAAAACATGCAAAGGGTAATCCTATAAACCACAAGAAACTCAGTTGTGAAACTCCAGATAAGCGAGAATTTTACTATTTAGCACTTCTCCAACTCTTTAAACCATGGCATAGCGAAAGTGAATTACTTGGAGACTTTGACTGCTATGAAGATTCTTTTAATGCATGTAAAGATAGCATCGCATGTACAATTTTCCCTACATATTTAAAAATGTTGAATGAAGATATTGAACAGAAAAAGACTATTACAGCTGAAATAACTAATGAAAGTTATCAAGATAGTCAAAGTAGTGGTCAATGTAGTCAATATCCTCTTGGACAACCAATACTGGAAAATGAAGCAGCGATTGCTATGCATGAAGTCGAAATTGCAATGCACCAAGCACACAATGAGAATATTACATTGGAAAAGTTAGATGAACAACTAAATGTTGAACAGAAAGAAATATATGTACAAGTGAGAGAACAGATAGAACATGGTTTGTTGCATGAAAAAAAAGAATGTGCGTGTTCATCTTTTAAACCTCTTCTGATGTACATAAGTGGTCAAGCTGGGACAGGTAAAAGTTTTTTAATTAAAGTTTTGACCAGTTAGCTTAAAAAAACTACTGGTTCACATTTATGTTCTGTGGTAACAGCTCCAACTGGATTAGCTGCACACAATGTTAAAGGAGTTACTTTGCATAGATTACTGATGTTACCAGTTGAGCATGATTGTAAATTACAATATCAGAAGTTGTCTGGTGAAGCTTCTCATGAAGTGTCAAGAGTGCTGAAGAAAATGAAACTATTAATTATTGATGGGGTGAGCATGCTCTCAAACTTAATGCTTGCTTTTGTACACTTAAGTTTGCAACAGGTATTAAAAACAGATTATGACGTTCTCTTTGGAGGAAAACATTTAATTGTATTTGGAGATCTGCTACAACTAAAACCTGTAAAAGGAGAACCAGTGTTTAAAACACTTCTACATGAAGACACATAGAAATCTCTGGGAAGTATAGGAAATGTGAATCTGTGGTTAAATTTTGAATATAAAGAACTCACTCAGAATATGCGACAAGCAAGAGCTGAAGATTATGGAAATATTCTAAAAGATGTAAGAATTGGTGTTCTAAGCAAATATGGTAAAGAAGCTTTTCAAAGTCATCTACTAAAGAACTTGTTTACAAATGAAAACACACCAGCAGAAGTAATGTACAAGAAAATGAAAGAAAAAAAGTCTATAGTTTGCTTAATGCTTACAGTGGAAGAGTGTTATACATTTAATAGAGAGTTTATGAAATGAAGAAATAGTTCACATTGAAGCTATTGATAAAATCGAGCATCAAGGAATAACAATTCTTCTTTCAGAAAAACTACAGACTAAATTGGATTCTTTGGAAAAGTCTGTATCAAAAACCACTGGCTTAGAAAAAAATGTAGATGTATGTTTAAACTGTCGGGTAATTTTGAGGCAAAATCTGAATGTAGAAGAAGGTTTAGTGAATGAAGCAATGGGGAAAGTTGTTGATTTTGTGAAATATCAAAATAGAAATGGAATTGAATTCTTGAAAGTTACATTTGATCAGATTGCAGAGGTAAGACAAATTGCGCGTTGTGCTGTACGTTTTTTGCTTGTAAAAGACTTGTATGTTCATAGAAAACAGTTTCCCTTCTGTTTAGCATATGCAATAACTATTCATAAATCTCAAGGTTTAAGTGTAGATAATGCTTTGATAAATGTAGGAAGAACTGTGTTTAAAGAAGTAATGGTATATGTAGCGTTATCTCGAATTAGAACGTTGTCTGGTTTGTATTTAATTGATTTTGATAAGAGCAAGGTTAGTTCTGATGTTAATTGTGTGAGAGAATATAATTGTTTGAGAAGGCTTTATGCTCCAAGTTTCGGTGAATATCCTATGTATGAGAAATGTGTTGTGTGTTCGAAATGCCAACATGGTGAAGAACCAGCTATGGTTGGAAAACAGAAACAAAATCAAGAGAAAAGAAAAGATGTAAAGAAGCAGAAAATACAAACAAGTGATGATGTTGGATTTCAATTAGAAAATGCTTCTGGTGTCAACTGCTATGGTAATGTTATTCTAAACGTTGTATTTTTTCTTGAAGATGTTTATGGTGAAATTATGGAAAGTCAGAAAAAAAGATTATGTTCGGCACTTTATACTTTATTTCAAAAATTGAGAACTGATAGACGTAAGATCCATTCTGCTTCTGGTATTCCCCAACTGTTGGATACATGTACTGGATCTTTAACGTTCAGTGCTAATATACAACAAAATGCACAATAAGTTTTGGTAGTTATGCTTGAAGTACTAGAAGATGAAGGAATTCAGATTGAGAGTTTATTTGGACTCAGTTACAAATGGGAACATAAATGTGAACAGTGCTCGTTAACTTCAAGCAGTATAGTTGACAGAGAACAATTTCTATATTTGACAATACCTGACTGCAAATCTGTACCATTTTCCAAATTACTAAAAGAAGCAGATCACCAGATGATCTGTTCTCGTTGTAAATCAACAATGCTATCTACATTATGCCTACAAAGATATGCAAAATATTTGATTATAATGCTACAACGCTGTAGACCAAATGGAAGAAAAGTGGAAACCAAAATTAAAAATGTTGTTGCTAGTCAAGTATCTATTTCTGGAAGAACTTTTGCAACAGTTGCTATTGTTTTCCATGCTGGAAGTACTACCACAAGTGGACATTATACAGTTTATTTAAAGTGTAATAATGGTTGGAGTCACTGCAACGATACACACTTGGAAATGAAACCGAGATTGCCTTAAGAATTACCCAACTCATACTTGATATTTCTGAAACAAAGATTTTAGATACACCATTTGACTTTGTGGGAAGGTGTAAAGATACTTTAAGGAATTCATACTGGATGCTTTCAAAGCGAAATTTTGATACATTATTTGGTGTATTGGGAAAATGTTCACAGAAACTACTAAGTAAAGGTAAGATTTGAAGATTGGAAATAGTATTGGATGTGTTATTTTTGTTGATTTTGTATTAAATTTGTGAGAATTAGGGATGTGTTATTTTTAAATAATCTAGTTGATTGGTTTTTTTTCCCTGCTGTTTATGATGAAACTACTCTGACATCACTGGGAATAGTGAAGTTAAGTAGTAGCTGATGACAGCAAAAAAAGGGAGAAAAATTGTTTTCTGAATGTTAAATTATTTTGTATTATTTAAAAACACTGTAATTTGAGAAATATATTACATTACATAGTAGTTTTGCAGTTTATTTTATGTAGTTAAAAAGTTAGAAAAAACTATAGTAATGACAAATAGCACAAAAGTAGTTCGATATTTAAAAAACCTTAGAAATACGCTAAAAAACCATAGGTTTTACAGACGTTATAGTTAGAAATTTGCATTTAGAAAACCTTAGACGTTCACTGAAAAAACCATAGGTTTCAGGGACGTTATAGTTAGAAATTAGCATTTAAAAAACCTTGGAAATTCACTGAAAAAAACATAGGTTTCAGAGACGTTATAGTTAGTTGGACATTTGACTCATATACAACCAGAGAAATTCGCCTTTTATAGTTAGTTGAGCTAACTTTAACTTGCGCGCTCGCAATGCACTGCTGATGACGTCACATATTACATCACTCATGACATGGTCAGTGACATCACTCATGACATCACTGATGACATCTCAAATGACATCACTGATGACATCACTGATGACATCATCCACGTGATAGTCTGACCCACCTCTTCACACTCTAATATAACCGTTACCACACCCACTCTAAAATACAGACTACCATTGTCGAAACCATAGACACACCAATACCAGATACTAGATACCCATCCACTGATTCCTATCTATATATTGTGAGCTGGACATACACTGATACAGTCACTCATACATGCTGTCACTCATCATTACATCAATATAACATCCACTCATACACCTATACATACATTCACACAGTGCTACTGATCCATAGAGTTACTCACACATCTACTCAGTCATGATGCCAAAAATCAATCACACACCCATGTACTCACTTATGCAGATATATACACACTACCTGACTTATTTATACACACACCACTTCCCTTATTTATATAGATACTATCACATACTTACTCTCTTATACAATCACTAATACAAGTACACATTCGTGTATGTAGACACTCTTGCAATCACTCACTCTCATGTATAGTCAATTATACACCCCAACGCTCACATATACTGTCTAAAAACATATATAGTTACTCACATATATACAACTGAGACATCAATTCACTAATCAACACCTGTACACACAGTTAACTACGGATACAGCCCTTCCGAGATGCAGTTTTGAATGTATAGAACCAGTGAAAAGCTATACAGACATGCATGCACAGAGTCAGACACCCCACCCACCCAGATAGACTCTCAGACACCCATACAGATATTCATACAAACAATCAATAACCCATATATACACTGATGTAGCTACTCACCAACCCATGCACCTGCTTACACACCAACTGAGAGACTAATAAAGACATTCACACAGTTTAGTCAATAATCCATGCATTCAGTAACATACGTTCAATCAGTGACGTATAGAGTCAGTCATGCATCTATAAATAATCCATTCAGGCACTTATCCATTGACTCATTCTTCAATAGACCTTGGCATACATATATAAGAAAAATATTTACAGTTTACAGAAAAACACATTTACTGGATGATGTCATCAGTGATGTCATCAGTGATGTAATTTGAGATGTCATCAGTGATGTCATGAGTGATGTCACTGACCATGTCATGAGTGATGTAATATGTGACGTCATCAGCAGTGCATTGCGAGGGCGCGAGTTATAGTTAGCTCAACTAACTATAACCGGCGAATTTCTCTGGTTTTATATGAGTCAAATGTCCAACTAACTATAACGTCTCTGAAACCTATGTTTTTTTCAGTGAATTTCTAAGATTTTTTAAATGCTAATTTCTAACTATAATGTCCCTGAAACCTATGGCTTTTTCAGTGAATTTCTAAGGTTTTTTAAATGCAAATTTCTAACTGTAACATCTGTAAAACCTTTGGTTTTTTCAGTGAATATATATATATATGTATATTACCTACTGGCGATCGCCAGTAGGTAGTTATAGTTAGGACCTATTATTCATAGGAAATCCGCAACATTCTATTTGGAATAACTTTGGCGCCGGTTGACGAATCTTCGTGAAATTTTCAAAACTCGTGGCCCGCTCCGGTCCGCTCCTATCCTGAAAGTCTCGGGGTGATTTGTAAAGCGGGGGCTGAGAAAAAAGGGGGGTCCCAAAACGTGTTTTCCCCATGCAATTTTCCATAGGGACCTTTAGTCGCAGCTACAGTCCGAACTGCTGAACGGAATTACACCAAATTTGGCAGAAAGGTAGACCTTGGTTCAGAGTCTGGCCTTTTGCTTAAATGGTGTAAATCTGTTCAGTAGTTCCTGAGAAAATCAAAATCACATATATATCTGGGCGGAGCCTAACCACACAGCTCATCGTGAGATCTGATCGGCTGTCAGCACTTCATCCAAGAAGTGTTGGCAGCCATCTTGAGACCAATATACATGATAGCACCTCATTAAAAAGCATTGCAGTTAATAGAAGGTTTTAAGACTTTAATTACATTATAAATCATGTGTTGATGGTACCATACTCATTTTAGGAATTGTGGTGTGTTCTAAGGTGATTTTACCATGTGAAAAAGCTTTCTGTTGGGATATCATGAATTATGTTTGAGAGAAAACTATTTTCTCATGCTTTTCCCACAGAGGTTTGGAAGGTGATCTATAAGCTAAACTGAGAGCATATTTTCTGTAAATTCACATTATCTTTCTCAGTTATGTGAGAATGAAGTCTGACATTCTCAGTAAAACATGTACATCCAACAAGGGCAGAGACTGTCAGTTGATTCCTTTGTGTTCTACTGCAGCTTCCCAGTGTGTTCTAAAGAACAGCTAGAGCGCTAACAGTCCTACTTATGACAAGCTTATGGCACACCTGAAGCCATCTTGATTGGAATAAAGTGGTAACTCTTAAAACATTTAATTTAAAAAGGAACAAAATGAGGGGGTTCATTTTGCCATAGAAAGTATGATTAGTGCTGCAGAAATCAAAATTAGGGCACATTTTGAGTGGCTTCCCAAATCCTCTACTATTTCATTAAAAAATTCTGACCTGCAGACTGAAACATGCACTTTCAATACCAGCAGCAGACTTGACTAGTTAGCAGTAGCTTTACTACAGTGATCTAATGAGCAACTAGAGTGCTAATATTCTGAATTTTTGGCAAATGCGAATGCCTTCTTGATGGAATCAAAGTAAAAAACTGAAAGTATTCCTACTGAGGAGACTGTAGTAAATGAGGAAATTAGGAAACTTCATAACAAATAAGTCTCCCAAGATCGCCACCAGAGACAAAAGAGCCCAAATGTAGCACAAATATCACCCAGATGTAGCCCAAGTATAGCCCAATGACAGAATGCCCCAGAGTGTTCTAGAGAACAACTAGAGCGCTAAAAGTCTTACTTATGACAAAAGTATGGCACACCTGAAGCCATCTTGATTGGAATAAAGTGGTAACACTTAAAACATTTAATTTGCAAAGGAACAAAATAAGTGGGTTCATTTTGCCATAGAAATTATCATTAGCGCTGCAGAAAGAAAAATTAGGGCACATTTTGACTTCTCAAATCCTCTTCTATTTCATTAACAAATTCTGACATGCAGACTGAAACATGCACTTTGAATACCAGCAGCAGACTTCCCTGGTGAGCAGTAGCTTTACTACAGTGATCTAATGAGCAACTAGTGTGCTAACATTCAGAATTTATGGCAAATGTGTGACACATCTGAATGCCTTCTTGATGGAACCAAAGTAAACAAGCATTGAAAATGCAATAGGTCTCGCCCTTGTTTAAGTTGAAGCAATCCTGTTTGTAATTAGGTGGCTTTTTAGCTTTGCTTTTATTAGTGTGTTTCAAACTTTCATGTACATAACATGCATATATATGCATATATGTATATGTATGCATGCATTTATATTTGTATTTATATAGATATGCAGATTATATATATGTATATATATACACACATACATATATATAAATGCATATGCATATATATGCATATATATATGTGCATATGTGTGCGTGTAGAGAGAGGTAGAGAGGCAGAGGTGTAGAGGTAGAGAGGTAGAGGTAGAGAGTTAGAGGTAGAGAGTTAGAGGTAGAGAGTTAGAGGTAGAGAGGTAGAGAGTAGTAGAGAGAGAGGTAGAGAGAGGTAGAGAGGTAGAGAGTAGAGGATGAGTAATAGAGAATAGAGAGTAGAGAGTAAGTAGTAGAGAGTAGTAGAGAGAGTAGCAGAGAGTGAGTAATAGGAGAGAGTAGTAGAGTGAGTAGTAGAGAGTGATTAATAGAAAGCGAGTAGTAGAGAGTAGTAGAGAGTGAGTAGTAGAGAGTGAGTAGTAGAGAGTGAGTAGTAGAGAGTAGTAGAGAGTGAGTAGTAGAGTGAGTAGTAGAGAGTGAGTAGCAGAGAGTAGTAGAGCGTGAGTAGTAGAGAGGGAGTAGTAGAGAGTAGTAGAGAGTGAGTAGTAGAGAGTGAGTAGCAGAGAGTGAATAGCAGAGAGAGAGTAGTAGAGAGTAGTAGAGAGTGAGTAGTAGAGAGTAGTAGAGACAGAATAGTATAGAGTGAGTAGTAGAGTGAGTAGTAGAGAGTAGTAGAGAGAGTAGTAGAAAGTAGTAGAGAGTGAGTAGTAGAGAGAGAGTAGTAGAGAGTGAGTAGTAGAGAGTAGTAGAGAGTGAGTAGCAGAGAGTGAGTAGTAGAGAGAGAGCAGTAGAGAGAGAGTAGTAGAGAGCTGTAGAATAGTAGAGAGTGAGAAGTAGAGAGTAGTGGAGTACTAGAGAGTAGTGGAGTAGTAGAGAGTAGTAGAGAGTGAGTAGTAGTGTGAGTAGTAGAGAGTAGTAGAGAGTGAGTAGTAGAGTTAGTAGAGAGTAGTAGAGAGCAAGTAGTAGAGAGTGTGTAGTAGGGAGTGAGTAGTATAGAGTAGTAGTGAGTGAGAAGTAGAGAGAGTAGTAGAGAGTAGTAGATTAGTAGAGAGTGAGTAGTAGAGTGAGTAGTAGAGAGTAGTTGAGAGCGAGTAGTAGAGAGTGAGTAGTGGAGAGTCAGCAGTAGAGAGTAGTAGAGAGCGAATAGTAGAGAGTAAGTATTAGAGTGTGAGTAGTAGAGACTGAGTAGTAGAGAGTGAGTAGTAGAGAGAGAGTAGTAGAGAGTGAGTAGTAGAGTAGTAGAGAGTGAGTGGTAGAGAGTAGCAGAGTGAGTAGTAGACAGTAGTAGACAGTGAGTAGTAGAGAGAGTAGTAGAGAATAGTAGAGTAGTAGAGAATGAGTAGTAGAGAGTGAGCAGTAGAGAGAGTAGTAGAGAGTAGTAGAGTGGTAGAGAGTGAGTAGTTGAGAGTGAGTAGTAGAGAGTAGTAGATAGCTAGTAGTACAGAGTGAGTAGTGGAGTGTGAGTAGTAGAGAGCGTGTAGTAGAGAGTGAGTAGTAGAGAGTGAGTAGTAGAGAGTAGTAGAGAGTGAGTAGTAGAGAGTGAATAGTAGAGAGAGAGTAGTAGAGAGTGGGTAGTAGAGACTAGTAGAGTGAGTAGTAGAGAGTGAGTAGTAGAGAGAGAGTAGTAGAAAGTAGTAGAGAGTGAGTAGTAGAGTAGTAGAGAGTGAGTAGTAGAGAGTAGTAGAAAGTAGTAGAGTGAGTAGTAGGGAGTAGTAGAGATTGAGTAGTAGAGAGTGAGTAGTAGAGAGTAGTAGTACAGAGTAGTAGAGAGTAGTAGAGTGTGAGTAGTACAGAGTGAGTAGTATAGAGTGAGTAGTAGAGAGTGAGTGGTAGAGAGTAGTAGAGAGTGAGTAGTAGAGAGGAGTAGAGCAGTAGAGAGTGAGTAGTAGAGAGTGGTAGAGAGTGAGTAGTAGAGAGTGAGTAGTAGATAGCGAGTAGTAGAGAGAGAGTAGTAGAGAGTAGTAGAGAGTGAGTAGTAGAGTAGTAGAGAGTAGTCAGTCAGTGTCAGTCAGTGTCAGTCAGTCAGTGTCAGTCAGTCAGTGTCAGTCAGTGTCAGTCAATCAGTGTCAGTCAGTGTCAGTCAATCAGTGTCTCTCAGTGTCAGTCAGTCAGTGTCAGTCAATCAGTGTCAGTCAAGTCAGTCAGTGTCAGTCAGTCAGTGTCAGTCAGTGTTCGTCAATCAGTATCAGTCATTGTCAGTCAGTCATTGTCAGTCAGTCAGTGTCAGCCAATCAGTGTCAGTCAGTGTCAGTGTCAGTCAGTGTAAGTCAATCAGTGTCAGTCAGTGTCAGTCACTCAGTGTCAGTCAGTCAGTGTCAGCTAGAGCAGCTCTGCTGACCTGGTTCTCTCCCTCTAAAGCAGCTCTGCTGACCTGGTTTCTCTGGCTCCACAGCAGGTCTGCTGACCTGGTTCTCTGGTTCTAGAGCAGCTCTGCTGACCTAGTTCTTAGGCTACAGAGCAGCTCTGCTGATCTGGTTCTCTAGCTCTACAACAGCTCTGCTGACCTGGTACTCTGCCTCTAAGGCAGCTCTTCTGACCCGGTTCTATGGCTCTAAAGCAGTTCTGCTGACATGGTTCTCTGGCTCTAGCGCAAGTCTGCTGACCTGGTTCTCTCCCTCTAGAGCAGCTCTGCTGACCTGGTTCTCTGCCTCTAAAGCAGCTCTACTGACCTGGCTTCTCTGGCTCTTCAGCAGCTCTGCTGACCTGGTTCTCTTGCTGTAGAGCAGCTCTGCTGACCTGGTTCGTAGGCTCTAGAGCAGCTCTGCTGACCTGGTTCTCTGGCTCTAAAGCAGCTCTGCTGACCTGGTTCATGGCTCTAAAGCAGCTCTGCTGACCTAGTTCTCTGGCTCTAAAGCAGCTCTGCTAGCCTGGTTCTCTGGCTCTACAGCAGCTCTGCTGACCTGGTTCTCTGGCTATAGAGCAGCTCTGCTGATCTGGTTCTTAAGCTCTAGAGCAGCTCTGCTGACCTGGTTCTCTGGCTCTAAAGCAGCTCTGCTGACCTGGTTTTATGGCTCTAAAGCAGATCTGCTGACCTGGTTCTCTGGCTCTCGAGCAGCTCTGCTGACCTGGTTCTCTGGCTCTAAAGCAGCTCTGCTGACCTGGTTTCTCTGGCTCTAGAGCAGCTCTGCTGACCTGGTTCTCTGTCTGTAGAGCAGCTCTGCTGACCTGGTTCTCTCCCTCTTAAGAAGCTCTGCTGACCTGTTTCTCTGCCTCTAGAGCAGCTCTGCTGACCTGGTTCTCTGGCTCTGAAGCAGCTCTGCTGACCTGGTTCTATGGCTCTAAAGCAGCTCTGCTGACCTGGTTCTCTGGCTCTAGAGCAGCTCTGCTGACCTGGTTCTCTCCCTCTAAAGCAGCTCTGCTGACCTGGTTTCTTTGGCTCTACAGCAGCTCTGCTGACCTGGTTCTCGGCCTCTAGAGCAGCTCTGCTGACCCGGGTCTCTGGCCCTAGAGCAGCTCTGCTTACCTGGGTCTCTGGTTCTAGAGCAGCTCTGCTGACCTGCTTCTTAGGCTCTAGTGCAGCTCTGCTGACCTGGTTCTCTGGTTCTACAATGGTTCTGCTGACATGGTTTCTCTGGCTCTACAGCAGCTCTGCTGACGTGGTTCTCTGCACTCATGATGCATGCACCCGACTTCGCAAAAATATATTTTAAAATAATATAAGTTTATTATAAGTACATATATATATATATATGGTTTTTACTTACCTGTAAAATACTTATATTTACTAGTGTAACCTTTACCACGCAGATGCCTTTACCATTCATGCTTTTACAACTTAAATCGTTGTAAAGGCAGGCATTTTAAGGCATGTGCGTGGTACAGGCATGCGTGTTAAAGGTTATGCGTGGTAATGGCATTCGCATTGTAACAGCCGCTTTGTAATGGCATGCGTTACAATGGAATGTGTGGTTCAGTCATGCATCTCAAATCCCCATAGGGTCCAGAATAAAGAACTGGTGCTGGTGATGATATATAAATCTAATGACCAGCCATCAGCCTTTGGTTCCTTTTGTAAGATTGGCTGGCTAATAGTAAGTTAGCAACTTTTATTGAAAGTTTGGTCATTAGTTTTTATTTTTACACTGGCAGGCTCCTATTACCCTACCCCTGACTGTACTTGTTTAGTCTCTCCCCTCTCACCTATGATAGTCTTCAATGTCCCTTGCACCATGTCCCTCTGTTTCACTCTTCATTTTCACACATATTGATGGTGCCTACTAAACCTTAATATCTAACCACATGTTGTGTGTGTGCTATTTACATCATATCTTAATATGCTGCTCGGCTGGACTCCCTGGCCTATCTCCGAGTCACCAATACTTCTGCTGATGCTGCCATTGGGATCCTCACTATTCTAAATGCATCAATTCAGCCTCACTGTGGCGTATCTGATGATCTAGCCATGTGTTCGTAGATGAACTGTAGTCCACCAAGCACACACATAGCCCACCTCCACCCCAACCGAACAACACCTCCCTTCGCCCTGAAGGCATTACCTCCTGAAAGAAATCAGCTTACATATGTAAACCTTGCCCTGGCTCCCCTGGTTGCCTCTTACATCTCATACACCTCATACACTGAACTTTGGCCCAAGGGATATGTAGATGTCTCAAATGTGTGTCCCAGGTGCCAGTTCTTATACAGCTGTCAATTTGGATTACATTACCCCTGGATCAACTTTGATAGATCTTAGTTGCTACAACTCTACCACTATGCCACATTTCCTATCCTTCACAATTTCTTTGTTTGCTGCCCCATCTTCTTTCTAGCCACACAAATATACAGCTCTCTTGTTTGATACCCTAAGATCAACATGTTGTCCCAATGGTGAAGATGTTTTGCTTTAGTGCTATTATTGAATGATGATTATTGCACTAACATGTTATGTATACTACTTAAAAAGAATTTAAACATAAAAACAATACATAGATTTAAGTGTGGATTTTTCAAAGGGGTTGGCAAAAGAGGAGATCCATCATAGCAGTAGGTGCTTCCAATGAAACAGGACACCAGGGGCCCAATTATGTAAAGGGCACACTATCCCTGTTTGCGCCCGGCACACCTTAAAGCAGGTGCACTGGTCACAAACAGAGAAAGTGCACCCTAGTACACAGAATATGCTGCCCCCAGGGCAGCCGTGAAATCGTGCTGCCCTGGGGGTAGCGCATTCAAGTGAAATACAGAGCAGCTTTGAATCAGCTGCTCCGTGTTTCACAGTGCAGGATGCAATTTGCCTGCACTTTTAAAGGTAATTAGAGAACCCCTTGCAGGCGTGTACATTCAGTGACAGCACCCGCCTGCAAGGGGAAGTCTGGGGGGTCCATGGGACCCCCTTTCCCCCTCCAGTGGGCTGTAATCAGGCAGCGCACTGACAGTGCACCACCTTTGAGGTGGCGCACTGTCAGCGTACCTCCTTAAAGCTTCTTTGCCTCTGCGTCCCCGTCTGTAATATGGCACGGATGCATAGGCAAAGGAGTTCCCTCATTTGCACGGGGACACACCCCGATGCAAAGGAGGGAACATCCTCTTGAGAAAGCGCTGGTGCTGTATGTGTGTCTGCAGCCCCTTCTGTAATACCAAAGTGCCCCGGAGGTGTGCAAAGTGGGCGCAAACGCCTGTTGCGCCCCCGGGGCACCTTGTGTAATACAGCCCCAGATAACCAGGGTGGTAGCTACCAGTAGTGCAGCAGGTGGAGCAGCACCAAGGCCATGGTGTGTCAGGGGCTCGGTATACCCAAATGATGGCTTTCCTTACACAACCAAGGCGCTGGGAGGGGTTGCTTTTACATGCTTAAGTTAGGGTCTATGGCACCCATGATATGACAGTGCGGGTAATATTTTGGATAATGAGAGGCTGGTAACTAAGAGGCTGGTAACTAAAGTTGTCCCCGTTTCAAATTAATTTCTTTGAAATTATTTGTGTGTGCATGTGTGTGTTTGTGTGTGTGGGTGTGTGTATGTGAGCATGCGCACACACGA
Organism: Triturus cristatus; assembly: GCF_964204655.1. Taxonomy (NCBI): domain Eukaryota; kingdom Metazoa; phylum Chordata; class Amphibia; order Caudata; family Salamandridae; genus Triturus; species Triturus cristatus. Next base: position 1,107,924,728 of record NC_140581.1, on the reverse strand, counting down.
GTGTGTATGTGGCTGCATGCCTACGTGCATATGTGTGACCTCGACATCCCCAGTGAGATGTGGTCTGTGGCATTTCTTGACACAATTTAGCAACTGAGTTGTTTGTGTGCCACCATTTTGAGTTGGGACACATTATATTTCTATTTGCACTGTCTTGCCCTTGGCACTAAAGCAACAAGAAAAGTAGATGAGTGATTTTAATCTGCATCTAAAAAACAAAGGGGCAGATTTACAAGCTCCTTGCGCCACTTTAGCGTCACTTTTCCCATGTTAAAAGTGACACGAAAGTGTCGCAAGGGGCTTGTAAATCTGCCCCAAAATACTCTGCATTCACTAAGACACTTGGAAATAGCACTCTTGTAGTACTCTTTACGTACTCTTACATGCCCTAATGAATTGGGCCCAGAACTTTCTACAATGAGAATAATATGGGAAAATTTCCGGACTATTGGTATTCAAATAGTACAAATACAAAGAACCGTCCCCCCTTTGCTCTTTTGTTAATAGGCAGTTTGTTATTTGGAGCGGGTTCACAAAGACGTGTTCACCTAGAAGAGTGCGCCTAGAACACTCTGACTCCTGCTACTCATAAATGCGTTTGTGACTTAGCCCCCATCTGAAGACTCGGGCCCAAACCCTTAGCTTGAGTGCCAGTCCTTCCATCAACCCATGCCAGTTTTGCAAAAGTTGCTCTTTTGTGTTTTACTTCATTTTGGTTCTAGTATGGCATGCGGAAAACATCACTCCAGATGTCAATTTCCCGGAGACTGGCAAGCACGCTGCGCCGATCTGATCTCAAAATACAAGTCTCCGTGGCAAATTGAAAAGACGCTTTCCTGTTAGCTTGGTTTTCAGATATTCCAAACATTTACAGAGGGAGAATTGGCGGAATAATAGAAGCACTCTGGCTGCTCTTTTCCCAGTTCAAGCAAACGATTGTAAAGGCAGCGAAATTTGGCAAATTAGCTTTTCGCTGTTTTCATTTTTACCGTTTCACCGTGACTTAAAACATTGAAAACAGGTTTTATGTGAGGGCTGCAGCAGGGCTCGGATTAGACCCCAATTGTGTAAAGCAACAGCTCGATCTATAAAGAAACAGGGCCTTCAGTGATGAAAACCGGAACAAATTGATTAAATGTAATATCTTGGAATCTGCATGCGCTTTATAAATTGTAACTATATACTGCAGATTTTAAACAACACTCACAAGATTTGTTAACAGTCATAATACACCCTGGGGACGACTCACGAAGAAAAGTGTAACTAAGGGAGGAATTTTACGACTCTGCCTGAAGGTACGGATTCACGAAAAAAAAGTGTAACTACGTGAGAATTCTCATAAGTGCCACTTCTACACCTTTTTACCATTAACAGAACTGGTGCACTAGAACGCCTGGAAAGTAACGCCAGGTGCAGACTTTCAGGTATAATATAGCCCCTGTCGTGACTTTTTTTTACAGGTGCCTATTTCCCCTGTGTGGAATTGTGTATTGTGTTCAGTTCTACACAGTGAGAAGGGTAGAACTAAATGTGCAAAATAAATGTGGTTTTTTTTGGTTTGTTTTTTCTATGGAAAAATCTCTTCCCCCACAGCCCCATCTAATTCTCGGATTGATCTATTCTCTTTACATCCTTAAAGTAAGATGCACCAGCTCTTGGCCGCAGCTAATCTCCCATCATTTGCAGGGTACAAATGACACAGAATTCAGTTAGTGAATGCCAACAAACATATATTTGGGAGCGTCCATAAACTTACAAGGCAGCCCACTATGCTCCCCGTGAGTGGGATTTATTGCACTGGTTTCCGCCACACTCATAGCAGAGAAATTCTCAGTAATTCCTAATCCTTTTGTGAATTCCTGGCAGGCATAAATAGAGGTATTTTCGATGGCAAACATATGCTTGCAGCCAAAACTTTCTTTGTGAATTGGGCCCCCTGTCACTACTTCAAGAAATTCACACTTGGGAAACTGTGGGCCGGTTTCACAAAAGTAATCTGAGACAAAATCCTAACTTTACGACTTTCGGCATCCACAAAAGGCATTTAGGAGTAGTAACGTTAGGATTCCTAACTTTACTACTCCTAAGTGCCCTTTGTGAATACCGAAAGTTGTAAATTTAGGATTTTGCCTCAGTTTAGGAGTAGTAAAGTTAGGAATCCTAACTTTACTACTCCGCAATGCCTTTTGTGAATACCGAAAGTCGTAAAGTTAGGATCTTGTCTCAGATTTACTTTTGTGAATCGGGCCGTGTAATTGTTCAGACAGAGCCAGTCTATGTCCAGGACGCCTTAATTCACGGCCCATGTTGGTGCACATTCCTGGAAATGTCTAAGGTGCACTGAATGCTGCCAAAAGACTAGCTTCAGGTTTGTGCCTAGCTTTTGTTTCAGAGAGAAGGCAACTTTATTCTCAGTTAATTGGCTGATTCATTAAACACATAACCTCTTGGTATCATTCTAAAAAGTGTATGTTGATTTATGGGTAATTTCAAGAGAGCTTCTAGTGCCTTAGTAACCACAATTTCATTATCTGTTTGAGGCAAACCTTGAAAGAGACAGGTCTTAAAGTTTTTCCTAAGCTAGAGTTGTTTTCTAAAAATCAAATTTCCTAAGCAAACAGTTCTAAAAGGTGCTCTCAACATATGGTTGGGGATTTTTTGGCATGTAGAAAAGAACATAGCCCTGTAGTGTCCCCCCCAGCCTGGGTACATGTAAAGGATTCTGCCACACAAAGAGCTTGGTATTACTTGTCTTTATTCATCAGCGTGCAATCGTTAACTGTAATTCTACATCATGAATTGTATCCCCCACACCCAAGCACTTATGTCACTGTTCTACAGAGTCCTTCAGGAACCAAAAGGGTCGTCATTTCTAACTCACAAGACACTGTCTCTACCTATGTTAAATAAAAAGTACAAATAATACATATTTACAGCACAACTCTTCAAAAAGTTGTTTTGTTGCTTGAATCAATCACCCAGATCTGGTCATGCGAAGCTGCGGAGATACCGGAGAAGTGTTCTTGATTAGCATTGGTGACAGAGTAATTGGGCTCTCTGGATTCTCAGGTGGATAAGTCTCACTTCTGACATCTGGAGCTGGCAAATGTTGAGGCAGGTGCTTTGAAATGTGCCGAATTTCACATAATGGGCTTTTCCAGGACAGTGAGCATTCGCCATGTATCCTTTACTAGTCACAACCCTCAGTGGGACAGCATAAAAAGGACCATCAGACTTGGGTTTCAGTTTCTGCCTGACAATTTCTTGGTCTCCTCTTTTTGATCACAGTGCTCTGAGCACACCTGTGTCTGTCCTCATCGCGTGGTTGAGTATGTTTTTTGCCACCATTGATGTGTAATAATGTCTTTGAGTACTAGGAAATCTCTGTCAGTGCTCATGGGTGCAATGATTTGTTCCACCAATATGGCAGCAGGGTACTGGACTTCGCGATGAAGTTAAAATATGCATCAGAATTAGTGCTATGACACTGTATTGGTACATGTGAGAAGCAGTCAGCAGGGTTTTAATCTTCTCCTGGACAATGCACAATCGTATAATCATGCTCCTACAATTGCAATCCCCACGTCTCAATGCGAGGGGGCATCTTGGCTTTAGGATTGCCGAAAATGGAGAGCAATGCTTGGTGGTTGTGACAACTGTGAAATACTTTCCCTACAGGAACACATGGAAATGCTCACAAGCACACGTCACAGTAAGGCTTTCTTTTTAGGCTGTGATTAGGCACATTCCATCTATGACAAACTACAGCTAGCATAAGCCACCAGGTGTTTTGGGGCATTGGGATGTCCAATGTGCTGGCAAGGATGCATCCAACCCCACTGAACTTGCATCAACAACAACCTCTGTCTGCAATTTTGGATCAAAGTATTCCATTTCATTGGCCTGTTCAATTGCATGCTTGATTTTCTTGAAACATTGTTTACACTCATGTTAAGTCTCTCAATGGGGGCACTTACAGTGTCAAAGTATACACCTTGAACGGTAACTGGCCATACCAAGGAAGGGTTGCAGCATATTTACAGCTTGTGGGGAGAAGTGGATGACAAGGCTTGTACTATATTTGGATCCCCCCCCATCAGAAAAAATATGACCAAAGAACTTGAGTTTGGTTTTATGAAACTCACACTTTGATGAATTTGAAGTGAGACCTGAATCTGCAAGTGTAGAAAAGTGCCTCTTTTTGCATGATTAGCCCCCACCTTTTGCATGATGCCTGCTGTCATATCAAACTGTAAGTACACTGGGTCCCTGCTAACCAGGCTCTAGTGCTAGATCTCTTTCCCAAAACATTGTTGCACGATTGGCACAACTTCAGCTACCTTTGTAAGTCCCTAGTAAGTGGTACCCCTGGTACCTAGTGCAAGGGTACTGAAGAGGGTCGTCTGGGGCTGCAGCATGGGTTATGTCAACCCAGGACCCTCTCATGAAGGCTAGGGACTCTGCCATTGCAGGCTGCATGTCTTTGTGGAGAAAAATTCAAAGATTCGACATGGGATATAGCCCTGTTTGCCATCCCAGCCCAACACTATGTAAGATATAGGTAAGGCAAACCTACTGCAGGTCTTTTGCCGTAAAACAGGGTGCACTTTATCCTATGTGTGGGCATATCAGAATGAGAAGATATGCCCCTACAATGTCCAGTCCATTCTGTGATGTTGTAAGTGAACAGGGAAGCCATAAGGAGTACATGGGCTGGATACTTGTCAACATGAGTTTCCTAGCTCCATGATGGTTTCACTGATTTCTAAGATGTTTGGTACCAAACATCTTGTCGTAATAAATACTCACTGATGCCAGTGCTGGATTTATGAATAAATTCACACAGGAGACCCTTTTTGAGTGTCCCCTGAAACTTAACTAAACACTAGTGGGGGTCTCTGGACAGTTTCTACCAGGCTCCCACCACCAGACATGTTTCTGACCTAATGAGGTGACAGACAGCACTCTCAGAGGACAGAACAATACCTGCTCTGGGCTGGGGTGTTTCACACCATTTCCATGACATGATGCCTTCCAGGGCGGGAAACTTCAATGGCAATGTCACATTTGAAATCCAATCCAGGAACCCCCAGATAGTGTGGAAGGTCAATCCCCCATTCCTGCTCCGCTTTTGGTGGGAGGAAAGGAAGGAAAATGAGTTAGATGAGGAGGAGAGTCCCCCCTCAGCCCACACCACCCCTAGGGTGTTGCAGGTGAAGTGAACCCCTCTCTTAAAACTCCACCATCTTGAGTTGGTGAGAAAATCTCCAATCGGGGCTAGAGCAGTGCCTCTTTCCACAGGAAGTGGTCACTACAGGGTGAAGACACCCTAAAGGTAGATAGCCCATTGGCCATTATCTGTCTTCCCTTGCAATGCCTCTAAATTACACATTTAAGTGGCTCCCAGAGACCTGAACTCCAGATTCATCGGACCAAAGAAGACCAGGACAAAAGAAGACCTGGTACGCTGGAACAAAAGCACTGCTGCAGAAAGAAAAGGCACCAAGCCCTGCCAGCTGCAAGAAGGACATGACAATCCCTACTGCTGTATCATACTGAAACCTGCAAGTACTCCATGAACCCTGGAGCACATCCAACCTTTGATAAATTGCAAAGAAGCGCCATTGGAGTGAAGGTATCTGTTAGAACTGGGATTTCTGGTTGGCTAGGGCTTGCACCAAAGCCAGGCAGAAACCACCACTCTAGTCAGGGCAAGGAAGTTACACGCCAAAGACAACCCCTGCTCACCCCCTTGGTAGCTTGGCACGAGCAGTCAGGCTTATCTCTGAGGCAAGGTGTAAAGCGTTTGCGCGCGCACCCAGCAACAACACCCAAGGCCCACCACAAAGGAAACTCAACACAAGGTATTCTATAAAAATAGCCTTTGTATTATACACAACACATTAGATAAAAACACACACTTTACAATGTGCCAACAGGCACGGGCAGAATTTACAAGGGATTATATGTACAGGGGACAGGGCCACATGGACCACTGTCAGGAATCAGCACTTTTAGAATATAAAATTACTGTAGCACAAAATACACATATAGCACACAACCAGTAACCACTGGTAACATGTAAGTCTCACCTACGCAACCCTAACCACCTTAGGAAAATCGCGCAGGGAACCAGAACCTCACTAGCACCACCTGTACTAGGAGAAAACAAACAACCACCTAAGTATCACAATACCTGTAGGGGTAAACGCACATTACACATGATGCCTAAAACATTCAGAGGTGTAGGGAAGGAAAACACATGATGCATAAAATACATTCAGCGGTGTAAAACAAGGCACATGACGCATCAAAATACATTCAGAGGTGCAGGTTAGGAAAACACATGATGCATAAAAACATTCAGAGGTGTAAGGAAAGAAAACACATGATGCATAGAAATACATTCAGCGGTGTAAAGCAAGGCACATGATGCATAAACACACATTCAGCGGTGCAGGGCAACAAAATTGCGCAAGAACTCATATAAGCCACCACCTGTGGCAGTCCCTAGGCCAACTGGCCTTGTAGGGGCTAGGACGCCCTGTCCCAGTAAAGCTGCGCAAGCAAAAAAAAACGTAAAAGGTTCCCAACCTAAACGTTGCAGCTGCCCACTAAGTGCTGGGCAGCTGTAGAACTGAGCGTGGGCACCACTGTGCCCCTCAAAGCAAATCCGCCACTCTCATGGAGCCTCTCCTGGGCTCTGGCCGCACAAAATGCCCCCTAGGGCCTTTGTGGCTCAAGATCAATGTGCCCCCTCGTTGGAGTCCCTCTGTACTCGGATCGGATAAAATGCCCCCGATGTTGGAGTCTCGTAGACTCTGGGACACTTAAAGAAATGCCCCCCACGTTGGAGCCACGGGGCTCTGCACACAAGAAATGCCCCTTAATAACGTTGGAGCCTCACGGGGCTCATGAGTACTGCCCCCGCACCCCCAGCACATGCGTGGAGTCCCCCAGCCCTTATGTACCCACCGGGCCGTTGCTCTGGGGACTCCCGCGTCGCCTCCGTTCTCTCTGCTCCAGGGCCGCAGCACACGTCGGTACTTCTCTCGCGGCGGGGCTGGGAAGTCACGTCCTTTTCTCCGTGGGGAAGCACGGGGTGGGCTCCCGTCCGCTTCCCTCGATCACTACACGACTTCCTTCTCCTTCGTCGTCAGGATCCCAGGAGCGCGGGGTAGGCTCCCGTCCGATTCCTGGTTGGGCCACGCCCCGTCCTAGTCAGCGCTGCCTGACTTCCGGGGCTTCCCCGGCCGCGGCGGTGATTCTTGGCTCGTAAGAGGGGTAGGCTCCCTCGCAACCACCACACATAAGCGGGGTGGGCACCCGCCAACTAAGTAATCGAATAAGCGGGGTGGGCACCCGCCAACGAGCACGCAATGCGGGGTGGGCTCCCGCTCTATCCGGCTCACGAGGGGGGGAATCCCTACGCCGGGGATTCCCTCGTTTGCACCGAGGTCACACAGGAGCGTGCTAGAAGCGCCAGGGCACCAATTAAAGCGCTACTAGCGCTATACAGCAAATCCAAGCGCTCCCAGGCGCTGCCAGCAAAAATCCAGCAACCAAAAAGTCTTCAAGCAGGGGGGGGCAAAGACTGGGCCCAGGGGCCAGCTCACAGGGCCCTCCAGCAGGGAGGCAGTCCCCAGTGGCGGTCTCTCCTGGTGCCCAGCAGCAGCAGGCCCCCTCAGATCGGATCCTGGAAGAACAAATTGTAAGGGGACACAGCCCCTTTTTATACATTAAAAGTCTTTGTCTGAAGGTGCAGGGAAGGGGCGAACCAGTTACAACAGGTTCCTGAGCACTTTGTTTTGCTCAGCCCCTCTCCCTATTCACTGGCAGGGCTAGGGTCATCAGACGCACCACAGGGGCCGGAGCCAGCATTGTGTGGGGAAAGCCCTGTCCTATTCAGGAGCCAGGTGTACTCCTCCCCAGCCATCAGTATGCTAAACTCCCCATTCACCACTGGGTGACTCCTCCTGACTCTGGGGAATCCCTAGCCCGTCACATGACCTCCACCAGCCAATCGCCAGACAAGCCACACATTTCATACTGCACACCGAAGTGCCCACTTCTAGAAGTGGCACTTCCACACTAGGTACATGCACACCGCACACATCATCGCGCAGCATTCAAATACACGAGTCCGCACATACCAAACTTGGGCCTGCACACCCCACGCATCAGGAACTACCAGGACACATACATTTCCCCATGCATTCCTATGGGAGGGCAGGCCAACCTCACAACACGCACGCACTTTACCCTGGGACACAGCGGTAAAGTGCGCAGAAACCAAAAATCACTACATCAAGTCACCAATAAAAAGCAAAACGTTTCGGGGTGAACCTGCCAGAAGGGCCGGGTCCAACACAATCCCCTTCCAGCCAAAACGCAGGGTAGACCAATCACCACCGTGAAGGTCTTCCCTGCTTTGGGCGATAAAACACGGACGCAGGCCCGCAACGGCAGGGACACTCTCCGGTTTTACGCCACTCTGAACCCACGTGGTTCCCTCTGGAAAAACCCGGCGGACCAACTGGGCTACCCCACTGGTACTCCTCAGCTGTCCGCGGCCAGGGCCAGGCCCTAGGCCATCTAGGCGCCACTGGTCCTTGCCTAACCACAGAGTGGGAGGTAGTAACCCCTGGCACATAGCAGCCATTCTCCACTCTACCCCTCATCAGGGCGGTTCTAAACATCCACTGATCCTCCAGCCCAGGGTCTGAACCCTCAAGCTGACCAACAGTCACGGGCGAGGCTCTCCTCCCCCTGCCTCTCCTTCTAGGGTTCCGTCCTCTCCTCCTCTGAGAGGCACCCTCAGAAATCAACTTTCCCACCAGCTCAGGACCTCTCCCTGAGAACTGTTCTCCCAACCTAGGGTTTAACCCCTCAGGTTGCACCGGGGTCAGAGGTGGGCTCTCCCACCCTCTGCACCCCCTTCCAGAGTCCTGCTCCCTACCAACTGGGGCGGTACCTCTGGAAGAAGAACCGGTCAGGACACTGGTTACAGTCGTCCTACCCTTCAGGTCAGGCTGAACCTGGCCTCCCAACCTCTGGTCTAGAACCTTTGGTGGAGTACTTGCCTGGCACTCCAGGACTTCTGGGGACTCACACAGTATCCCCCCAAGAGTAACATATGCCTCATATGTTGCATGACAGTCTGCCTGGCGCAGATCTCCCGTCCCCTGTCCACCTGACAGTGCGCGAAGATCCCCCAGGACAGACGTGTGGTCGCCATGGTCTCTTCTAGGCGGCTCAGCCCTCCCGGCTGGTCCCTGACCCACTGGCTCCTCCACCGGGGAACACAGCCCCATGCCACTCCTCTCACTGGACTTCTGTACCCTCCCTACTGGAGCGGTACTGCCTGACACCAGAACCACTGGAGCTCTACTTACAGAGACTCCAGGTTCTCCATACACTGGGCGATCCTCCTCAAGTGGCCTAACAGGACAGCCTAGGCCCCCTACCTGGTGTTCCCTGAAGAAACCATCCAGGCTCTGAGACTGGGTTTCGGGCCTCTGGGGACTCAAAGTCACCCACTCACTCCTACTCCGCAGAGATAGGCCGTGAGCCCCTACACCCCTCTCACTACTCTGGGACCTAGCTGGGCTACTCTGAACCTCTACCCCCATCCAAGACGTGAAGATCCCTGAGCCACTGCTGTTGGAAGCACTCTCCCATACCTCATCAGAACCTTGGGCCCTTTCCCAACGGTCCGCTTCTTTTGCAAGGTCCCCTGGACTAGCAAACCCATACTCCAACAGGTGTTGGCGCAACTCGGGACAACAACTCCTGAGCACCTGCTCTTTGAGAACCAGATTAAACAGATTCCTAGAATCACGTTTCCTGTTAACCCACTCCCATTCGCACAGTGCATCATCACATTCATCCACAAAATCCCCCCAATCCTGGTGAGGCAGCTTCCTACTGCCCCTGAACTTCAACCTATACTCCTCTTCTTGGGAAACAGGTGCCAGACTCGGGGAATCGGGAACGGGACTCTCTGCACTGGCCTCTCTATCGCTGCCACCACTGGACTCTACCCTCACTGGTGAATCCAGAAAACTACCACTGCGCTCTGGGGACAACTTACCCTCCAGAGCTAATCTCTCCCTGGCGAAGGCCCTCTCAGCCTCCGCCATCTGTTTCGGAGCTAAGACCCTCTTGGTCTCAATCTTTTTCTCCTCTACCCCCAGCTGCACCATCGCCCTGGCATGCTCTAACCTGAGCTTCTCCATGGCCAGCTGATGCTCCCTCTCTTCCCTCCTATCTATCCACTCCTCTGGGGACAGGGAAAGGGATGGGGTGCTGCTCCCGACACTGGACCCAGCAAGGGACTCCCTATCTATGGGGTCTTCACTGTCTACTGGCGTCCCTGTCAGGTAACCTTCCTCCTCTTCTGAATCTTCAGGGCTCCCCACAGACCCACCACCCTCTTGGCGTGCGGCCCGGGCCCTATCTTCCTCACTGCGCTCTCGCTCCCACTCATCCTTTTGCCATAGGATCAGGTTGTCCCTCAGTTTGGACTGGGTATCTGACTCACCCACCTCTATGTCTCTCTCTTCACAGAACCTTACCAACTTCAACCTACTGTATCTAAACAGACCACAGAAATTAAAAGCAGGCTCCATTTTGGCGGACGTTCTCGAGAAGAGTTTAACACAAGGAACCTGAGTGTCTGAGCTAACACAGGAGTACATAATTCACAAAGGACACCTTCAGGAGAAGAAATAATGAAACTCAAACACAATAATCCCTAAAATGTGATTTATCTAATGCAGAGTTTTGTGGGGTAGCCAGTCGCTGCTGCGGTACAGCGCAAACGCAAGTCCAAATCCCACCGCTGATCACCAATGTTAGAACTGGGATTTCTGGTTGGCTAGGGCTTGCGCCAAAGCCAGGCAGAAACCACCACTCTAGTCAGGGCAAGGAAGTTACACGCCAAAGACAACCCCTGCTCACCCCCTTGGTAGCTTGGCACGAGCAGTCAGGCTTATCTCTGGGGCAAGGTGTAAAGCGTTTGTGCGCGCACCCAGGAACAACACCCAAGGCCCACCACAAAGGAAACTCCACACAAGGTATTTTATAAAAATAGCCTTTGTATTATACACAACACATTAGATAAAAACACACACTTTACAATGTGCCAACAGGCACGGGCAGAATTTACAAGGGATTATATGTACAGGGGACAGGGCCACATGGACCACTGTCAGGAATCAGCACTTTTAGAATATAAAATGACTGTAGCACAAAATACACATATAACACACAACCAGTAACCACTGGTAACATGTAAGTCTCACCTACGCAACCCTAACCACCTTAGGAAAATCGCGCAGGGAACCAGAACCTCACTAGCACCACCTGTACTAGGAGAAAACAAACAACCACCTAAGTATCACAATACCTGTAGGGGTAAACGCACATTACACATGATGCCTAAAACATTCAGAGGTGTAGGGAAGGAAAACACATGATGCATAAAATACATTCAGCGGTGTAAAACAAGGCACATGACGCATCAAAATACATTCAGAGGTGCAGGTTAGGAAAACACATGATGCATAGAAATACATTCAGCGGTGTAAAGCAAGGCACATGATGCATAAACACACATTCAGCAGTGCAGGGCAACACAATTGCGCAAGAACTCATATAAGCCACCACCTGTGGCAGTCCCTAGGCCAACTGGCCTTGTAGGGGCTAGGACGCCCTGTCCCAGTAAAGCTGCGCAAGTAAAAAAAAACGTAAAAGGTTCCCAACCTAAACGTTGCAGCTGCCCACTAAGTGCTGGGCAGCTGTAGAACTGAGCGTGGGCACCACTGTGCCCCTCAAAGCAAATCCGCCACTCTCGTGGAGCCTCTCCTGGGCTCTGGCCGCACAAAATGCCCCCTAGAGCCTTTGTGGCTCAAGATCAATGTGCCCCCTCGTTGGAGTCCCTCTGTACTCGGATCAGATAAAATGCCCCCGATGTTGGAGTCTCGTAGACTCTGGGACACTTAAAGAAATGCCCCCCACGTTGGAGCCACGGGGCTCTGCACACAAGAAATGCCCCTTAATAACGTTGGAGCCTCACAGGGCTCGTGAGCACTGCCCCCGCACCCCAGCACATGCGTGGAGTCCCCCAGCCCTTATGTACTCACCGGGCCGTTGCTCTGGGGACTCCCGCGTCGCCTCCGTTCTCTCTGCTCCAGGGCCGCAGCACACATCGGTACTTCTCTCACCGCGGGGCTGGGAAGTCACGTCCTTTTCTCCGTGGGGAAGCACGGGGTGGGCTCCCGTCCGCTTCCCTCGATCACCACACGGCTTCCTTCTCCTTCGTCGTCAGGATCCCAGGAGCGCGGGGTAGGCTCCCGTCCGCTTCCTGGTTGGGCCACGCCCCCGTCCTAGTCAGCGCTGCCTGACTTCCGGGGCTTCCCCGGCCGCGGCGGTGATTCTTGGCTCGTAAGAGGGGTAGGCTCCCTCGCAACCACCACACATAAGCGGGGGGGCACCCGCCAACTAAGTAATCGAATAAGCGGGGTGGGCACCCGCCAACGAGCACGCAATGCGGGGTGGGCTCCCGCTCGATCCGGCTCACGAGGGGGGGAATCCCTACGCCGGGGATTCCCTCGTTTGCACCGAGGTCACACAGGAGCGCGCTAGAAGCGCCAGGGCACCAATTAAAGCGCTACTAGCGCTATACAGCAAATCCAAGCGCTCCCAGGCGCTGCCAGCAAAAATCCAGCAACCAAAAAGTCTTCAAGCAGGGGGGGGCAAAGACTGGGCCCAGGGGCCAGCTCACAGGGCCCTCCAGCAGGGAGGCAGTCCCCAGTGGTGGTCTCTTCTGGCGCCCAGCAGCAGCAGGCCCCCTCAGATCGGATCCTGGAAGAACAAATTGTAAGGGGACACAGCCCCTTTTTATACAGTAAAAGTCTTTGTCTGAAGGTGCAGGGAAGGGGCGAACCAGTTACAACAGGTTCCTGAGCACTTTGTTTTGCTCAGCCCCTCTCCCTATTCACTGGCAGGGCTAGGGTCATCAGACGCACCACAGGGGCCGGAGCCAGCATTGTGTGGGGAAAGCCCTGTCCTATTCAGGAGCCAGGTGTACTCCTCCCCAGCCATCAGTATGCTAAACTCCCCATTCACCACTGGGTGACTCCTCCTGACTCTGGGGAATCCCTAGCCTGTCACATGACCTCCACCAGCCAATCGCCAGACAAGCCACACATTTCATACTGCACTCCGAAGTGCCCACTTCTAGAAGTGGCACTTCCACACTAGGTACATGCACACCGCACACATCATCACGCAGCATTCAATCACACGAGTCCGCACATACCAAACTCGGGCCTGCACACCCCACGCATCAGGAACTACCAGGACACATACATTCCCCCATGCATTCCTATGGGAGGGCAGGCCAACCTCACAACACGCACGCACTTTACCCTGGGACACAGCGGTAAAGTGCGCAGAAACCAAAAATCACTACATCAAGTCACCAATAAAAAGCAAAAAGTTTCGGGGTGAACCTGCCAGAAGGGCCGGGTCCAACAGTATCACTCTCCTGCAGACAGCAAGCACCGATCCTGTGAAGTCCGGTTTGTCACCTTGCTGCTCCCCTAAGATCTCGATGCAGCACCAATGCAAGAAGAGGTACAACTACTCCGGATGGTAAGATCTGCCGCTCCACAAAGTTTGGAGCCAACAGGACCTACCAGAGCCACAGCATACCGATGCTCGGGGTACCAAACGTCTTATGGTAAAAAACAAGTAGAAGAGTCTACCCTGAACTCCCGAAGCACCAGAAGCAACCATCCATTGAGGGACATTGAGATTCCAGAGATCCACTTACTGAGTACCCCAGCTATCCAGAGATTGCCTCTCCAAGTTGCCTGCTCCTGACCATTAGAACCCTGAAGATGCATGACGTTCGACTGGCCTGCTTGCTCTGCACCCAGCCCCACCGGTCCCAGCACCAATCAACCAGCTCTGCTTCCATGGACCCCAGGCCCTTGCGACCTCTTCCCTTTAAGGAGACCGACCAGACTTACCTGTGAGTCCATCTGTGCAGTGCATTTTCAAGTGGCCCCCTTTGTCTCTGTGCACCAGTTTCCAAGAACCTCTGCACTCTGCTCCCTTCTAAATCAGGACTTCTCCTGCTGGTAACTTGGACCTGGTCCCGACATTGACCTAAAACAAGAAGACACTATGTAGAGAGCCAGCTTCCTACAGCAAGTATACGAAACACTTAGGTAAGAGCTTTATCATGTTACTTTTGTGTGGCCCCAGAAAATAATATGTCATCACTTTAATTGAAAGCATTTATGACTATCTGTAGAATAGGACACTTTACCCTGCACGCTTTTAAAACGCGTGCGATTACCCCACATTTTTTACTCCGAAAAATACTTGACAACGCAGGGCTTTACAACGCAATCCATTACAACGCATTCCCCATTACAATTAAATGTACTATTCTAACTCCACCAGGGTTTTACTTTGGGGAATGCGTTGAAATGGTTTACGGTGTAAAGCCCTGCATTGTAAAAGATTTTGCAGAGTAAAATATCAGGAGTAATGGAATGCGTTGTAATGCATCTGTTGTAAAGGATGTTTACCCTGTCTGTATTATTTGACAAATTGCATCCTGAAAGGGTGCTGCAGCTGATGACATTTTAAAACATAGCTTTTTATATCTCAATACGCCAACATGAGTTGAAAAGGTAGTAATGTACCTGCAGTTTTCTTCAAGTTTGAGTTGATGATACCCTTTGTACAAATCAAGGTGGGAAAATACTTTAGCTCCATTCAGCTGCATAAGCATGTCAGCAAAGTGCAGACCTGCATGTCATTCTCTTTCAATCCAATGCTTCGCTTGGGGCATATTAACGCAGATGCTTATGGCTCTTCCACTATTCTTCATCAGCACTACCACTATGGGTGATACCCATAGCATCGGACCAGTATTTCAAGTTATTTCTCAAAAGCCTCTTGTAAATGAAAAGCAATTTGACGATGTTGTTGAGAAACAGGATGGATGTCCTCATTTATATGAAGTTACACTTTTATTGTCTTAAGTCTTCCCGAGTCCATGGAACAAGGATGGAAACTGATTCACTATCTCATGATAGGCCTTGACAGTATAGTGAACAGAAATCAGCCCCTTGTCAGCAGCAGTGCTGAAACTTAGTAAACATGCACTTGGTGAAGCGCCTTACAGGACATGAATTGGTGCTTGTACTTTCATATTTTTATGTTTCAGAGTTGCTATGAATGAACCTTGACGTGGCGTCAAAGAATCCTATGTATACACTTTGGTTTTCAACGGGGTTAAACGGGGCACTGGAGGCAGTTCATTCTACTTTTCTCCTGGAATAATGTTTACCAATGCGCCAATGTCTATGGTAAAAGGTATGGAGCACCCATTTCATTTCAGTGTGATTTTGGGACAGTGTGCAAATGAATTTTACACTTCCACAGTCTACCTTTGACTGGCATTCTTCTTTGCAAGAACCTAATCCTACATGCACACGCCTTTCAGTGTTCAACATTGACATCGCACACCCATCTTCCTCACTGTTGCTTGACAATGATGAACTTTTAGACGAGGAATTTGACGACAATAAACGTTGTTCAATTTCTACTTGCCTCAACTGATGTTGCTGCTTGGTCTTATGGGCGTAGTTTCAAAGTCTCTGGAACTTTTTGGCATCCATTTTGTTTCATCGACGTTTCACACTTGATCTTTCCTTCATTTTGTTTTCTCAAAGTGATGCAGTTGATCTTCCCCTCACTTTACAAACTGTTACAAAACAGCTCTCTTTCCCACAGCCTTTGCATACCTGTCCAATGACAGGACATTTACCTTCATGTGGAAAGGAAAATCCACATCGAAAACGCAACTTCTTTTTCTTTAGGGATATTACTTTATGGCCTACTACTTTGTATTTTGACTTACTTATCACACTCAGCCCTGATTCATTTTGGGCGATTCCAACCTCCAAGTTAGCTGCTTGTCTGTCAGCTCTTTTTTCCACTCTGACAGCCATGAGTACTCACTCCAAGATTAGTGTCTCTTTCAGCATTCGTTGTCTGAAAGGAATCGGAGAGACAACTATCTATTACTCTAAGACCCATGGCCTCTTCATCATTGCACTCGTTGAACTTGCAATGCTTGATGAACAAATCAAGTCTTTCAATAAATTCATCAATTGTTTCACCAGCTTTTTGCCCATCTTGTTTGAAAATGTACCTTTCAAAATAGGCATTTGGACTTGGATTGAACTTGGTGTACAGCCCCTTTTTGATTTCTGGGCACATCTCTTCACCACCAGGTGGTATTTTCTTTATCACTTGTTTTACTCCTTCACCCGTCAGATTTTTCAGATATTTAATGATCTTTTTGTAATTTACTTCTTCCAGTACATCAATGAAATCATCAAAGGTTTTGATCCAGGCAGTCTATCTGTTGCCAATATTTAGCTTTTTGGCCATATCGAAGGGAGGCAGTGTTTTTAGGAATGCGGCATCATCATAACCTGTAGAACTTTCGGCAGTCTGGAGCAGAGCTTGCTCCAGCAGTGTCTACTGCCCGCTTGGACCGGCTCCTTCGTCGAGCTTTAGCCACGTGTTAAGATTTGGGTTGTCGCACCAGCTCTCTAGTTGTGAGATGCTGTCTTCTTATTTAGCGGTAAGTAGCAGCTTTGTTTCTTGCATGGGTTCTTCACCCTTCTCACCTCTTTTTATTGTATCTGATTTCTACTCCATTTAGCTTTTCTTTACATCAGAAAGGTTTCCACTTTTAGTACTTTCTTGCACTTGGCTATCACTGCAGTTAGTGCTTCTCTTTACCTGGTTGTCACTGCCTTTAGCGCTGTCGTACTGTATGAATGGCGGCTCTGTGTTAGGCTGTGGCACAGTATCTCTTGTCTCGACTTTACCAGAAAATTTTTAGCTGACTGCTAACAAACTTTCTGTAAGGGTTTCACTTTCTTCACATGCCTTGCACTGGCTGGCTCCACATATGCCAACCGTCAATTTTCAGTTCGACTGAGAAACACATGGCATGCACAAGCAGTTTGCTGGACCACAGCAAACTCTCAGGGAGAGCACTCTCGATTCTTCGGGTTGTGGGGTTTCCATAATCCTTTATCTCGTCTCCAGTTGCAGCGTTGTCCCCAGCCCGGGTGCATGGAAAGGTCACGCCATACACATAGCTTGATATGACACATCTTTATTCATCAGCCTGTAACTATCAACTGAACATTCTTCATCATGAATTCTATCTCGCACACCCATGCATGTGCATCACTGTTCTACGGAATCAGTCAGGGACCAAAAAGGGTCTGTTATCTCTAACTCACAAGGCACTGCATGCCCCACTTAAAAGAAGACTGTAAAAAGAACTGATAATGCACTCCTCTGCTACTGCAACCAGGTCATGCTTCCTGTGAGTGGATTTTGTTTCATATCCAACCACATTGGGGATGTGACAACATCATTGATAACCTCGGTGGGCTTCAATTTTCTGCATATGAATTTGAGTTTTTTCTGTAGTCTCTTGTGGCTGATGAACACAATGTGACAAATAGAACTGCTCTATTTTCAGTCTTAGTTAATGTTATGTGTTAATTATAATCCATTATAGAAATTCCACTAAAATGCATTTGTCAATGTCAAAGATATATACGTGGACAATTTGGCAGTAAATTGGATCCTAACTATGTGTAAAGATGCAGTTACCTTGACGGACAGCTCCTTATTGCTCTCTAATAATGTATTCTCCAAAGCATGCCTTTCACTTTTTTCTCTTATAGGAACTATGCGGTGCTATTGACTAGTAAGCTGTATTTTCTGAAATATTTTTTCTATCATCTGTTTTGTACCAGTCACCTATTTGTAGGGGTTCATAGGTTTTTTCCAAACCTTTTTTAGATATATTTTGACAAGGCTGACATTAGTAAAACCCTCATGGCCATCTGATACTGGTCTCAAGAATTGCTCATTTGGGTGCACAGCACCAATGAGTGGTATTTTATCGGTTTTAGTGTGTAGAGTGTTAATTTTAAAGCACATGTTGAACCTTGTCTGGATAAAGTCCCTGCAAATTTGACATGTCGGTTGAAACAACATGATAAAAAAATTGACTCAAACTTGATTGGACTGAAACCAAGAGCTTTAATACCCAAATGTTATGCTCACTGTACCAATTCTTGTAGTTGCCAAAATATCCTTTCTAATTTTTTGTCATTTTGATTTACATTCACACTTTTCGCCTCACATGAAGGCTGTGCAGCTTTTCACTTGTACAGCATTTTACATTTTGTCAAATTACCATAAGCTTGTCTTCTTAAAATAGTTTTATATACAGTTAGTATGTATGGCATCAAATGGCCAGGCTATAGTGCCTGTGATAGCATATCAAAGTGTTGATACAAAAAAGAACTGTGATAAAAAATACCATTCAACTTTTCTTGCAGGGATATACATTTTTGAAATATTCAAGGGGTGGATATGTATCAAAGAATCCGAATGAACACATTTTTTGCAAGCATTTTAATTTCAGAATGCTAAGAACTCCCATAGCGGATCATTCCCTTTAAATATTAAATACATGATTTAGAAAGTACATCATTCTTGTAGCAACACTGGGTTATGTTATCACAAGCACTATAGCTCGTTCATTTGATGCCACGATCTCACACTTGCCATACATACTACGGACAGAATTTAGTCACAACAAACTTCGTGGTAAGGCTCCTTTAATCAACTTGGATGAGACATGTCACAAGCATATCGCCCTCATGTGATAACAAGCATTTGCAATGCAATAGGTCTCGCCCTTTGCATAAGTGTGAGCTATTGGCATTGTAAATTACAATGCCTTTTATTTATGTGTTTTGAAAACCTGTAAGCAGTGCGTAAACACGCACTAACACGCACTTTGTACTTATAGTCGTTGCTTACGAGAAGCAAGGCTGGCAGTAACTGCGCCTCTTTTACTGCCAGCCTTGCTTCTCATAAACAAAGACTATAAGTGCAAAATGTGTGTTTACGCACCGCTTGCAGGTTTTCAAAACACATAAATAAAAGTAGAGTGTAGTAGAGAGTAGTAGAGAGTAGTAGAGAGTGAGTAGTAGAGAGTTAGTAGAGAGAGTAGTAGAGAATGAGTAGTAGAGAATGAGTAGTAGAAAATAATTAGTAGAGAGTAGTAGAGAGTGAGTGGTAGAGAGTTAGTAGTCAAGAGTGAGTAGTCGAGAGTGAGTAGTCGAGAGTAAGTAGTTGAGAGTGAGTAGTAGAGTAGTAGAGAGCGCCAGCTACGAACGGGGCTACACAGGGAGCGGGCCGCCTCGCCATACTGGGTAGAAATCCCATGTGCCAAGGGCTCATCTCCAGGTCTTATATCGCCCGATCAAACCCCCGCTCCCCCATTCCATGCGCTAAGGAACCGCAGGACGTGGTCAACATTGGTAGTGCAGCATGTGTCAGTGCAGGAAGGATCACTGTGGAATCCTTTAACTCTTGTGAAAATTAGCGTTAGAACATTTTCTCAAAACTCAGATCGTGACTCCGACCTCTTATGATGGGTCCAATCAGCAAGGAAGTTTTGTCACTGCAAAAGAGACACACACGGGTGCCAATGTGGGGACCCTCAAAGTGTTCTGGGACCGTGGGGCTGCGGTCCTCTAGAGCTCCACATACAATTAAACCAAAGCATGCATGCAATCGACTCCGCATTACAAACTAGCCATTTACTGCTTCTGTATCACCCAGTTTCCATAGTGTCTTTTTTTTCATTTAGATGCTTTCGCTCCGTATATATAGATAACTTTTTTATTTTCCTGGCGAAAAAGAGGGCTGCATATCTCGCGTTGTGCAAAAAGGCACAAGTTCTTGGGAGGGGGGTGCCTTGAGCTGCAGGTTCTCCCAAGTCCGGAATGATGCAGTTCGGAAACTACTGGACAACTAATGACGGCCCGCCCTACTCTGCCGAGCCAAGGGACAGGCAGAGGCCTTGACTGTGCGCGAGATTAAATTCAAGTTTTCTTTTGCCCTGGGTGGAATCACATATTGAAAGCCAAGGAAACACCTAAAACAGCATATCGTAACACTCTGCACGCAGGGGGGACATGTGATAGTACTGTGCGTGTAGGTTCATGTCCCCCAAACCTGCCTGCAGTCAGGGTGGGTTCCCAAACCTCTAAGTTGAAGGGGCACTTCCATGCCCCTGACTCCGGCATTCTAACTCGATAACCGTCCATTTCTTCACCTGGCCTTAACTTGCCCCCTTCTCGCTCCTAAGTTCACTGAATAGGAACACCCCTCACCTTTGCACAGACTGACCCTTGTGGACTGCTACCAACGCTTCAAATTGCAACACGCAGAGAAGCAGTGAGTTTTACAAACATAAACAATCTTTTTTACGCCTACCCACTCAGCAGTTTCAAAGGCACGTTAGGGGCACCGGAAGCTACAGCCCCACGCGAGTCAAACAAAACGAAAATCCACAAAAAGTACAACTCACCCCATGTTCAGCAACCACCGCAAGTCTTACCCACTCAAGAAGAAAGTGCCATCCCCCAAAAGATAGTGTGCTCTGGACACAGGGGAGGAAGCAGAACGTGTGACACAGAGTCCCCCCCTGGCACTCCTAACTTCAACAAAAGGCTGCCTCCTAATCAGCCCCCACTCACCGGGCCTTGGGCAGGACTTCCTCTAACGAGCTCGGCTGCTCTCTGCGGACTTGCCAGAACGACGCGGGGCTCTCTCCTCATCCCGGGAGCCCCGCGCTGCCATCGGCCGCCTCGGCTGCCTCTGCTGCACTTCCCGGTCTCCTCTGATGTGGCACCTCATCAAGCGGGGCTATGTCCTCCTCACAGGAGCCCCGCCTGGATTCTTCTTTGGGTAGCCAGTTCGGGGTGGGTTCCCACCTGGCTTCAGCAACACCCGGGTCTCCCACCAACTCAGGGGAGGCCCGGTTACTTCCTGATTCTGTCGCAAGGCCCCACCCACCTTCAGGTGGCACTGTGCCTCACTTCCAGGCCACGGCGGTGATTCCAGGCAATATTTAGTATGCCGGGTAGGCACCCGCAAGTGAAAAATAACCCAAAGCGGCAATATCGCGGGGTGGGCACCCGCTTCTCAATTAAAGCCACAAAGCGGGGTGGGCACCCGCATTTTTAAATAAACAATGCGGCAATGAGGGGTAGGCTCCCTTTCAATTTAAAACAGAAAGCAGGGTAGGCACCTGCTAGAGAACAATGAAATGCTTGATGGGGGGAAATCCTTACGCCGGGGATTCCCTCCATGATGATCGCAGCTCCAGGCTGCCGGGGCTGTCTGGCTTGCACAGCCTGCACTTCTGCTCTCATCCTCCCCCTCTCATTTGGAAAGGGAGCTCTTTCGCTTTTGGCCGAGGGCTAGGAGGTTCCATTACTGTGCCCGTCCCCAGATAATGAATAGGAGCGGCAGAGTGCGCAGAACGAAAAAAAGCAGAAACTTACAACCTGCAACGCTGGGCCAATCCCAGCGCGGCTCGAAGTGACGTAGGAGCTCACAGCCGCTGAAGCTCCTGGCGGTGATCTCTTGTCTTTATGGGGCCATATGTTGAAACACATGGCCCATAAAGATAAGAAACCTTTTGCGACGAACGCAAAGCAGGCGAGGCCCTCCAAATGGGACGGCCGAAAAAGCCGAACAAAAACGTCACAAGGAGCTCTTTTCCAATGGCTGGCCACCGTTTAGCATAAATGGTGACGCTGGCCAATGGAAAAGAGGGGCGGGGCTTAATGCCCCTTACAGAAAATACCCAAAGTCATTAAATCTCGGCAGAGATACGGCGCATGTGCGTAGCTCAAGCCAGGCGAGACCTAAAAAAACAAATTGTTTACAATGGTTCTAAGACCATCAGTCTCATCATGAGGGCTGCAATTCTATCTGATTATAACCGAGGCTGCTTATGCAAGTAATCCTGACATGCTTGGAGTTTTCCCCCAGCACCTCAGGAAAAGTTGCAGCGCTTTCAGTATAAGATCACTGTGGTCTTATGGAGGTCTTGCAGGGTAGTGGTAAAACTGAAAGTCACAGCTCAATGACAAGACTATCTCTAGTTTTAGCAGTGGCCTCCATGCCCAATGGCAAACCATCTTAGGAAGAATGGGGAATGCAAAGGTGGAGGGACACAACTGTTTTTTTGTTTGTTTTTTGTTTGCAGAAGTCCTATTGCCACCTGCTTCTATATCAGGCTCTATGCCAACACGATGCCGATACAAACGAGGTATCTAAATATTGATAGGATTTTTATAAGACTATCTTTCACATGTCAAGACATGCAAACTATTTACATCAGATTTTTAAGAACTAGTCTAGTCGTACCTGATTTTTATTGATTCATGTTAGTGAATGGAAAGCCTTCAGAATTGCCCCACAGCAAATAACTTGGAAGAGGGCTAGCTAATGGTGGTTTATCTACTCACACGTTGCATCTTGCTAATCTTACAGACTGCCTTACAAATCCAGAGCCTCATTCACAAGAGGCCTGCGTTGTTAGAGTGTCACTTTTAATGATACAACGGTGGCGCAGGCCTCTCGATCATATCTATAAGCAGTGACGGCCCGAATTTCGTTGCGCACGCTGCATCGCCAAATGCGATGCAGCGCGCGCAATGAAATTTGTTTTATTAATTTTTTTCATAACTTCATAACTTACCTGAAATCGTCCGTTTGCCGCATTTTGCAACCCCCCACCCTGCCCCTCCTCTGCGCCACGTCACCGCCCCGGTTAAACGCCCTACACGGGCCGTCACTGTCTATAAGGCCATCGAAAACCACCCTCCGTGGCTTTTCATGGACCCGTTGATATGGAGTGAGGCAACCCAGCACAAGTCGCTGCATTGGCCCACACTGGGGAAACAGCAAATACCACGACCGCCGAACATAGCGTTGCCTTTGCAACGTAGGTGGAACTACAACAATATCTGAACCACTCATTACATTTACAACGCAAGTCATTACAACAGCTTGCCTTAGGGGTGGGCTGGACTTTGAAATAGTATAATTTATTATTCCAACTCGCAACAGTAGGGAAAGCATTGGACTCTAAATTCCAACACTTTCCCTACTGTTGCAGGAACTGGAGTTTAAATAGTAAATTATACTATTCCAAAGTCCAGTGCCCAACTAAGGCAAGTCATTGTAACCATTTGCATTGTAAATGGAATGTGTGGTTCAGACGCTTTTGTAGTTCCACTCACGTTGTTAAGGAACACATGGGAAAGGAAAGCGTGGTTGTGTCATACAACCCTCACACTGCGATAGGGAGGCTGCCTTGGGCGTTACAGTGGGTGTTCCCACCTAGCACCCATGGCATTTGACACATTCCCAGAATGCGTCAACGGCCTACACATCCCCTGGTGTGGCATATTCGTTGGGTTTTTGCAGAAAGGTATCCCTTTCTGCATGAAAACAACCTGATTTCAGCACAGGCACCCTTGCACCATGGTGCAAGGGTGCTTGCGTTGGCGCTAGGTAGTCTTTTGTGCACCAGCACAGTAGAATAGGACAGGAATATGCCGCATCTCATAGATACGGCGCATTCCTGTCCTTTTCTTTAGACGTAGAGCAGTGCAGCAGGAAGGCCTGCTCCTCTGCCCTACACCAAAAATAAGTGAATGAGGCCCCCAGTCTTTTAACCAGTCTGACTTCTTCGGGGTTAGCTTTAAAAGTAGGCATGCCCATTAGTTGTTTAATTGCTGGATCTTTGGCAGCCTTCGGGTGTCTGTTAAGATTCTTCTAAGAACCTGTATGGTGGTACGTCAGAGGGAGTATAGGTGATGTGTCGTCACTTCCTGTGATGTCATTGGGTTTCAAATGTCATTTGATATCACTTCTACTAGCAGTATGATTTTAGTAATTTCCAGAATGATGTATCATGCATTTTTCTTTTTTTTTATTCCATGCTGATTGGTTCACATTTTTGTGTCGAGTCACATAGTAAGGGAACTAGAAAATGGAACAGTAAGATGTTCTCCACAGAAAAAATAATTGGATTGCTTTACTCCATCTTAGTTTAAAAAATGCCTATATTTGAAACGCGTGGTAAAAAAATTGCGGAAAGCCCGCGCGCTGAATATGGCGAGGATGTCTCAAGAACTGTCGAACACTATTTTGATCCTCCATGAAGCGCATTCAGGTGACTGTCGTTTGATGCCTAAACTATGTTTAAACGTGACATATCCTACTCGGACGTCTCCTGCAAGTAGCCAAATTAAAAACAGCTTCTGAGGTTCCCAGGGGGTGCGCCTTTCCCACAGGAACCTTGAAATAACAACATCCCAGGGGCTTTTAAACATGCCAGTGCCCCAGAGGTCTGTTGAAACAAGGACTTTTCAGAGATATTTTTAAATAGAAGACACAAATGATGGCTTATTTTCCTTTCACTTTTTACAAAGTATTCTTTTTTTCTTTGGAAATGTCAACCTAGGATGTATTTGTTCAGACATTTGACAGGATCAAAAATAAATGGAGCGTTCGTTTCAATCAGAGTTTTTCTTAAGCCAGTCAGAATGCATCTGCTTTTAACAATATAAGGTTACGTACTACAATATCACTTTCACATATTAAGAACTATTTAGTTACTGTGAAATATTGCTGGAATACGAGCCCTGTTATTTCTCAGTTTTTGTTACTCGATTATTTAGCCTTTCCTACTTTAGTTCATGGCTCAAATCTGGTTTAAGCCCTCGTTTGTACCACAGCATTCCCAAATCATTTGTCACGCCCTTGGTAGTGGTAATGGTTGCCAGCTAACTATTATTTCCAGTCATATGCCGCTGGAGGTCCGAACAGTGGAACAAATCGACAGCGTAGATATCTGTGGTACTGCAGATGCAGTACCACTTGGGCCTGGGATGTGGGGGGCCCACTGAAACCCAATTATGTTAGTCTTTTGCTATCAAACTGGGATGTAAGCAATTTCACTCCTTCCACTGACGCTCAGGCCATCCTAGGTACGCTGCATGCGCAAGTCCTGGTCCATGTTTGCGTTTTGACTGAGCACATAGGCTAAACTCATGCTCCAAAAAGGACTTTAATTATTTAAACTGATTAAGTCTTCATAAATTCCTTTAAAGTATTTTCAACTCAATGAGAGCTGAACACTCGCAAATAATTGTCCTGATTTTTTGCAAAATATTGAATAGAAACCCTACCTTTACTCCTTAATCGCTCTTAAACCCTAAGCAATGATGCATAAATAATCATAGTAATTTTAAATTAAATGAGAGTGAGATTAAAATTAAAATATAAGAATAACATCCCCTAACTTCCAGAACTCCTTTCAGAGGGCCACAAGGCAAGCAGGGGTTACTGGGCCCAACTGTGGGGGTTGAGGCCTTTTACTCCTGATGTAAAGTGGTTGATTAGTCCAAAGCACCCTAGGGCAAGGGACGTGTGGATACAGGGGAGCAAACACAGGCTCACACCTAAAAATGCGTGCAGCAGCAGCAATAAATCACGGTCCAGCCAAATACTCACTTTTATGTTAAAAAAGCGAAGTATTTTATTTCTATCACTATCCACACAAAGGAAAAATATGACATTCAAAAAAAGCTACACAGTTTCCCCTGAGGTTAGGGCTCTAGTATTTTGTTAGGTGGATTTTCTGATCCCACTCCCTCCAGTCTTTTAGTGGTAGTGGTTATTCCCCATTCACTATAGGCAACAACCAGCACAAGCCCCACTAGTAGTCTGAGTCTCAAGAGTCCACTATGACTATATTTCTAAAGTCAACAGTGCTCTAGAGCTGCAGCTCTAATTAGAAGCAAGTACTCTCTGGGATGACTGACCCTAAATCAGCATCTGAACGAGACAAGTTCCGGAATGCATCCCTTCCGACAGCATTGGAACAGCAGCAGCTGATTCAGGTGAGTTTGTTGCAGGTGGCCCAAGAGGGTTGCACTCAGCACAGAATCTTCACATACTCCTTAGCAGCAACTGGAGGTTCTCACCAGCTCCTCTTTGCAGGGTAAGTCTCTGGTTCCTGGGGGCTAGGGGCAGTGATACGGAGTTCCAGGTGTCAATCCTTCATCCCCTGCTAGTGTACAGGGTCCCACAGCGGCCTCACTCTTTTCGGCGGCAACTCCGACAAGGTCACATGACTTGATGGTCCCAGTGACCACCTCTGCCTTACTGGGTCACCAATGTTCAAGGTACACAAGCTCTGACCCCATCATCAAAGTGAAGTCCTCAGTGGCAGCCTCTCCTCGCATACAGGCTCATGGACCGCTACAGCACAAGGGCTATGGGCCTTACTGCATACCAATCTTTTCACGGCGTACCCTTCTGATATTTAGGGTTGCCGCTCTTCAATACGCACAAGCGCTGGTCTATCGGCACAGTGATACACACGGCCCAATTCACGGCGACCCTTCTCTGGCATACGAGGGTCGTCGACTTCATTCTGCACACGATCGACGACCCGATCAGTGCAGCATGCAAAAATAACATGTGATGGAGTGAATGCTGAACAATGTCAAACATTCACCCGCAGTACAAAAATCTGGGTCTAAATCCATAGTTTTTTTGATCACCATGCCATTCCACTTTGTGCTTTGCCATATGTAAATCAGTCTTGACCCTGCTCCCCATGGAAATAGTGCAGCCCAAACTGCCAGGCCAGGTGATCCCTGGGCTCGAAACAAGCACCCTGGGACCGGTTTGGGGGTATCACCCCTTCATCAGCCAGGCTAGCTTGGCTACCTGGCATAGTGAGCAAATTTCCCACGTCTGGGCATACCTGTCCCTCTCCAGGTGACAAATTCAAACCAATAGCTGCCAAATGCGACAGTCCTGCACAGATTTGGGGCTTGTGCTCACAGTGCCTCAGGATTCAAGCTATGCCTCTTCAAAAAGGCCTAGGCAGTTTAAAATAATTCTGGAGTAGTTTGTTTTTCTGTTGGAGTCGACATGGCCTGGTAAGTCAGACTGGACTGTTCCTATTGCAGCGTTGCTACGGTTGATTTGCATATGATTGGCTTTGATCTGGCATAGCACAATGGGTGAAAATAATGGACAGGAATGTGATCAAGTTGTGGCCTGAGGCTGAGATTAATTAAAGCATTCCTTCTGTCACTTTATTGCTGATTGCAGTACATGCACTAAGTGCAACAGGTATGTTCAGTCATGGGTTCTGTGGTTGCAATGCCTCGGCACTCAATCTATACCTCACTGACAAGGTCTACACATAGCAAACACAATAAAATGATGGATGGAGTAATAAATCATTTCAGACACTCACCTTCAGTCACAGATCTGGGTTGAATCCATCATTGTTCTTTTGCTCACTAAGCCACCCCAGTTTGGACCCAGCCATATGCAAATCTGTCTTGTCCCTGCTCCTCATGGGAACAGTCCGGCCCGGACTGCCAGGCCAGGTCCTCCCTGGACCGGAAACAAGCATCCTAAGACCGGTCTACACATGTCTAAACTTGTCTGTTGCTGCCTGGCTTCGCATCAGGAGGGGCCCTCTCCTAGCAGTTTGAGCTGGATTGTGCCTATATAAGCAGGACCAAGGTTGATTTGCATAGGCTGTTCTCTGTCTAGAGTGCCAAGGTAGTTGAAGAAAGAAGGACTGGAATGTCGCACCAAATATCACCAAAAGCTCAGGTTAAATTGAGCAATAATTCCAACACTTTGTTGTTTGTCACAATAGATATCTTAAGTGTGCTGGTTATGCTCAGATGTGGGCCCCATGCTCACTCTGCTACAGGACTCAAATTATATCTCACTGGTGAGGCCTTGGTAGACCAAAGCTGGCCTGGGGTTTCTTGTGTTCCATCTGGAGGAGACCTTACATAACAGCTCTCTGGATTGTTCCAAGTAGAGCACAACCATGACTGGTCTGCATATATCTGATCTCTGTTTAGAGTGCCACAGTGGGAGAAAAAACAATGCACGAGAATGCAGCCTTGAGCGATCCGCAGTGGATG
Organism: Triturus cristatus; assembly: GCF_964204655.1. Lineage (NCBI taxonomy): Eukaryota > Metazoa > Chordata > Amphibia > Caudata > Salamandridae > Triturus > Triturus cristatus. The sequence continues at coordinate 1,107,896,754 of NC_140581.1, read as the reverse complement.
TGACTATTTAGAACATGCCTTCCAGCAGTTTGTTGATTGTTGAAATATGGCGGTGCATAATGCCGCACTCTTGATTTGCAAATGGTGCTGCCCTGTGTGAATTTAAGTAAAACTGAGCCACTCTCTTTATCTTTCCTTGCTCTCACTCTCTTTCTCTCTCTTCTTTAACCCATCATCAGTATGACTTCAGTCAACACGTGCTTCACGACTAATTGTAACATTCCTTATACTTACTTCTGTGTTTTCTGCATATCACTCTGAAAGCCTCATTTTGGCAAGTTGTGGCTTTCTGCGTGAGCATAGAATCGTCTTAAAAATAAAGATCTGTTGCTTCTGAAACATAAGAAGTGGTTCCTCCACGTTTTAGTGTGCTTCAGGACCATATCATTCTTCACTTCCCTCACTGGGACATCAAACAAATGTCAATTAGCTGTAAACATGAGTAGCAGCTGCTGAAACTGGCTTGTTTTTGGTGCTAAAAAACTAGATGAGAAAAAGTTTCTGCAACTAGGCAAAATTCAGGATACTCTAGGGGCATATTTACAAGCTCCTATCGCCACCACAGCATCACTGTTTTGGACGTTTTGGTGGCGATACAGGCTTTGCCTTAATTACAAGGCAGCGTTCGCTTTAAGTCACTTAACGTGGCTTAATGCTGCCTTGTAAATAAGGACCCTTTCAATCTATACTTAGCGTGAAAGTGGAGAGCAGTGAGTGTTGCAGTGGGAGTTCCACCACAACACCCATTGATTTTGGCGCTGCCCCTTATTTACAAGGGTGGCTTAAATATGGGCAGCGCCAATATTAACACCAGGGAAAATCTGGTCTTACCCTGGTGAAAAGAGCAGAAATGTTTAATTTCTTTTCGTTTTTGCTGTTTCCATGTGTGCTGTGTTGTGCAGCACACATGGAAACAGCAAAACACCATTGATTATTTATGTACAGGAAGGTGTCGCTTCCTGCACATAAACAATCATTTAACCTCTTCGGTGCCCATGACGAACTGGACTCGTCATGGGCCGCGGTTGCGCTGTGCCCATGACGAGTCCAGCTCGTCATAAACCCCGCCCGCTAATGTAACGGCCGGCACAGGGCGGGGAAAGGGACGGGCACTGAAGGGGCTAAAAAAATTATGTTTTCAAACAGGGACACCTTCCGGCACATAAACAAGCTTCCCCTGCAATGCAGACACCCTTGAACTATGGTGCAAAGGTGCCTGCATTGGCACTAGGCAGCTAACTTTAGCACCAGCATAGGGGGAAATGTAGGGCTGTTGTAAATATGGTGCAGCCCTGCGTTTCAGAAGTGGCGAAGCTCGGCGTTAAGTCAAATACGCTAACACAGCGCTCTGTCACTTCCATTATAAATATGCCCTCTAGTTTCTTGGCTGGCTAGCAGCCCTGTAGAAAGCAATAAACTCTTCTCCAATTTTGGAAATACTGTAAACTGTGCAACTTGCAGCCATGTATGTGGGTATGAAAGGATGCTTCACGGACGCAAACTACATTTATATGGTAATTTTACCATGAATGTGTCATTTGGTATCCATGGCACTACTTGAGCGTCAAATACGAATTTAAGCAGCAGGGGATGGTACAGGGTTCAAACTTGTGCAGTCATCATGGGTCTGAATGTGCATAATGCAACTTTGCTACCTCTTCCTTGTGGCAAACTGGCTTCCATGGATTCTAGCACAAAATCGATCAAACAATCTGAGGTCAGCCCACCCCATAAACAGTGCGGCCCTTGCAGGTTTGGTAGGGCCGGTGGGGGAGGGGGGAATTTCAACAGATAACTAAGAGGGGAAATTAATTATTTATTACATTTTCCCTCATAGTCGTTTGTCGATTCCTCCCCCAACTCGGCCCCACTGCTCTTTCCTTCATGGACCGCGGCTGCCCATAAAATGAGCAACGGTTGGTGTTGGGCACTCATACTCCTGACACAGGTAGAGCGACAAAACCCTGCATGAGTTACATGCACCAGAGCATGTAGTGCCTGTTTACTCCAACAGAGCAATCACATTTTGGAAATCAAGCATTCTGTCTCTTCTTCCTGCTACCAAAACCCTGCATGCGGGAATGGGCGTTTTCCAAAGATGGCCAAACTTTTCCACCGTGGTTTGCAAAAAGGGGCTATTTTCATCAATCGGTGGCAAATCTCAATCTCCCCTAGAAGCAACCCCCACCTTTTCAGAAACTGCAAATGTTCATGCTTCAACTGTGACTCTTCTGAATCTCCTCTGACTGTATTTTAATTCTTATTTCAGGAAATTATAATTTAAATTGAATTAGTTCAGAAGCAGACCAATCAGCGTGTGAATGTAGGTGACCTTTCCCCCTTATTACGTCCAAATAAGGTGCGATGTAATATTGAAAGTTGTCTTCACAAGAATGGAACTGGGGTCATGCCAAAGGGAACGGCTCCTTAGTAAATACTGATGCTTAGAACTCCAGAAGATATCTTTTTTCCCAAGTAAAACCATTATTTATTTTGTACGAATAAAGAAAGTTTTCAGCAAAGCTAGGTTGAATAAGAAAAAAATACATTTCATATATTTGCTTAGAATGCTGGAAGTGAGGCTAACCTTTTGCTTGCAACCATCGCTTCTAAAAAGCTCCATGCACAATAATTAAAATTTGCATAAAATCTGCTTACAGAGTACAAAGGCTAGTTCAGTAAGGTGAATGTTATAAAGGGTTAGAGTAATGCAGTTTTGGAAAGTACTCTTTTTTCAGGTCACAGTTTCTGATATATATGCAAATTGTTGTTATTAGTATACATTATGTGAACATTAGGATGTCTCTCGAGGCCTGTAAACACCCTGCAGAGCACAGGCATGCAAATCCCCAATTTATAAACTTATGGCATGTGTCATGAAGACGAAAAGCACCCGTTCATATCCCTACATTGTACTGCAGAGGGCTTAAACCAAGTAATACCAGCAAATAATTTAGAAGGCAATTCAAAATAGATTGACAGGCTTTCTTGGAGATAAACATAAGTATAAGTAAAAATTTGTGGAATACATGGTACGGATGATGGAACATTCCTGTAATGGCTAAAACTACGTATTATTGTCGCGAAAACAATAAAAATGGCTCTTAGTTTCTGATATTTAATGTATTGGTCCAATGTTGTGTAATATATAGAGAAAACTCAACAATCAGCATTCATTTGATAGTTTTGGCTATACCATGGTTATCATACTTTCTTTTGTACTGGTGTTATCATTATTGATAATTATTAATATTGCTTTCATTGCTTCTCATTTGATGACTATTGTATTATTATTATTATTATTATTATTATTATTATTATTATCAGTATTATTATTGTTATTATTATGATTGGTATTAGTATTATTATTATTATTATTAGTGTTGTTATTATTGTGATTATTTTTAATATTTATTGGATTGTTAATGTATTTTAATATTATTAGCAGTATGTCATCATTATATGAGAATTTTATCTGCCGAGCTCCTGATATTATTTTAGGTCAGTTTAGTGGCAATTAGTTTCCGATATTTGATGTTTTGGGCCAATGTTGTATAATATATAGAGATGACGGAACTATCAGTTTCCGTTAATATTTTTGCTTTGTCATCATTGTCATGATTTATTTCATACTGGTGGTATTATTATTATTATTGTTTGCAATATATGTGCTAATAATTTAAATATTAGCACTGTGTCATCATGATGTGAGAATATCAGCTGCTGAGCTCCTGAATGTTTTCTTTTTTAGGTAAGTTTAGACCTAGCTAAGGAAACGTCACATTGAAGTTGGAGTTCATACCTTCATTTTTTTTGTACTCATTCTTCATTTATAGTCTGAGTCTTGTTTAGGTGAGAGCTTCTCTGCGTAAGCTGTACAGTGCTTACAGTAATTTTTGTTTGTTTGTGTGATAAGTGTAGGCGTCTTCAGCAGTTGTAGGCACCTCACTTGTGAACTTTTCCCCTACCCTCAAAGCCCTCCTCCTCTCACCCCTGATTCATCACATGTTTTGAATTTGAGTCATGTGGGAATTTTGAATTTTTTAGAAGATTGAGTTTTGTGGGTGAGCACAATGGCCCTCATTATGATGCCGATCGGACAAGCTTTCGATTGACATCGTTTCGGGATCGGGACTGCCTTACAGAAAGTCGGCAGCCCCGACCTCCAAATTATGATCCGACTGCTGTGTAAACATGCCTTTATGAATTGAGGCTTGTGCTGTGGCCCAGTAAAAGGCATGTTTGGAAACATCCCTGCACCGTGTGCCAGGCACCAGACCCCATAGCGGAGGCACAATGGGAGGGGGGCCCTGCTAGGGGCCCCAAAAGTCCCTTGCCGGCAGTCTTCCTATGGTGATCGGACCGCCATGGAAAGGCTGATGGAAAGGGACATTGTAATCCCCTATTGTCGGGTATTACATTCTGAATTAAAGGTCAGACGGGCTCCTTGAGCCAACGGATGCGTCAGTCAGTCCCTCCCCCCGCTGCCCCAGCCACCCGCATCATAATGCGGCAGTCGGACTGCAGCACCAGATGTCGGATGTACCACCACCGACAAGCCATCAGTGGCGGTCCATCCAACATCGTAATCGGTCCAATACCACTCAAGTCAATGCCCTTCTTGACCCTTGAACCATCTCCAAGTCAAAGGGGGTGTTCCTTTGCTTTCCTGTCAGTATTCAAAATGTCGAGTGAAAGACGAGTCACTGTTCGATGCCCTGAGAGAATTCAAGAATGCACCAGTCTCAGCTGCTCATACCTGTGAGCAGACTTTTTGATTCTGGTTAAAATTTTAGTGTCCAACGCCTTCTCTAAATCGCTTTAGATTGAAGCAGGAATAGTAAGTGTCCATCTTTTGGTGTCCAACACCTTCCTAGATTGGTTTAAATTGGAATGGGCGTAGCAAATGTCACCCTTTTAGTATCTAACATCTTCCCCACATTGGTTTTGCTTGGAGTGGAACGAGTAAATGTTGCCCCTTTAGTGTCCAACACCTTTTCCAAAATGACTTAGATTGCAGTGGAAATAGTAAATGTTACCCATTTAGTGTATTAACACCTTTACCAAAATTGTTTAGATTAGAGTAGGATTAGTAAATGGCTTCCCTTTAGTGTCCTACACCTTCTTCAAATTGGTATAGATTCCAGTGGGAATAGTAAATGTCACCCCTTTAGTGTCCAACACCTTCTCCAAAATTGTTTAGATTGGAGTAGGTTTAGGAAATGGAGCCCCTTTAGTGTCATACACCTTCTTCAAATTGGTATATATTCAGTGTGAATAGTGAATGTCACCCATTTAGTATCCAACATCTTCCCCAAATTTGGTTAGATTGGAGTGGGAATAATAACGGTCACCTCTTTAGGGCCTGATTACGAGTTTGGCGGTGTGGGAGCAAGCCATCATACCACCGTCTCGCTCCCACACTACGAAACAGGGCCAGATTACGAGCATTATTGTGGTCTGGCAGATGGGCGGCATGGCAGTCCTATAGCGGTGCTGTTTAAAGGCTCATATGTGAGCTTTAAACTGCACCGCCGCTGGACCGTCAGTGCATGTTCCTGCACTGACGGTCCAGTGGCGCAGTGCAGGTATGGGGTGCATGCACACAGTGCCTCCCTGCATACACCCCCATGCACAGGGCCAAGAGGGGGCCCAGTAGGGCCCCCTTTCTTTCCACACTGACCAGCAGTTTCATGGAGTAAGAACCTTCAAGAGACTGCTGGCAATGAGGAAAGTCGTAACACCACCAAGCATATTGCAAATCTCAGACAGCCATGCTTGCGGCGGTGCCATGGTGGTCCGATCGCCCAAGTTGTAATCTGGTGGTCGGACTACCGGTGGTTGCCAGATCACCACCGCCCGACCCCCATGAGTTTGGCAGCCCTTGGAACCCCAAACTCATAATTAGGCCCTTAGTGTCCAACATCTTCCGCAAAGATTTTTAGATTGGATTAGAAATAGTAAATGTCATTATTTTAGTGTGCAACGCCTTACCCAAATTGGTTTAGATTGGAGTGGGAATAATAAATGTCAACCATTTAGTGCCCAACAATCTTCCTAAACTGGTTCAGATTGGAGTGGGGATAGCAAATGTCAACCCTTTAGTGCCCAACAGATTCGACAAATTATGTAGGAGTGTGATTATTTAATTTTATTATTTTTGTGTGAAATCTTTTGTTTAAATTGTATTGGTATGTTGTAGAAATAGCTTATGTTATTTAATTGTTGGTGTTTAGAAATATAATTTTAAAAAAAATAGATAGTTGTATGTTTGTAATAAATAATATTCTTAATTACATATTTTTATAGGATAAAGACATGTAACACATTTGGAATTGTATTTATGTTGTTACAGTTTACTTAATGTATATTTTTACATTTTCAAACATATATTTCAACTTAAGAATAAATTTTTAGAATCGGTAATTAAACATTTTTATAAATGTTTCATGTTACATAATGAATGTAAATCATATCTAACTAATATTTTATGTTGTACATTTTCCACTTTTTTTACATTATTTATCATTTTTTTACATTTCTTATTATGTTTTATATACATATTTCCAACATAATTTTATCATATGTTTTTTCAGTATATACTAAATAATTGTATACATTGTATACTATTATTTAATTTATGTTTCACAAATTTTTTACATCATTTATGCCATGGTTTACATGTGTAATATTTTTTACATTTTTAATGCATTTATTCAACATTTGAATTTTTTTCCCATTCATATCTATGGGGATAGTCTTTTCTTTGTTTCATTTAGCCATTTTTTTGGTTACTGCTACCTTCTATTTTGTATTCTATTTGTGTCATTTTTCACCTATTTTCCGGCATCCAGGTCCTGGTGAGGTGCTGGTGTTTGAGAGAACAGGTAAGCCATTTCTAAAAGGGATTTTTAAAGGTTTGAGGATAGGAAGGGACTTAAAAGGGAGGTCTAGAGGTTAGTTATAGTATTGTTTGTATAATCACAAAGCAAGAGTAGTTTTGGCTAAAGACAGCTGAACAAGTGGTAGTTCTACATGGTAATAGTGGTCAGCACTCACCCTCTAATGGTCAAACAACTCCAAAACCATAAATGCATTAAACCGGAAAAAACACGCAAAATGGAGTGCCTCAAGAATCCAACAATTATATTGTAGAGTTTGTTCTCTTTGTTTCTTCTCTCCTCCTTTCATGAAGTACAAATAGTTCAATGGTCTCAATATCAATGTATTCTTCTCCAATATCAAAATAACACGGAAGCCGTGGTATGAAGTCTCAAAACAATTCTCTTTATTATTCTTCAATACATCGAAGAAACAGCCTGGCCAACACGTTTTGTCCTCCGGGAGGACTTCATCAGAGATTAATGTATTTCTTTACAGCAATGTAACATCGATGTCTAAGTGTAAAATGGATCAATTCATCATGTAATTCTTGGAACACTAGGACTGCTCCTTTAATGTTGTAGGGAAATACCAGGTGACCATATAGAAATATCCGGTACTGCTTGTGGTGGTGTGTCATATTTTTAGGTCTGTGCTTACAGAACCCAGTAGGGTGTAGATATTAAGCTGGGGTATTTATATATGGTATACATTAATATTATGTCAGTGATCCACATTGACTAAGGGCCTGATTATGAGTTAGGCGGTGTGGGAGCGGGCCGCCACACCATTGCCCTGCTCCCACATCGTCAAACAGGACTGCCGCCCGCCCACCAGATTATGAGTTAATTTTGTGGTCTGGCGAACTGGTGATGTGGCAGTCCTGAGACAGTGCAGTAAAAATGTGAGCCTTAATGCTGCTTTAATGCTACACTGCCATGGGACCACCATAGTGCATTCCAATACCGCATGGACTGTGAAGTCTGTGCCGTGCTGAAACTGGGGGTGCACACACACAGGGGGACACATGTGCCCCCTGCATGCACCAACATGCAAAGGGGTCCCTGTAGGCCCTGTTTGTTTCCTGACTGCCAGAAGTTTCATTGAGTAAGAACCTCCATGAGAAGGCTGCTGGTCAGGAACCTCATAATATGCATGGTTGTGTTGCAGCAGCACCGCCAGCAAATTGTGAGCTCCTGACTGCCGTGCCACCACCTGGGAAGTTTCGGCGGTCAAATGGCGGTCCAACTGCCTAATTTGTAAAAAGGCGGTCGGACCGCCGGTGCGGCGGAGGCCAGACCACCACCACCACACCACTGGGTGTTTCGCAGTCTACGGATCACCAAACTCATAATTAGGCCCTAGGTGTTCGTGCCAGAGGGTCTAGAAAACCCGTCCCTGTATCATGTTCTTTAAGGAAATCCAGAGAAGGTAACAACATGGCACATGCAACTAGATTGAATGTCTAAAATACACTCTTTGTAACAGCATAGCTGTCCATAGGTTTTGGTTTCAGTTTTGTGCTATGATATTGCATTTGTATTGCACATTCTATCATTTGTTCATCTTGTAGTGCTTTCCAAAACTAGCCACCCATTCCACATGGTTGTCACATTTCTGATTGATCTGAGTCATGATGGTGTGGAGTCATTGTATTTGCCCCTGAAGAGAATATCTGACTCATCAATGTATTGTCAAGCAAAACTAAACTATGCGAATGAGAGCATCAGTCTTAGAATGTCTCTTTGATTCATACCATAATATTGAATAACTGCATTTTGCTATGCCAGTAATGTTATTAGTGCTGCTGGACAGTCTGTTCACCAGTTACATAGCTAAAAAACTGTTTCACACAGGTGGCTGCAGGTTGTTCCAGCAAATGTCTTCTGCGGGTAATGTTAGGGTACATTTGCAGAAGGAGGATGTTCTGATGGCTTAGCAATGCTTTGTTGACCATATGGTTTTGATGCTTTGCTGTGGTGTGCATGTGAGTGTGTGGTGTACTTTGTACTTTTGCGCCCATGAGCGAAAGGTGTATGAGTGTATGATGAGCTGTTGAGGTGGCAAGGTAATTCCAAAGACAAGCTGAGGTTATTGTGTGACTGCTGAGTGAAAAGCAAATTAAGAGTACAGTAGGAAGTGACTGAGTGCCTTACAACTTGCCAGCTAAATTATTCCTGTAAATATGCATGCCTTCTAGCAATACAATGGTTTCTGCTTCACTTCACCCTCTCCTTAACTCTGAACATGCACTGTGCAGCTTGATTGCAAATGACCAATACCACAATATAGTCTAATTTATGTCTGAATTTTTAGTTTGATTCTCAATACTCTTGACTAATCACTCTCAAAAGATCGGCTTCAGGACATAACTGCTGGCAGGATGCACAGAGTGCCAAGAGAGAAAAGAGTGTGCATCAATGAGCCGATCTAGTGGCAAGGAAATGATCTGTAGAGCTTAAACTTATTATCATCTCAGGATCCGAAGAGGTATAGATGGGTATGAGATAAGCCACATCGGAACTGGTGCCACTGCATACAAATTTATTTTTGACATGCAAAAAATACAGTGCATTACTTGCCACTTCCTGTTGGCCTGTTTTCACTTCCTGCGCTGAAAAGGGCTTTGCCAAATGGAGCCTATTGCCAATCAATCCATTATAAAAATGTTTGTGCCTATAAGCATAGGTAGGCAGTGTGGCTAATTTTACCAAAGGTCCACAATGGTTTCTAATGCCAATTTAGATTCGTAAAATCTTCAGGATCAATGCCGACTTAATTGCACATTTCATTTTTTATCACTAGTTGACTCGCGCTTTGGATCATTTGAGATGCTTAATACACATTTCTCTAGCCACACATCCTCCAAAGTTCTCTAAATGGGCAGCCCTGAACAGGGTGGACTGGGACAAAAAAATTAGACCCGGGCAACAAAATAAAAGTGGACCCCATTAGCAAAGCAGATAGATAAAAATTGAGTAATGTTAGGGAAATAAACTGCAAAAACTGGGCCACCTGGACATAAAACCATCCCACAGCCGCTAAACAAAAGTCCCACATACTGTTATGTCAAACCAGCCCATCGGGCACTGCCCGATTGCCCTCTTGGCCAGTCCAACCCTGGCCCTGAATATGACTTCCATGCCATCAAGCTGTAGGAAGCTCAGAGGCAAGCATCACAGCCGCTTTGAGACACCAACTTTTCCCCTACACTGCAACACTCAAGAACATTCTGCATTCATTTGAAATTCCAAAACAAAACCCTATGAAAATTGCACGTGAAAATTAAAACAAACTAGCCAACAGACTGATTTTAATTTCATCAAACTTCATCCCATGGGGATAGCCACAACCATGTTGTTAGCAGCACTTTGAGGCGAGAAAACATGCTGTAGAAGATGAACATTGTCTAAAGTCTATTTTCTTGTCTCGTGGAATTCACTCCGAACAGCCATTTCAGTTTAAGTACCGGCATGCATAGATGCAAATTCAGAATAACCACCTCTTTAAATTAGATATCAGAACCCCACACAACAATGCATGAGACTCCAGCTGAAGACTCAACAACCAAATGTTCGGAAGGGCTGGCTACTTCCCTATATCAAGGCCGAACTAAAATGCTGCACTTTGCAACTGAAAAAAAATCCGGGCTTCTATTTGCTTACTTTGCACCTCTTTCAGTCTGCACACTACAATAACACACCTATTTTTTTTACAATAAAAAACCACAAACGCACAAATGCGTAGCGAAATGTGAGTTCGATTTGTGCTTCACGAACATTGGGCCACTGTGATGTTGGGCCCTAGGCCCTCATGCTCGGTGACAGGACTGACACGGACACATAGTTGGGGTAGTGGGTAATGGCCACGAGCACATGCGCTCGGCCCTTTCATTGACCGCGTCACCTGACCCAGTGACGTCGGTGGTGGGTGGGTGTACAGTGTAGTACATCAGGTTAGAACACTAAAACGTGTCCATGCACGGACACTACATTCCTCCCAATCTTTAATAAAAAGAAACCCAAAGTCAAAATTCAACCTGTGGGAGGAAAAGAGATTTACACATATACAATATGGTGACCAAACTTCTGCAGAGTCTCTTACGCCTCAGCTGCTTGGAGTCACAGACGACGTTCTTTCTGCCGTGGAGACCAACAGTTCGCTGTGGCACCAGCCATGGGTGCTCGATGGATCCAGTCTGTTGACGGCTCTGCCTTGAAATTGTCCTCACAGTCTTTTCTTCACCTTACTTCCGTGGCGACAAACGCAGTCGGAATTTTTGTGGTTCACCGCTAGATGTTGCCGTTCGTCTTTCAGTCCTGTCCTCTTCTTCGTCGGTGGCGTGTGTTCTGTGTTGGCAAAACAGATTGTTTGCAAGGCACCCCTCTCACCATGATGCCCCTCTCGCAGGTGTTCCCCTGCCACGGGATATCCCTGAGGCCCTCTCTATCGGACTTGTCCTGGGCTGGGTGTACTGTATCGTGTTACTCGCACGCCGATCAGTGTGGGTGCAGAGGAGACGACAGGTCTCACCTCAGATTCCACAGTCAGCCCTGGAGGGTAGCTATTGGCTCCTGTCTTCGCGCGCGATGTCTTCATCCTCCTGGGACCTTTGCTGAAGGGCGGCTGATGACCATCTCTCGTCGCGGGAATACTCTCTCTCACTGGCATCCCTGAGGCCTTTGCCCCTGAGTCACCACGGCTGGCGTTGTCCAGTGCCCGCGTGACCCCAAAGGTGGATGTTCCGAACGGTCCGGCCTGCTCACCTCTGCAGATCCCAAGTGTGCTGAAAGCATCGTCAAGCAGATGGTGTTCTCTCCGTGCCACGGGTGTTGTCAGGACTTGCTCTCCATGTTCTGGCACTTGTCGCCTTCCTTATCTTCGAGGTGTGAGTAGTCTTGCCACATTCCTCTCTCTTTCCTCGATTCTTTTCTCCGTGAGGGTGTCGAGTCACTCTGACTTCTCCTCCCACTCTTAACAGTGGCCAACGTGCCACGGATCTATTTCCTTCTTCTCCTCTTCTTGCAGTGGCAAACGTGCCACTCCGAACTCTTCTTCCTTCTTTCCTTGCAGTGGCAAACGTGCCACTCCGATCTCTTCTTTCTCCTTTTCTTGTAGTGGCAACCGTGCCACTCCGATCTCTTCTTTCTTCTTTTCTTGTAGTGGCAAACGTGCCACTCCGATCTCTTCTTTCTTCTTTGGCTTGCAGTGGCAAATGTGCCACTCTGCTCTCTTCATCCCTTCGCTTCACGACCTACTCTGGACCGTTTCTGTTCTCTTTTGGTCTGGCCAGGCTTCTCCATGCAGCGCGCGCACTCTGCACGTGTTCCCCCTGGTCTTGTCCTCGTCCGAGGACACTCTCTCCATCTTTCTCAGCATTCCGAGTTAGGGTCGTGACCTTCTCTTCGTCTTCTCCTTTTCACCAGCTACTTTGGTTGTTGAAGTTCGTGGGGCCATACTCTTGGTCCTCTTCGTTCTTCTCCTTTTTACCAGCTACTTTGGTTGTTGAAGTTTGTGGGGCCATACTCTTGGTCCTCTTCGTTCTTCTCCTTTTCACCAGCTACTGTGGTTGTTGAAGTTCGTGGGGCCATACTCTTGGTCCTCTTCGTTCTAGAGCTTCGTGGATCACTTGACGGTCCACTCTGCCGATCTCTGGCAGGATACCTTCGGTCTTTTGTCAGACCTCTTGTTCCGTGGGTTCACTGACCCGTGCGTCGATCACCTCCTTTTGCCCCCTGGCGGGTTGGCTTCTGTGGTGCGACCATTTGGCTGGCCAGCTTGGCCTTTGTGGTGCGACCATTTGGCTGGCAGGCTTCACGAGGTGCATCACGTCCCGTGACTATCTGTGTCTTCTGACTTGTCGGGCGCTGGTGCGTGCTTCTCTTCGTACCGTCGTGGTATATCTTCAGTGTAGCTTTGCTTCTTGCGCCGTGATCTCTTGACGTGGTGGCTTCTTGGCGCCACTGGGTGTGCCTCTGCATCCTTGCCCTTCAGTGACGTTCGATACTTGCTGCGCACATCTTCTTCCGTGTAGTTCCTCTCTTGTAGGCGCTGCCGTGTACTTTCCGCGTCCGGGGTACATCTGCGCTGAGTCCTTTGGCTCTCTCTCGAGGGGTCACTCCACTTGATGCTGCGACAGCGCGATCCTCGCTGGGGTGGATGTGGCTTGACCCTTTTCTTCTTCCTTGTCCTGCGGGTTCCCGTCGCTGTATCCCGTTACCTGCGGGTTGTTTGCTTCCTGCGCTTCTGTCGCGTTCCTGCGCCTCTGTCGCGTTCCTGCACCATACCTCTTCAGTGATGTATCGCCACCGTCGCCTGGCCGCGTTCCAGTGCGCTCACCAGTCTGAACTTGCGGTACGTGCCTTGCTGCCTCTTCTCTAGCCTTTCTATTCTTCTCCCTGCAGCTGGTGCAATGCTGCTCTCCGGCCACTAGATGGCAGTGCCAGGTGTGCTCTTCACTCCATTCAGCAGCAACCTTCTCTGCTGCTAACCTTTTCTTCCTTGTTCTTTCACTTTTCCAGGCTACGGTAGAGTGCAGACAGGCTGGAGCCACAGCAGAGCAGTGGAGTGCAGGACACGGGGCTGGACAGCAGGTAAGTCTTTTCCATTTCTTTATTGAGAGGCAGGGGGGGCACAGGCATTGTCAGGGAGCTGACCTGATGATCAGGCATCACTCTGCGTGCACGGATTGGGGAAAGAAATGCTCCATTGACACGCTGGGTTTCCCGGCACATTTTGGACTTCGGTGGGGCATGGTGGCAGTCAGTGCCATCGCGCCCCGTCTAGGTTTATTCCGGCAGTGCTGGCCGCTCACCTTCATTCTGTCCTGCCGCCGGGGTCCTGCGAGGTGGGGGCGGCCATTCCTTATCTTCACAATCACCCTCCCTGCCCGCGGCAGCTTCTTGCAGTCTTCGCGCGGCAGGGAGGGGGTGCCGGCAGGTTCGTCTCAATGCGGGGTAGGCACCCGCTGGTTCGCTTTCCCCGCTGCTCCTCCTGCGCGGGTGGGCTCCGCCTCGTTTTCGCTTCGTTCGCCCCGATGTACGGCCGCAGACACGGCAGCCTCACCCCAGAGCTCACCTCCTTGCTTTCGGACGCGGGTGGGCTCCGCTTGCCGCCACGACATATGGCTCGCACTTCACCTCCGGCTTCTATGGACGGGCAGCAGGGTGATAACGGCGGCTCCAGGACTCGCCGCGTGGTTCTCCCTCCTGTGTCGCCGCGCGCTCGCGGGCACTCCAGGTGCGGGGTTGGCTCCCGGTCACCTTCCTCACATTGGGGTCACTGCGACGCAGCCGATGCGGGTGGGCTCCGATCGGCCTGCTCCTCCCCTCATTCAACGGGCTCGTCGCGGCCGATGCGGGTGGGCTCCGCTCGGCTTGCACTTTCCCCACGGGCACAGCGGCACGCTTGACGGGGTCGGGGTGGGCACCCGACTTCCTCCTGCCGGGTCACAGCACCGCGGCCGATGCGGGTGGGCTCCGATCGGTCCGCTCTTCTCCACCTTCACCAGGGAGCCCAGCGGCAGGCTCCCGGTCACTACGGGACATGCTGCGGGCTCCGCCTCGCCCTGCAGGCTGCTCGGCGCGTTGCGCCTTCATGCAGAGGGGGGGGTGTCCTCACTGGGGGCAGTCCTCTCTCCCTCTTTGTTGTTTTTCGTTGCGCCGATCGGGGGCTGCACACGCGGGTTGAAGTACCCGCCTCGTCGCCAGTGTGATGTTGGGCCCAAGGCCCTCATGCTCGGTGACAGGACTGACACGGACACATAGTTGGGGTAGTGGGTAATGGCCACGAGCACGTGCGCTCGGCCCTTTTATTGACCGCGTCACCTGACCCAGTGACGTCGGTGGTGGGTGGGTGTACAGTGTAGTACATCAGGTTAGAACACTAGAACGTGTCCATGCACGGACACTACAGGCCACCTTGCAAGTTTGATATTTGTACACATGCACTGGCCCAAAACTCTAAGACGTAAACAGGCACATAATGTTCAGACAGTGCAGCGAAGGTGACAAAGAATTGAAAAACTTTGTTTCTATATTAGGCTCTGGGATGTCCTTGGTCCCAAAAGGATATTTGCCTCATGGCGTAAACTGGGCACATCTTTAAAACGCGTAGAAAACATTTTTTAACGTGGAGATTGTATTGGTACATCCCATTGTAACACTCGTCACATATACTGGGCATTGCCTGCTAGATTCCTGGTATTGTTTTAGCTCTGCTTAACAAAGAGGCCGCCATCTTTCCTTCAGCTTCCATTCTTTCACCAGCTGATTGCGCTACTGATTGCCTGGTTATCACACACAAAGAAAGAACACCTGCAGACGCTGATTGAACTGATTGTGAGAGTGGTCCAAAGTTCGACAAACATAGGTAGGGTGGGGGACGGTGCTCTTTTTTGCACGAGCGACGCCGCTCCCCGAGGCCTTGATTTTCTATTTATTTCAGCTGCCCTTTTGTCAAAAGCGATGACTTAAAAAAACCGCGATGAATATGTATTGTGTGGCAGTTCTACCTGACGTACCAAAGCACCTCGCATCCCAGTTAGAATGCAAATACTGATTTATGATTGCTGTCACTTGCTCATCACGCGCACGGCTCCGAAGGGACGCGGCGGCAGCCTCGGCTTGTTGGGCTGATTTAGACATTCTCCTCCACTGCCCTTATGTTTTTTTTCCCCTCTTGAGTTCAATGAGATTCTTGTCCGAAGCGTTTACTTGGCCTCCACCACGTAACGACAATTGCCTGTCCAAACTGTTTATATCTTTTTCTGCCGAGTAGGCGCCGCCGCGCGCGCGCTCAGGTGACCCGCGCCTCATTGGCATTCTGGGAACGTCCGCCGCGTGCTTGCCTCAGCTGCTGGGGCCCCGGTGAGCAGGTGGGGAAGTGACCGCTCGAAAATGAGTTGCTGAGGCCACTCCAGCTAAAAAGATTGATGCAATTAATTTTTCATTATGCACAGTGTCGGTGGATTATAATCAGTTCGGATTGTCCCTCCTCCGAGGCCAGGGCAAAATGCAAATTACTTTTTGAATGAATGGGATACGAGCTGCGCCGCGTCCTCCGTCGCTTACCCCCGATCCGGAACGGTTGGGATAAATACGATATTTCATGACTCTGTCTTCGGAAGTCCGGCACATTTGTCTTACAGCAATGGAATTGGGATTCCAAAGTGACCTTCTAAAGTACATTAGAAGGAAATGGATACTTTGTCAAGTATAACTAAAGTAACAGGTAAGCCGTTTCTGAAACAGTGTCCCTGTCAAAGGACAGTGCGAAAAGCTTGCTCTGCAAATAGAGCAGCAATGTATTTCGGCCTGACAGGGAGTAACTGTCTACTTGCTTAGTCGACCTTTTCGGAGCTTGCTAACGCTGCACAGACAGGTCAGACAGTAATTGTCCTTAGCAAAATAATGCACTTTACTAAAATTGTAATAAAAGCCGAAATGGAAGAGAATCAGAAGGTAAAATAAACTAAGCAGTCCGTCAATTTTCTAAACAAAAGCAAACGTTGTGTATGTTTGCCTAAAAGTTAGACATCATTTGGTGCAACGCTTACGGTTATGACGTACCAAACTCAATGCTTAATTCGTGAACAATTAAGTGCCAGGGCCCTCGTCGCGAGGCCACCGCAGCTTGCACCACCCATTGCCCCTGCAAGCTGCCAAATGATAGTACCAACGCAACCTCTAACTATCACACTCTTAAAGTGTGACAATTCAGACAATTCGTGGCCCCCACAGCTATAAGAATGGATTGGGCAATAGGTATGAGTAATTTCTAATGTATATTGAATTAATAAACAACTGTTGTACTTATCTCTAAGCTAGACAAACAGCACCACCATGAGGCAGGCTGTCATAAGTGCCAGTGGTAACAATTAAGTGCAGGTGCGGAGTACCAGAAACCACAGGCTCAAATTAAGCACTGCAAAAAGTTCTTCATCACATGCCTTATGAAGAAGAAGAACTATGAATTTCAAAGGTTGACATACTGCATCACATTACGTTATTTCTTTATTGGTTCAATTAAATGTACAAAAGACCTGTGCAAGACTAACAGCGTGAGCCGGAGTTGCGCCCCCCCCAGCACCTTGAGACCCACACGGGTGGGTAGTGCGCTTTATAAACCCTTGATTGATTGAGCATGCTAAACTCCTCCTTGCACATTGCTTAGAACACCTGACATCAAACTAGATTGACAGCAGAGTGGCAATAGCATGTAAATGTCATGTCGGGTTGTGAAGAAAAGTGTTTAGTTCTGATGGGTAGAAGGCCACTGCAATTAATAGTGTTGATACACTGGCATTTCTTTTGTCACACTAGCTTTCAAATACTAATAAACAAACAAATTAACCAATTTCCATCATCAAACACCTTTGATAACACACTTAGTTTACAAATTGCACTATAAAATTGGAATACCGGCTGCAGAATTACCATTTTTTGCGGATATTGCCACGTTTGAACCGTGCATTTGAAAGATTTTGGTCCCTATATGGGCATACATATGCTGGTCTTGTAATTACTGATCCCTTCTCCATATTGTTTGCCACGTTGTCCTGATTCCCACTGTCCCACGACCTGTTTCCATACACAAATTCCTCCTGCCAAGAAACAGAGGTGGAGTCGGTTGGTGCACAAAAAGAAACGGTCAACTCATAACGTCATATGGCGGTATCCCCCACAGAGATACCACTCTGCACAGATTCATAGCCAGACCCTTAATAGAGAGTACAGCCAGGTAAGTCTGGTACAAGAAACCCGAAGCCCTGATACAACAGTACAGATGCTGAATTCCAATCTTCTGCCTTCAAACTACCCTCTCTTAGAACATCAACTCAAACTCAAGAGCCCAAAAAATAAAGGCTACTCTTACTGATTGATGACTTAGCCCACCAAATATAGGACTCTACATAATTTTCAGTTTGTTAAAAAGATCAGCAGGATTAATGTAGGGTCACCCCAAAGAACCACAGAAGGACAGTTAATGTGCTACATGTACATCCTCTCGTGTTCATTTTTTGCTAGATGTATTTTGTAGTGTTTCTACAATCCTTCTCGTCTTCATTTTTTGCTCGATGATGTATTATGTAGTGTTGCTAAAATCCTAGTTTTACTTTTCCAAAGGACAGATGTAGTGTGAAATTAAGTATAAACACTCTTGTTGTGATCACTCCTCAGAAGTACCAAAAAACTATTATTTCCAGATCATGTCTTTGGCGGAAGCTGTTTGACTGGGTGCAGCGGATGCAGATGAAAGAAGCATAGGAGCATATCAATCTAGGCTGTATGCATGTTCTCTGTCTCTCCTTTCCTCTACTGTTTATCATTGGCCTACATTTATAACATCATATGTTTTCTTTTAATAGGCTACATCCACATGAAGTTACAGTAGTGAAATGGATTTTGTAATGTGATACAAACATGAGTAATTGGGTCCTTTCACTTAATTAATTGATTAGTAGAGATAGCAGAATTTCATATAAAATTATTTTATATAAAAACTTGTGCCCTAAGGTAACCATAACTCGCACCCTCTGCAGGCACTGCTAATTATCCCCCATATTATGACATCTTCCATCACATCACTGATAACATCACTGCAACATTTGCGATGAAATTATTGATGAGAAAACTGTGCATGGTGGCAGTGCCAGTTATAGTTACCTCACAAGGCAGGGGATTCTTCATATTGGCCCATTTAACTTTAAGCTTGCTGTTTGCCAGAGTTCGGTTGGCTCTACTGTGCTCTTTCTAAATGTTCATGTTATCGCGCTTTAGCAGTGTAAATACACTTCCTGGTCTGTTTGCCTTCAGGGGCCAATTGAACACTGTTTCAAGGTCAGCAGAAAGTTCCCAGTGGTCGCAGGGGGCCTTGTGCGTCTATTTTATGAGCCAAACCCTTGACCTCGACTCACCCCGAACATCGATATTTCACCAGTGGGAACTTGCAACTTGCAAAGATGACCCATCATCAAAGTCATGGGAATGACATTCAAAAGAATATATACTTCAGTCATTCTTCCAGGGCAGGCCAGAGCAAAGGAAGGAGAGTGCATAAAATGGATGCTCATATATATCATGCTGAGCCATAGCATTTATTGGTGGCTTACAAGGCTATAAACTGTAATTGAACTCAAACGCCTTGCAAAAAGCTGAAAAGACTTCCTCCTCTGGTACCACTGCTGTGTGATTCAGCAAGTACAGTCTCCGCTTTGACCTCAGCTGAACATTTATTTCATTGCCCTCGCTGTTGACCCCTAGTGTTTCAATTTGCCATTTGCAAAATGGCCTCACCCGGCATATTTCTGCTAATATCCAACCAGAGGACTTCCAGTCCAATCAATCTCCGAGCAGCACAACCGTGACTTTCTTTTATAGTTTTCACTACTGTTAAATTTGAAAAAAGAAACGCGCCATCACATTTCTGTCTTTGTAGGTCGGCAAAAGACTCCTTCAGTAAAAATTCTAAAGCACTAGGATCCCTTTTCATGAATACAAAATGGTATCACTACACTAACCCCCCAACACTTGTTTCCCGGTGACAGATCCATATCTTTCTGATCACATTTGAAGCATCTTCCCCAGCCCGTGAGTATGCAAATGAACACGCCAAATACTGCGCTCTACAACAGACGTCTTTATTCCTCAGCATGCGATCACACACTGTACGCATTGCATCATAACTTTCATAACCACCCCTTAAGGCCTCCCAGCAAACTACGTTATTCCTGTTTAGAGTCCGACCAGAACCGCAAGGGTTTCTCCACGCATGATATCAAAGACACTACAACATTCACATTGTAGTCAATGAAAAAACTCTCACTGAGTACAATGAAAACAAGCGAATAGGTTTGGCTTTTGTATATCACATCCAAACGGAGTCCCACAATTTATGGGCACACATGCACAAAGACCAACACACCTACAGAGATGTCAATTCATATGCACCAACCAACATACAGGCACCCCTGCAGACACAGCACAGTCACAGATAAACCTGGGCAGCAACAAGCACTGGTGATGTCCATCATGAGAGTACAAGACAGTTTGCAGGATGGGAGCACCCAGCTGATCCTCTCCCTGACCAACGACCCCGCCGCCGCCAGAGCCAACCTGCACGAAGGGATGAAAGAGGTAGCCGAGTGGATGACGACCAGCCGCCTGAAACTGAACTCAGACAAGACGGAGGTCCTCATCCTGGGCTCTTCACCCTCCGCCTGGGACGACTCCTGGTGGCCTCCCGCCCTGGGCACCGCACCCAAACCGACAGACCATGCACGCAACCTGGGCTTCATCCTGGACTCCTCCCTCTCCATGACCAGGCAAGTCAACAACGTCTCCTCGGCGTGCTTCAACATCCTACGCATGCTACGGAAGATCTTCTGGTGGATCCCCACCGAGACCAGGAAGACCGTCACCCAGGCCCTCGTCACCAGTCGACTGGACTACGGCAACGCCCTCTACGCCGGTACCACCGCCAAGCTCCAGAAGAGACTCCAGCGGATCCAGAACGCCTCAGCCAGACTCATCCTCGACATCCCACGAACCAGCCACATCTCCGGACATCTGAGAGACCTACACTGGCTCCCCGTCAACAAAAGAATCACCTTCCGCCTCCTCACCCACGCACACAAAGCACTACATGACCAAGGCCCGAGCTACCTCAACAGCCGAATCAACTTCTACGCTCCCAAACGCCACCTCCGATCAGCCAACCACGCCCTCGCCGCCGTCCCCCGCATCCGAAGAGCGACTACAGGAGGAAGGTCCTTCTCCTACCTGGCCGCCAAGACCTGGAACTCCCTCCCGACCGACCTGCGCCTGACCCAAGACCACCTCTCCTTCAGGAAGAAGCTGAAGACCTGGCTGTTCGAGCAGTAGCGGCACCCCCCCCCACCCCCAGCGCCTTGAGACCCTACGGGTATGTAGTGCACTCTATAAATGTCTTTGATTGATTGATTGATTGATTGATTGATTGATTGAGCATATGGTTCAAATCCAGCAAAGGAGTACTGGATGATGCAAGCAAAGGAACACTGGTGACAGCAAGATGAGGAACACTGGCTAAGGTGCTGAATAGTGACCTGGAGGAACAGCAGGGCCGACTGAGAGACAAAAGGAGCCCTGACAAATGTTGTCGCACCAGTCCCCTCACTGCATAGTCAGTCTCAGGCAGCTCTATTCAGCCGCGCTGAGGCTTGTATTTTCATTACACTGCTGGAATTACTGTGTATCGTCCAAGCCTACAGTGAGAGCGGCCCGAAAGGAATTGACCCCCTTAGTGAAAATCAACCCTTGGCCTCCAGCCTACCAGCGAAACACCTGATGCCATCCTACCGGGGAAACACCCGATGCCCGGTATGGCCAGTCCAGCACTGAGGAACTGCTCGAGCATGCAGAATTAGTTCAGCTTTCCCCATGAGTTGATCCTGTAACGATTACACTTTACTGATCCATGGCTTTAAACAAAATGGGATGAGACATAAACGGGATGTGATTATTTACCGTAAAATAATCCTAAATCAGGTCTTTGCAGACTGAAAAATCAATAAGGCGGTATTTCATCTACAGAAACACCAGGGAGGCTTGATCTTTCTCCAGGGCAGGTGCGTAGGGAAGGTGAGGCACTTCTGCGCTGTAGATTGCCAGGAATGCCCTATACACCCATCCCTCATTCAGCACCCCCCCATAGACTGTCTCCCCATCAGTTCAAGCAGGCTATTTGTTTCTAGACAATGGCTAGATGGCAGCGCTGAGCGGTGGTGCCCATAACAGCGCACATCTCCTCATCTCCTGAATCTCATCTGTTAGACCTGGCATCATTGGCATGAGTCTCTCCTCCATTTTTTTCTGTTTGCCTCCTCTGTTTACGATGTTTTTGCTGGTTTATTGCTTTGGGCACTGTGCCACTGCTGATCAGTGCCACAGTGCAAGTGCTCCCTATGTTAAATTATTACATTGATTGGTGTTACCATGATTGGCTTGGTTGACTTACTGTTCAGACCCTAGTCTAGTGCACTGCGTGTGCCAAGGGCGTGTAAGTTAACTGCTGCTGGTGGGCTTGCAGCACTGGTTGTGCCACCCACGGAAGCAGCGTGTAAAATATGTCTCAGGCCTGCCACCGCGGCGCCTGCGTGCAGTCCCTGACTGCCATGTCGACTTGGCAAGGAAACCTACTTGCCAGTCTCTAAACCTTCACTTTGCCACATTTCAGACACCTCTATGGTAGGCCCTAGGGCAGGGTGCATTGTTGGTAAAAGGTAGGTCATGCCCTGATGTGTGTGGCATGACCTAATAGTGAATTACAGCCCTTTTCGTTCCTCACTATTGAAGGGCTACCTGCCTCCCATAGGCCAGAATGGGCAGACGGATTATTAACTCCATTATAATCTATCTGACTCAGGGAGCATGGTAGCAGGTCGAGTTTAGTATCCCTGAACTCAGAATTTAATAACACACCCTTGAGGATGGATGGTTTTTAAATTCTATGTTTGAAAATAGCCCTTTTAGAAGGTGGCTATTTTCTTGTCTAACTATCCACCGGTCTCTGCTGGTTTGGTGTGTGTGTCAGGGGCTGGGTGGCTCCAGAGGTCTGAATGAGTCAGTGTGGGGTGAATGGGGCGTTTACACGTAGAGTGAGGGAAGAGTAGCCTGCCCTGCCTGACACAATTCTGGCTCCACCTCCTGCTGGGCGACTGATAGCCCTGCTCCTGCCAGTGACAATACTGGCTCCGCCTCCTGCTGGGCGGCTGAGGACTCTGCCCTGCTCAGTGAATAGGCCAGGTGCCTCTGCCTGGCAACACCCACAACGAACCTGAGATGGGGGGAATTTCCCTGCTTGGACAAAGGGAACAAAGGAGAAAAGGGGTATAAGAGAAGGACCCCTGAACCAAGAACTCAGATCACTTCTGACAAGGAAACCTGTACCAAGGACAAGAAGCCTGCTGATCTAAGGACTTGCCTCCCCCTTTTCTGCCCGAGTGCTGTTTTGCTGTGGAGGAACCTGAAAGCTGCTTCTTTATTTTTGCCAAGGAACACGGAGAGAGGAACTTGGTGTGTACTCTCTGAACACTTGCTAGGAAATCTCCAAGGACTGGAAGAGTGCCAGTCTCCTGTTGAAGTCACAGGGCCAAAGGACTTCACCATCTACTGAATTGCTGAATTGCTGGAAAGTGTTGTTTCCAGTACACAAGGGAAAATCTGCAGTCCCGACGCCAGCAGCAACGCCAGTGAGCAGTGGGTATCGGCCCCGGCTCCAAGTGACCCCGTCTCGACGCCGGTATCGACGCCAGTGAGGAGTGAGTATCGGCTCTACCTCCAAGCAACCCCGTCCTGACGCCGCTGCTGATCGCATCGACTCGACGCCCTTCTCGACGCCGTGAGCGCTGCTCCGGCCCGACATCCCTCGACACCGCTGCGGATTGACCCGACTCCGAGGCACGATCGACGCCGACCTCGACGCCGACATCTCGACGCCGTGGATCATCGTTTTCTTCGTTTCTCAAGGTACTGTACTTGTGGGGTCTGTTGCGACTCCAGGCTCGACGTAGCGCTCCTCGCGGTCGACGCCGACCCTTGGGAATCTTGTAGACTCGACGTCGTGTGACTCCTGTGGGGGTTACATTGTTGCCAAAGAACTGTGCTCAGAAGAATACTTTGCTAAAGAACTATTTGCCAAGAAGAAACCTTACTTGAACTATTATTTTTTCCTTCCAAAGAGTATTTATTAAGACTGTGGTATATTTTTGTCGTTATTTGGTCTTGTGCTAAGCCTTATATAAAAATACTATTTTTATAATAACTTCTGTGTCGTGTCCATCTGTAGTGTATTCACTTTATTACTGTATGTGGTCATAAATGCTTAACACACTGCCTCTGAGATAAGCCTGTCTGCTCTGCCAAGCTACCAAGGGGGTAGCAGGGGTTATCTGAGTGTGTAATCCCCTTTCCCTGACTAGAGTTGGTTGGTCCCTATTTGTCAGAAGTGCATACCTCTGCCAACTAGAGACCGCCGGTTCTAACATCATCCAATGGACCTTCTCTCTTCTCTGTCATCTTATGCTGTCCCTTGACACCAGTGGCCACTCCCACTCTACAGGCAGCTGCTGTCACATGCAGCTCTTCACTGCACACAGCTTAGTCCCTCGTCAAACTTACTACAAATTCTCCTCCAGGCAGCTTCAACTTCTACAGCATGTCACTCCCTGCATCTCATGACACCCAAAACCTTTCCGCAACTCCTCACCATGTGCTGCAGCTCTTGATCCTACTGCAGCGGTTCATCACCCTCAGCTCCTTGACCCCTACAGCTCCTCACGCGCTGTGTTGATGCCTCTTAGACTGCCTCTGCATGCGGCATTGCTTTCGCTGCTTCCATGCTGCTGATCTAAAAAAAGGAGCAAACTGAGAGCCAACGATGAGGTATATGATCACATGATCTGCTGCAGGTATGACTAGAAGGTGTGGTAAAGGACATAACATCCGCATTCACACAGTTCAGAAGTAGCACGAACATACATCTACAGTTTTCTGTATTTGCCTCTACTGTCAGTCACATTGTATACTGTTGCAGATTAGTGTACTGCTAGGGTACCTTAATATTGACTTCATGCTCATGGAAGATTGTATTTATTTCAAGTGCCTTGTACTGCAAGCAGAACAAGCTTCCAATTTTTTCAAAGTCTATTGTAGGTGCAGAGGCCTTATGCAGAGTGAGCTGAAGCAGGGTTTTGATGTGCAGTAGTCAGTCATAGAATGTATATCCAGTTTCTTCAAGACCAGCATCAGATCATTTGATTGACATACCAGCCAATATATAAAAGTGAAGGGAACTGAGGTAGCACTACTAGGCCCAATTCAGCAGCAGTACCAGTCAGTACAGTGCTCATTCCCTTGATTCGGGACTGTGTATTATAGTACTTCTGCTTACTGGTAGCGGAAGTTGATGCAGAAAACAGCCCTGCTGCCCCCTCCTGTGGCAGCCATGTTTTGGGCAACAACTGCAATACCAATAGGCTGGCTGTCCCCTGTTGATTAATGGCAGCAGCAGTGAGGAGGCAGAGATTGGATGTAAAGGGATGGGGAAGGAAAGTGCAATGTAGAAGTGAAAAAAGGTGTTATGTATATCTTTCAATGAAAGGAAGTAATGGCTGATTGCATAGCCACTGCCAGAACCCCTTTCAGAGGGCCAAGGGGAACACAAGGGTTATTGGGCCCAACCATGGTGGTTGAGGCCTTTGACACCTGATGTCCCTGGCCCATCCTACTATTATTCAATCGATCAATCAGGATTTTTAAAGCGCGGCTAGTCACCCGTGAGGGGCTCAAGGCGCTGCGGGGTCCAAGGGGAGTGCTGATCCGCCTGAGCGCTGGGATTCAGTCAAAGAGCCAGGTATTGAGATCCTTCCTGAATTGGATCGGTGACTATGAATCCTCCCCAACTGGGCCAAGTACACCTTCTGCACTTGACTCTCAGGTGTGGATGAGCAATCAAAGGCTCCCTCAGGGGAAGTGTAGATACAGGTTAGTAAACACGACAGATAACTCAAAGTGCACTCAGTAATGTGAATAAATCAATGTTCAGTCAAATACTTGTTTTTATTTTAAAAATAAGTATTTTATTTCTAACTCTTATGCATTCAAAGAAGTATTAAATCATTCATAAGCAATAAAACAATCTTCTTGAGGTCAAGGCTCTAGTGTTTAACTGGCAAATCCCTATCCCACCCTCTTCGCTGTAATGTAGTCGGGTTCATTCCCTATTTACCGGTGGCCACATCAAGGGAACGCTCACCAGCAGGCCTTACTCAAGAATCCACTCTGACTCTTAGGGAATAATCAAAATTGTCTGTGGTGACAGAGCACCTTTAGCAGCGAGTCCCTAATGGCCCAACATGCCATTATCAAGTCCTACCCGGTCAAGCGGCAAGGAACCATTTGATGTTTTCGTGAGTGCCACGACCACGGACTCTTTCAATGCTCCAGTCCTGCGTAGTCAAGATGGTCTGCATGTGGAATGTGAGGTAGCACCAGGCAGGCACAGGCTCTCTTCTGAGCAGTGCAGCAGGCTTCAACAGAGATCAGAGGTGTTTCAGCCTTCCTTTGGTGCGATAAGTTCAGCTATTCACTACAAAGGGAGAGGGGTTTGATCTTTGCGCTCCTGACCGGGGGCCACGGGTCAGGTCGGGGGAACATTTCGGTGCTCAATTCCAACCTGCAGGTAACAGCTTCTGTTTTCTGGGGTGATAGCCTGAACTTTGCAATACTCAGTACAGGCGGCCTCTCATAGAATGCAGGGTTGCTGAGGTACCCACTGGCAAGGTGTTGATCTTTACTGTGCAGTCACCATAGCAGCCCTTCCTGGCATATGAGTTGCTACTCAGTTCCACACAGGTCTTGGAACTTTGTTGGCAACAATGACTTCCACAATGGCCTGAGTCGGTATGGGCTTGATGCTCCCCCTCGACATTCAATTCACCACTAAGGCCACGGCGGCCCTCCGCTGGCATACATGAGTTGCCCGTTCAATCATGCACGTGGCAATGACTCATTCAGTGCGGAGCTGTTTCCTCAGACCTCGCACCGGGAGTCCTTTCAGCAGGGCTCCCCACTGGACTTTACTCCCTCCAAATCTCTCTTCTTCCTTACAGGGCACACTGGTCTTGGCAAGCAGGCAGGCGCAGGTGCTATAGGCTCGAGGGCAGGTGGTCTTAGCTTTCCTGGGTGATGTCCCCACATCCAGCAGGGAGTCTAGCATACCGTGGCCCCCAGTCCGCACCATAGTCTCCTCCCACTCAGCACCTTGAGAACCCTTCGGTGAGTAGCTGCACTTTATAAACCTTGATTGATTGACTGATAGTCTGAAGTCTTGGAGAGCTTCCCCTGCTTACACAGCCCATCTTGCTTCCTGGTAGATAACAAATTCTGGGGTCTCAACCTCGCTTTCTTATAGTACATTTCCAGACACCAAATCTAATTTAGGGTCTGGGTCTGTGACATTTTATCTTGGTGTTCTGCTTATTTTGGAGTGTACACTCTTCTCTTATTCCTCTTGAAAAGCTGTCTGTCACAGCAGGAGAGACTCTGAAGCTGGGTGTCCCACAACACAGGCCATGGGAGTGACTAGAGTTCACACCTGGGTATCAGCCACAGTGATATGTGCATCAAAAGGTTAATCTGTGCTACCAGCCCTCCTCTTTAGGATTCCTTTTTTCCCCCCATCTCATTCCTGAGATATTGTCCAGGCCCTCTCCCTGGGATCTATCACTGCATGAAAGAGCACTTTTTGAAGTATACAGTGGGAATCTCTCTCTCCCTTCTCCAGAGTGTCCCACCAGGCTCACAGGAATTCAGCAATACACAAATCTATCTGGGGGATTCCTCTATTCCTTACGTCTTCACCCGGCAGGCCTGGGCTTCCAAAAATGGGACCCATCCTCCATTTAATGTACCATTGTAGGCACACTTGCCCTCAGGGTATGGGCACATACTGTTACCTTCATGCATTGTTCCCTCATAGACACACATACAAGCAGCACTCTCTCTCTCTGCAAACTGCTCAGTAGTGTAGCCTTTCTGTGGTGTGCCATGATGTGCTACTTTCAAACACACACTGCCAGTAAAACATTCATCATGTGTGCACTGCACAACACCTAACTTTCATGGATTGTACTTTTTGGAAGCATACATACACACAACACATGCTTCCACTGTGCATGCACTGCACAGCACTACATCTCTCATATAAAGTATTCATTGAGGGTATGCATACACTCAGAAAATGCAAAAATCTGCATTAGGGACCCCACTTTGCCCTCAAACATTTTTGGTAGGGCCAAGCTTATTTGGCTCGGCAAACAGTATTGGACATTTCCAAATCTGCTTGTAAAATAAAAAGTTTTATGAAATTTAAAAAAAGTCTTGTAAATATAGAAATACATTTATTATTATCATATAATACTCACATGGTCTACTACCTCAAATGGAGAGAAGCTGCCTCACAGACCCTTGTGACAATTTAGCATACTAAGGGGTGGCATCAGATGCCAGTAATGCCCACAAAATGTCAGGGATGCTCAAGACCATTTCAAATTTACCCCATAGAAGCCATGGTGTCCAGCAAGTGCCAAGAATGGTCCCCACACTCCAGGGCCACCATTATACAAGGCTGGCCAGCACTAAGTCCTGGAAACCACCACTATGGCAGAGACACAACATTGCCAATGATTCTCAAAATATGTCAAAGATGTCCACGTTTTTTACAGCTGCCATTATGCTATGGAACCCATATTATGCCTAGGATGCCCAAAATATGCCAAGGGCAATCACTTCATACTCCAATAATCTATGGATGTCCACCATAAATAATTGTTTTCAGTCAATTTAATGTATAATAACTAATCCGCGGCCTGTGCAGGTAAGAGCGGTTCGGCCAGGTTGCGGGGGATTCAACAGACGATCACGAGGGAAAATGAAATAAATAAAAAAAAATCTCTCATTCTCGTCTGTTAAAATCCCCCCCACCCACCCCCCAGCTCCACTGACCCACCGCTCTTACCTGCACGGGCTGCGGCTGTGGTAACTAGATCAAAAACAAAACAATCAGTGCATTTTGAAGTGAACAACATCAGTATTCTCTAACGGTACATCAAATTACTTGCAATCTAATAATTCTCCTATGTCTTTTTCAGATTTATAATGAAATCAGAGCACATATCAGTGCAAATCAGGATTAGCAAAACAGAAGATTACATAGCATGTGAGGATATCATTTGTAAGTGTAAAAGGTAACCTTGCTTAGTTACTCATTTGTTGTCCAAGTTCTCAATTCTGTCATGGCTTCAAAAAGAATTACTTTGAATCTTCGTATAAGCCATTTGTGAGAACAATTACTCACGTTGAAATCACGTTTTGAACTGGTCCGGGTTTGACATCATTTCCTTTTCAGTTAAGCATTCAACATGGGCCCAGTTGTGACACTATTTGTTTTTCAGGTACTCGTGTCAGTCTAGTACACCATATAAAACATAAGTATCCCCAGTCAAAGTGACTAAATCCGTCATTTGAGAATATCGAAAATTATATATAAGAACAAACAGTTAAAGAAAGCCCAGCAATTTAAAAATCTAACTCTAAACTCTTGGGGGGGGGGGGTAAAATATGCAGTTTGTCGACCACTTCATCTCTGTTTGTTGTAAAACATTTGTTTTATTCCCACCTCTGTTGAAAGATCATTCTGTATCAACAATATGGAAATACATTTCATAACATGTATGTTGCCTCTCTTTATCATGCCATGTCACTGGTGTTGTTTGATTATTCTTTTAAATGTGATTTGTGGTCAATACGCTGAATACGGACGAATTAAGCTGTTTGTCCTTTATAACATAGTCCTTGTGGTCATTTTATTGCATAGAAAACGAATGCAACTCACACACATAAAGTTTTGATGGTTTTCACACATTGCAACACTGTAAAGAACATAGAGACACAAGTCATCCATTGTGATACAGGTTTAACTCAAATCTTCAATAAATCCACTTGGGTATTTAAACTACCTTTGCATTTTGCAAACTTTACTGCTTCTGACGAGAGATTTTTTTTACTCCCAATGCACACCAGTAGTAGAGACTGCAAACTCTAAAGTGAATTTAAAATGCTGAGAGCATATATTCAAACAGTGTCATACAGAGCATTGAATCGTCTCTGGTACTTACTAGAGACATTTGTTCAATTCGGGTTACTTTCGTAGAATTGTGGGATTAGTAGTCCTGATTCTATAATGGAATAAAAAAAGAACATGAAAATACAGTACACAAGGAAAAAATCCTGAAATGAATGAGCTACTCACACATTGGCCAGGGAAACTAGAGAGCTCTGGTCTCAGTGGTTAAGACCAATCGCTCTGGAATGCTCCCTACATACACCCACCCTGTGTCAACACCCTTTGCCAACTCACTGGGACATATTAACAAAAAAGTAGTACATTTACACCCATAAAGGCATATATGCGGGAATGGATTGACAAAAATTCCTAGAAGTACACCTGGAAATCTGCATTAGGTGCAGGTTTTAAGGTGTGCTATTAGGAATGTCATGTTACATATACCCCAAGCCCCTATTTCCCCTATACGTAACCCTGCAATATTTTTTAATTCTCTGTAGTTAAAACATTTTCCTGTGGAGGAAGCTCTTTCCTTACACCCCTAACAAATCTGGGTAACCAGTTTCCCTTGTAATCGAAGAGAGGTAGTACTCCATCTAATTACTGGAATACATTTCTAATCATTTTTGCGGTGGAAAAGAGTCAGATAGTAGTTCAGGAATGTCACCCGACATACGAGTTGGTTCGCATTCCCAAACGTACCATTTTATTTATTAAACAAGAGAAAATGTTTGGTGTGCCAATGTAGGCTGCCTATTAGGTAAAAGGCACAACGTTTTGAGGTAGAACATGGTTGTTTAGGTAATGTCAGGAGGTTTTGGTTTGTTGATCATGAGTAACGCATTGGTGTGTAATGAGAGAGCGTGTCAGAGACAAAACCTGGGGTAAGATTGTACATTTTAACTACAGTATTACCAGCTTGTATATTGCCCTATTTTTAGGTCGAGGACTACCGGTCTGCCGAAGGCAGAACCGGAAGTTGGAAGATTTAATGTTTTCTAGAGTGGCTATTTAGCCCGCCTCTCTTTTAGCTTCTCCTCCATTGGCTGGCTTCCTAAACGGAGGCCAGCTATTGGAGGAGAGAGGCGTCCCTCCAAATAGGCTCCGTCTTTTTCAGATTCGGGGGCGTGTTCCTGCTGTTCTTTCCACTTTTTAGCCACGCCCCTTTAGAACAGCAGGAACACGCCCTCGAATCTGAAAAAGTTTCGAAGCTTCCAGCCGCCATTTTTTAGGACTCACCAGAAGCTCCGAGGGCGTTGCAGGCGTTTGTCTCCTACAGGGGTAGACTTTCGGACTAAGTGGAACACCAGATCAGGGAAGGCTGAAATGTCAGGTAATTCCTAGCTCTTTATTGTGGGGGTGAGCGGATTGCCGGCCCTGACGCAAAGCTTGTCCCCTGATGCCAAAACATGGCCTGTGACCCGGGGCAGTGAAGGGTGGTACAACGCGTGTGTATGCAGGGCAAAGTGAAATGATGCAGCCGCCATAAACTTGGATTATTAAACTGAATCCCATCCGTAGTTTTTACACCTAGTTTTACCACAATATAAACTGTTCTTACTGCTGGGCCAGTGTGACGTTTACATCTCATTGGCTGATGCCCGCGCTGAATTGCATCCGCTCATGGTCAGTTTTCAGAAAGTACACAGGACAAGAAAACCCGAGAAAGAGAAGCGAATGGAAACCCCCGCCCGAGCACTGCTGCCTCCCCCTCGGTTCTCGTCAGGCGCGCGCCACATGCCTCGAGTTAGTGCTGGAAAAAACAACTCTTTTCAAGGCGCACGCCACATGCCTCGGGTCACTCCGGAAAAAACACAGCTCTTTTCACACGGCCACTGAACACTAGCAAAGCACGGGGCGCCTATCTGTGTACAAGCAGCGCGCGGCCCTCCTCGTGCTGGGCGGTGAGTCACTGGGAGGACGTGAGGCTCCGGGGCAATGACGGGAACCCGGGGCGACCTTAGCAAGGGGGCGGGACCCCACACTGACCACAGCCTCACTCACCTTCATACAGCTTCACTTTTTCCTCCAACACCATCAACCCCTTTGCAAGAAGCTGGTTCTGAAAACAAACCGAAGGAAAACCAGGTTACTATCGCTGAAAGAATATTGGCGCTATAGTGAACGTTTCTTAGCGCTCCAGAGACTTGTTAGCATGTACTTTGAAACTATTTAAGGTCAGGGTTCAGGGGCTCCCCGGGATACTCCACCACCTGTACATACTTTGAATCACTGACCACACACGGTCTCAAGCTTTGCCCTTACATTTTTTATTCATTAATTCATTCAGGGTGTTTTATATGGCGAGAACAAGACTCGAGGGTATCAGAGCGCTGCACATATGATTGAAAGAGCACAAAGCTAGACAAATAACTGAAAACAGGAAGGAAATCAACACCTTAACTAAAGCATTGATCAAAAGCTGTAGGATCAAATTAAATGGATATGGCGTGTTGTGACAGAGCCTGTGAGTTACATGTCAGTCATTCATTTATGAGGCGCTGTGCTGGACTCTCCAAGATGGTTTCCCGAGTCTGCTCTGAGCTCCATCCTTTCCAGTCACCAGGGGGAACTATGTTTAAGTGGCGTTCCACTGGGATGCATGCGCTTTTGCCAATACTTCATTTGTGTAAAAAAACAAAAAAAAGTGCCTGGGCTCCTATCGGGATGCCAGTGCACTTTGCACCACATATGCTATTCTGCCAATAAAAGTAACAACACAACTACTAGCCATCACACTCCTACACGTGTGACCATTCGGACCATGCCCCCAAAGCAATAAGAATAGCTTGGACAGCAGGTGACTCATGTTTAATGAATATGTAATTAATAATTAACTGTTGCTATGGTAATTTCTAAATCAGCGACACAACGCCACTCGTGGCAGACTGTCAAGCTCTGGTGTTGAGAATGAAGTGCCAGTGCCAAGAACCAGAAACCTCCGGCTCAAATCAAGCATTGGCTTCGGCGCTGTATTTGAATTAATGCCATTGTGGCGTCCAGTGCATCAAGGGGTCAAGGTCTCGGAAACTTTATGAGAGGAATCTGTTCATTGGGAACTTTTTCACCTCTTTTTTGAAAATGTGGGTCAATGGGTTTGACCGAATCTTGGTTGGGAGGAAGTCCCAGAACCTTGGAGCTAATTCTGAAAAAGGAGGGGCTGTACATTTTTAGGTCGAGGACTACCGGTCTGCCGAAGGCAGAACCGGAAGTCGGAAGATTTAATGTTTTCTAGAGTGGCTATTTAGCCCGCCTCTCTTTTAGCTTCTCCTCCATTGGCTGGCTTCCTAAACGGAGGCCAGCTATTGGAGGAGAGAGCCGTCCCTCCAAATAGGCTCCGTCTTTTTCAGATTCGGGGGCGTGTTCCTGCTGTTCTTTCCACTTTTTAGCCACGCCCCTTTCGAACAGCAGGAACACGCCCTCGAATCTGAAAAAGTTTCGAAGCTTCCATCCGCCATTTTTTAGGACTCACCAGAAGCTCCGAGGGCGTTGCAGGCGTTTGTCTCCTACAGGGGTAGACTTTCGGACTAAGTGGAACACCAGATCAGGGAAGGCTGAAATGTCAGGTAATTCCTAGCTCTTTATTGTGGGGGTGAGCGGATTGCCGGCCCTGACGCAAAGCTTGTCCCCTGATGCCAAAACATGGCCTGTGACCCGGGGCAGTGAAGGGTGGTACAACGCGTGTGTAAGCAGGGCAAAGTGAAATGATGCAGCCGCCATAAACTTGGATTATTAAACTGAATCCCATCCGTAGTTTTTACACCTAGACTAAATAAAGGGGCAGTGTTTAGCGTCTCGCTAGATAGCACCTTCAACTAGACCAGACACTTGAAGAATTTGGATGCCAGCCCCAGAATTGTCATGTTCTTCGTACTGTGTGTAGCAACACAATTTATAATTGGCTCTTTAGCGCCTCGGAATATCGTTTAATCGAGCTTTGTTTTTAGTAATTCGTGGTAGTTTAGAAGTCGGGTGTCTGATTGTGGAGGTATGTACTGTACTGGGCGTTAATAATTCATTAAGTATCGCAGCTCTGCAGCCTCACTTGAACGACCTTTTTTCCTCTGCACTTCAATCTGCTGTTGCTACTTCCCTTTAGCAGAACGCTTGTTTTCAAACATTGGACACTTTCTGCCACGAAATTCACGTTGATTCGGGACCGCAACCAAATGATAAAACCTTACGCTTAAAACTGACTTGTGTTGCTCGTCTCTGTTTAAGACGGATTTAATGGCGGCTTTTTGTCTCCTTCAGGGGTAGACTTTCGGACGAAGTGGAACCCAAGATCAGTGAAAGCTGAAATTCAGGTATTTCCTAGCTCTTTATTGTGTGGGTGAGCGGATTGCCGGCCCTAAAGCAAAGCTTGTCCACTGATGCCAAAACGTGGCCTGTGACCCGGGGCAGTGAAGGGTGGTACATCACGTGTGGACAAAGTGAAATGAGGGCTTAAACATCTTTCGGGACAGACAACCAAATGGTGATAAAACGTAATGCTGATCACTTTGTGCCCCCGCCCCCCCCGTCCAGGTAACCCATCATACCGAGCGTGTCGTAATTATGATTGGTGGTTAAGTCGGTCTTTCTAAGGCATGTCACGTGAGCAATGCATACTGAGTGAATATTTTGGTGTCAACGGCAGTGGCTTTTCTATTCCGTATTTTCTGAGTACGCCGTCAGTCTGCACACTGAATACTTCAGCGAAGAAATTAGCTGTACTGTCGTAATTTCCCCTTGAAACAAACAGTGGTGGGGGCAGTGTTTAGCGTCTCTATGTAGCTCCTTCACCGAGAATAGACATTTGATGAATTTTGAGGCCAGTCCCAGGATTGGCATGTTTTTCATATAAACTGTGTAGCAACACAATTTATAATTGGCTTTTTAGCGCCTCGGCATATCCTCTAAACGAGCTTCGTGTTTATGGTAATTCGGTGGTAGCGACTAAATAACGGGCCTTCTCCACGCCTGAGTAGTTTTCATACTAAATAACTTATAATTAAGAAGTTTCTTGTTCGGTTTGGAGGGAATGTGTCTAATCGTGGAGGTATGTGCACTAAGTAATACTCGTAGGTAATTTCATCGTTGCTAGTATTGGGCGTTAATAATTCATAAAGTATCGCAGCCTCACTCGAACGACATTTTTTCCTAGATACTTCCATCTGCTGTTGCTACTTCCTTTAGCAGAACGAAATTCACGTTGATTGTTGGTTTTGCACTAATCTTTATTTCTGTGTTTAACAGCATTCCGATGTCCGAAGGATGCGCAGTTCGTTCTAGAGGGAGACTATCTTCACAGCACAATTGCGGGTAAATATCAGACCACCTCGGAACTCCCCTAAAAGACTGAATTTCTGTAACGTTCCTTAAACTTTGCAGACTCTTGCGAGGGTATATTAAAGGCTTCACTCCACGAGGACTACACAGTTGTAGTTCATCACTACTTTGTGGCCAACATGCTGTTCAGATATCATTTTAATTGATTAAAACTACCGTGCTTGCTTAAATCACTGCTATGACTTGCGCTCAGTTCCACACGGTGGAAGCATTTAGTTTCCTTTTTCGGTCGAGCCTAGGCAGTGCGCTGTTTTTGAGACATGCGGTGTCTCCTTTGTGCACACCCATCGTTTTCATTGGTTCCTTTTTAGGCGAGGGACCATCTGGTCTGCCGAAGGCAGAACCGGAAGTCCGGAGATTTAATGTTTCAGAGAGTGGCTATTTAGCCCGCCTCTCTTTTTGCCTCTCCTCCATTGGCTGGCTTCCTAAACGGAGGCCAGCCATTGGAGGAGAGAGCCGTCCCTCCAAATAGGCTCCGTCTTTTTCAGATTCGGGGGCGTGTTCCGTGCTGTTCTTTCCACTTTTTAGCCACGCCCATTTTTGAACAGCAGGAACACGCCCTCGATTCCGAAAAAGTTTCGAAGCTTCCATCCGCCATTTTTTATCAATCACTCGAAGCTCCGAGGGCGTTGCAGGCGGCGCCGGGCTCGGGAATCCTGTGCACAGCTCCCAGGTGCAGCCTGCTCCATGCCCGGCTGCCCTGTGCGCATCACAGACCGACAGCCTCCTCCCGAGGATCCCGGTGGCTGCGCTCCACCCTCACCCCGGCCGCTATCTTCCAGTGCCATCCGCGCCGCGGCACCAGCAGCAAACAGCTCTGGGATCGTGCACAACCGGGAGCCCTGTGTTCTCCCGGTTGTGTCCCATATAGTGGCTTTGAAAGTTGACAAATGTTACTGTAAATGACTATGACCCATACTTTACCCAAAAATGATTATTGGGGTTGTGCGTATCTTTTTGGGGTGAGAGGTCGGTCCGCAGCTTGCCAGTCTACAAACGATTACTATCATCGAACACAGCCACGTATTGAGTGTTTATTGGTGGGGGCTGTTAGAGCCGCAGGTCTGGGTGGAAAGAACCCGCTTTACACTGGAGGTTCATGTACAGCTGTGCACTCACACCGCATGCAGTGCAGGGACACGGCCCAAAGGTGCCTTCGCACAAACAAGGAACCGGTCAGATCGAGGGATGGAGGCACACCACAGCCCCACGGAAGGCCACTACAGAACTGGCTCTCTGCTCCAGGAGCGCCCTCAGCTCTGCGCCCCCCCTGCAGACTCCCTTTTACAGCTGGGAGCGCCCTGGACTTCAGAGCCCGCGCCGTCAGCACAGCGTCGCACTGAAGGCACGGGCGGGGCATTAACCCCTCTCTCCCAGGCGAGCCTGCGCCTCCCTTGTGTGAGGCCACCCTCCCATCCACTCCTGAAGCCTTGGTTGGAACTAGGCAAGGACCCTGCATCACGCCACTGCAGGTGTGTGCGTTTCTGGGGATGGGAAGCAGCACAGTAACACCATGCACAATGTGAACAAGCCATTATGCAAATATAAATCACACCCGACAACATGAATTTCAGCCTGCCACCCCATCAATGGTTAATATTCACAGCCGGGTGTATTTACTGCCTTCATAATAAATATGAGTTAGTGAATATAGCACCAATACTCACCCCGCCCCAAAAAACAGCAGAAACAGTCCTTGGCACCCAAGCAGTCCCCAATATCCTAGCAATTTACTATTCGGAAGCCCACCGTCAGTGTAATCGAATTTAAAAAGTTTGTGGGCACACGTCATATTATATTTCAGATTTCATAATGTTTTCGAAAATTCTAATTCGCCATCACAGAGTTTTACATACTTCTGAGATAAAAAGGCTTAGAAATCACATTTGAAATTGAGTTAAAATGTGTTGATGTGTGTGCTGCAGGCAGTAAAACTTTTTTTTAAATCCAGGTGAAAAAGTCTAGTGTTTGGGGGTCTGTTGCCCTTTCGCCAGAATTTTGTAAATTTTTTGCAGTTTTATGTAGCGCTACGTCGACCGGAGCTATTGGAGGGCATTACTGTTCACCAGTTCCATTACACATGGTTTATTCGTTTTTGTAGCCACGAGGAGATTAAGTAATTTGTCTCGAATCACAAGTGGTTGAGCAGACGCCGAGATTCGAAACCGGTTCCTCAGTTTCAAATTCGACGGCGCTGGCCATAACGCCACATCCCTTAACGTCTTCCTAATGTTTACATCTCTTGGTCTTTAGGGTGTTGTAATGTTTCCTATATCTCACTACCTCACAACATCCCTCTCCCTCACTATATCACTGTTTCACTACCTCACTCTCTCTCACTACATAACTCTCTCTACCTCACTACTCCACTCTATCTCACTACCTCCCTATCTCACAACTTCTCTCTCTCAAAACATCACTACCTCACTCTCTAGCTCACAACCTCACAACTTCACTCTCTCACTCACTACCTCAATCACTCTCTATCTCACTACCTCACTCTTTCTATCTCACTAACTCACTTTCACTCTCTCTTTCACTACCTCTCTCTCTCTCACTACATCACAACATCACTCTATGCTTATATATCACTACCTCACAACATCCCTCTCCCTCACTACCTCACTCTCTATCTCACTACCTCACTCTCTATCTCACTACCTCACTCTCTCTCTCACTACCTCACTCTCTATTTCAATACCTCACTCTCTCTCTCTCTCACTACCTCACTCTCTCTCTGCTAATGCAATAGGTATCACATATGCAAAAAAAAGCTAATGCCAATAGAAATGACAATGCCATTTATTTAGGGATACAAAAATGATAAAAAAAATAATGAGCAATACCAATAGCTCTACCTATAATATTGCCGAGACCATTGCATTGTAAATGCTTGTTTGCATTGTCATCCAATGTGTTGTTGGCAAATCTAAGTGGAGGTGAAACAGGGAAGATTAAATAGAGTAAGGATCACAAATTGATAATCTTGTTGCGTGGTACAAGGTGGTAATTTGAGGAGTCAGCCAATTGACTGATACAATAGTCAATCCTACCAAACACCAGGGAGTAGTTAATTAGTGTTTCAATGATATTGAATGGTAAAATGGTTGAAGCAGTGTTAGAGATGGACAGCTAGGCTAATCGCGCCTTCTTATGTCCCCTTACCGCCCTTTGATTACTTGTTCAGATTTCTTCATGTGCATGGCAGAGAAATCCATCCTAGTAAAACCACTATGGCTCTGTGAATTCCTGGTACGTGTAAATGTAGGCATTTCATGAAGTAATCATACGTCGTACTCCATGAAGTGTAAAAGGCAATTTTTTAGTACAGGGTTGCAAACAGTTAATACATATCAACAGTATTCACATAACATCAAACACCTTAATACGTAATCCCCTTGTTCACCCTGCAATTTCCACTTCTCACCAAGCGTTCACCACAGCACACCATCTTGCTTCACCCTTCCTTTTACCTTTCACTCAATGACCTCCTTCCATTCCCATTCCCAGTCTCTGTCTCACTTCTGTTACCAAAGCATCCTCCAATGAAGACTCCTAATAATCCTGGCCAAGGCATCCCGCACACTGTCTTCCTTCGCCTGTGCTCCCTTACTCCCCCCGAGGGGTGGATATGCATCTGACTCTCCCAACTACTGCCAACACCCCTGCAACCTGTCCTAACATAGCTCCATGTAAAAAAATAACATACACCCCCATCCTTTCCTAAAACGCTTGTAAGGTGGGTGGGTGGCCAAACCTTCCCCTCCCCTGTTAGTGCAAGAAAGTAGTCAGGAAAAGGCTGCTCTCACCTCTCCTGACTCCTTATATCTTTTCCCTAGCTCCCACATCTAAACCTACCTATCCCCTGCCCCAGCCTGTCCTTCCCCTCCACAAAGTTTCCCGGGGGAAGACTAGGCTGCGCTTTCTACTTCTCCCGGGACCCTCCATCATTAAGTAGTCCTACGCTGTACTCCATGAAGTGTAAAAGGGCATGGACAGGGTTGCTAACAATTAATCCACATCAACAGAATGAGCATAACTTCTAACATCTTTAATATGTAATCCCCTTGTCCACCCCACAATTCACACTTCTCCCCAAGCCTTCACCCCAGCACCCCATCTTGCTTCACTCTTCCTTTCACCTTTCACTCAATGACCTCCTTCCTTTCCCAGTCTCTTTCTCACTTCCTTTACCAAAGCATCCTCCATTGAAGTCTCCTTATCCTGTCCAATGCATCCCGTAAAACCGTCTTTCTTCGCCTGTGCTCACCCGGACTATCACCACCCAGGAAAACCCCAAAGAGTGTTTTACTGCCCCACCACCACAACTTGCAACACATCAACCCAGTGATACACTCCCCTGCACCAAATCCTCTCATTCCATAATGCTAAGCAGGTCCCTTATCTCCAACCTATAATCAGCATTGCCCAGATTAGAAAGGTGTACCCCATCTAACCTAAAAAGGCCCATTATCTCCTTCTAGGTGCCCCCATGGACTACCACCTTAATGTCCCTGGCCAAAGAAAAAAGCCTCATCGCTCGGTTGAGCTTTCTCCTGGCCTTGTCGATGAACACATGTTTAATCACCCCTCTCCACTTTTGCCAAGGCACAAATTCAGTCCATGCCAAGCAAGTACCCATCAACTTCTGTTTGAGTGACACCAAGTCCTGGTGCATTTGTTGCAGTAAGGTTAGCCCCAATAGCGGTACCAAATCATTCTCTCCAGGCGTATAAAGAGCACGTCTGGGCAACCCCTCTTTGGCACTAGGATCGCTAAGAAAGGCAACAGATACTTGGCCACTCCTGAAACCTGCGCCATTTGTTCACCAGTCACGCCTACCCTCACACACCTTCCTGCAACCATATCCACTTGCCCGTCCCCAATGGTCCATCTTGAATTTCCTTAACCAAATCCCCAGTTGACCCCACTCCAAGTGTACAGGCTCCAACAACTCAGAGACTCTGACAGCTCCAAAAAACATCCATATCATGCACAATCTTAACAGTGCCACCTCAAACCTCGCATAAGAACACTGTGGCAAACATGTAAGGATCCCAAAAGCAAATCAAAAGTAATAACCTCAAACAAATAAGTCCCCCTGTACTCCTTTACCCGCTCTATCCCTTCAAAATCTTCCCCAAAATGTCATTGCTTGCTGGATCAAGACCCCAGTACAACTTACCATAAAAAGGACACACCAGCGAACTTGTGCACTATAGTTGTGGGTGATAAACCTTTGTCAATTAAGAACATAATAAAATGTATCACTCATCCTTCCCTGTCACTGTGGGCCTGACTCAATTGCCTGCCTAGGTGCCCCTCAAAATGTTCAACTTCAATCCAAGCCAGAAGATAAGTCCTTCTAGTAGACTCCACTACAGACATCTCCACCAGCCTAATCACTCTCAAGCCCCCCCCACTCCCAAATGTCTGCAGGTACGGGTGTCTTGCTGTCCTCTTCTCCTGGTGCCAGACTGTGAAATCGGTGCCACTATGAACAAGATAGTGAATCAGCTATAACATTGTTCACGCTGAGCACTTGTTTAGCCTTGAAAACAGTATTCAACTGTAGACATAATAGCATGAATCGTCTCAACTATCTCAGAACCCTAAAATCTTGTACCTTCTGTCTGTTCACCAACTCAACCACAGTCATGTTGTCCACATTAAACATGACTGTTCTGTTAGCCAACTCACCATCCCACACCATCAATGCCACCAGAAAGGGAAAACATTGCAAAAATGCTATGCTACGTCCTTGCTGCAACCAGTGTGATGGCCAGTCTCTGTATACAATTGTCCGTCCCAGAAAAAAAGTGTGCCCCCGATGCATCTGAAAAAAAATACACCTGCCGCACCATGTTCTCCTCCAGAAACAACATCAACACTACGTTGAAGTTATCCCACACACCTAGGCCAACCCTCATCGCATTGGAAATCCATACCCTGGATTGGGGCAAAAACGCCCGACATAGCCATGTCCAATCTCATGCAAAATATCCCTCCACATGGACCACTCTGCATGCAAAATTCCAAAAGCCCTACAACTTCTGCACCTTCCTCAATTCCAGTCTCTGGTCCCCAATCACCTCCTCCAAAAATCGCTGAATCTCCTGAACATTTGCTCCCAGAAACCTCACTACCATGTTATCTGTGTCCTGCTCTATGCTCAAAATTACAGCACCATAATAGGGCCTTTTGTCTTTTCAGGGGCCAACAGAACTCCCTGGTCCCCCGCCAACAACTCAGATTGCCTCATGGCCCTATAGCACTTGTCTGATCCTGCCCTGCCTACAAAGCAAAGAGAAAATAGTCCATATAGTAAGACATCTCCCAGTATCTACTCTGCCTGGTAAATACTCGCTGCAAAAAGGTGCTGAAAGCCTCAACTAAAGCACACGAAATGGCACAGCCCATGGTCAACACTCTGTCAACATAAATGGCACCATCAAATTGCATGCCCAACAATGGAAAATTCTCCTGTGTATGGGCAACAGCTGAAAAGCTGACTTGATATCATACTTTGCCAGCTCTGCCCCCTGTCTTCACTGTCTGACCAACCTGATTGCATCGTTCACTGAAGCATACACCACCCTAGTCTCATCTGGTGCAATAAAGTCATTCACAGAAGTGCCCTCCAGCCATGACAAATGGTGTCTCAACCTGACTTCCAATTCCTAGGCACCACCTTGGGGGATATGACCAGGTCAGTCAACAGCCAGTCATAGAACGGGCCCACAATCTTCCACTCTCCAGCTTCATTTCACAACATGGGTGACAGCACCACCAGAGTTATCTTGGCTGACCGCAAATTGTCAGCCCAACTATGTCCCCTAGGGCTCTGATATACAAAATGAAAACCTTCTTTAAATCCCCACTTCAACTTTGATGCTATCTCTCATATGGCAGTAAACCCTTCAACCTAATTGGTGTGACAGCCTTTTGACCCACAGAGGCCTTAATGTCTTCTCCTTCTAGTTGGCCTCTACTGTTCCGAGGGACCTGGTCAGTGGAAAATACTGAGTAATGGGGTGTCTAACCTCACATTTCGAACACTCATGTTTAAACTTGCAGGGGTGTCTGGAGCAGAAATCTTTGTTAAACTTCCAGCAAGCCCCAGTGTACCTGTAGGGTTTGCCATATTACCTGCCCCCTGCTGAGTGGGAAAGGGTTGAAAGGGCCGATAAGTGATGGGAAGGCCACTCACCATACGGGTTGAGGACATGGGCTGCATTCCACTTCACCCCTTGGTTTGTCCGGGTTTGCGCTCACCCTGGCTCTGAACTCCTCATCATAGCTGAGCCATGCACAACCCCTGAAATGCATCTGCACTTTCCTTTTAATATCCATATACTTAAATAGTGCAATGGCTCTGCATGTTTTTCACAATAGATGCTGGCATAAATTAAGAACTGTGACGTCCAATTCTTCCATTTAATGGGCACTCTGGGCTGCCATGCCAGATCCCATTCTTTCT
Source organism: Triturus cristatus (assembly GCF_964204655.1). Classification (NCBI taxonomy): domain Eukaryota; kingdom Metazoa; phylum Chordata; class Amphibia; order Caudata; family Salamandridae; genus Triturus; species Triturus cristatus. Next base: position 1,107,854,396 of record NC_140581.1, on the reverse strand, counting down.
CTTTAGACCCTTCTTTAGCCTGAAGGCCCCTATGCAGGAGCTTAAAAACGTCCACATATTAATTCTTCCATATTCAGTTTTTTGTTTTGTCATTTATATGTGAACCCTAGGGCATCACCAGGCTCATGTGGGGCAGCCGCTTCTTATGACCCCCACCCTCCTTGTTCTCCTCCCCTGCATCATCAGTCTCTTTCACAGCATTCGTTTAAACCCCAGTTCCTTCTGGCATCTTTCTACTATGTGCTTCTTACAGCTTCTCCTTCCCTTCACATGTGTCCCTCAGTTTCTCCCCTTCTCCTTCAATTACCTCATCTCCCACTCCTATGGACATGCACACCTTTGCTCCAGTCCCACCAGTCTGTGTGTAGCAAATCGCCAACCAATCCTTACCTGAAGGTAAGCCTCCAGTTTCCCGCCTGTCTTTGCAAATTCTGCCATGAGCCTCCGTCTGCTGCCCAGTAGTGCCTTCATCATTCGCTCTTGAATTCTGTAAAACACCAACTGACATTTCTGTCACATCACCTCTCTCTGGTTACTTTGAAACCGGCAAACTCATGTTGTCTTCTTCATGCAATTCACTGTCCTCCCACTCATCACTGCCCTCGTCACAAGTGCAACTCATCGTCACCCACATACACCTCAGGCACAGCTTGGCACGACACACCACCACTCTTCAAACCAGGCACAGCTCTGGCCACCAACGTGGATACTTCAGTGTGGGTACTGCGTGACTGAGCCCGCAGTATAGGGAGGGCCACAGTAGACCCCCCTATGTCTTTCGATCAACATCCAGTAGCCATCATGTGTCCCATTGGTACTGCCAAATGCCTGCCAGCCTCACCTGCTGGCATTATCGTTCTGGCAATTGTCAGGCTGCACCCATTGGACAGATCCCCTGCACTCCCGTGCCCTCTAGCTGCATTAGCTGCTGTGGTCCCTGACCACTCCTGATCCCAATCAGGCACCCACAACCATCGCCCCACCCCCCACGGTGGCCTCCCAACCCGACCCCTGCCTCCCCGGTTCCTGACATGCCTTTAACTTTTTCCACATGGTATCCCTGCTCCCCTGCTGCCTCCCTGTCCCTGCAAAGGTGCTCCCATCTCTCCTCCGTCTCCTCAATATTTCTGCGCTGTTCCCTTATGCCTCCAAATCAACCCCCTGCTACTGTGTCCCGGCCCCAGGCCCTCTGGCCTGTGTGCAGCCCTTGCAAGGGTCTGGCCCCAACCCCACCGGCCCCTCTGCCCTTCCTGTATCCAAGACCTGCAGCAAAACCCTCTTAATACTCCCTTCCTGTGTCTTGCTTATGGGCCCCTGCAAGGGCTCCCCTTTGTCTTTCTTTTAATTGGCAGGCCAGTAGCAGGCTCTGCTGTCAGCACATGACCCCTCGTCCTGGTAGTCAGGTCAAGTGGCATCTCTGCATAAGGAGGTCCGAACTCAGTCTGAACGTCCGTAGTCTCTGTGGTAGCCAGCGCACAGCCTATGCAGTGGGGAACAGGCAGCGATCGTGGACGCAACGCAACCCGAAGCTGCATGCTTCTGGCAGCACATGCCGACCCAGGCTTGTCGAGCACGCCAGGCCTGAGCAGGCCAGCTTACCCTGCTGCACCCAGGGAGCGCAGGGCATTCCACACCGCCTCTGACTGCTCCAGCCACTCATGGTGCAGCGACGCCTTCACAACGTTTCCAAACTGCCTCCCCCCAATAGTGCGAGAAAGGAGTCGGGAAGAGTCTGTTCACACCTCTCCTGACTCCTTATATCTCCTCCATAGCTCCTGACCCCACCGCTAAACTCACCTATCTCCTGTCCCGGCATGTACTTCTCCGCCACAAATTTTCCCGGTAGAAGACTAGGTTGCACCTTCTACTTCCCTGGGACCCTCCATTGTTTTCCTGCAAATGTATGTTCCAGGTCAAAAAGTGAATTGGGCGCACTGTGTCTCATAGGCCCTGCCCTTGACTATCCTGTGAGAAACCCCCCAAAAATAAAAATAAAAATAAAAATAAACATTTGCAAAACTGACAAAATGTTTATGATAATGGCTGTCTTCACAAGATCACTCGATGAGGAGCTGATATCAAACAAGGAAAAGAAGGCATGCTGGAAACTCCTACACATAGTCAATTTCCTGCCTATGTGTAGAGTTTGCACTTCGATAACATCCCTTGCAGGTTTTGCATCCACCCAGGTCACAGTAGACGCTTCAAAAGCCTTTCTTTGTGATTATGAATTTTGAAAAGAATGAAAAGGCTGCCCAAAAAGTGATGGGCCCTAAACACCAGACGACCCCCATATTTCATGCTACATGGCTTTTCAGCCAAAGACTGGCACTAAGCAACCATCCCACCCCCCCTCCACGGCGCTGCTCCCCTATGACGATTTAGACCAGAGATACTCATTGTACGTCCCAAGGCCACTTGTGACCCTTTTAACATTTACATAAGCACACCCATGTGAACAGCAGCACTGGGCTGCTTGCTACTTAAATGAGCACTAAAATTCAGAAAAGATTTAAAACAAATGTACAAACATTTATTTATATAAGAACGGATGAAACGGAAAAGAATCACTGAAGGTGTACTGCATCGTTTATCTTTAGGGACACCTTCATATTTAAAGATATCCTGCAGCAAACATGGAAATATGATAAAGTCTCTTCAAATTTCAAAAAAGTGTTTTTCTCTAACACATGGAAGTGTTTCCCATTAGTACATCAGATTATATCACTGCATTGAGTGCCATTTTTTAGATATTGTAGTTTTCAAACATGAATTTAAAAATATTCATGCACTACCCTCATTTCTGAGGAGGATGCTATTAGTGAACCCCATTTCCAAAAATGTACTTTAAAATATTCATGCCTTACCCCCATATCTGAGGACAATGCTATTAGTGAACCACGAGGGAAGTCAGTTGTCACGGCAAGCCTCTATGTGGCCTAGGTTGTCATTATATGTGAAGCAACATTATAGTCTATTAGGTCAAAAACAAGAGAACGTTTTGTGCAGCGCACATCCTGAACTCATGTATGTCAAGGGGTTCTCATAAGTGATAATGAAGATAAAGGTGACACAGTAAAATAAAAAAAAATGCATAGGATCACAACATTTGTTCAAAGTGGCTGGCCAGGATTGATACCAGGTTTTCTTGTTTCACATAGTGCAATTTAGCCACAAGATGGGTGTCTCTCCCTCATGGCCAGACTGGTAACCCGGTCTTTTGGTGGTCTGGCAGGGTGAGGGACAGTTTCACTGCTATGGGGCTGGCTTTTTTGCTGGGAACTTGCAGGACACATTCATACTTGCAGGACTTCTAAATAAACAATGTAAAAACAAATGTTTTTAAAGTGTGCTTAGTTCATACTTTAAAACCTGTTTAGTTTTGTACTGTTTATTTAGAAGCGCTGTGAGTACGAACGTGATCTGCAGATCCCCACCACCATTGAACCCGATCCCCACCCTGAAAGCCACAAAAAGCCTTGTGCCCAGTAGGCCTTCTCGGCCCTGCTCTCCCTCTTGTTCCACATAAAAAGGTAATGATCTGTCCTTAGTTCTTGCAACATGAGGTTAGAGCATGGGAGGCAGACAGATGCCACATGAAGGCTCAGCTAGTTTTGGGATCGGATATCCAAGAGAAGATCAAACTGAGCCAGAGTCAGGCGTCTGACTCAAGCTTGGAGTGGCTTACTCATTTCTATCACACTGTCACAACTAAGGGAATATACGCATAGAAGGACATGGTTTGAGCAATTTGTGAAGCGGGAGTACCAACACCACAGCGCAAGACTCTCTTGTTTGAAGGTCCATGACTTTCTCACTACATCACATTTTAGTGAGTGGACCATGAGACTGGATATTCTCTCCTTCATGGATAAAATGAAATGATTACTGGGTTTACAATCTTGTTTTCTTATCACATACTTACTACCAATGTTTCATTTAATTTAAAAGGGACCCTGGGTTAGCTTCAATTCAAAAATATCTTTTGTCTTTAAGTTTGATTTAAATTCTTCCTATCTCCATTAAAAAAACCGCAGAGAAATATGTTTAAAAAAAGTGATTGCCCAAGAGCACACAGTTTGTCACAAGGGGAGGTTGGGATACATAAAAACCATGCCATCTGTTTCCATAGTTTCTATTTTGCTCATTACTCAGCAACTGGAGTGTGAGTGGTTCCAATAGTGAGGCTAAAAAGTATTCTCAGCACAGAAATGTCACTCTGTTGTGACACCTCCCTACACTTTTAATCACAACCAGCATCTTTTCGCAACAACCAAATGTAGGAATTAACCTCAAGTATTCTAGTGTCATGGATAAAACTTTCCCACTGTGCTATGTGAAGCAGCCCAGGTTCCGTGTTTATATCTGCCAACCTGAGCTAATTGCATATGTTTTAGGGGGCCTTTGTCAATGATTTTTTGGGGAACTCAGTACCTTTTTTTTTTCCTTTTTTTGCAGCTTTATAGAGCGCGCACTCGATCCAAAGGTATCAGAGCGCTATACATGAGCACCAGTTGCATCACAGATGGACAAACTCATTTCTGGTCATGGGGAGATTAAGTGATTTGCCCAGGATCATAGGATGTTAAAGCCTCCAGCCAGACTCGAACCTGGTTCCCCAGCTTAAAGTCAGCATCTCTGGCTCTTAAGCCACATCCTCTGAGTCTGTTTCTAAACACTCCCAATGACTACAGATACGAGACTAAAGGAATAAGGAAACTGTGAGGCTAAGATTTAATTCCATTCCAATTAAATAATCAAGTTACTTCCTTTGTACATTTGACTCACCAATGCCCCTCCCCTCCTCCCCACCCCCTTGACCTCAGCCCTGCTGGCATCAATGCCGCCCTCTTCACGAGTTCAATTCCCAACCTCCTCTAGGATGACATCAATTGAGGTTTGTATAGCTGAAGTGAACACACTGCTCAGAAGGAGTTAGGAGATGCCTTGCATTTAAATCACTTAGCTCTGCAGTCCAATAGCCATGCTGTGCTAAAACAAAAATATAATCATGCTGATGCCATGATTTAAAAAAAAAAAAAAAATGACCCGGGGATCAGGGCATCCACTGCACACAACAGACATTTGACCATTCTCCGAAATCATGCCAGAGGCATGACATCACTGGTAGCAAGTACTAAATTAGTACTTTGATGTTTCCGCTTTTGGCACACCATGCAATACTACACAAATCCACTACACACCACACTATTTCATGCCACACAATTCGACAACTAACAATTCCAATCAAACCCACATAATTCCACTCTGCACCACATACATCCACTCCCCTCCATAACACATGCCAATGTTTAGTTTTGGGCAGAAACAGCCCACATCCCACCCAGCTCCTTTGTTGTTCCCCTAACTCCATGTTGCTTCTGCAGCTCCCGTATTTGTCCTCTTAATTATTCAACACAACCCCAACCCCTATCTATCCACCATGCCACATACTTCCACTGCACAACTCCACTCCACACGACACAATTCCATCCCATACAATTCCACACCTAACAATTCCAATCCAAACCACATAATTCCACTCCAAACCACTTACATCCACTCCATCTAAAACCAAGACACACAGATAAAAGACATTGTCATAACAAAACAAATAGCTCTAACTCTCGCAAATGCAAGACCTATTACATTGCAAATGCTTGTTATTTTTGGAAGGGGAAAGAGGTCAATGGGGCAAGGGACCTCTCTCAGGTAGTTTGTGACATAGAGCCTCATTCCTCCAAGTCATGCCCCCTTCGCGCATGGCGAGTTTTATTTTCAGGTAGGCAGATCTGAGCCATGGCCACACTCAGGAAACAAGTTTAAAATAACTAAGTGGTGAGGCTAACCAAGTTAGGCAGTATGCAAGTGACATCCCAGCATGTGACTTCATAGTGTGTGACATTGCACGTGGCATCACAGTAAATGGCATCACAGGAAGTGGCATCACAAGAAGTGACACCAGATCTTAAGACCTCACATATATGATTAGCAGGTCTATCATGAGTACATTTGAGCACAATATGAGAGTTAACAAATGAAAGCTGATCAGTACTGAAGCCTGTCACTTGAGTTCCCTGCTTAAATGAACTAACAGCCCAAATTGGGACGAAGTTTGGTGTCTGGCTAACTACAGTAGACAAGCCACTAAGTGCTACACGCTAGGCATAATAAACGTGGCACCAAGAACAAAGTGTAGTTCATGCATTGTATTAAAAATACTAGAAACTGCAATTGTGAATATCAAAACAATAAAATGTATTAACATAGCTAACAAAGCACTATTAAATTCACAGAAAATTTTAGCACACTTTAACAGATATCAAAAAGATGCATGAAGCAATTTGCATTGGTTATGCCGAGCATGGCAAACAATATTCCCTATGAAATATACAGATATACATGTAGTTTTTTGCACATATATCAATTCAAATATTCTGGATCATGCTATATTGCCACAGGCTGTTTAACCAAAAAAATGAGTAATTAGTGAGACCTTTTACATCATTCAAACTCAACATGTGGACAAAAAAATCACTTTGAAAAATCCTGTGCATATGGTATCTTTTGTTGTGATGGGCAGTAGGATCTACCTTCCTGGATTAAGAATCACACACATGGTATAGAGCAGTCAGCCATCTGTTAACATATGACAATGGATTCCAGAGAGGCAGAGGAGGGCTCCAGAGATTTATGAACATTAGTGAAGAAATATGTGCAATGCCAAGACAGTTTTGTATGGGTGACATTAATCAGTTGTACATCTCAAAATAGATTTTGCATCAGGGTTGTGATAAAAAAAAAGTGGCACAGCCCTGATGCAATATTTTGGTCTCAATGTATACATTTATACAAAGAACATAGCAACAGGTAAAAATGTGAAGGTAAATCTGTTCAGCTTAAGAGGTTACTAAGTCTGCATTTTTTAATATCATATAGGGTTAAGGCAGCTGCTGTAGAGATCTTTGTGTGCCCAGCAAATCTCATGGAATAATAATAATAGTAAAATAACTCTGGTGGTTAATACATTTGCTGGAGAGGTTATTGTTTTGTCTTGTCCCATTTTTTGACTCAAAGTAGCATAGTGGGTTAATGTCTCCTGAAAAAGCACATCATGTAACATGCTGATGACAGATTTGTATTTTATTAAGTTAGGCAAGTGGGTTACTTCTTTTATCATAGAGATCCTTGTTTACTTGCAGTTTATAAGTTGTAATCTTTCTCATAGAGCACAGTGAGGTATGAAGGACGATATGTGTATCTCCCACTGTCTTATGTAACATCCTGTGCATTGATTTACACGCTTATATGATGTATTGTCAATATATAATGTGTACATGTGATGTCAAGTGATCTGATACCCTGCATTCGTTTGAGTAGAGCTATAAAATAAAAGTATTTAAATTAATATTTGTGTAAATACTAGGACAGAGCAACATATCGGACATTCTTACACTGCATAAATACAGGGACTGAACAAAGTCAAAAGAAAGCCTCTCTTAAGTGCTTGAGAAGTTATAACAAGCCGTGTGCCTTTGTTTTCCCTCTATTTCATTTGCATCTAGGTATGAGGCTCCAAATAGCTCCCAATCATGAAACTCAAACAAAAGGAGGCCTGATGGCCCCTTAAATTCAGCCTTTGTTATGGGCTCAGCTGGAATCTGATAAGACCCATGGCCACCTGCACATTGATGCTCAGAAGGAAAACAGACAACGTACAGGCGCTGATGAATGAGTCCCGGTGTCTGAAAATTACACTGGAACAGTTCAGCATATTTCAGTGGGGCCTAACTTCATGGAAGGGTGGGCAGCATCCACCCTGTGAAATAGTGGGTGGACCCGTCTACCCGCATGTACCCCTGATGTGTGCCCTGGCCACACTGCAACTGGTGTCCCTAGGGTTGAGGCGGGGGAATGGGGTGTCAGTAAGGGACCTGGTCCAGCTCCTTGTGTGCTGACCCCCTCTCCTTTGTGCCCCTTCTGCACAGCTGTTGACTGTTGCCCATGCTAGGAGCAACATAGGAAGCAAAACACAAAGACTGCATCATGCAAAACGTATTAAAATGTTCAACTACTTTTCACTGTAAGGCATCAATTATTTAAGGCGCTATATAAGGCACTTCATTAGCATATATATATATATATATATATATATATATATATATATATATATATATATATATATATATATATATATATATATATATATATATATACAGAGGTGGGTAAATATATTTGCTTATATATAGATATGCAGACACAGATATGCATTGTCACATTTAAACATTTTATGCCAACACATCAATATTTTGATATATGTACACACATATGTATGCTTATACACGCATATGCACACACTTTCTACAATTTCCCTTATAGGCGGCCCCACCAGTTTCATGTCCGCCACATTGAGTGCCCCAAAAAAAATCTCTGCCAAAGACACCAGTGCGCGCTGCACTTACTGCTAGGACCAACTCTAAAGTGCCCCAGTACCTTATATAGTGAACTCAGATTAGCATTCAGAATTTGTTTGTGCAAGTGTAGCTCCTTGCCCTCTCAGCCACTTTCTGACTCACCCTCCATTTTGTCACAGTAAAATGAGATGATGGCGCGCAGCCGCCAGGGGAAATGTGTTTGTGTTTATTTATTTGCTGATCTTTAGCTGACATTTGCAGTTAATTCTACCGTTGTCTCAAGGTCCACAGTGCGTTAGCCCATATTGTTCTTATCTAAATAAATGCACCATTTATCTGATTGAACGTTTGCCTCTTTCAGAAAGGTTGGAATATTTGCATACTTCAGTTTATACTCTCAATTGGGCTCTCAGAATTGGGGGAATACATACTAAGTGCTCGGAAGCAAACTAAATTGAAGCGACAAAAGGGTGGGCAAATGTATGGGTGTGGTTGAAACAGATTTGAAGTTAAATAGGATACTTTAGAAAGGTAAAGTACATTTTAATCTGTTTCTCCTTCACCCTCCAGTTAGAGGGCCTGTTGTGATGGAGTTCTCAAGTGCCAAATAAATAACAAACATGGACAAAGCCAATAGGTCTTGCCTATGCAAGAGCTATTGGTTTTGCCAATATGTTTTAGCCATGTTGTATACCATGGCTAAAAGATAGTGGCATAGAGGGTAATGGTGTGGAGTGTAGTGGTTTGGAGTGGTGTAGAGTGGAGTAGAGTATCATAGAGAGGAGTGGAACATAGGGTTGTAGATAAGAGTGTTATAGAGTGGAGTGGTGTAGAATGGAGTAGAGTGACGTAGAGTGGAGTAGAGTGCCTTAAAGTGGAGTGGCACAATGTGGAGAGGCTTCGAGTGACGTGGAGTGGAGTGGAGCAGAGTGCCATAGACTGGAATGGAATAGAGTGGCATAGAGTGGAGTGGCATACAGGGGAGTACAGTGTCATAGAGTGAAGTGGTATAGAGTGTTGTACAGTAGAATGCCATATAGTGGAGAGGTGTAGAGTGGAATGCCGTATAGTGCTGCAAAGTGCTGTATAGTGTCAAAAAATGGAGTAGCGTAGAGTGGAGTGTCATAGAGTGGAGTGGTGTAAAGTGGCGTAGAGTGAAGTGGTGTAGAGTGGAGTGACAGTGTCATAGAGTAGAGTGGAGTAACAGAGTGTGGTGGTGTTGAGTGTCATAGAGCAGAGTGTCATAGAATGTAGTGGCAAAGAGGGGAGTAGTGTTGTAGACTGGAGTGGCATGCAGTGGCTTGGAGTGTAGTGGTGTAGAATGTCATAGAGCAGAGTTGAGTAGAGTGGTATGCTGTAGAAGGGCATAGAAAGGTGTAGAGTGTCAAGGTGTAGAGTGGAGTAAAATGGAGTAGAGTTTCGGAGAGGAGAGTGGTGTAAAGTGGAGTGGAGTGGCGTAGAGTGGAGTACAGTGTCATGGAGTGACGTAGGGTGGAGTGGCATCAGAGTGGAGTACAGTGTCATCGAGTGGCATAGAGTGGAGTGGCAAAGACTGGAATAGAGAGTTGTGGAGTACAGTTTTGTAGACTGGAGTGGCATAGAGTGGAGTAGAGTGTGATAGAATGGAATGGCATAGAGTGGAGTGGTTTGGAGTGGAGTTGAGTTCAGTTGAGTGGAGTGGAGTCAAGTTGAGTGGAGGTGAGTCGAGTGTAGTGGCATGATGTAGAGTGGAGCAGAGTAGCATATAATGGAGTGGCATAGAGTGGAGTAGCATAAAGGAGAGCAGAGTGAAATAGAGTGAAGCAGCATTGAGTAGAGTGTTGTAGAGTGCAGTGGCAGAGAGTAGAGCAGTGTTGTGTACAGTGGAGTAGAGTTGTATAGAGTAGTGAGGAATAGAGTGTTGGGGAGTGGAGCGGTGTAGAGTGTAGTAGAGTGTCATAGGGAGATGTTTTGTGGAGTGGCATAGAGTAGAGTGGCATAGAGGTGTAGAGTGGAAGGGCATAGGGTGGACTGGCATAGAGTAGAGTGGAGCAGGGTGGGGTGATGTAGAGTGGAGTAGAGTGGAGTGGAGTGGTGTGGAATGGCTTAGCATGGCATGGAGTAGAGTGTTGTAAAGTGTTGTAAAGTATCGCAGATTGGTGCTGCATAGAGTGGAGTGTCATAGAATGCAGTAGTGTTTAGAGTTGAGTGGCATAGAGTGGAGTACAGTCTCATAGAGTGACGTAGAGTGGAGTGGCATCGAGTGAAGAACAGTGTCATGGAGTGGCATACAGTAGAGTGGCGTAAAATGTAATAGAGTGTTGTGGAATATAGTGGCGTAGAGTGGAGTGGCATAGAGTGGAGTGGACTATGATAGAATGGAGTGGCATAGCGTGGAGTGGAGTGGAGTCATGTGGAGTACAGTGAAGTGGTGTGGTGTAGAGTGGAGTAGAGTAGAGTAGCATAGAATGGAATGGCGTAGAGTGGAGTAGCATAAATGGGCGCAAAGTGGCATAGAGTGAATTGGCATGGAGTACAGTGTTGTAGAGTGAAGTGGCATAGAGTGGAGCAGAGTTGTGTAGAGTGGAGTACAGTCATATAGATTAGAGAGGAATAGAGTGCTGGAGAGTGGAGTGGCATAGAGTGAAATTAGAGAGTCATAGGGTGAAGTAAAGTGGAGTAGCATAGAATGGAGTGGCGTAAAGTGGAGTGGCTTAGAGTGGAGTGGCATAGAGTGGAGAAGAGTGGTGTAGAATAGAAGGGCATGAAGTGGGGTGGTATGGCATGGTTTTGAGTAGAGTGTCATAGAGTGGAATGGTGTTGAGTGGAGTAGAGTATTATTGAGTGGGGTGGCATAGAGTAGAGTAGTGTAGAATGAAGTAGGTATGTAGAGTGGAGTGGCATAGAGTGGAGTGGTGTAGAGAGGAGTTTGGTGATGTGGAGTGTCATTGAATGGAGTGTCATAGAGTGGAGTACAGTGTCATAGAGTGAAGTGTAGTAGAGAGTAGTAGAGTGTCATTTAGCGGAGTGGCATAGAGTGGAGTGAACTGTTGTACAGTGGAGTTTCATGGAGTGGCATAGCTTGGAGTGGTGTAGAGTGGAGAGGTGTAGGGTGGGGGAAGTGAAGTGGAATGGCGTAGGCTGGAACAGCATAGATTGATGTGGTATAGAGATAGTAGAGTGTTGCCGAGTGAAGTGCTGTAGAATTTTCGAAGAGTGGCGTACAGTGGAGTGGCATGGAGTCGACATGGCGTGACGTAGAGTGTCATAGAGTGGAGTGGAGTAGAGTGTCATGGAGTGGAGTTTCATGGAGTGGAATAGTTGTGGAGAGTGGGAGGCATAGGGTGGAGTAAAGTGGAGTGGCATAGGGTGGAGTCGGTAGAGTAGAGTGGGGTGGTGTAGAATGGAGTAGGGTTTCATGGAGTGGAGATATCATGTAGAGTGGAGTGGTGATGAATGACTTAGCATTGCGTGAAGTAGTGTGTCGTAGAGTGGTGTGGCATAGAGTGGAGTGGCGTAGAATGCAGTAGTGTTTAGAGTGGAGTTGCATAGAGTGGAGTAGAGTAGAATGACATAGAGTACAGTGGCAGAGATTGTCGTAGAGTGAAGTAGCGTAGAGGGGGGTGGTGCAGAAAGGACAAGGTGTCACAGTGTGTTGTAAATGGAATGGAGTAGAGTGGAGTGGCATAGAGTGTCATATAGTGGAGTGGCGTAGAGTGGAGTGGCGTAAAGTGGAGTGGAAAGAATATAGTGAGTAGAGTGGCGTAGAGTGGAGTGGCATAGAGTGGAGTTGCATACAGTAGAGTTGCATAGAGTGGAGTTAAGTTTCATGGAGTGGCATACAGTGGAGTAGCATAGCGTTGTGTAGTTCCTAGGAGTTCCCCAGGACCTGTGCATTTTGGCTGACCTAAACTGAGGGCTTGGTGTCCCTACCGCTTCCAGACACCCCCACAGGATAGTCAGCCATTAGAACAGCTAGCTGTACAGTGCCACTACCACACCCCTATATTCTACAGTGGTGTAGGTAGTCTCTGGCAACCACTGAACATGACAACCCTGATTCCTCAGGGATCGTGGAAAACAGGACAGTACTTTTTGCTCAGTCACTCATGCTTGCTTTCCCTCCGAAAATACACAGGATGGTGATTAGGACGTTTCAATAAGTATTTATTGGTACAGCAACAGGCTTGTGTAAAACATATGTTCTGCGACATTCAGGAGACAGAAGCATACGAAAGAGATTGCTAGTACCAATATAGTAAATAGTAGATATATTTCTAGCATAGTGCTAATAAGATGAACATAAGCGGTTCAGATAAAAACAGTAGCACTTGCATATTCCTAAAATGGGCACCCTAAGTAATTGGCTAAAATGTACCTAGCCGAACCTGGAAGTGTAGGTTTTTATGCATATAGATATGTGTATCTGTAGCCAAGAAACCCCTAGGGATGAACCAGCCCCCTCACCTAATGATTGGGAATGTAGGACCCCATCTCTGCATTGAGGATGACAAACCGCGAGGGATGTCAGACCGCTGGTTATCGGAGATTCAGCATGTAGGACCCCCGTCTCAGCTTGGAAGGAATTCTCCTCTTTCTTGTAGGGGTGAGTGGGGGTCTTTTATACTAAAGTGGTTACTCCAGGGGTTTTTCTAGAATCAATATGTTTTTAAAACAACCATGGATGTTTTGAAAACAATCATAACTGTTTTGAAAACAATCACCGATGTTTTTCTAAACCAGTGTGATCATGCACAGCTGGCTGTTGGCCAAGGATGAAAAAAAGTGGTGACCCTTATAAAGAATACATCTGTCATGCCTAGGGATATATTTATGTACGTCAGGTACAGGGATTATGATAGAATACTTAGAGCCTGGTATCGAGGAGACAGGAGCAAGCTACTAGGTAAAAGGTCACCTGTTTAGAATAGTTATTGTTGTGTGGGTGGGACAATGTTTGTAAAAATGGGATATACATCGATGAGACTATCCTAAACATGACACTCACTCCTCATCAAAAGGTCAACAAGGTCAGCTAGGTAATGATAAAGCTAACGTTATTAAAAAAGGTATAAAAATCACCTCATAGTAAAACATACTAAAAAGCATTTTAAAAGCCTGAAAATGTCCATAAAAGAAAGTCATTTTTCCCTAAAGAAGCATTCAAAAGGTCCTCTACACTTGTACGTATTGTGATTATTGCACTGAGCACCATGAAATCAATGAAGCTCAGTTGGAGCAGTGAAGAGAGAAATATAAAACAAAGTCACACTCGACCTTCAATTTGGTAAATGTTAAAAAGGTGCCAAACAATTCCCAGTGCAGGAGAGGCTAAATTGTTTATGAATCCAGCACTGAAGACTCAACATCGCATCCGCAGGTGGCAACCTCTCAAGAACTTCCCGTATCATATCCAATGAGCAAAGATGGTCAACTCGGTGAACAGTCAAAATATAAATGTTTAAATATAGAAGTACATTTATATTGAGTTTTAAATATCGGAGGGACAGAATATCGACATCAAGAATATCGACAACCAGAATATCGAATTTAACGTAAGAAATACCGATGTTGCAAATATCGGTTAGTAATATTGATAGTAAAATCATCGATGTTAATATTATCGATATTTATTTAGTGTTATGTATTTTAGTATGTATTTTATATGTATGTGTCCTATATTTTTTGTAAAGTATTGTACTGTTTTTTTAAATATATGTATACATTTTTTAGAAATTAGTAATTTTTTTTAAAGTAAATTATGCGTTTTAGTACCGTAGCGGATTGCGGGTTTATAGGGGAATAGGGTGGGAAATAATTTAATTATAGTACATTAAATAATAATTTTTAGGAATTATTAATTATCTTTAATTACATTTTGTGTTTCAGTTCTGTGGCCGGTTGTGGGTTTATAGGGGAATAGGGTGGGAAGTAATTTAATTTTAATTAAGGTATTAATTTCTAATTATTGGTATGAACAATTAAGTTATTGTTAATTAATTATTAATTGGTAATGAATTATTATTAATTGATAATTATATTATTTCTATTAATTTATTATTCGAGTGGGTTGTGGGTTTATAGGGGAATAGGGTGGGAAGTAATTTATTTGTAATTAAGTAATTAAAATCATGGGTATTGATAATTATGTTTGTTGTTAATTAATTGGTTATTAATTTGTATTAAATATTATTTATTGGTATTGATAATAGATTTATTGTTAATTAATTATTGATTGCAAATCGATGTTTATTAATTGATTACTTGAAAATTTAATTAATTGTTTGAACTTTTATGTGGAGTGTGTTGTGTGTTTATTGGGAAATAAGGTGGGAAGTATTTCATATTATTAAAGTAATGATTAATTTTGATATATTTGTAGTTTTCATTTTATTTATTGCTAATTTATTAATAAATCATTATTTAATTACAATATTTATTTGATTTATAAGTATGTTATTTTTACCCCTACGCTATCCAACGCTTTCCCTACAGTTGCCCTCTCTGGAGTGGGAATTGTAATTTTTACCCCTACGCTATCCAACGCTTTCCCTACTGTTGCACTCTCTGGAGTGGGAATAGTGATTTTTACCCCTACGCTATCCAACGCTTTCTCTACTGTTGCCCTCTCTGGAGTGGGAATAGTAATTTTTACCCCTACGCTATCCAACGCTTTCCCTACTGTTGCCCTCTCTGGAGTG
Source organism: Triturus cristatus (assembly GCF_964204655.1). Lineage (NCBI taxonomy): Eukaryota > Metazoa > Chordata > Amphibia > Caudata > Salamandridae > Triturus > Triturus cristatus. Next base: position 1,107,839,302 of record NC_140581.1, on the reverse strand, counting down.
GGAATAGTAATTTTTACCCCTACGCTATCCAACGCTTTCCCTAGTGTTGCACTTACTGGAGTCGGAAAAGTAATTTTTACCCCTACGCTATCCAACGCTTTCCCTACTGTTGCACTCTCTGGAGTGGGAATAGTAATTTTTACCCCTATGCTATCCAACGCTTTCCCTACTGTTGCACTCTCTGGAGTGGGAATAGTAATTTTTACCCCTCCGCTATCCAACGCTTTCCCTACTGTTGCACTATGTGGAGTAAATATATATATTAATGTATATGTATATGTTTCATTTGTTTAAACATCTAGGTGGCGATTCCGATCGGGTAAAAAAAATTCCCGTACGACTCGTATCCGTATATTTTTACGTACGAATCGTACAAGTCCCGTCCCACCGGTGAAGTACGATTCGTACGTGAAAAATACATATGAATCGCTTTGGCAAAAGGTCTACGAGATGTACCCGGACACTTTTTCATACAAATCATAAAACTAAAGTCAGACCGCACAAGTACGATCCGTACCGCCCTTCCGAATATACAAGCGTATGTAAAACGTCCCGTACGGAGCGAACTCTGTACCACTCGTATCCTGGGTAAACTTGAGCCCGGGCTACGAGTCGTACAGCCCCCCCCTCCCCCGCGTATGTCCGCACGTCTCCCCGTATGTCAGCACGGTACCCCCGTATGTCAGCACCGTACCCCCCCATGTCCGCACGTACCCCAGCCCCGTACTTGTAGGCACCATACCCCAGCACCGTACCCTAGCCCTGTACTTGGACGCACCATACCCCAGCACCGTACTTGGACGCACCGTACCCCAGCACCATAACCCAGCCCCGTACTTGGATGCACCGTACCCCAGCCCTGTACCCCAGCCCCATACTTGTACGCACCGTACCCCAGCACCGTACCCCAGCACCGTACTTGTACACACCGTACCCCAGCACAGTACCCCAGCCCCGTACTTGGATGCACCGTACCCCAGCACCGTACACCAGCCCTGTACTTTTACACACCGTACCCCAGCACCGTACCCCAGCCCCGTACTTGTACGCACCGTACCCCAGCACCGTACCCCAGCCCTGTACTTGGACGCACCGTACCCCAGCACCGTACTCCAGCCCCGTATTGTACGCACCGTACCCCAGCACCGTACCCCAGCCCAGTACTTGTACACACCATACCCGAGCACCGTACCCCAGCCCCATACTTGGACGCACCGTACCCCAGCCCCGTTCTTGTATGCACCATACCCCAGCACCGTACACCAGCCCCGTACTTTTACACACCGTACCCCAGCCCCAAACTTGTACGCACCGTACCCCAGCACCGTACCCCAGCCCCGTACTTGGACGCACCGTTCCCCAGCACCGTACCCCAGCCCCGTACTTGGACGCACCATACCCCAGCCCGTATTTGTACGCACCGTACCCCAGCCCCGTACTTGGACGCACCGTACCCCAGCCCCGTACTTGGACGCACCGTACCCCAGCACCGTCCCCCAGCATTGCGTATGTACGGACCTTACAACAACATTGCGTATGCGAGCACGGTACAACAACATCGCGTATGGACGCACCTTACATACGCGAAAACGACTCGTACTGAACCAGGATACTGTAAAACAGCACAAGGAGGGTCAATTCGACTCGCACAACACCACAAAACACGTCTACAGTACAAAAAACATCAAAATGACTGACCTGGGACATCCAAACAGGTAAACAGAGGCCCAAACTCACAACCACCTCTTGTAACACACCCACCAAAATTTCAAACTCAGGCCCACCCGCAAATGGACCAATAAAAAGGCCCACACACACAAACCATGAGCCTTTGCAACAGACTCATAGCAGCTACAGAGCACACCCCAACAACTGCACCCATACACCTTAACATATACACCTTCACACATACTCCTTCACACATACCCCCTCTTCACATTCCCACACACACCTTCACATTCACACCCACACACCCACAACCATCCACACCCTCACCCCACACCATGCCCACAGAAATGAATCCAAAGTTCACAAGGGAGGAGCTGGACATCCTTGTCAACGAAGTCATCAGAGTCGAGCCACAGCTCTTTGGAACATTGGTTAGACAGACCAGCATAGCCGAAAAATCACACCTGTGGCAGAGGATCGTCGATAGGGTGAATGCTGTTGCGCCCATCAGAAGGACCAGGAATGAATGCCAAGCCAGGTGGTACGATCTGCAGAGGGCAGTCAAGTGCAAAATGAACGAGGACTACGTCCAGAGCAACATCACTGGAGGTGGGCTGCCCCGCAGACCGGTACATTACCATCCCTGGGAGGAGAAGGTGATGGTCCTGCTTCCGCCGGTGGGAGTACACGGAGTCAAAGGAGTTGCAGAGCCTGGTGAGAACACAAACAACTTACGTAACGTGGGGGTAATGGCATCCACACCCCAACTACATCAAATGCACGCAACTACCCCCAAGCCCTCACCGGACACCACCACACTCAAAAACAACGCTCATGCCACTAACATGTGTATGCCTCATCCACAAAGCAAGGCCATGCCATGTCCCAGGCTACACGAAGCACAAACCCAAGACTGGATGTCCGGGATGCTGGGAGGGTGGGTCTCACAAAACACATTGTTCAACTCAGAATCAGACACCATTACCCTCAGTCCATATGGCCCAGGTACATACCCATGCACCATGCTCAATGCACAGGGACTGGCAAAGTACTGACAAGGTAGCTGACACTTGGCCCTGCATCTGAGGGTCCCGCGAGGAAGGTGGGTCGTCCATGGAAAAGACCGTGAGAGGCAGCGGACCATCCACATCTCCCAGGTCACCTGGCCTTCATGCGCAACAGCAGCACCTCATTCCCTGACATTCTCTGCCACATGGACTTGCTGGTCACAGTCTGACCAATGATGACAAACACTGTGTTCTGGACTCTGATGACTTCAAATGCCAAGGATCCCATCTCCCCCTGTGAACTTTGGATTCTAGGCACACTGTATAGCACCTATTTTTCCCCACAATACACGCTCCCCACCGAGAATAAAACTAAATTTCTTTAATTAGATGTTGCAGTCATTTTGCATGAGTCCACAACATATGTGTGGGGAAATGTCAAACTATGCCTGTGTGTTGAACTAACTCCAGCCATCCATACCCTGGGATCTGAGTCCGGTACAGGACATACATGGGTCACAATGTATCATCCAATACAGACATGGAGCACAATACTCACCCGTGATGGCCTCAAGCTGCTGAGGGGGGGCTTGCAATACTGTGCGGACAGTCCAATTTGGAAGGGTATCATTAAGGTGTAGAGGTCATGGCTCGTGTGGAGGTTCCTGGGGAGGGAGTCCCAGGTATGTTTAGCCAGGTGGGAGAACTATGTCCTGCATGCTGGAGTTTGGTAGATGGGAAGAATGTTGGCCAGGGCAAGGTTGGATGCACGGTGTTGGCCCAACGGGGTCTTGGATGACAGACGTCCAAGGTTGGTTTGGGGTCTGGGGTTGTGGACTGCCTCCTGAGTGTGGGTGAGGAGTGTGAAGGTCATCCTGCAGCAGACAGTGATCCATTGCAGCTATCTCAGGTGGACGGTGATGTGGCTAGGGCGTGGGATGTTGAAGCTGAGGTGTGCAGATGCACCCTGGATGTGGACAAGTTTTCCGGGAGTTTAGCTGTACTTGCTCCGTAGAGGGCGGGGCTCTACTTGACACGGCTGGTGTCGTGGACCTGGGGGACGGTCTGTCTTGCCTTGGAGTGGGTCATGTGAATCATGCGAAGGGTGTTGCAGCATGAGGTACAGATGCTGGTGAGTTGCATGGCAATTGTGAGCAACGAGTCCATGATGCACACCATCTTGTGTGCGTGGCCACTGGGTGCTGGTGCAGTGCCCTGGAAGGTGGGACACAAGGAGTTGACCCAGCTGTAAGGGGACAATCCTCAGATGATTACCTCAGTCCTGTACAAGTCCAGCCTCAGGTGGCTGATGTTCAGCCATTCATCAACGGACCTCATGCCTTCTTGAAGGTTGGAACTGGCAATGGCTGTGTCTTTGGTGAGGGTGAGGAGCAGCTGGCTGTCAATGGCATACGAGATGATGATGAGGTTGTCTGCGCATGTGATGGTGGAGAGGAGGGTCATGGACACATTGAATATTGACACGCTGAGAGATGAGCCCTGGGCTATGTGCCAGATGACGCCACTGTACTACATGCTGAAGGCTTGAGTCCCACTCCCATGGCCTTGATGGTGAGCTACTTGGTGATTTCATCCTGGTCCATCCCCTGGATACCAGTGTTGGAGATGTGTGAGCTGACAGTGTGTGAGCACATCGTGCATAATGCTGTGGAGAGGTCAAGGGGGGTGGCCTCACCATTGTTGAGCAGGGCAAAGTTATCGGTGTTGGTGGTAATGATGACGGTTGCAGTGGGGTGATTACTGTGGAAGTCGGTCTTGTGCAGGTTGCCTGGAGCTCTTTGCATGGAGGAAGCTTGTCAGTTGCTCGTTGACTGTCTTCCTGATGACATATGCTGGCTAGGGAAGCACATTGAGGTTCCTTGAGAGCCAGCGTTCCTGCCGTCCATTGTCTAAGAAGGGCCTGGGTCACTGCATGCCTCTATCTACCATGGAATGTGGCTAACTCCAATGATACATACATGACGTGCTGGACGTGGGCTACAAGGATGGGTAATGATGTGGTTGAGATGTTGTGTGGGAAGGGTCCTGATGGAGATCCCCAGGGGATGTGCCGGGTGTTGTATCTGCTGATGATGGAAGTCCAAAACCTGAGGGTGGTTGGTCCCGCGTATAATAGTGTGTTCTGCCTCTGTGTGCCAAGGCTTGCGTGTATGTCCATGAGCTTGCAGTGGTTGAAAGTTGCAAGGGATTGGCTCAGCCTTGCAAGGGTGGGGTGTCTTTTGGTTGGAGAGCTGATGTCAGTGCACTCACAATGCTGATGAGCTCCTTGATGTCGTGCGGTTTTTTGGCCTCGGCCCCATCTGAAGGATCTCCAATTGTCCTTGCTGATGATATGGTGATGGCTGTGTGTGCCGTTTTCCAGGGTTGTAAGGCCACTGATGGTTATTTGTGTTGCAAGCTGTGCACAAGAGTCCTGCTAGACGTGTATGAGTCCAGTAGGTCTGCCTTGTCCCAGGTGGCTTAATTGTTGATGTGCGTCACAGGAAAGTCCGTCAATGTGGCTAGATTGTTGGATCAGTTGCTGATCCAGTGTGTGAGGTTGCAGCGTGTGGCGGTGGTGTGGGTTCCAGTGTCCCACACAGCATGTCTGTGTTGACTTACATCAAGCATCTTTGGGGGATTGGTAGCGGGGTGTGTGGCAGTGTGTTGCCCGTCGAAGATGTGGATGCTAATGTGGATGGACCAATGATGGATGCTGGTGTTGTTCTCATCCAGCCAGAATTTCCTGGCCCACAGCCACATGTATCCTGTGGATGTGAGGGCGTGCGTGACGATGGACGTGTTGATGGCTTTGCGGAATTGTGGATGTAGGCCTGGAGATCTGTAGATGAGTGTTACTCTGAGGGTTTGCAGGGGGTTTGTGCCAAACCGGATTTGTGACCCTGAGTGCGTACTTGGTTCATCCTCCGGGATTGTTAGTGCCGTCCCTGCAGGTGCTCTTGTATCTGTCTGAGATGGCAATGAAGAAGCTGTGTGCTGAGGATGCGTTCATCCAGGTCACTGTCATGAAGGTAATGTGTGGGCCTGTTGTGTTGAGGAGGTAACAGAGTCCAATGGCGTGCTGTTGGACGGAGCTGGTGTGGAGTAGGAGGGACATGACCTGGTTGGTGTGACAGGGCCTGGAAGGCGGGGCAGCGCTGTGTAGGCAGTTGGAGTTGCACACTCAGCATGCGAAGGTGTGGTGTGTGCGCTTAGGGTATGCCTGAGAGCAGGCGGTTGATTTTCGCTTGGACATTGCTTGGAGGGTGGCTGCAACATGGGACTGTTGTGTGATGTGGGTCATGCAAGGACATGAGGGTCGTGCAATGTGCACGTTGCATGCGCTGACGGTCCTGCCTTTTGCACCGCGTGGCCGCAACAGTGGCACAGACAAGCTGATGACAGCCTAATGAATGGGTGGAGGAAGGAAGGGAGGAGCATCTTGGAGGCGTGTGGGTTGCAGAATCTGGGAACTTGGTGGGCCCTTGCCTCAGGGCCCGCAGCAGCAGGCGGCATGTACAGGAAACTAGGCCGAAAGTAGCGCACAAAGACAAGGATGTCAGAAAGGACAACTGCAACAGGCGTATGTAAAGGAAGGAGTGTCAGGTTACTCATGGCTCACCCAGAGAAAATGGATGAACAATCACCAAAGATGACTGACACAGGATCAGGAAACAGAAGGCCGAGCTGCGCACAGGAGACACACCCTCAGCAGGCGTTGACGGACCGTTGGTGGGAGCAACCTGCCCAAATACATACACAACCATGGACTTCATGCACAATAGAGATTATTAGCCATGAAGAACTGCATGCATGTTCCCGAACTACACATACACTCATATGCACAATCTTTGACAACTATGCCAGAGATGACGCATGCAAAGTGACTAGAGACCTGCATTGACAGAGATGAGGCACTTCGGAGGGTGAGGAACACCTTTATTACTCAAGCTCACACTAAGGGAAATGCATCAATATGAACAGACTCACAGGTCATTTGACTGAACATGTGGGACCTATGCTGGACACCCCCTTCACAACACTGATGTTGTAAATCCGAATGAACTGGCACACAAGTTAAGGGGATGAGCCAAACACCTCCTGCTGCACACGGAGAGGCTGCAATTCCCCATTGAGCCTGTCATGGGGATGTCCCACACTATGTCCACCCGTAGCATCCCGTATGTTTCAGAGGGAAGTTTTACACACATTGATGCCCTCATCAGAATCCAAAAACCATTACAGATGACTGTCACGAAGGGTGACTGTCAATTCATGGGAGTCATGCTACATGTTATGTGCCCCATGGTGAGTCGACATGTATGCATGGTAACACAACATGCACAGAAGCAGTCTCCACACATTCCAAACACGTACCACCCCCAAAATGCCTTGCTGCAATCCTTACCCAAAATGACATTTCCCCATGTCCGTGCATGGAACGCTGATTCAGCACATGTTGCAATACTCATGAGGAATAGCAGGAGGACAACGATGACACGAGCAGACAATATGCGCAAGAACCTGGGAATGACAGATACACAAGAAGTCAGCTAAAAGATTTTTCTCCGCATCCATGGTCATATACTAAACATGAACAATGTTGTCCCCATGCTAATTTAAAAGAAAGTGTCTCAGCTAAAATGTGTGGAATGACATCATCACTCAAGTGACACATCAGAACACACATCTAAGTCACTTAGCATACAGTCAGCTGGACACACATATTGCAACACATGCCACCCAAGGCTACAAGCGTGCACACTCAGACCCAATGACTCACCATTATGAGAAGAAGTTGCGTATGAGCTGACTCCGGATATCCTCCTCCTCCTCCTCCTCCTCACTTGCCTCGTGACCAAGCCCTTCATCCTCCACGGGTGGAGGTTCCTGCTCATCCTGCTCCAGGATGAGTGGCACTGCCTTCTCCACTGCCATGTTGTGCAGCATGCAGCACACGAGGAAAATTTTGCAGACCTTCGCCGGTGCATATGGGAGGGACCCGCCTGTCTTGTGAAGGCACCGGAATCGGCTCTTCAGGAGGCCAAACGTCCTCTCAATCACTCGCCTGGTCTGCCCGTGTGCATTGTTGTACCGGTGATCTGCAGCTGATCTTGGGTTGCGGCGAGGCGTCATCAGCCATGGCATGTTGGGATAGCCAGAGTCCCCTACATGGAAACATCATGTAAATAAGTGGGTCAGGAGATGCCGCAAGAGCCAAAGATACCGCAACACACAGGACAAACAGAGTATACCCACCAACAAGACATGCTCGTTCGTTGTGCAGCCGCAGCATCATTTGTGGCACCCTGCTACGCCTCATGATGTAGGCATCGTGTGCTGACCCTGGAAAACGTGCACAGACATGGGAAATCAGCATGTTAGCAAGACACACCACAAGGGCATTTATAGAGTGGTAATGTTTACGGTTGCGATAGGCTACCTCCTGTGCCTGTGGTGGTACCAAAGCCATATGTGTCCCATCAATGGACCCAATGACATGGGGTATCCCTCCCAGTGCATAGAAATCACCCTTGACACCTGTCAACTCCTCAGGAGTCGGACAATGGATGAATTCATCAAGGTGCTCCAACATGGCTGCCAAAACATCACGCAGGACACGGCTGAACATTGTCTGTGACATGCCACCAACATCAGCTATGGTGAATTGAAACGTGCCAGTGGCAAAAAAATGTAGGGCTGCCATCACCTTCATCTTGGGGGTCAGCACAGTAGAATACCTGTGTCACGGTTGGAGGTGTGGTGCCACCTTGGCGGTCAAGTCCTCAATCAACTGTTGAGTGAATCTGTAACATCGGATGCAGGAATGTTCCTTCATGGCACCCAAGTCTGGCATTGGCCAGGGGACAGGCGGTGCCCTGGCAGAAAATTGTGATGAATGACGAAGATTGAGAGCATAACAACATCAATGTCAATGAACAGAGCACATGCTCAACTGCTACTACACATCTGCTAAATACAGAGTCTGGTGTGTGCAATACATCCAGGACACGTATGCTAGCTTGGTGATACTCCTACGAAAAGCCAGATACACCCATTGATTGGCAAGTCTACATGACATGCCCTGAAACGAGCTGGGGGCCAGTCTGAGTGAACAGCCAGAGACATCACAGGAGTGACATGCATCCACATAGCTGCATTTAAAGGATGTCATCTCATACAGACAGCTGACGGCAAGCTAGACGCACAGGTCACATGGAATGTCAAATTTACAGATCCAACACATTGCGATGAAGGGGGACACATGAAAACAGAAAACACAGACATTGAGACGACGCAGATATGTCCTCATGTGAAAATATCATGTCCGATGCATACAGACCCTGCTTACGTGGAAATCCACATGTGGCATGGTGTGCGTAGATGTGTGCCATGCCCATCTCCACACAGACACATGTTGGATGCAGCAACAGCAGATGTAGTTGACGGAACACTAACAGCAAGCTCATGGGAACACATGACACACACATGACATAGTCACATCGGGGCACGCTGATTGTGAAATGTCAGTTGTTAGTGTCCCTGTCCCTGGCATCAGGGGACAGTTGCGGGTGGTGGTGACTGTGCCATACCAGTGATGCTGTGCTTGACACATTTGTACTACAGGCACACATGTGCAAAGTGTGAATGGGAAGTGTGCCACATAGTGCCCCATCACACATGACATGTGTACACAGGTCATCACACATCAATTGTGCTACTACATGAGGAGACATGTGCAATATCACTGCCTGACACACCTAGGCCCTGCACATGAAAGTCTGCAATGACAATGACTTGATGTGCAGCCTTGTGCGAGTCGGAGACCTCCATTCCTTTTGTTTGCGCCTCCTATCACCAGTGTAAGCGTGTGAAACGCACCGTACACACGCTATCACTATTGTAGTGGTGCCGTAGGAGTATGCGTGGTACGGACCGTACACACACGCGTACTCCTACGGCACCACTACTATAGTGATACGGACCATACACAGGCTCTGAGAGCATGTGTACGGTCCATATCACTATAGTACTGGTGCCGTAGGAATATGCGTGGTACGGACCATACACACGTCATGTGTACGGTCCGTATCACTATAGTAGTGGTGCCATAGGAGTACGCGTGGTTCGGACCATACACACGCTCTCAGAGCGTGTGTACAGTCCGTATCACTATAGTAGTGGTGCCATAGGAGTACGCGTGGTACGGGCTGTACACACGTCGTGTGTACGGTCCGTATCACTATAGTAGTGGTGCCGTAGGAGTACGCGTGGTATGGACCGTACACATGCTCTCATAGCGTGTGTACGGTCCGTATCACTATAATAGTGGTGCCGTAGGAGTACGCGTGGTACGGACTGTACACACACTCTCAGAGCGTGTGTACGGTCCGTATCACTATAGTAGTGGTGCCGTAGGAGTATGTGTGGTACGGACCATACACACGCACGTACTCCTACGGCACCACTACTATAGTGATACGGACCGTACACAGGCTCTCAGAGCGTGTGTACGGTCCGTATCACTATTGTGGTGGTGCCATAGGAGTCCGCGTGTTACGGACCGTACACACGTCGTGTGTACGGTCTGTATCACTATAGTAGAGGTGCCGTAGGAGTACGCGTGGTACGGACCGTACACACACGCGTACTCCTACGGCACCACTACTATAGTGATACGGATCGTACACAGGCTCTGAGAGCATGTGTACAGTCCGTATCACTATAGTAGAGGTGCCGTAGGAGTATGATTGGTACGGACCGTACACACGCTCTCAGAGCGTGTGTACGGTCCTTATCACTATAATAGTGGTGCCGTAGGAGTACGCGTGTTACGGACCATACACACGCCGTGTGTACAGTCCGTATCACTATAGTAGTGGTGCCATAGGAGTACGAGTGGTACGGACCGTACACACGCTCTCAGAGCGTGTGTACGGTCCATATCACTATAATAGTGGTGCCGTAGGAATACGTGTGTTACGGACTGTACACACGCCGTGTGTACGGTCCGTATCACTATAGTAGTGGTGCCGAAGGAGTACGCGTGGTATGGACCGTACACACGCTCTCAGAGCGTGTGTACGGTCCGTATCACTATAGTAGTGGTGCCGTAGGAGTTCGCGTGGTACGGACCGTACACATGCTCTCAGAGCATGTGTACGGTCCGTATCACTATTGTAGTGGTGCCGTACATGTACGGGTACGTGTGAAATGCACCGTACATGTTTTTTTTAATCAAAAATTACATAGGGGACAAGTATTAGGGCCAAAATGCCTGCTGGTTGTCATGGATACAGAGATTTCAGTTGCAATGTGGCCATCATATGGGCTTAAAAAGTCTGTTGGGCCAAAAATTACAATGTTGCAAAGTGGTGTTTGCCTTGCTATGATGCTCAAAATTTGAACCATGCAAATTCGTGTAATTCGTGTAATTGGTGTATGTTTAAAGGGATTGGAGGAAACGTAGGATGCAAATGAGTCTGACAAATCACTCTGTACTCCTGTAAATGAAAGCCCCTAGCAAGACAGATATAAGTCAGCCAGAACCCATGAGAGGGCACTTGCCTGCACAACTTTCCTGTCGACCACACTGCTGCTGTCTGTGCTTCCTCTGGCATGAAGTAGTTCCTGTGTGCACTCCTCACTTTGTGCTTACTGTGACATTCACTGCATAGTGCATGACACATTCAGCCTGGCAAATCCTTGGTGGCATTTTTTGGCTATTGTCCTGAGGTGATTCAGTGGTCCCCCCGGTGTGACAGGTGACTGTACCCACAGATATGTAGGAGTTGAGTGGAGCTGTGGTGCGAGTGTCCAAGTGATGTGTACGCCCTCCTGGACATTGATGTGTGTGAAGGTTCCTTGTCATGTGGGTCAGTGTCTATGTGAAGTGTTGCACCACAGCTGCATGGAGGAGGCAACAGCTCTACCCATATGATGTGAGAAGTAAGCTGTGCTGTGTGTCTGGCTTGCTGAGCTAGCCCAACACCTGTGACACCCCACAGGCAAGTGGCACATGTGCAGAGTGAGGTATGTATTCGCTGTTGCCAATGGCAGGTGATTGATCTGTGCCTGTGTGTGTCTGTGTTCTCTGCTGAGGTTGCGTCAGTGGGCTGGGGCATGTAACTGCTTTGAGGTGCTGTCCATCAGCCTGGTGTTGCATGTGATGCACAGTGTGTGCCATAATCAGGGAGTGTGTCGCACCCCTCCTGCCAACTGTGTACTTTCAATGCCATGTAGTGCATTGGGGCTCCACAGAGGCCAATGTCTATATGAGTAAGATGCTATTCCTTGGCAGCATCCTATGCCCTGTTCAACATATCATCGATGTTCAAATGTGTGTCTCTGTGACATGGAGCAGGTGTAGTGATGTTGTCTCACTTTGTCATCCTCACAGGTAACTGCCTACGAGAAGGGGGGGATCTGGAAGCAGATCGTCAAGGCCGTGAGAGTGGCGGGGGGTCGCAGTCGGCACCTAGCCCAAGTCAGAAAACAATGGCAGGACATCCGGTGCTGGACCCGGTGGATCACCCGGGTCCAGCTGGGGCTCTCACCTCCACGCCCCCACGGCGGGCGCCGACGCCTGACCACCCACATGATGCGTGTCCTGGCGGTGGTCTTCCCTGACCTGGATAGGCAGTTACAGGAGGGACAGCAGCAAGGAGGGGGTAGGTACCTGTCTATTTGTTGTGTTGTGTGTCCCCAGCTTTTGGAAGTGCTCTGTAGCCTGGATACACTGCCAGGGTTTATATGTGCAGTGCATATTCTATTCCCCCAAAGTCAACCGGTGCTCTTATTCGTCCCTTCCCCTGCTTGACATGTGTCCCCTGGTCTATGTGTAATCACAATTGCACATGGTCATCTAGCCTGCCAGTTGATCCAAGTGCACATTGCTTTCTGCATCATGTGGGAGGGTGGTCTGTGACATGTGTTGTTACCTTGCCTGTGCCCTGTTCTCTTCACTCTGTTGGGGGTCCATATTTGTTGGCACTGATGATGAGTCTCAACATGGGAGTGTGAGGTTTCAAATGAACACACTTGCAGCATGCATGACCAATGTTGTGGCCTCAGACATGATGTGCATGAGTGGGAGATATGCATAGTGCCAGGACGGTTGCTCATGTTACAGTCAGATCAATCCAGGAACAAGGAGCAGTGTGCCAACTACAGTCCCCTGAGACACCCTTGCTTCGTAATCATGTGTGTCATCCAACACTGTGTCAATTCTCAGTGTGTTCAGCATATGTTTGCCTCTGTGGCATTGTTCCCTGGCCTCATTTGTATTTATCCAAAGTGTGCTACCTGTGTCGACTGGACAGGGAGACCCCATTTGGCTTGTGCATACTCGCACTGGGCAGTGACTCTGTGTCTATTCACAACTATCTGTCGATGGTTGTTTGTAACAACTGTGTGTTGGCAGCCTTACGAGGTGATGTGGAGTACATTTGGGAATTCTTGCTGCACATTTTTGTAAAGCCTGATTAAGAGGTGTCACTTCTTGATCTGTCTCAAACACATTGTCTCAGGTATGGGGGATTTGTGCGGGCGAGGCCTACATGGCCAGACCTTATGTCTCCTTGCCAGGTCTGACCTGTGTGTGATAATTGGCTGGACAGAGACTCAACGTGCAGTGACCCAGTGATGTTGTGCAGGGTTTAAAGTTTGTGCTTTGCAGCATGTGTCAATTGTTTAAATACATGATTCCTGCTCATTCATTTTTTGTACCAGTGTGTGGTCAAGATGCTACGTAGTTTGGTCTTTGTGTGCTGACATCTGTGTGGGCATTCTGGCTTGCCATGGGGGTGTCTCCTCAGTGCAGGTATGCCTTTTTACAACACAATAGCAGGCCCATTAGCTCATACATTGTCCTGGGTTTGGACATGTGTGCCACTCCACATGACAGGCAGTGGGTCAGATGTGTTGGCAATTGTGTCATCAGGTAACGGATGGCCATGTGACAACTGACATAATTCAAGTTGTTAGTCACAAGGTATTGTACCTTGGCACTCACAACACTTGTCAACAGGTCTTCATGTTTTCTATGCTTTAGTTTGATGTTTTGTTGTTAAGAACAATAATGTGCCTGCATGACAGATGTGTCCCAAGGAAGTGCACAACAAACCACCTTTACACTTTCAGGGAACACGCTGGCACAATTTTAAAGAAGGCACTGTTATAATGAGACTGTTTTTCAGATTATACATATACATGTTCCCCCAGTGTTGTGGAAATTGGGTAAGTCCTTGGTTGTTGGTGATACCAACTTACGAGTGTCAAGTCATCAAGCCCTCCGTGGGCCCATGTATATGTACTTTCTGCAACAACATTTCTTTCTAACAGTGGCTTCTTTAAAGAAGGCTGCCAGCTTCTTCAATGACTGGGTAAATGTAGTTTTGTGTGCACCTCCTTGGGAGCCATCTGTTATGAAGGCCCACGTGTCTTCTGTTCACAAAATGGCACATTCCCACATTCTGACCATGTTGATTGTGTCAAGTATTGTGATTCCCAAGGGACCAACTTTTTTTCGTTTTGTGTTCCAAAGTACTTACAGGTCTCTGAGTGTGGGGACACCTTTGGTATTGAGGTGTGTTACTTTGCCTTGGGTGCACCACTACTGTTTCTTTCAGGGTAAACAAGAGGTGGCATGACTTCATTGTATTGCTGTGCTCACCTGTTCCCAGACACTAGCTCCTCAGTGTTTTCTCATTCAAGTTTTGGGCTGGTGTGTCCTATTGTTCCTTGTGTCCAAGTGGCATGGTGGGTCTACCAACTGGGGAGTACAGGGCTTACATTTGTGCGGAGTAATCTAGCTGTTACTCATGATGCATTGCCTGATATGCACTGTGACCTATTGTTTTGGTACTCATGTGTCAGATGTATACAGGTGACTGATGTTTTTCTGTATCTTCACCTTGCCCAGAGCATCATCATTGGAAACCGAGGGAGACACCTGCACGGACCTGGATGAGGGACCCAGCACCATTGCCACCAGTGCTGGCGAGTCTGCGGGAGCCAGTGGCACGGAGGGCGAGGGGAGTCAGTCAGAAGACCTGTCTGGTGGCGATTCCAACTGCGATGCAGACGGGTCCAAGGCTGACCTCATCGAGGGGGCGGAGGCTGCTACAACACCTGGCAGCAGCCCAACATCTGTCCCCGCCTCCTCCATTCCCATCACCGCCCTCCCAGTTGCTCCGGTCCCTTCTGTCCGTGCAGGGCACCACCATGTCTCCTTCGGGACAGGCACCGCACCCCCTGCCCCTGTCACCCCTGCTGCCCTCAGTGCAGAGTCTGTGGACATACTGCGGAAGTTGCAGGTTGGGCAGGCATCGGTGCTGACTGTCCTCCATGGCCATACCACACTGCTGACACAGATGATGTCGTTCATGGAGGGCATGTCAGCATCGATGTCTGAACAATGAAGGTTTCTGCGGTCCATGGACTCTTCACTGACAGCAGCAGTGAGTCTCCTGCAGCACTTCGTCCCCCCCTACCCCAGCCCCTTTCACACTTCCCTCTCCCATACCTGTCCCATGCACACCCAGACATTCCCAAGCACGCACCACATCAGACACAGGCAGCACACCACCAAGTAAAGGCAAGCGCACACCTCCTGTCACGCACACTCAGGGGGATGTAGGCACATCCACTGGGTCTGGGGAAAAAAGACATACACACAGCCACAGTCTGAGTCCGCAGGCCTCACAACCCAGTCCCTCCAAAAGCACTTCCCTTGGCTCCCCTGCCAAACTGACACCCAAAGAGCTGCACATCACCCCCACTGTGACACCACCCCGCAAGCGGGCGAGGAAGTCCCCGGGCAGGGTAGTCAAGTCCCACCCCCTGTCCACCCCCTCCCCCACGAGCGCTGCACCCCATCCCTCAGCCATCCCCCCCCTCTGTTGGCCCTGGGGTTTCTTCCGGCGTAGGGCTTACCCTGGACGCCCTGGCAGCAGTGTGCAGCGACATGCTCACATCCACCTTTGCCGCTGCCCCACTCTCTGTGGTGGAGACGTCCACCCCTGTACCCACCACACCTGCCCTTCCCCTTCCTGTCCCTGCGGTGCCTGGTCCTACCCCACATGATGCTCCCCCCCCCCCCCCGGTCGACGAACCTGAGTTTTCCAATGTGCACGCAAGCTAGGGGAGACGCGTGCCCATGTGTCCCCCCAAGGACTTCTATTATGGACTGGCCATCGGCCTTTGTATATAGTGTCATTTCATTATTTGTTTTTTTATGCTGAATAAAGCATTTTATTTTTACTTTGCACACTATTGCATTTCAGGTATTGATGTTGGTGCTGAGGCTCCTGGAGTTGGTGTTGTGGTAATATATTATGGTTCTGAGAAATGTTCTACTCTGATGGTCATGAGGTGGACCATGGTATCTGCGTGCCATCACAAGGTCTCTGCAAAGAATCATTGGTAGTGTGTGTTATTTTGGTTTTGAGACATTGTCCCAAGGAGTGTTCCTTCCTCTGTGGCACCTGACATCTTCCCTGCAAAGAGTTGCACAATTGTTGTGCTGACCGGTGTCTAAATTTCCTTTGTTGGTGACGGATCCCTTCAACTATGGCCATGCCTGCTCAGCAATGTCTCCGGCTGCATCGTCTGTGCCATCCTTGCTAGTCACTGTACTTGTGTATTGAGTATGTCGAAATGCCTTCATGGAGAAATTCTCCCTTTTCAGCACTATGCATGTGTGTACTCCCGGCCTAACACACATATGCTACTTTTTCTGCAGGGTATTTGGGCACCTGACTCACAATTGTGGGCATTGTATCTGTGGGAACTCCACCCTAGTCCTTCCATGAGAGACAACATCTTGGTGGCTGGCCCAGCACCTGAACATTCCTATCAGTCCTGGGATGTGCGTGACAGTGTGTGTTCCCTTTGGCTCTCTTAGTTTAGTAGGCAGTGACATGACTATACAGTCTTGTGGCATGATCTCAGCGTGTGTATTGTGCTGCATCCGCCTGGGGTGGGTATGCATGTGTTATTTGTCCTCACACCCACATGTGGTGTGTCATGCAGTGGGGGAGTGACATCCATCCTCCTGGGAGTGGGACACTGCTGTCAGTGATGTGTTGTTATGGCACTATCATCATTGTCCGAAGTTAGGGATGCGTACATACACCCATGGAGTTGTGGTCATGTGATAATGATGTACACCCCCCCATGTCTCTGTCCACTGCTGGGAGTCCTCTGCACCCACCCCTCACATGTATGTCCACTGCTGGGAGTGATATGCACCCACCCCTCATATTGCAGGCCACTGCTGGGAGTCCTCTGCACCCACCCCTCACATGTCTGTCCACTGCTGGGAGTGATATGCACCCACCCCTCATATTGCAGGCCACTGCTGGGAGTCCTCTGCACCCACCCCTCACATGTCTGTCCACTGCTGGGAGTGATATGCACCCACCCCTCATATTGTAGGCCACTGCTGGGAGTCCTGTGCACCCACCCCCATGTCTCTGTCCACTGCTGGGAGTCCTGTGCACCCACCCCCATGTCTCTGTCCACTGCTGGGAGTCCTCTGCACCCACCCCTCACATGTCTGTCCACTGCTGGGAGTGATATGCACCCACCCCCATGTCTTTGTCCACTGCTGGGAGTCCTCTGCACCCACCCCCATGTCTCTGTCCACTGCTGGGAGTCCTGTGCATCCACCCCCATGTCTCTGTCCACTGCTGGAGTCCTCTGCACCCACCCCTCACATGTCTGTCCACTGCTGGGAGTGATATGCACCCACCCCCATGTCTCTGTCCACTGCTGGGAGTCCTCTGCACCCACCCCCATGTCTCTGTCCACTGCTTGGAGTCCTGTGTACCCACCCCCATGTCTCTGTCCACTGCTGGGAGTCCTCTGCACCCCCTCCTATGTCTCTGTCCACTGCTGGGAGTCCTCTGCACCCACCCCTCACATGTCTGTCCACTGCTGGGAGTGATATGCACCCACCCCTCATATTGCAGGCCACTGCTGGGAGTCCTCTGCACCCACCCCTCACATGTCTGTCCACTGCTGGGAGTGATATGCACCCACCCCTCATATTGCAGGCCACTGCTGGGAGTCCTCTGCACCCACCCCCATGTCTCTGTCCACTGCTGGGAGTCCTCTGCACGCGCCCCTCACATGTCTGTCCACTGCTGGGAATCCTATGCAGCCACCCACCCACCCCCTTGGTGCAGTACACTGCTGTCCTGGGCCTACACACACACCGATATAGAGGTAATATGCTGCACCAGGCCGTAGGCCAACATTTGTGGCATGTGTACGCCTTGTATCCCAAATGTACTGGTGCCGTAGGGGTACGTGTGATACGAACCATACCCCCGCATTCATGTGGTGTGTACGGTCCGTACCACGCGTACCCCTACGGCCCAAATTGAATGGTGATACGGCCCGTACCCACGCTCTATATGTTTGGGTGCGGTCCGTATCACTATAGTAGTGGTGCCGTAGGAGTACGCGTGGTACGGCCCGTACACACGCCCTGAGAGCGTGTGTACGGTCCGTTCCACGCGAACCCCTACGGCACCACTACAATGGTGATACGGACCGTACACACGCTCTGAGGGCATGTGTACGGGCCGTACCACGCGTACCCCTACGGCACCACTACTATAGTGATACAGACCGTACACAGGGCGTGTGTACGGTCCGTACCACGCGTACTCCTATGTCACCACTACAATGGTGATACGGACCATACACACGCTCTGAGGACGTGTGTACAGTCCGTACCACGCGTACCCCTACGGCACCACTACAATGGTGTTACGGACCGTACACACGCTCTGAGGACGTGTATACGGTCCGTACCACGCATACCCCTACGGCACCACTACAATGGTGATACGGACCGTACACACGCTCTGAGGGCGTGTGTACGGTCCGTACCATGTGTACCCCCACGGCACCACTAATATAGTGCTATGGACCGTACCCACGCTATGTATGTGTGAGTACGGTGCATATCACTATTGTAGTGTTGCCATAGGGGTACGCGTACACGTCCACTTCCGTTGTTGCGTGACGCAGGGATTGGTGGACACGCCCCCCGGAGTGACCAGATCCTTGAGGTAATGTATGTCCTCAATATTGTAGGTTTTGATTTGGGTAGGGGGTATGTTTCCTGCCCCTCACCCCCCCTTGGCCCCTGGGTGTTGTTCTCACCTTCTGCGGCATGTGCGTCGGGTTCGGTGCACCAGGTCGTAGGCTAAGAGGGCCGGGATGACACTTAGGATGGGGTCCATGGCTTTCCGTCGCGTACCGGGCTCCGTTTTCGCGTCGGACTCAGTTTTCCGGCTTTTTTTGGCTGCCGTAAAAAAATAGCTGTGCAGAGTGACGTAGGGACGAATCGTACTTGCTGGACGTAAAACGCTGCCTGACTCCGTACGGACGTCGCGTACGCGCTGTCCAGGATCAGACTCGTGAGTGTTTTTTAGCCCTACGGTGTTTTGTACGATTCGTACGGAAATGGTATTTCTGTACGAATCGTACTTGCTGGATTGTACGGTGGATTTCCCGGGTACGAATCACATGGAGAATACGCTCCGTACAACGAATCGTACCCGGGTTTTACAGGATTGGAATCGGCACCTATATGTATTAGTTATTATTTTTAAATATGTTTTATTTTTAACTATTTTTTTAATGATATGTATTATTTACTTAATTTTACATTATTATTAAAAAATATACTGTGGACAACTGCACGTGTGGACCTGCAAAGGCGCCAGTAGTGCTTCTATGTCCGGTGACGCAACCGATGGAAGTGTCAGACATAGGTCCAAAACACAGCCAAATCCTCAGAAGAGGCAACAGAACACAGGCAGGACATACTCTAGCCAGACCGGTCTGAAAGAGAGGAGCCAATATTCACTCAGCTCTCGCAGCCGAAGTGTACTCATGCGCTCACGACAATGTCTTTCCAGCAGTGTTCTCTCCCTTTCTTGAGGGATTGCGACATCCGTTGCGAAGCGAGAGTTTAAATTCAGGATGCCCACTACCGAAAGCAGGACCAAAGGAAGCCCTCCAAAAACGCTTCCAAGTACGGAGTGTATGAAGGCTGGAATCACTCCAAAGATGCTCTTAAAGGTGGTTAAGAGACCTGATCCAAGTCGCTTAAATAAGTGTACGACCCCATTCATATCAGACATGTTAAAGATACAATGAAGCATTTCTCTGAAATTTGATCAGGAAGTTTGTATGGACCATGGCCTGTATCTCTGCTGAAGACCTTGCAACCTGGAGATCAAAAGTCTCTCGGGCTAAAGTTAAGGCCACATTTTGTTAAAACAACATGGGCCTGATTCACAAAAGTAATCTGAGACAAAATCCTAATTTTAGGACTTTCGGTATTCCCAGAAGGCATTTAGGAGTACTAAAGTTAGGATTCTGTCTCAGTGAAACTTAAGTTTTGGTCTTAAGTTAAACTTAAGACAAACTTAAGTTTAACTTGGACAAAATCCTAGTTGTAAAGTTAGAATTTTGTCTCAATTAAAATAAGTTTAACTTAAGACCAAAATTTAAGATGGACTGAGACAAAAACCTAATTTTAGTACTCCTAAATGCCTTCTGTGAATACCGAAAGTTCAAAGTTAGGATTTTGTCTCAGATTACTTTTGTGAATCGGGCCCTGTGGCTTTCAGTCTTCTCAGCGAATCAAACCTTATACTGGAAACATTCAATGAAGGCCAGAGTGGGGCCTCCTTAACTGTGCGAGCTGGGGGAGACAACACTTGCTTACAGCTAACAACCCTGAAGTTTACTTTAACTAGATATGCGAAGCTTGGCGCCATTCCGCAACAGCACTGATCATTCAGCACTAAATAACTTCCATTCAAAAGTAATCCGAAAACCGGATAAATCACGGCAGCTGGGGAGCCTTTCAAGTAGCAAGATAAGTTTGCTTTCGGGGCATTGCACGTTCCATGAAGCGACACTACTTTGTACACTAAAGACTGACTTAAAGCCTTCCCACAGTTAGTACCACTTAAAAAAACTCCAGTGTCCTTGTTTCTGCACCTATATCTATACAGTAACTCTCAGGTTTCCTGTATGAACCCTTCACCCAATGCTTCAGACCTGCCTGCTTGTATGTATCTAAGGCAGTATTGGAACTGAAATGTTGTGATTGGCAGTGTGATATAGCCATGAATTTACCATTCTGTAGACAGTGACTCTGCTACAGTGAAAGGTAACTTCTCTAATTGTTCAATGAGCAGCATGGTGTATGTTGCATCTCTGTGTGCCATAGTCAACTGTCTGTCGTCAGATTGTAAGCAGAGAACAGGTTTGGGCTGTTAATGTATCGTCATGGCATGTGGCCTGAATGCAGTGACTGTATTGTCCAGCTCAAAAGCATAATGGAGCGCAATTGTGATTGCCCACATGGTAGAACAGATAAATCTTGTTCAAATATGTCGATTGCAGCGGACACAATGTTGCTCAGTGAATAAATACGTGAAGATAGTGTGGTCATGCCATTGTCTACCACAGCCAGGGCCTTTTCTAGGTTAATCCTAGTAATTTCACGTAATCTCTCAGCAGCATCCTGTTGGGAGACATTCCACAAGTCATTGTAGATGGCATACAAGAAGCGGTTTTTACGTGGTTTCTTGGGACCTAGCAAGAAATCCCTAAGATCCATGTTTTTTATAGAAGGGACAAGTGTTGTTTCACCTGTTGTAGTGTTGAGGTTTTTAGCCATTCTAGCAACACCTTCCCAACACTATAAGAAGTCACTACCCCTGGTTCATCTGTGTGTACATAGCGTGGGTCAGGCCTATAGATATTAAACCCTCTGGTGTTACCCTTGAATCTTGCTTGACACCTATTTGTGTCGATAGGCCAGACCAACCATCTCTTCCAATTGGAAACTGAAGAATTGTATGTAGCATTCTGTAACATTGCACCCAGCATTTCCTCGCTGATCAGTGTGTCATTCGATATACCAGCAATAGGTATGGGTAAGGGGATGTATGGTGTTTTCAGGTCTTTAATTTTTGCAAACCCATAGCAGGTAGTTTGTTGCACTGTTCTGTTCAGGAATATTATCTATAACGGTATGAGGCAAGCTCTAAATAAAGCCCCTGTTTCCTGAACCTGGCAATCTTTCGTCCCCCAGATGGATTTTGTGTCTATCGTGTTCCTCCAAACGTCAAAACCTTGTATAGAACGTTGGAAGATGAAAGGTGCTGAATATATGGGCTTTGTGTTAGTCAGCATCATTTTCTTTGTAGTTGCATTCGTCTGTACTAACTGACTGACTGACTGATTGTATTTATAGAGCACACTTATGCCGAGGCGTCTTGGCGCTAGGTAGCTGAATCTGGGAGAACACCAAAGTTTGCCTTGTAGGAAAAGCCTGGTTTTTATGGCCTTTCTGAAGATGGAGCATGAGGGCTGAAGACGGAGGGAGGCAGGGAGGGTGTTCCAAAGTTTGGCTGCCAGGAATGAGAAACGTTTACCACCCCATCTTGCCCTCTTGATTTTGGGAGGATTGACCAGCCCTACGTCCGAAGACCGTAGACAACGCGCTGGAATGTAGCGGGGGAATAGAGATTGAACAACTTCGGCCCCGCCTCCATAGAGGGCTTTGTGTACAAGGCAGAGGGCCTTGAATTCAACCCGGCGTCCTACCGGAAGCCAGTGAAGTGCTTTGATGCTCGCAGAGGTGGGATGGTGTTTTGGAAGGCCACATAGAACTCGGGCAGCAGCGTTTTGAAGTGATTGAAGTTTGGTCAGCTGTCTTACCCCCGAGCCCAAGTAAAGTGCGTTACAATAATCTATCCTAGATAGAATAAGAGCACCCACTACAGTTTTCCTGAGGGAAGGTGGGATAAAAGGAAGAATTTTGTAAAGAATTTTAGGTGTAAAGAAACATGCGGAAACTACTTGGTTGATTTGGGGGGCACAGGTGAGCCCACCGTCGAGGAGAAAACCTATAGTAGTATGACATTGGGTATGATGTATTGAACTCTGCAAAGTATGAAAATGTCTGTGCGAATGTGGCAGAACTACCTTTCGGTGATGTCGGGCAATGTTCCCTTGATGGTAAGTGTTTACAGTGCGTGCAACACCAGCTTTGTGAAAAAAGTGATGACCATAATACTGGCAACAAAACATATTATCGTAGTCATGTGTATCTTCATACAATTCCCTGTAAGAAAATGCAACAGATTGTTCTAATTCAGAAAGCATAGTATTTACAGTCTCAATGTCCCAATCATCAGAGAGTGTACTTGGGGTAATGAAGTCAGTCATTGAAATTTTGAACATGTGTGGAATTTTCAAATGTTCAATAGTACCAAACTCTATCCCAAACTATACCATCCGGTACTGGAACTGAGGTAATGTTCACTAGGGACAAGTCTCTTTGTCGATGTGTGATGACATATGGGGTGTCAAGACCAAGTTCACAGGTTGGACTGCAGAGCGTTGTGGGAGGTAATGTCCATTTAGTAATCGGAGAAGACTGTTACTACGCCAATCCGAATGAACAGGAACAGGATCCCTAATGCAAACCAAAGATGCAGCAAAGGTGGCACAAAGTAAATCTTTTTCAACCAGAGATAGAATTGTCAAAGTTTTTCTTTTTTGGAAATGGGTGGCGTTTGCTCATGTTCACTTGGATCTGAAGAAAAGTCATCAAAGTTAATGAAGTAGCCAGGCGCAGTTTGATCTATCTTTGGGAGCTCAGAAGTGTTTGTAGAAATGGCTGTCGCTTCTTGCGAAGACATATAGAAGTAAAGTTCATTATTGGGCCGAATTGCAATTTGCGTTTCAGTTATATTATGGTGATGTTCAGTTTCAACTGGTGTGATTGGTACTCTGTTGTTTGCTACGCCTGCATCTTGCGCAGAGGAGTCTTGAAATGTTATTAGTCTTTTCATCTGAACTTCCTGTATAGTAGCAAGAGGAGATCTGCGGCTACTCAGGACCCCATGCGACCTACTGTTGAGACTCGGCCACATGGTGTGGCTTGATCAGATCAATAGAGACTAATCTTTTTTCTTTTTTGCGGGCAAGAGGCGGAAGAAGTACTGTTCTTGTTTCTTGAACTGCCAGGACAGGTACAGGTGTTCTGTAAGATGGCCCAAACTCCCTCTTGTCCACAATCTTTTGTCTGACCAGGTCCCCAATCTTCGGGACCAAGACAGGTCTTGCCGTAACCAGTTTCACTTCCCCAGTGGCAGTGCGTTTTACTTGGGCGTTGCTTTGTAATGCTCGGAATTCATTGAGTTCCTGTAAAACAGCCAAACGATCATTCAATTCAAATGGTTTTACATCCGCCACTGTGCTGGCACAATCAAGGTCAGATACCCACATTCTTGTCCCAAACAGGATCTCATAGGGGATACGTCCTTCCAAGTATATTCTTGGCATATTATAGAGTGTCCTCTGCACCCCATATAGGAGATTGACCCAACTACTGCCCGCACTTAATACCCTTGCTGGTAAGGATTGCTTTAGGTCCCGGTTTTTCCTCTCCACCACTAAAGTTCCGTCAGGATGTTAGGGGGAGGAGAACCGCATGGCCATGCCCCTACCTTCCATGGCTTCTTTTTAAGCCCAATAGCTAAATGCAGGGCCATGGTTGGCATGAAACGTGCAATTGCGTATGTCCCGATAAAGACTCGCAAATCCTTTATAACAGTTCGAGCGACACCCGAGTGCTGAGGCCAAACCCATAGAAATCTAGAGCATGAATCCACTGCCACCAAGATGTACTTGTAAGCCCCGTCTAGATTTAAAGGGCTGCAGTGATCCAAATAGACACATGCGAGAGGTCTGTCTGAAATGAGTAATGGTGTTTATGGTGTCCGTGTTACGGTGGAACCTTTTATCTGCTGACAGATGTCGCACTTTAAGACATAAGCCTTTGTTTGTTTAGACAAACGTGGCCACCAGAATCGCCGTTTTAGTAACAAAACTGTAGTGGTAACTCCTGCGTGTGCAGAACACAGACCCTTGTGTGCAGCTAGACTGAAACCTAATCTGCGATCTGTGTTTGGTATAACTCTATCCCCCACTCCTGGAATTTGAGCATCTAATTTATAGGAATATTTGAGTGGAAAGCCCTTTGGAACGACAGAGCCATTCTTTGAGGCATAAACAGCTTAGACAGCTATCAGTATGTATCCATCTACCCTCGTGTTAGAACGAGTGATTGCAGCAATGGCAGCAATTCACACTGTCGCCTTGGCGGCTTCATCAGCCTGTGAATTCCCTTCAACGTGTATGCCAACACGCTGGTGACTCAAGGTGTGAATAACTGTAGCCCATGGCCGGCATGCTTTCAGCTTTTCCACTTGTTCCCTTAACAATTCATGTTTAATTGTGCAACCCTTGGAATCTCTAAAACCATTCTGGCCCCAGTAATGAAGATATTCATTGTAAGACTGCACACATGAGAACGAATAGAACACTATGAGTGTGGGGAATTTACAACCCGTATACTGTAGTGCTAATATGAACAGCGTGTTTGACTAAGTGCAGTTAACCTTTACTAGTGCAAAGTTCCCTTGTCTAAAGATGTGATGGTTATTAATTATTATATTATAAATACTTGCGTGCGTTTTTAATAATTTGTTACCCATTTTGTTCAAACAAGATTTCTTTTAAAAGACATTTCTAAGCAAATTATATAAAGACAGAGTACCTCTTGCAATCTTTAGAACACCATTGTTGTTACATGCTGCATATACTGTCATTCGGCGATTGTTTTCAACAGGAAAATTGGAATAACAATATTTTTCTAGATGGAGAAAGAGCAAAATGCATTGCGTGTTGTTACTATGGTTTAATTATGAATGAGGGAAATCTTTTTGAAATCGAGTAGTAGTCAGAAGTTTGAATAGTGAGCAAGGTCTGTGTAATACAGATTGATGTTGTCTTCTATTGTTATTTATCTGGAGAGTTGTGTTTTCGTACCGGTTTGTATGTTATATTTCTCTTTTAAATCTAAGGCGGTATTTTTACTCCTACAAGAGAGCTAACTCTAGTGGTAGGTCTTGAGTATAATTATCGAGCAGTCCAAATCCTATAGATCGAGGTCATTATGTTTTAAAACTAATAATATAAATTAAAAGAGGCATGTTTGGACTTATGAAGCTGAGAATACCTAATGGACGACGATGGAAACATTTGATATTTTTGTAAGTCAGACCATTACGAGTGCAAGGTAACCACGCATTCCCATCACAATATTCAAAATTAAAGACCCGGGAAGGTGGCGTCCCTCGGGGTTTCGGGGGTGTCTGCATGCCCCCAGCATTGTGTAAAGAGAAAGCCCTGGGGAGGTGAAGGTCCCCAGGGCTGGGGGTGGCTCCAAGAGGCCCCCATTATAATTAAAAAAAGCCCCGGGGAGGTAGTGGTCCTGTGGCAGCGTGAGAGGCCCGGAGAGGTGGTGGTCCCCAGGTCAATAATCAGGCCCAGGAGGAGGGAAAGTGTGCCCCCCTCTATAATTAACGAAGCACAGGATCCTGCTGAATCTTTTATTTTTAAATGCTTTTTTGCCCTGTGGAGTCCCTGTGGGGCATAAAGGGTGTGGGTTTTTTGCCCTGCCCCTTTTTCTTTTCTTTTTACATTATTTTGGTGTCACAAGATGGTTGTCAACACTTTCTGGTCTGAAGTGTTGGCAGCCAATCAGATCTCAGCACGAGATCGGGAGAAGTCGCAGGTCATCCACGTCTCTATATATACATCTGGAGATTTCTCTAAAGTTCTCCTCAACTACTGAATGGATTTACACCAAATCACAAAAAGGGTGCTTTCTGGGCCAACATCTACCTTCCTGTCAAATTTGGTGTAATTCCATGCAGTAGTTTTGGCAGTGTCTAATATTCCTATGGAAATGGAGATGGGGAAAACGTGTTTTGGGAGCCCCCCTATTTCTCGGCAACTGTTTGATGGATCACCCCGAAGTTTTCAAGACAGCAGCTGAAGTGAGTGGGAAACGAGTTTTTAAAACTTTGCAAGGATTTGTCATATGACGCCAAAGTTATTGGCAAATGAAAAAACGATCTTCCCATGGAAACAACCTCCTAACTACCTACTGGCGACCTCCAGTAGGTAAAATATATATATACGTGAGAATTTTACAGCACTTAAGGGCAATTGTTAATAGCGATGCATCATATCCTGTGGCCAGACATTTTAAAGCTGTACACAATAACAAACCTGAATGTCTGAAATACTTTGTTGTTGATTAGGTCCCTAGTCTGAGATGAGGAGGTAATAGAGAGAAACTGCTGCGCCAACTCGAGACTCGTTTGATACTAGATCTGGACAGCAAGACTCCTAATGGGCTGATGTGTAACAAAGTGGGTTTCTGTTGCAGTAACCCCCCCCCCCCTTTTTTGCCTGATAGCTGATGCACTTTTCCTTGTTGTGTCCTGGGCTCCTGCCAATCAGGTGCCCAGGGCCTGTGTTCCTTCCCTAAAAACTGCCTAACAGCCAAAACACAATTTGGCAAACGCTGGCCACATGTCAGCCCCTGGTAAATGGTACCCTAGGTACCCAGGGCCTTGTGACCAGGGAAGGCCTCTAAGGGCTGCAGCACTCATTCTGCCACCCTTAGAGGCCCTGTACCCTAACACACACACACTGCTCTTGCAGGCTGAGTGGCTGAGTACAAGACAAAACAAAGAGTCGACATGCACCCATCCCTGTGTGCCATGCCCACCACCTACACTGCCCTGACATACATCAGCCACCCCTCTAGCTGGGTGCCCTATGCCAGTGGTGTGGGCACAGGAGCATGAGCGCTGTGCCCCTACAGTACCCAGGTCCATTCCTGGGCACTGTAAGTGCAGTGCTGCCATTTAAGAGTACATGGTGCTGAGAGCTCGTCAAACATGAACTCCACAGCACCATAATGGCAACACTGAAGACTGAGAAGTTTGGTATCAAACTTCTCAACACATTAAACCCTCACTGATGCCAGTGTGCGATTTAATGTACCAAGCACCCCAGAGGGCATTGTAGAGATGCCCCCGGAAACCTAACCTACAATCCACGTCTGGTCTAGGAGGCTGACTAGGCTGCCACACAGCAGACATGTTGCTGGACCCCTGGGTAGGAGAAACCCTGCTCTCCTGGGCCTGCAACAATGCACATCGTGGACGAGGTACTAAATCTCCCCCAGGAAGGGCAGGGGGAAGCTTCAAAGGCATGCCGCCTCTGTGAGCTTCCCCAGGTCACTGGCAACCCCCACTCTGGCGGGAAGCCTGGCCAGAAACCCCAAATAAGGACAGGGGATGTGCCAGCCTGCCATCTCCACCCCTCAGGTGGGGGAGGCGAGGTGAAGCACATCTCCGGGCACTCGCCATCTTGAAGATGGGAGGCCCTACCCAATCAGGACTAGGCTACTGCCTCCCTCCCACAGGAGAGAGGCAGAATAGGGGGTGTACCCACCCCAGGACAGGGACCCATTGGTCCCTGCCCTTCACCTACCTGTAACGCCCCTAAATCTAGTATTTAGGGGCACCCTGAACCTTCCTTCCCCAGATTCAGGATTCCGAAATACAAAGAAGAGCAAGAAGAAAGAAGACCTGCCCTGCAGCTGCTAAGAAGAGGAAGACACCAACTTCTTTGGCCCCAGCCCTACCGGCCTGTCGGCCCTCAAACCTGCTCCTGCTACAACCCGGCATCTCTTGTGGCCAGCAATCTCACAAACCCCGGAGGACCTGGCTACCTTTTGGCTCTAAGCTCCTGGGACTCCCATGAGTAGAGGCTCTACTCAAAATCTGCTTCTAATCCCTGGCATCAGCCCGGAACCGCGAACCCTTCACACTCTGCACCCGCCAAGCCTGGCCTGTGCCGGAGTGAACAAAGACCACAAGGATGACCCCACGGCGACTGTGACCCTGAGTCTGACACACAAGGATTTCCCTCGACGCTCCTGACGACGCCTGCAGCCTCAAAACCAGGTATCCCCCCAACCGCGATCAACAAAGGGTAAGATTTCCCGACACCAAAAGGCACCCCTGCACCCGGCACCCTGCGGCCCCCTGTGCCCAACTCTGGGGTACCTACCTATCCTCCAACTACCCAACTTACCTCTCGAAGTGGTGGTGGCACCTGAAGAATCTTCGTTCCAGAGCTTGCAGTCTTTTTCTAAACCAGAGCTTTCCCATTGAAATCAATTGAGCGCCCGAAGGCTCAATAGCACCCTGCACCCAGCCACCCGAGTGGCCCTGGTAGTGTAACCTTTGCACCTATCTACTTCCCCATTTGCCCTGAGCAAGTGACCAGGAGCCCAGCTCCCACAGCCGCGTGGCCTGCTAGTCAGCAGCCACCAACCAAGGTCCCCCTGCCTCCCATAGGATAACATTGGGCCTAACTCACTCTGCACCCGGCTGCCCCTGTGCCGCTGAGAGTGTAACAATTGTACCTACCTGACCCTGGGAGACCCCTGAGTCTGTGCCCAGAACCTTAACTTTGCCAGTCGAGTACTTACTTGAAAGCCGATAACTCAATTTTCTCCATAGGGTAACATTGACTGTTTTTTCCTGAAATTTCTTCTAAGTGTGGACTTTTCAAAACTTAAAATATTCACTAAAAATCAGCTGAGTAACGAAAACAAAAATACTCACCTACTATTAGGTGAGCTCCCAGTACTGGATCTTGGTGCCCAGCACTGACCCTGAAAAATATTCACAACCGTACTTACCAGTAACCCAATTTTCTTGCGTAGGAAATCATTGACTGTTTTTCTGTGAAATTTCTTCTAAGTGTCGATTTTTGCAAGCTTCAAATATTCTTTAAAAATCGTACAAACTGTGAAAACGTAATTACTTACCTGTTTTAGATGGACCGAGTGTCCCCCATTTCCCATGTACTGTAAGAGGTGTACTAGATTATGTTGTGGGGGTTCACTCCTCTGTGGGGCCCAGGCGCGCCTAATATAGTGTGACACTGTAGCGTGTAGTAAGTATAAGCGTGGTTCTGCGCCTGTAGACTCCCGGAAGGAGTTATGGTCCAGCATGGTACCATCGCAAAAGAATGCACCAATGTCTTCTACCCCAGCGTCTGCCCAGTCCCGCATCCTGGCCTTCGTGAGTTTGCCTTGTGGTGTGGGAATCCTCAGGAGGGGGATGTTCGTTGCGTAAGGGGTCGCTGGGGAGGTGTATGATAATGCCTTTCTCCAGCATTGTAGGGCTGTCTTCAATAGGAGAGGGCTATCTGTGGGGATCTTGGCCCTAGGCAATAGTAATGAGTGCAGCTCGCCCCGGTCTAATCTATGGAGCGTAAATCCAATCTCCTGCAGATTTTTCCCCGCAGCCCAGTATGATAGCCACTGGAGCTGACTGGCGTAGTGGTAGGCCCTGAAGTCGGGGACTCCCAGACCGCCAGTTCGGGTATCCAGTTGAAGCTTCCGCAGGCTTATTCGTCTGCGGCCTGTGCCCCAAATGAGATTTACCAGTATAGTATTTAGGGTGTTAAAAATGGACAGTGGGAGAACCACGGGCAGATTTACGAAATAATATTATAGGCGAGGTAGTAGCACCATCTTCGAGATGGTGACTCTTCCCATCACCGATAAGGGTAAAGATGACCAGAAGACCACACTGGCACCAAGGGCCGTTATCGCTCACCCAATGTTGCCGTCAATTTGATCTGTCTGCGTTCTGTATATGTGAATGCCTAAATATTTAAAGGAGGTGGGGGCCACCGGTAGTGTGTAGTCACCAAACTGCAGGGTATTTGGGTATAGTATTTCCCAGAAGAAGTAGGCGGAAGATTTCCCAGGGTTTATAGCCAGACCCGAAAGGCGTTCAAAATTGGCAAATACTTTGGGAAGAGGGGTATTATCCACTTTCAGATCTCGTAAATACAGGAGTATGTCATCGGCATAAATGGATAGTAAGTGGTCTACACCATCAATGGGGATGCCGAGCTGGTCCGCCGAACCTCTAAGTGCTATAGCCAGGGGCTCCAGCGCGAGTACAAACAATAGGGGAGATAGTGGGCACCCCTGCCTTGTACCCCTATGAATAGTATATTGATCTGAGATGTAACGGCCTGTGCGTGCTCTGGCTGTGGGGGATGTATATAATAAGCGAACCAATTTGCGATATGTGTCCGGGAACCCAAATCGTTGCAAAGTCGCAAACATAAAGTCCCAAGAGAGGGAATCAAAGGCCTGCCTGAGGTCTAATGCTATGCAGCCCGCGGACTGGTAAGCATGCGGAGCAGCCGTCATTACGTAGTGTAACCGTCTGGTATTAAGGGATGTGCTACTGTTCGGTAGGAACCCGCATTGGTCACTGTGTATGAGTGTATTAAGATATGGATGTATGCGATTAGCGAGGGCCTTACTTAAGATTTTATATTCAGTAGCTAGCAGGGAGAGGGGTCTATAATTAGACAGCTCTAAGCCGTCCCGTCCCGGTTTGGGTATCGATGTGACCAATGCTTGCATGGTGGAATGTGGAAGGTGACCAGTCTCAAAGGCAACTTTATATACTGATTCCAGTGTGGGTATCAAGGTCGCTGAGTATGGATGGCGCTTTGTTACAATTCAGACCCTTAATTGCAGCTCGAATTTCTTGTTGGGTTATGGGGTCATCCATGTCTTTTCGTACGTTTTCAGGGATTGTCGGAAAGGGGAGATCCTGTAGAAACTCTGTTATAGACGGGCCCTCTACCGGGGCGGGTGGTGCGTAAACCGCTCCAAGGTGGGCATAAAAGATTGTGTTTATTTCTCTTAGTGTCTGGACTATATGTCCGCTGGGTGTATGGATTCTAGTTATGATTGGTATATCTGGTCTATCCCGAACTATGCGGGCAAGCAGTGCACCCGACCTGTCCGCCTCCGTGTGTTTCCGTTGCAGGAATGCTCTGTGATCTATTGTCCGCAGTGTCTCTAGTGTTTCCGCATGGTCTATATCGGCAGACTGCAATGCCTCTTTTTTGTCAGGGTCTGTCACCGCCTTAAGCTCAAGTGTATCCATTCGTTGTTCAATGCTCAATAATCGTTGGTGTGTCTCCTGCCTGGCTCCCACTAACCGCCTATCAGCGCCCCCCGCACCACCACCTTCAGGGCATCCCATTCGATTAAATTAGAGGAGGCTGTGTTCCAATTTTCGGCTAGATATTTCGTTATGGTGTTGGAAAGAGCTGTACGGAATGGAGCATCTTCTAGCAGCTGTGGGTGCAACTTCCAGGTGGGAACTGGGGTGGGCACATTACCCCAGTTGAGTGTGAACTCTAGTGGATTATGGTCGGAGAAGGTTTTTGCTAATTATGTGGACTGACAGACCTGAGTAATGATGGATCTAGAGCAGAGGAATCTATCAATTCTGGTGTGGAGACTGTGTACTGGAGAATAAAAGGAGTATTCTTTGTGGGTGGGGTGGAGGCATCGCCATGTGTCCGAGAGTGCCCATCCGCCAGCCCATGTCGTGAACTGTTCGGCCAATTTACTAGCATTCGTACCATGGAGGGGCGGGGGTGACCTGTCTAAGGTAGTGTCCAGTACAGCATTCCAATCTCCCCCCAATATCCAGGGGATAGCCTCCCAGTCCACCAATGCTGCTCCTATTCTATGCAGGAAACGGTCCTGGTCAAAGATAGGGGCATAAACGCTGCCGAGGACCACCGGGGAACCATCCAGCGTACCTTTCAACAGGATATATCTCCCTTGGTCATCAACTCGGCGTTCCAGTTCAAGAAATAAGACCCCGTGGCGCGCCCAAATGGTCGCACCTCTGGCAAAAGCCGAGTAATTAGTAGAATAAATCTGTCCTCTCCATTTTTTGCGCATTTTTTGAGTTTCAGACTCAGTAAGATGGGATTCTTGGAGGAACGCCACATGTGTCTTACGCCTGAGGAGATATGCATGTATACGTTGACGTTTCTGTATCGCCCCTAGCCCACGTACGTTCCATGTGTTTAGGTTGTAAGACCCTAAAGTGGAAACTTTCCTGGGCATTTTACCTTGCATAGTGTGGAGCTCCAGCACTCGCGGAGCCAGTAGATCAAGCTCGACCAGGAGTCCCCTTTCCCTGAAACATTAGCAGAACTTGGCTCAGCGCTGAAACTACGCTGGGCCCAACAATAATGCACAAACAATACATAACAAATAGCGGTGCATACGCTAGTAGGGCGGCGGCTGCCCCTAGTCATGGTCATGGGGAGGTCCACAACCTGGTGGCTCTACGGAACCCTGCCCTGGGGGGTGTCATAAGTAAACTTGTCGAGGACAGTATTCCCGTCTTAACCAATCATTTGTATGAGGGAGTTCCGAAGTCCCCACAAAACCAGAGTTCTGTTCACATTTACAGAGGAGATCTATCTGTATCCTTGCATCAAACAATTCAAGCCCCCATCTTAATAAGCCGACGATAGCAGAGTGATAATGTTCATATGTACAGTTGTGAAAACAGGCTCTAAATAGTAGAATCCATATTATCAACAAAAGCATATACCAAAGGATACTCCTAGTGGCATTGTAGATTCGGCATCAGTGTTCAGTTATCAATGATGTCATCTGCTGCACGGGATGTCATCGTGGGGAAGAGAGTTATACTGTGTTCAGAGTCCAAATTCAGAGTGCTGTCCCCCGAATCTGTGAGAATTTTGTTTGAATCTGCACGGAATGCCCCAGCAACTGCAAGGGCCCCCTCCTGGTTGCGACGTTGTAGGCCGCGCGATGGCCTGGCGCCACCCTTACCCTGGCTGGAGTTCTGGGAGCAATGGGAGCCCCATTTAGCGAGTGTGTCTGAGTCCTGAGAAGAGCGGACCTAGTGGCTGAGCTGGCTAGAGCCAATACACATAACTTCCATCCATTCTTCGGCATCCGCTGGGCTCTCAAAGAAGTGTCTTTTTGTCATAAATTACTTTCAGCCGGGCAGAAGTGCATATTTAAGTTGTGCTTTCTGTAGTTTTTTCTTCACCGCCTGATAGGACGACCTCTGCCTCTGCACTAAGATGGTATAGTCTGGGTATAACGATATATGGTGGTTTTCAAATTGGATTAGGGCCTTGTCTCTCACCTTCTGTAGTAGGACGTCGCGGTCTCTATAGTTTAGGATTTTTACTATCAGAGGGCGGGGTGGTGCGCCAGGTCTTGGCGGGCCGGTTGGAATTCTGTGAGCCCGTTCGTCGCAAAAGTATGGGGAGAGTCCCTCGGGCGCCACGTGGTCTCTGAACCATGTTTCCATAAATTCTGCCGCCTTGACCCCTTCACTGCGTTCCGGCAGGCCAATAGCGTGTATATTGTTACACCTGTTCCTGCCGTCCGCATCTTCCACCCGATCTAAAAGGCTTGTCATCTGTTGTTGCATCTGTTGCAAGGTGTACGAATTTGCTGTAACTCGAGGATCTAGGTCTGTGAGGGATTGTCCGTGGTCCTTGACCGTATCGGCCAGCTTACCATGGTCCGCTGTGAGCAGCGTCAGACCCGTAGTAAGTGTACCCATCTGCAACTCGAGCGCCGCTCTAGAGTCTCGGATCTCCTTAAGGATAAAGTCTAGTTTATCGGGTGGTCCATCAGCGGGCTCAGAAGAAGTAGCCCCGGGGGGGGGGGGGGAAGGATGGCTAGAGTGTTCAGTCATGTTGGAGGGTTGACTAGTTCCTCGTTGGCCCCCCAGCGTCTTCACCCGGACTCTGCCCATGGCATGGGCTCTCCGCTAAGTGCAGTGTAGGCACGAGAAAGAGGGGAGCCGACAACGTCCCGTGTAGCGGTAGGCGCATGTCCCGCCTTGACCTTAATAGATGGTGAACATGTGTTGTTGTTAGAACCCTGCCAGCTGAAAGGGAGGTCCAGTACCTGGAGTGGGGGTTCACCTTTCATGTTAAAGGCAGTAGGATATCTCTTCCCGTACAGTACCCAACCGGGTGAGCTGCTATCTGGCTTGGGTTGTATGGTGTCGAGGTAAGGAGGCCAGTGCGGGTCAGTGGGCCCAGTATCGATGGCTATATGCACCGCGAAGGCAGACAGGTGATACCTCAGGTCAGGTTCAGCTGGTCTTATCCCATCCATCCTATGTAGAATTCTGCACAGCACAACGCAGTGGGACCTTATTCCTGCTCATCGGCCAGTGAACTGTCTCAAGGTGGTGGCGCAGTCTCCACTCTGATGGGACACTCCCCACGCCGTTGCCGCTCCGTGATGGTTATCCCAGCAAAGTCTACGGGGGAGGCCCGCTGCATACACCAGGTAAAATCCACAGAAGACCATTCTGCTAGCCCCGGGGGCCCTCTGCTTACATCTAAATTGTCCCAGCCCGGCCGACCCTCTGACTGTAAAGGATATTCCCAGCTGTGTGCCTCAGTCGCCAGCCAAACTCAGGGGCAATGTGTGCCGGTCTGGGTGAGACAATGCGGCATCATCACTCACCGCACCGTCCCGCGATGGGTCTTCCTGGCTTTCCGTCATCCCTCGCTCATCGGGTGCCCCCGGGGCGGTAGCGCCGCCAGGCCACGTGGCTGCCCCCAGCCAGCTCATGGAGATCACCTCCTAGCGTGTCCGCCCCTCGTCAGTGCGGGTAGGGCGCTGTCACGAGGGAACCAGGGGGTCTCTCCGTCTTCGAGCCCGGAGCGGGCCATGCACTGCATCCCTCGGGGCGGGGCGGGCCCGCGCCTAATGCCAGGTCCCGGCTTTGGCCCAGGCTCGGCCGCAAGTAGGCCTCGATCTGGGGCTCCGGCGCAATGCAGCCTCGGGGAGTTTCTTAGGCACTCCTCGATGCCTGGGCCTCCGGTTTCTTGATGGCGGTATCCCCCACTAGGTAGGGACCGGGGTCGACGGTACAGGAGGAATTAAGCCCCCCGAGGGTCCGGAGCTCTACCAGGTTCCGACCATCATCGCAGGCTGCTAGCCACGCCCCACATAAATTGGACAGATGTATATTGGGATTATTTTTTATTGTATTTGATGTTTGCTTAAAAATCAGTATGTATAGTTATATATTTATTTAAGTGTGTTAGAAGATATAGTTGAATGAAGGCTTTTATTTACTATTAATTGGTTAAATATGTACTAAGAAGGTGTATTTTCTAAAAAAATCATATAAGGTGTAGTTTATTAGGCATGATTATTTATTCTGCGTAAAAAGGTAGGGCCCGATTCACAGAACTAACTGAAGGCAAAATCCTAAACTACCATTTTGGTATTCACAGAAGGCACTTACTCATTTTGGTATTCACAGAAGGCACTTACTCATTTCAGTATTCACAGAAGTTAGGAGTCCTAACTTTAGGACTCCTAAATGCCTTCTGTGAATACCGAAAGTCTTAAAATTAGGATTTTTCCCAGTTTAGTAGTAGTATAGTTAGGATTCCTAACTTTAGGACTCCTAAATGCCTTCTGTGAATACCGAAAGTCTTAAAATTAGGATTTTTCTCAATTTAGTAGTAGTAAAGTTAGGACTCCTAACTTTAGGACTCCTAAATGCCTTCTGTGAATACCGAAAGCCTTAAAATTAGGATTTTTCTCAGTTTAGTAGTAGTAAAGTTAGGAGTCCTAACTTTAGGACTCCTAAACTGAGAAAAATCCTAATTTTAAGACTTTCGGTATTCACAGAAGGCATTTAGGAGTCCTAAAGTTAGGACTCCTAACTTCTGTGAATACCGAAGTGAGTAAGTGTCTTCTGTGAATACCAAAATGAGTAAGTGCCTTCTGTGAATACCAAAATGGTAAGTTAGTTCTGTGAATCGGGCCCGTATAGTTTAATAATATTGCATTATTATAGATAGTGTGGTAAATTGAGGTACAATTGTGCTGTTTGCAAATTGATCATATAAGGTGTTGATAATTATGAATCTGTTATTAGTTAGTACAGTTTCTGCAGTTTTAAAAATCCTTATTAAAAAAGTGTTCTTTATTACTGTTCTTCATTAAGTCTGTTGAACAGGTATAGTTTGATGAAGTTGCATATTTGTAGATTTAAAGGACAATATATAGCTGCAAAGAAAGTCAGTACATTTTATTCTTCCTGGAATGTAGTAGTTAGTATGTCATGAGTCAGGTTTCTGTTTACATTATATTTATATTTGTATGAATTAATGATAGGTATCTAATATATTAGAGGACTGCAAAGGTGGTGAAAATGTGATTTTATAAGTGTACGAGAAGTGATTTTGTGGTTCTATAATGTGTAATTTCTTAGTTAGTATATAAGTAAATGTGCACAATGTATGCGGTGCTTTAACCCCTGCAGACTAGTGATTTACTCCTGCAAAAATTCAATCAGTAGCCATGCAGATAAGAAATCACAATGTCATTCCCTGTCCGATCCTCCTATCATCCTGACAGCACCATGTCTTTATCTACTCTCTGTGCTGAAACACAAGCACTTAAAAACTCACCCTCCTGCCAACTACCAGCACTCTCACTATCTAGTCACTGTCCATACACCTGTAGAATACCTCAGGCATTAAGATACATAGTGTACAGTAAAATGTGTGCAATGTATGCAGAATCCTAACCCCCTGCAGACTACTGATTCACGCTTCCAATAACCAGGTAGTATTTATGTAGTGCCCCAATCAGCCGGTCAGTCTCTCTCCATTCCTGAATTTATCCTGACAGAAGCATGTCCTTATCTAATCACTGTGCCAACACACAAGCACTTAAAAACTCACCCTCCTGCCAACTACCAGCACACTCAGTATCTAGTCAGGGTCCATACTCCTGTAGAATGCGTCACACATTAAGACACATAGTGCTACAGTGAAATGTGTGCAATGTATGCAGGCCGTTAACCCCTAGCAGAGTACTCATTCACCCTTGGAATAAGCCAGGTAGTATTCAAGTAGTGCCCCAATCAGACTGTCAGTCTCTATCCACTCGTACAATCATACTGATAGAACCATGTCCTTATCTAATCTCTGTATCAACACACGAGCACTTATAAACTTTCTCTGCAGTCAACTACCAGCAGTGTAAGTATGCAGTTACTATACATGCACTTGTAGAATGACTCAGGTATTAAGACACGCAGTGTACAATCAAATGTGCGCAATCTATGCAGTCCTCTAACCCCCTGCAGAGTACTGATTCACCCTTGCTATAAGGCAGGTAGTATTCATTTGGTGCCTCAATCAGACTGTCAGTCTCTGTCCACTCCTGCAATCATACTGTCAGAAGGATGTCCTTATCTAATCTCTGTGCCAACACACAAGCATTTATAAAGTATCTCTGCAGTGAAGTACCAGCAGTGTAAGTATCCAGTCACTATCCATGCACATGTACAGCGATTCAAGCATTAAGAGAAGCAGTGCTACAGTCTAATGTGCACAATGTATAAAGGCCTGTAACCTCAAGCACAGTACTGATTTATCCTTGCAATAAGCCAGGTAGTATTCATGCAGTGCCACAATCAAACTATCACTCTCTGTCCACTCCTGCAATCATCCTGACAGAAGCATGTCCTTATCTAATCAATGTGCCAACACACAAGCACTTAAAAACTTACCCTCCTGTCAACTACCAGCACTCTCATTATCTAGTCACTGTGCATACACTTATAGAATGCCTCAAGCATTAAGACACATAGTGCTACTGTGAAATGTGCGCAATGTATGCAGGCCTGTAACCCCCAGCAGATTACTGATTCACCCTTGCAATAAGCCAGGTAGTATTCATGTAGTGCCCCAATCAGCCTATCAA
Source organism: Triturus cristatus (assembly GCF_964204655.1). Taxonomy (NCBI): domain Eukaryota; kingdom Metazoa; phylum Chordata; class Amphibia; order Caudata; family Salamandridae; genus Triturus; species Triturus cristatus. The sequence goes on along the minus strand of NC_140581.1, from coordinate 1,107,800,998 downwards.
TCTCTGTCCACTCCTGCAATCATCCTGACAGAAGCATGTCCTTAACTAATCTCTGTGCCAACACACAAGCATTTATAAAGTCTCTCTGCAGTGAAGTACCAGCAGTGTAAGTATCCAGTCACTATTGATGCACGTGTACAGCGATTCAAGCATTAAGACAAGCAGTGCTACAGTCTAATGTGCACAATGTATAGAGGCCCGTAACCTCAAGCACAGTACTGATTCATCCTTGCAATAAGCCAGGTAGTTTTCATGCAGTGCCACAATCAAACTATCACTCTCTGTCCACTCCTGAAATCATCCTAACAGAATCATATCTTTCTCTAATCTCTGTGCCAACACACAAGCACTTATAAACTTACCCTACAATTAACTAACAGCACTCTAACTATACAGTCTAGGTATCCTCATGTCTATTCCATATACTTCTCCATCACTTATCAACCACTATACATATCCTTTTACTCTGCCAATACCAGCAGCATCTTCTTATCCTATCACTCCGCCAATACCGTAAATGGACCATGTATTCTACTTTCAGCACTGTAATCATTCCAATTACTAGTAATGTATTTATAGAGTGGCTTAACTACTAATACAAGTACACCTCATTTTTTCGTCTTTCAATGCATGCTGCATTCCACAGCACACATTGAAGGACAAAAATGCCTTTAGTGATTATTTTTGTGCAGGAGGTGTCCCTTCCTGCACAAAAACAATCTCCCCACGACACAGACATCCTTGCACCTTATCTAATCTTTGTGCCAAAACACAAGCACTTATCAATCAATCAATCAATCAATCAATCAGGGGTTGGTGAAGTGTGCTACTCACCCGCACGGGTCTCAAGGCGCTGGTGGAGGGGCAGGTCTAGCAGCTCCGATCAGTTGAAAAGCCAGGTCTTGAGTGCCCGTCTGAAGGTGAGTAGGGTATTCGAGCGTCTTATTTCAACTGGGAGAGCGTTCCATGCTGTGGCGGCGGTGTAGGAAAAGGCTCTCCCTCCGGCTTTGCTTCGGTGGATGCGGGGGACCTCTGCCAGGGCGAGGTCGGAAAAGCGAAGGTTCCTCTTGGGTTTGTGGAAACACATTTGGTCGTTGAGGTATTTGGGTCCGATATTGTTCAGGGATTTGTACGTGTGCGTAAGTAGTTTGGAGGTGACCCTCTTCCCAATGGGGAGCCAGTGGAGCTCTCATTGGTGCGGCATCATGTGTTCCCGGCATGGTAGTCCTAAGACGAGCCTGGCGGCGTTATTTTGGATGGTTTGAAGTTTGCAAAGTAGTGATTTGTTGATTCCGGTGTAGAGTGAGTTGCCGTAGTCGAGCCTGCTGGTGATGAGTGTGTGTGTAATGGTCTTTCGGCAGTCTGAGGGGATCCATTTAAAAGTCATTCGTAGGGTGCGGAGGCAGTTGAAGCTGGCGGAGGCAATAGCGTTGATTTGGTGGTTCATGGAGAGTGAGAAGTCGAGGATTATGCCGAGGTTCCAAGCATGGTCTGTTGGGGTCGGAGGGGGGCCGAGGGAGGGAGGCCACCAGGAGTCATCCCAGGCTGAGGGGATCGGTCCTAAGATGAGAACCTTGGTCTTTTCGGAGTTGAGTTTGGTCTTCTCCAGATGCCATTTTTCTTCACAGTTAAAGAAAAACACCAAAAAAAACAAAGAGGTTGAAGTTGGTGAAGAGATGCTTCTCTGAAGATGGTCAAAGAAGAATGATGAAAATGGGTCCTTCAATAGTTACAGTGGGAAACTTTATAAACCAATCAAATCTTTTTTTTGGAGGTCACATGGGATCCGCGCACCCTGCGCTTACGAAGCACGCACCCGACGCGACTTCGCGAAAATATATTTAAAAGTGATATAACTTTATTATAAGTAGAAATATATTATTTTTATGAATACCTTAATCTTTACCCTACCCAGAGAAAGGAGTGATGCGCCACCCGTTTGTATTGTAAGATGTTTGTTCAATAAGTCTTATAGTCTTTGTTAAGTTGTCATAAACAGTCTTTTATTGCAAATCAATCCAAAATAAAGGAAATTGTCAGCCAACGCGGTTCGTTCATAACAATGAACTTCTTCAGGGCCCCCATTTTTGTGCATAGTAGCGTGTCTCATACTAATGCGCATATTTCGTTATTAAATGCACAAACGCTACGATACCTCACGCTGAATCGTCGCTTTCTGCCCCACACTGCTACTTGCCGTTCTTTCTGTATTATCTAACGACTTCTAACCAGAATCCACGGGACACCACTTTAGGATTGTGTAACACTCTTTTATACATGTACGCCCTTTGAAATTTTAGGCCACAACTCGCACTTAGTCCCCCCGCCACAGCCATGTATTCGGCCACCTTTTACTGAAGCATCACTACATTTTCAGTGTCTAGCGTGCTTATACCCTGTCTACCATTAGCAGTATATCAGACCATTACTTACATTTGGTGTTTTCTCCCGCCAAATCTACCGCTTGCTAGCCCTTATCATGGAGGCTCACACAGCCACATTGTACAAGCTTACTGTTACTTTAATGCATCCTAACTCTATGGTATGTACTTCTTTTGTTGTTTTCACTTACTTGGGGACATCAGGTCCCAATGCTAAGCCCCTTAGCCCCCTTAAATCGTTCAGCATTATCTAAGGCTAGGAGTTTATAAGGAATCCCTGGCAAGTTAACATTCTAACCTGTGACATCTACAGTGCCCCCCCCCTTTTTTCCACCCAGATGTATAAGGTGTCAGACCAAAGTGTGTGTCCACACCTGGTGGGGCGGCACTCTAGGTGCTTTATCCAGGACACACCTTTTGGGGCAACACACCTCCATTTAGGGCCTTGCAATGTAAGCATCTACGATTGTAGTGGCAATGTTTTATAAGAATGTAATATTTTTAGCAAATAAACACCATGTTCACATAACCTGTATTTCTTTTTCCTGTCTCCCTAAACCCACATAACCCACCCAATCTGGCTCACCCCTTACCGCACTCCTGCTTCCCTCCCCTCTAACCACCGTTTGACTTGTGCCCCACAGGCACTAATAACCCCATCACTCCATCCTCACTGTTACCCCTTTCCAAACTCACTTCTGTGTCACCTAAGTTCTGTGTCATGTATATTATCTACTGGCGGTCGCCAGTAGATAGTTATAGTTAGGACCGTGTTTCAATAGGAAATCTGCAACATTCTATTTGGAATAACTTTGGCGCCGGTTGACGAATCCTCGCGAAATTTTCAAAATAGGTGGGGCGCTCCGCTCCTACCCTGAAAGTCTCGGGGGGATTCGTCAAGGGGGGGCTGAGAAAAAAGGGGGGTCCCAAAACGCGTTTTCCCCATGCAATTTTCCATAGGGACCTTTAGTCCAAGGTACAGCCCGAACGGCTGAACAGAATTACTTGAAATTTGGCAGTCCTCAGGTCAGGGATGTGCCTTTTGCAGGTCTGGTGTCAATCTGTTCAGTAGTTCCTGAGAAAATCAAAAGTAAAATCATATATATATGTGGGCGGAGCCTAACCACACATCTCATCCTGAGATCTGATTGGCTGTCAGCACTTCATCCAAGAAGTGTTGGCAGCAATCTTGGGACCAATATACATGATAGCACCTCATTAAAAAGCATTGCAGTTAATAGAAGGTTTTAAGACTTTAGTTACATTATAAATCATTTGTTGATGGTACCATACTCATTTTAGGAATTGTGGTATGTTCTAAGGTGATTTCACCATGTGAAAAAGCCTTCTGCTGGGATATCATGATTGAGAGAAAAATATTTTCTCATGCTTTTCCCACAGAGGTTTGGAAGGTGATCTATAAGCTAAGCTGAGAGCTTATTTTCTGTAAATTCACATTATCTTTCTCAGTCATGTGAGAATGAAGTCTGACATTCTCAGTAAAACATGTACATCCAACAAGGGCAGAGACTATCAGTTGATTCCTTTGTGTTCTACTGCAGTGTTGGACCCGGCCTCGCAGAACGGCCCGCCGTGCACCCGCACCACCGAAACCTGGTACCTGCCGCCCCAACCACCCGGCCCAGCCGGTCCTTCCTACCAGAACACCCACACCCGGCCCGGACATCCCCGTCCATGGCCTCTCTCCTTTCGGCCACCCCGGGCCCGCAGGCCCACTTCATGCGTCAAGATGGCCGCCCGGCCCCAGCGCGACCCTGGCCTAGAGGCGCCACTCCGGCTGGAGGACATCACACTTCCCGGGGGATGAGAGAGGGAGGAGCAGTTTCTATCGCACCTCTGGACTCCCCTGGGACGATGGGTTTCGATCGGCCCTCCGGCCTCCCTGAGAGCTGGCTCCACGCCTGCTGGGTGTCTGGGACTCCTCCCGGCCCGGCCCTGAACGAGATCAAAAGACAATAGCAGGAAACCCCGACAAGCGACCCCCAGGTGACAAGACCCCTGCCTCGACCGACCCCGGACATCAAAGAGGGGTCGACCTATAACAGGGGGTGCTTCGGGTCGGTCCGGAGATTCGACGCTGGAACAACGTAAGCCTGCTGAGTGACTCGCGGCTCCTGAAAGATCGTAACATCTCTGAACTTGCGCCTAAGCCTGCTGAGTGACTCGCGGCCCCTGGAAGATCGTACCACCTCTGAACCTGTGCCTAAGCCTGCTGAGTGACTCGCGGCTCCTGGAAGATCGTACCACCTCTGAACCTGTGCCTAAGCCTGCTGAGTGACTCGCGGCTCCTGAAAGATCGTAACATCTCTGAACTTGCGCCTAAGCCTGCTGAGTGACTCGCGGCTCCTTGAAGATCGGACACCCCTGAACCTGTACCTGAGCCCGCTGAGTGACTCGCGGCTCCCCCAGACTCTCCCGGTCCCGCCGGACCCCGACTACGACCCCGTATCCCCCGGCTCGAGGATTGTGAGCTGTGCGCCGGGTACGTCCCTGCTTGAACTTTTGCCAAAGACTGTCCCGCTACCCCCCTACCTTTCCGAGACTCTTGAACCCGTGAATACCTTGTACATATTTGCCGTGATAACCTACTTGATAAAGATTGTTTCTGAGAACAACCGGTGTGATTACTCTGTGTCGTGTGGCGCCAGAAGTACGATCCTAGCTGCGAGATTCCTCCCCCTGGGGAGTCTCCCGCCAGTGCCCGGCTACGATACTTTGAGGGTGGGTCTCAGGGTAGTCAGGACCCCCTTTCCGGGCTCCTCTGAGGTCGCCGTCTAACATTGGTGGCAAGCGACGGGATTCGGGCCCATCACCTAGAGATCGTACCGTGAACAACGGACGCACCACCGACAAGGATGGCAGAAGGAAGCGCCATGAGCCCCGCAGAAACCAACGCCAACAGGGTGTTCCAGGTGGAGCATCTAGAGGAATATACACACAAGGAGCTGAAGCAGTTTTGCAAGGAACTTAAAATCGCTACCACTGGTCTCAACACAAAGGAAGATTTGCAGAAAGCACTGAAAACCTGGGTGGAGACCGGAGCCTCCCGCCCGGAAAGCACGGGGGAGCGCCCCGACGAAACCGAACCTCCCCAAAGTGAAAGCAGCAGCAATCAGGTGCGAGGAGGTGTACCAGACGGGGGCTTCTCCCCAGAAGAACTCGCGGACAGAGAGAGAAGCCGCAATCATGAACTAGAGCTGGCCAAACTCAAAATTGAGGGCGAGTTGAAGCTAGCGGAAAAAAAGCTAGCGGTAGAACAAATGCGTGTGCAAGGCGAACTGGAGGAGAAAAAGCTCCAACGAGAGCATGAAGGAAGGAAGCTCCAGCTGGAGCACGAACGCAGCTTAAAGGAACTCGAGCTCAAGGCCCGAAACGAGGAAGGGAGGCCCCCAAGTAACCGAGAGGCGGTCTCCCCAGCGGAACAGAGGGTCCACATCCCGAAGGATGTGGTCAAGGAATATTATAAAAACGATGACATTCAGCAATGGTTTCGGGCCTACGAGGTCGCCATGACCTCCCATCGGATCCCAGAGAAGGACTGGGGGGCGGGGTTGTGGGGGCGGTTTCTGAGCGAAGGAAGGGACACCCTGCTCGACCTACCCCTCTCCCTGCAGACCTCCTACAGCCACATGAAAGAGGCTCTCCTCACAAGATACGGCCTCACCCCAGAAATGTACCGTCAACGGTTCCGGGACTGCAGGAAGATCCCGGGCACCACATGGGTGGAATATGTAAACTTTTTCAGTCGGGCCTTCGATGGGTGGACCAAGGGCAGCAAGGTCACCACCCTGGCCGAACTCACTGATCTCATGTTGTGGGAACATCTAGCTGCGAACTGCTTCGTAGAACTACGTCAGCATCTGCTGGACAGTAAGCTCACAGATCCCCGGAAGCTGGCTGTGGAGGCCGACCGCTGGACCAACACCCGGGTCTCCCGGGGCATGGTAGGAGAGTACCCCCGAACCAGTCAGGGACCACCCCGCCAGAGAGGGGGAGGGAACCAGGGAGGGCCGAGAGAGTCCCAGCCTAGCCCCCCGAAGACACCACCTCCACCTTTCCCGGCACCCCCTCCACCAGTAACCGGGCCCCCTGGGAAACGGGGACACCGGGTGACCGTCACATGTTTTCGCTGCCAGAAACCCGGGCACTACGCCAATGACCCAGAGTGCCCCATGGCCCCCCAAGTCCCCCCGACGAGACAGATAGCCAACGTAGCCCTGGGGGAGGGAGTAGAGGAAGCCGAGGAGTGGGAACCCGCAGCAATGGCCCTAGTATCCCTGGGAGATAGGGAGATGATCCCTGGTAGCCTCCTCCCCTCCAACACCCAGAAGTATGGGCAACTTGTCAAAATCAATGGCCACCAAGTAGAGGCCCTGCGAGACACCGGGGCCAGTATCACCGGTGTCCTCAGGCACCTAGTCCCCGAAGAGCAGATCCTCCCCAACGTCTTTTGCCCTGTTATATCCGCAGACAATCGAGAGAGCATGTGCCAGGTAGCCCTGGTGCCATTTGAGTGGGGAGGGGTGATAGGCAAACTCAAGGTGGCCGTAAGAACCTCCCAGCCGGTCGACTGCCTTTTAGGGAACGACCTAGAGAGTTCCCCATGGAAGCACGTGGAGCGTAAGGCCCACTTGGGAATGATGGGACTCCCCGAGTGGGTGTGCGCCACCACCCGCTCTATGTCCGCCCGACTCACTCCCCAGAGGGAGGTCGAGAGCACCCCGATCGAAGAGATCAGAACAGTCCCCGCCGAGGGTCCTTCCGTCCCCCCCTCAGAAGGGTCCGTCGCTAGCGATGAACCCACACCATCCGACACTGACCCAGTCCCTGAGTTAGGCGATCTACCCGAGTTGGCCCAATGGCGCCACGAGGGCGGACCCACTCGGGAAGAGTTTTGCAGGGAGCAAGCCACTTGTCCTTCCCTGGTCGGGCTGCGGCGCCAAGCCGAGGGCCAAGCCGCAGGGGACCAGACCGGGACGCACCGAATCTATTGGGAGAATAGCATCCTGTACAGTGAGCAGAAGTCGGTGGAGCTGGGATCGGGACGGGTACTGGTAGTACCCCTCCGCTTCCGAGATTTCCTCCTGGGTTTAGCCCACGACGTCCCCCTCGCCGGTCACCTGGGACAGGACAAGACGTACAACCGTCTTGTGACCCATTTTTACTGGCCTAAGATGAGAGCAGCAGTAGAGGCCCATTGCAAGTCCTGCCCCACGTGCCAGGCTAGTGGAAAGAGTGGAGGGAAACTCAAGGCTCCCCTCCAACCCTTCCCGGTCGTCAGTACCCCCTTCGAACGAGTCGGGATCGACATCGTGGGACCACTGGACCCCCCCACCTCCCAAGGCCACCGTTTTATCTTGGTCCTAGTGGACCACGCCACCCGATACCCAGAGGCTATCCCCCTGCGCACCATTACGGCCCCTGTGGTGGGCCGGGCCCTGATGGGGATCTTTTCCAGGGTGGGGTTTCCCCGCGAGGTCGTGAGCGATCGCGGCACTAATTTCATCTCAAAGTATATGACGTCCCTGTGGCAACAATGTGGGGTGTCCTATAAGTTCACTACCCCGTACCATCCCCAAGGAAACGGCCTAGTAGAAAGATTTAATAGGACTTTGAAAGGGATGATCACTGGCCTAGACGAACCCCTCCGGCGGAAGTGGGATGTCCTGCTCCCTTGCCTATTGTTCGCGTATAGAGAGGTCCCCCAGAAGTCCCTAGGATTCAGCCCGTTTGAGTTGCTCTATGGGCACCCCGTCCGAGGTCCCCTCAGTTTGGTAAAGGAAGAGTGGGAGGCGACACCCCAGACCACTCCCCGAGATGTGTTCCAATACGTCTTGGCCCTCCGGAACCAGACCAGGAAGTTCCGAGAACTGGCCGAGGCCAACCTGGAGGCGAGTCAAGAAGAGATGAAACGCTGGTACGACCAGAATGCCACTCTGGTTGAGTTCCAGCCGGGCCAGCAGGTGTGGGTCATGGCCCCCGTGAAGCCTGGCGCCCTCCAGGACCGATGGACTGGGCCGTACAAGGTGGTGGAGCGAAAGAGTCCAGTTACGTACTTGGTGGACGTCCAGTCGCCACGGGACCCCCTCCGGGTCCTGCACGTGAACCGACTCAAGCCTCACTTCGTGCGGACAGAACTGAGCCTCCTGCTGGCCACCGATGACGGGGCCGAAGATGAGTCAGATCCCCTCCCGGACCTCCTGTGTGTCAAGGAGCAGGATGGCTCCGTGGAGGGAGTGAACCTTTCCCCAGCCCTCACTGCCCAACAACAAGCGGACTGCCGCCAGCTCCTAAGACAATTTGCCGACCTCTTCTCTCTGACCCCCCGGGTCACCAACTGGTGTGTTCATGACGTGAACACCGGGGACAGCCCGCCGGTGAGACACCGAGCCTACCGGGTTCCTGACCGGGTCCGGGCCTGCATTCAAGATGAAGTCTCGAAGATGCTGACCCTGGGGGTGATTGAGCCCTCTGACAGTCCCTGGGCCAGCCCCGTGGTCCTGGTCCCGAAGGCAGCGGCCCCCGGTGTCGCCCCCGAGCTCCGATTCTGCGTGGATTACCGGGGGCTCAATGATGTTACCCGAGCCGATGCCCACCCCATTCCACGAGCCGACGAACTCATTGACCGACTAGGGGCAGCTCGGTTCCTCAGCACATTCGACCTCACCTGCGGATACTGGCAGATTGCGCTCACCGAAGGGGCCAAGGAGCGGTCCGCTTTCTCCACCCCCGACGGGCACTACCGCTTCCGCGTGATGCCCTTCGGGATGAAAAATGCCCCGGCCACTTTCCAGCGACTGGTGAATAGGGTCCTGGCCGGGTTGGAACAGTTCAGCGCGGCATATCTAGACGATATCGCCGTCTTCAGTTCGGAGTGGAGTGGGCATCTCCAGCACCTCCGGAGGGTGCTAACCGCCCTGCGCCAGGCAGGCCTCACAATAAAAGCTAGCAAGTGCCAGATCGGACAAAGCTCCGTAGTCTACCTGGGGCACCGGGTCGGGAGCGGCCAGGTAGCCCCTCTACAACCAAAGATCGACGCCATCCTGGCCTGGGAACCACCAATCACCCAGACGGAGGTCCGAGCCTTCCTGGGACTCACAGGATACTACCGACGCTTCATTCGGGGATATGGCAGCCTGGTCGGCCCTCTCACCGAACTCACATCTAAAAAACAGCCAACGAAGGTGCAGTGGACGGCTGCCTGCCAGGAGGCTTTCGATGCTCTAAAAAAGGCCATGTGCACTGCTCCCGTCCTCCGGGCTCCCGACTATGCCAAGGAGTTCCTAGTCCAGACCGATGCCTCCGAACATGGCATTGGGGCCGTCCTGTCCCAAGTGAATGACCAAGGCCTAGACCAGCCCGTCGCCTTCCTCAGTCGGCGGCTGCTGCCCCGAGAGCAGAGGTGGAGCACCATAGAGCGCGAAGCCTTTGCCGTGGTCTGGGCACTCAAGAAGCTACGACCCTACCTGTTCGGCACGCATTTCAGAGTCCAAACTGACCATCGGCCCTTGCGGTGGCTCATGCAGATGCGGGGAGAAAACCCCAAGCTACTGCGGTGGTCAATCTCCCTCCAGGGGATGGATTTCACCGTAGAACACCGCCCTGGTACGGGCCACGCCAACGCTGACGGCCTCTCCCGGTTCTTCCGCCTCAGCGAAGAGAACCCCCCAAGATGATGGGCAGTTCTCTCCGGCTTTCAGCTGGGGGGGACGCGTGTTGGACCCGGCCTCGCAGAACGGCCCGCCGTGCACCCGCACCACCGAAACCTGGTACCTGCCGCCCCAACCACCCGGCCCAGCCGGTCCTTCCTACCAGAACACCCACACCCGGCCCGGACATCCCCGTCCATGGCCTCTCTCCTTTCGGCCACCCCGGGCCCGCAGGCCCACTTCATGCGTCAAGATGGCCGCCCGGCCCCAGCGCGACCCTGGCCTAGAGGCGCCACTCCGGCTGGAGGACATCACACTTCCCGGGGGATGAGAGAGGGAGGAGCAGTTTCTATCGCACCTCTGGACTCCCCTGGGACGATGGGTTTCGATCGGCCCTCCGGCCTCCCTGAGAGCTGGCTCCACGCCTGCTGGGTGTCTGGGACTCCTCCCGGCCCGGCCCTGAACGAGATCAAAAGACAATAGCAGGAAACCCCGACAAGCGACCCCCAGGTGACAAGACCCCTGCCTCGACCGACCCCGGACATCAAAGAGGGGTCGACCTATAACAGGGGGTGCTTCGGGTCGGTCCGGAGATTCGACGCTGGAACAACGTAAGCCTGCTGAGTGACTCGCGGCTCCTGAAAGATCGTAACATCTCTGAACTTGCGCCTAAGCCTGCTGAGTGACTCGCGGCCCCTGGAAGATCGTACCACCTCTGAACCTGTGCCTAAGCCTGCTGAGTGACTCGCGGCTCCTGGAAGATCGTACCACCTCTGAACCTGTGCCTAAGCCTGCTGAGTGACTCGCGGCTCCTGAAAGATCGTAACATCTCTGAACTTGCGCCTAAGCCTGCTGAGTGACTCGCGGCTCCTTGAAGATCGGACACCCCTGAACCTGTACCTGAGCCCGCTGAGTGACTCGCGGCTCCCCCAGACTCTCCCGGTCCCGCCGGACCCCGACTACGACCCCGTATCCCCCGGCTCGAGGATTGTGAGCTGTGCGCCGGGTACGTCCCTGCTTGAACTTTTGCCAAAGACTGTCCCGCTACCCCCCTACCTTTCCGAGACTCTTGAACCCGTGAATACCTTGTACATATTTGCCGTGATAACCTACTTGATAAAGATTGTTTCTGAGAACAACCGGTGTGATTACTCTGTGTCGTGTGGCGCCAGAAGTACGATCCTAGCTGCGAGATTCCTCCCCCTGGGGAGTCTCCCGCCAGTGCCCGGCTACGATACTTTGAGGGTGGGTCTCAGGGTAGTCAGGACCCCCTTTCCGGGCTCCTCTGAGGTCGCCGTCTAACATGCAGCTTCCCAGAGTGTTCCAAAGAACAACTAGAGCGCTAACAGTCCTACTTATGATAAACGTATGGCACACCTGAAGACATCTTGCTTGGATTAAAGTGATAACTCTTAAAACATTTAATTTAAAAAGGAACAAAATGAGGGGGTTCATTTTTCCATAAAAAGTATGATTAGTGCTGCAGAAAGAAAAATTAGGGCACATTTTGAGTGACTTCTCAAATCCTCTTCTATTTCATTAAAAAATTCTGACATGCAGACTGAAACATGCACTTTCAATACCAGCAGCAGTTTTCCCTGGTGAGCAGGAGCTTTACTACAGTGATCAAATGAGCAAAAAGAATGCTAACATTCTGAATTTATTGCAAATGTGTGACACATCTGAATGCCTTTGGAATCAAAGTAAAAAACTGAAAGTAGTTCCTACTGAGGAGACTGCAGTAAATGAGGAACTTAGAAAACTTCATAACAAATAAGTCTGCCAAGATGGCCACCAGAGACAAAGGAGCCCAAATGTAGCCCAAAAATCACCCAGATGTAGCCCAAGTATAGCCCAATGACAGAATGTCCCAGAGTGTTCTTAAAAACAACTAGAGCGCTTACTGTCTTCATTATGACAAAAGTATGGCACACCTGAAGCCATCTTGATTGGAATAAACTGGTAACACTTAAAACATTTAATTTAAAAAGGAACACAATGAGGGGGTTCATTTTGCCATAGAAATTATGATTAATGCTGAAGAAAGAAAAAGAGGGCACATTTTGAGTGACTTCTCAAATCCTCTTCTATTTCATTAAAAAATTCTGACATACAGACTGAAACATGCACTTTTAATACCAGGAGCAGACTTCCATGGTGAACAGTAGTTTTACTACAGTGATCTAATGAGCAACTAGAGTGCTAACATTCAGAATTTATGGCAAATGTGTGACATATCTGAATACCTTCATGATGGAATCAAAGTAAAAAAAATGAAAGCATTTACTACTGAGGAGACTGCAGTACATGAGGAAATTAGGAAACTTCATAACAAATAAATCTCCCAAGATAGCCAGCGGAGACAAAAGAGCCCAAATGTAGCCCAAAATCACCCAGATGTAGCCCAAATATAGCCCAAGGACGGAAGTGTGCAAAACACTTATTATTTTGTGTTTTTGCAGTGTTATATAGTGCAGACTTGTCAGGTATTGGAGTGCTTTACATGAGCATTGGTTACATCACACAAGAACAAATTCATTTTGGTTGTAGACATGGGGAGATTAAGTGATTTGACCAGAATCACAGAATGTCGAGCTGAAGCAGAAACTCCAACCTGGTTCCCCAGTTGCAAAGTCTGCAGTTCTGGAAGTAACACCACATCCTCTCCCCTAAGTGCAACATTTAATCAAGTGGTCAACTGGATAAAAAAACATAAAGGTAACAAATAATTTAAAAGTGCTTTCTCGCTATTTGAAAACTCAGAAAATATGTCCTTATTTTAGTCTTTTGGAGCACTAACCATAATTTTGATGCCAATAAGACCCTCTCATATATGTAATTTCTAAAGGAAATGCTCTAGGTATTACAGTTTTGATTACATCAAGATGACGTCAGGCGTTCCACACTTTTGTAATAAATATAGAATGTTAGCAATCTAGTTGTTCATTAGTATACTGTTGAGAGGCAGAGGCCAGGGGCACGGACTCTGAAAATTGAAGGCAGGTAGGAGGGTGCAAAGGCAACAATTTAACCACACTGAGCAGGCAGGAAGGGCCGTGGTAGCACAACAGACTATGGAGGGCAGTGGAAAGGGGGGCAGGGGCAACAAACCAACAATACAGGACTTGCAAGAGAGGCTGTGGCAATGTAATAGACCATTGTGGGCAGAAGGAAGAGGCAATGGTAGTACAACCATACATGCCAACAGACCCGATTCAGCCAGGAAACGTCCAATGTTTTTAAGCTCAAATGGGCTTTATTTTATCTGTCTCCTGTCTACAATCTCCTCTTTTTCAATGTAACTCAAAGGGGAAAATCAATACCCCAGTTTTTTTTCAAAATCTCCCTCTTACCAAGTTCAAAATGTTCGCAAGTATGGTACATTGGATCATGGAAGGAAATGGGGTAGGGACATGGACTTGGATAACAGAGGACAGGAGGGACATGGAGAGGGGCACCAAACTGACCCTGCAGGGCAGGCATCAGGGTTTGCAGCAGCACAATACACCACACAGGGCATGCGGGACGGGAGTGCAGCACAACAATCCATAGAAAGCAAGAGGGAGGGGACAGGACCATGCACATGGACAACAGAGAACAGAGGGACAAGAGGCAGGACCATAATGGACAGACAGGAGAGAAAGCTGCAGCATAACAGACCATAAAGGGCAGGAGGGATGGATCAGGGGCATTACAATGGAACAGACAAGCCATGAGGGAGGGAGTAGGGGTCTGCACATGTAAACAGAGGACTGGGGGCAAGGGGGCAGGGCAGGAGCAGCAAGATAGGCATGGAGGTCAGGCAGGATGGGCACTAGAAGCAAGACACACCATGAAGAGCAACAATGAGACTGTGATGGCATACACACAGACCATGGAGGGAAGGTGTGAGGGGTTCAGGGGCAGCTAACTGACCACACAGGGAAGGTGGGAGGGGCCATGGCAGCACAGAAGACCATGCATGGCAAGTGGGAGGGTTAGTGGTAGCATAATGGCTATGATGGGCAAGAAGGAGGGTGCAGGGGCATGCACAAAGGACGATGGAGGATAGAAGGGAGGGTCAGGACCTGTGCACAGACAAGAAAGTTCAGGGGAATGGGCCTCACAACAGACCGCACGGGGCAGGCAGAAGGAGCAGTTGCAGCACAACAGACCAGGGAGGGCAGAAGGGTGTGGCAGTACAATGGACCATGTAGGACAGGAGGAAGAGGATAGGGGCATGGCATGTGGACAGGCAGGGTGGAGGTGGCAGGGACAGGTTACAGTCATCTGACAATCCTAGGCAGGTGGGAGGGGAGTGGCAGCTCAACAGAACACTCAGAGTAGATAGGAGTGGCAGGTCCATGGAACATGGTGGGCAAAAAGGATGGAGCAGGGGCATACACAAAGACATCGGAGGGCAGGGGGAAGGAGAATAGGGGCAGCAAGCTAAGCACATAGTTTAAGCAGGAGGTCAATGATGGGGCATAGAATTGGGCAATGGAGGGCAGGAGGAGTGGACTGGTACATCATACTAAATTGAGGGCAGTGGCAGCACATCAGACCATGCATGGCAGGAGGGAGGAGGCTAGTCCATGGATTCACACAACAGAGGAAAGGGGGGAGGGGGATGAGGCAGCAAGCTAACTGTTCAGAGAAGGCGGGTATTAGGAACTTTATTGTTTTTAAAACGTGTGTCTGTGCGAACTACTTAAAATATGAACAAGTGTGCAGCATAATCTCACTTTTATTCAGGAAGAAGAGGACGTTTGTGACTGTGACTCCGGGCTCACTTGGCAGAAACACCCCCTGACCCTCCACCCCCTATCACAAAATGTAATGCCCGTGAAAAGGGTAGGTGAACACAGTGTTATATAGAACATAGTCCTGAGAGCACGATTGAAAATGAAAACTAGATATATAGTGTATGGTATAAACTATGCACCAAAAAGTGTGATATAAGATGAACCGGCGTGAAATATAATATGCAATACATTGTGCGCAATGACAGATTCATTGGAGAGCGCGAGATAGCACAGGCACTAGCGCGTGCTATGCGATATGCGCCTTGGAGTGTAATATGCACAGGGCAGTGTTGTGTAACCTAACTAGTCTCTAAAGTTGTAATATAAAATATGTGCTGGGGAGTGTAACGTTGCATATGCACTGTGACAAAGATATGGATCCCAGATTGTAATATGTATGGCATAGCACTGTGTGTTATAACATAGGCATCGAGGAAGGCACGTTAGATGGGGCAATATAACCCGTGCGAAGACAAGTGTGGCATGACATATTCATAGAGTGCACATGGGCTAGTGTGTTACAGTGCACATGGGCTAGAGAGTGTCATAGCATATGCACTAGCTAGTGGAATACAACACAGAGGTGTGTGGCACTCAGCAGGCAATGGTGGGTGTAACACAGCATTGGGCTCTGCCAGGAGCGCGCTGTGACTCTCAAGTGATGTTCGTCCCCTTTCCAGAGAGTAAAATAAAAAGTATTACACATCCGGCAGTGGATGTGTGTTTTATTAACCGTGAGGGGGGTTTCTTGCATAGTTTTGGTCGAATTTTTGTCGAATCCCCTTTGAATGGCTTGGTGTGCATGTGTATTAAATGTGCCCGTCAATAGCTACC
This sequence comes from Triturus cristatus, assembly GCF_964204655.1. NCBI lineage: Eukaryota > Metazoa > Chordata > Amphibia > Caudata > Salamandridae > Triturus > Triturus cristatus. The sequence goes on along the minus strand of NC_140581.1, from coordinate 1,107,785,329 downwards.
CATGTTTGTATAAATAAACAACAAGGGTGTCTACCGGGATTAGGCACGGTAGGGCATCAGACATGTCAGAGCTTCACTAGTGGTGTAAATACATTCCACGTGGATTCATTGTATGCATAGTCGCCTTTTAATGAATAACACGCAAATCGTCATGGTGATAGGTACGTACGGTTTGTCCAGCATGTCCTAGGTGTGTCTATAAATATATATTTTTTTAAAATAATAAAAAACAGTGGCCGGCCCTGGGGATTGGGGTCAAAAAAATATAATTATGGAGACAGGCCCTGGGGGATGGGGTCATCAGGGCCAATAAATTAGAATAAGAAGGGGAACCACACAGCCCCCCTTCTTAAAAAATTAAAATAAATAAAAGACTGGCATCGTGCCGGAGGCCACGCCCCCTCCTTGCAGCACTCTGCAAACGTGCCCCCTGGCGAGTTGTAAGTTGGGGAATTAATTCCTCTTCAATACTAAGGGTCCCTGAGGGCCAACTAGCCCAACAGGCATCTCCAGTATGCACCAGGGAGCTGCGCTGCAGATAGGTGTTCTGAGGCCAAGCCCCTTTTTACACCTCTCTGCAACGCAGCTCTGTGGCGCTTACTGGAGGTACCTAGTGGTCTAGTTTGACCCTAGGGACCCTTAGGATTCAAGGGGACTTAATCTCTCAACTTAGAACAGCCACAGGGCGTGTTTACACAGTGGTGAAGGGAGGGGACGGGGCCTGAGGTGACGTGTGCAAACACGCACTATGGCACGTTTTAAATTGGGGATATAATTTTCCTTCAATACTGAGGGCCCCTGGGGGCTAACTAGCCCACCAAGTGCTTCCAGTAAGCGCCACTGAGCTGCATTGCAGAGAGGTGGTCCGGGCCGTGCCACTTTTTACACCTCTCTGCAACGCAGCTCTGTGGCATTTACTGGAGGTACCTAGTGGGCTAGTTGGACCCTAGGGACCCGCAGGATTCAAATGAACTTAATCTCCCAACTAAAAACGGACACAGGGCGTGTTTACACAGTGGTGAAGGGAGGGGACGGGGCCTAAGTTAACGTGTGCAAAATCGCCCTGTGGCCTGTTTTAAGAGGTAGTTTTAATCCCCCTGCCCTATTATATACTAGGGGCTTACAGAGGAGGTCATGCTAATCACAGGGGGACCCCAACGCATAATGTTCCCTAGTGTATGTAGGTGTTTTCACTGTATTCTAAGTGTCTTTTAACATAGCACTGGCTCTAGGACTGGTTAGTCAGACTCAGTTACCACCAGTATCCGTCTGAAAAAGTTGAGGGTACAGGATGATTTTGCAACAAGGCTTCTTTCTGCTCTTCTTTTTGTTCTTTCTGCACGTTATCCTTCTTCCTGCACTTTTCTTCGTCTTTGAGGACTTCTGTTGCTTCTTTCTGCACTTCTGTTTTTTTCTTTCTGTACATTTTTTCTTCTTTCTTCACATGTCCTATCTCTGTAGGCATAGTTAGAAATTAGCATTTAAAAAACCTTTGAAATTCACAGAAAAAACCATAGGTTTCAGGCACGTTATAGTTAGGAATTAGCATTTAAAAAACCTCAGAAATTCACTGAAAAAACCATAGGTTTCAGGGGTGTTATAGTTAGCTGGACTTTTCACTTGTACAAAACCATTGAAATTCCCCCGTTATAGTTAGTTCAGCTAACTATAACTCGCGCGCCCGCAATGCACTGCTGATGACGTCACATAAAACATCACTCATGACATGGTCAGTGACATCACTCATGACATCACTGATGACATCTCAAATGACATCACTGATGACATCACTGATGACATCATCCTTGTGATAGAGCGGCAGACCTCCCCTCACCCTAATATAACCTTTGATACACACATTCAAAAATAGAGACTAAACTTTTCAAAACAATGGACATACCAATACCAGTTATAACAACCTCTTCAGTAATTCTAAGATCCACATACACATCCACTCATTCACCAACAGTCCTATACAGTCACTCATACATGTATTCACTCATCATATGTACTCATACACCTATACATCCTGTTACACAATGCCACTCATCCATAGAGTTACTCACACACATAGTCACTCATGCTAATAAAGAATCACACATACATTTATTTGCATATGCAGTTATACACACACCACCGCACTTACTTCTACGGAAACTTACACATACATAGTCTTTTAAACAATCACTTATAGAAACACATACTTATTCATACAGGAACTCTTTCAATCTCTCACTCTCACATATACTCACTTATATACACCAATAGTCACATATACTAGTTTAAAACATATGTAGTTACTCATTAAGACACTATTGAGACAGTCATTCACTCACTAACACACCCACACACCCATACACACACTCATCCACCCATACAGCCCTGCACACATGCTGTCTTCAACACATACAAAGAGTGAGTCACTCATTCATGCACCTATGCACTACATAATACCCCCCACCGAACCATGCAGACACTCAGACTGATACTCAAAAAACCAACTAATAACCTATATAGACACCCATGTAGCTACTCACCAACCCATGCAGCCACTTATACACAAAGTGAGAGACTGATACAGATATTTACATATTTAAACATTACTCACTAAGCCATGTATTCACTATGATACACTTAATCAGTCAGTTACACAATCAATTTTTCAAAAACAAATCATCCATTTAGACACTTATATACCCATTTATTCTTCCATCGACCTTGAGATATACATATATAAAACATATTTAATTTTCAGAAAAACACACATTCACTGGATGATGAGATTATGCAACGTACAGATACGGACAACGGCGAACACAGTGACCGCACTACACTGCTATGTTCCCTTTATGTGAAGATTTTCAACAATTATTCAGGTTGGGTGTGCATGAGTTACTCCAGCACCTGCTGTTGTTTGGTGCTAACTGCAAAGCAGAGAGTTGCTGAACCCAGAGAAAGGAGTGATGCCCCACCCGTTTGTATTGTAAGATTTTTGTTCAAGTCTTAAAGTCTTTGTTAAGTTGTCATAAACAGTCTTTTATTGCAAATCAATCCAAAATAAAGGAAATTGTCAGCCAACGCGTTTCGTTCATAACAATGAACTTCTTCAGGGATGCAAATTTCAATATAAAATACATAAGTATATGGACAGACATACATATATATATATATTCACAGAAAAAACCATAGGTTTCAGGCACATTATAGTTAGGAATTAGCATTTAAAAAACCTCAGAAATTCACTGAAAAAACCATAGGTTTCAGGGGTGTTATAGTTAGCTGGACTTTTCATTTGTACAAAACCATTGAAATTCCCCCGTTATAGTTAGTTCAGCTAACTATAACTCGCACGCCCGCAATGCACTGCTGATGACGTCACATATTACATCACTCATGACATGGTCAGTGACATCACCCATGACATCACTGATGACATCTCAAACGTGCAGAAAGAACAAAAAGAAGAGCAAAAAGAAGCCTTGTTGCAAAATCATCCTGTACCCTCAACTTTTTCAGACGGATACTGGTGGTAACTGAGTCTGACTAACCAGTCCTAGAACCAGTGCTATGTTAAAAGACACTTAGAATACAGTGAAAACACCTACATACACTAGGGAACATTATGCGTTGGGGTCCCCCTGTGATTAGCATGACCTCCTCTGTAAGCCCCTAGTATATAATAGGGCAGGGGGATTAAAACTACCTCTTAAAACAGGCCACAGGGCGTTTTTGCACACGTTAACTCAGGCCCCGTCTCCTCCCTTCACCACTGTGTAAACACGCCCTGTGTCCGTTTTTAGTTGGGAGATTAAGTTCATTTGAATCCTGAGGGTCCCGAGGGTCCAACTAGCCCACTAGGTACCTCCAGTAAGTGCCACAGAGCTGCGTTGCAGAGAGGTGTAAAAAGTGGCACGGCCTGGACCACCTCTCTGCAATGCAGCTCAGTGGCGCTTACTGGAAGCACTTGGTGGGCTAGTTAGCCCCCAGGGGCCCTCAGTATTGAAGGAAAATTATATCCCCAATTTATAACGTGCCATAGTGCGTGTTTGCACACGTCACCTCAGGCCCCGTCCCCTCCCTTCACCACTGTGTAAACGCGCCCTGTGGCTGTTCTAAGTTGAGAGATTAAGTCCCCTTGAATCCTAAGGGTCCCTAGGGTCAAACTAGACCACTAGGTACCCCCAGTAAGCGCCACAGAGCTGCATTGCAGAGAGGTGTAAAAAGGGGCTTGGCCTCAGAACACCTGTCTGCAGCGCAGCTCCCTGGTGCTAACTGGAGATGCCTGTTGGGCTAGTTGGCCCTCAGGGACCCTCAGTATTGAAGAGGAATTAATTCCCCAACATACAACTCGCCAGGGGGCGCGTTTGCAGAGTGCTGCAAGGAGGGGGCATGGCCTCCGGCACGATGCCAGTCTTTTATTTATTTTAATTTTTTAAGAAGGGTGACCCCATCCCCCAGGGCCTGTCTCCTAATTATATTTTTTTGACCCCAATCCCCAGGGCCGGCCACTGTTTTTTATTATTTTTAAAAAATATATATTTATAGACACACCTAGGACATGCTGGACAAACCGTACGTACCTATCACCATGACGATTTGTGTGATATTCATTAAAAGGCGACTATGCATACAATGAATCCACGTGGAATGTATTTACACCACTAGTGAAGCTCTGACATGTCTGATGCCCTACCGTGCCTAATCCCGGTAGACACCCTTGTTGTTTATTTATACAAACATGTGTAGCTATTGACGGGCACATTTAATACACATGCACACCAAGCCATTCAAAGGGGATTCGACAAAAATGCGACCACAACTATGCAAGAAACCCCCCTCACGGTTAATAAACCACACATCGACTGCCGGATGTGTAATACTTTTTATTTTACTCTCTGGAAAGGGGACGAACATCACTTGAGAGTCACAGCGCGCTCCTGGCAGAGCCCAATGCTGTGTTACACCCACCATTGCCTGCTGAGTGCCACACACCTCTGTGTTGTATTCCACGAGCTAGTGCATATGCTATGACACTCTCTAGCCCATGTGCACTGTAACACCACCCCGTGAATATGTCATGCCACACTTGTCTTCGCACGGGTTATATTGCCCCATCTAACGTGCCTTCCTCGATGCCTATGTTATAACGCACAGTGCTATGCCATACATATTACAATCTGGGATCCATATCTTTGTCACAGTGCATATGCAACGTTACACTCCCCAGCACATATTTTATATTACAACTTTAGAGACTAGTTAGGTTACACAACACTGCCCTGTGCATATTACACTCCAAGGCGCATATCGCAAAGCACGCGCTAGTGCCTGTGCTATCTCGCGCTCTCCAATGAATCTGTCATTGCACACAATGTATTGCATATTATATTTCACGCCCAGTTCATCTTATATCACACTTTTTGGTGCATAGTTTATACCATACACTATATCTAGTTTTCATTTTCAATCGTGCTCTCAGGACTATGTTCTATATAACACTGTGTTCACCTACCCTTTTCACGGGCATTACATTTTGCGATAGGGGGTGGAGGGTCAGGGGGTGTTTCTGCCAAGTGAGCCCGGAGTCACAGTCACAAACGTCCTCTTCTTCCTGAATAAAAGTGAGATTATGCTGCATACTTGTTCATATTTTAAGTAGTTCGCACAGACACGCGTTTTAAAAACAATAAAGTTCCTAATACCCGCCTTCTCTGAACAGTTAGCTTGCTGCCCCATCCCCCTCCTCCCTATCCTCTGTTGTGTGAATCCATGGACTAGCCTCCTCCCTCCTGCCATGCATGGTCTGATGTGCTGCCACTGCCCTCAATTTAGTATGATGTGATGTACCAGTCCACTCCTCCTGCCCTCCATTGCCCAATTCTAAGCCCCATCATTGACCTCCTGCTTAAACTCTGTGCTTAGCTTGCTGCCCCTATTCTCCTTCCCCCTGCCCTCCGATGTCTTTGTGTATGCCCCTGCTCCATCCGTTTTGCCCACCATGTTCCATGGACCTGCCACTCCTATCTACTCTGAGTGTTCTGTTGAGCTGCCACTCCCCTCCCACCTGCCTAGCATTGTCAGATGACTGTAACCTGTCCCTGCCACCTCCACCCTGCCTGTCCACATGCCATGCCCCTATCCTCTTCCTCCTGTCCTACATGGTCCATTGTACTGCCACACCCTTCTGCCCTACCTGGTCTGTTGTGCTGCAACTGCTCCTCCTGCCTGCCCCGTGCGGTCTGTTGTGAGGCCCCTTCCCCTGAACTTTCTTGTCTGTGCACAGGTCCTGACCTTCCCTTCTATCCTCCATCGTCCTTTGTGTATGCCCCTGCACCCTCCTTCTTGCCCATCTGTACTGCTCGATTTTCCCGGCTCTCTTGTGATTAAGGGGACTAATGTGACTTCAGTCACTTTCCATCCAAGTCTAAGGGTTAGAGTAGTGTATAGGGCCTATTTATTAGGCACTTCGACATGATCCTGTGTTCTTCCCCATAGATTAGGGTTTGCACATATATCCTAGAGGATAGATCCGTTAAGTATTAGGGGTAATCTGTTCTATAGTGAGGGTATTTCATGGAGTCGTGCTGAATCCAGGCCTGGTAGGCCTTAAACGGGAGAGACTCCATCTTTCTTTCCTCTCCGGCAGCTTGGAAAGTTTCTAGGTCGAGGGTGATGTTTTAGTTATGAGGTGTTATTCGCTTGGAGAGAACCGGTTCAGGCCGGCCCTTATCGAAGGATTGTATTTTTCTTCATGCCGAAGACACTACATCAGGCCGGCCGGCTGGGAACGTGTCCTTGGTACGGGGAGGTACAAGAATTTGGTGGGCGGCAGGTTACGGGCTGGAATTTTCCATGAGAAAATGCACCTCTATATTAGTGAAAGTCTGAGGCAGATACTGGCACTTGCTTTTTAGTCCGTAGGCGGCACCTGGCCGTTAAGCAGTAAAGCTACTACTTATTCCAGGGAAGACAGATGACAAACTTGAAGGTGGAGAAAAACCGAGAGATAGATATTCTTCTAACAGAGTAGCCAAAGAAAAGAGAGTAGCCGATGAGGAAGAGGTCCCAGTGACTCGGAGAAGGAGAAGGGAGTAGATCCGTGACTGCGGAGGTGTGACTTCCAGGCGAAGCCGAGGCACAGACGAGAAGGGAACCTAGATGACCATTGAGTGCAGGCTACATACGACCAAGGTGATGTCAACCCCTTTATTATTAGAGTGTACAACTTAATCTATCACTTTTCTTTGCAGGTCATATGTGATAAATATAAATACGTCTATCCCGTTTGGGACCACAATTTGCCGTGCTGCCGACCTCGACTTTTTGACGGCCGATTTATAAGTTCACGCATGAAATACCTAGTGCACGTTAATGAACTCTTTCGAATGATTCAGACGCCTGTAAATTCCCTCCTTGATTACCCTATTCACGATCTCGCGTACAACCAACCAAGATACTCACCTCGAGCATTTTATTACACAACAACCACGCCACCTGATTTTACCTGATCACTGAATCACGACCACTTGGCTTTAAGCCTTCTCACTTTTCTCGTCTATAATTGAGATATCACCATACTCGCCTTGCATGCGCTACGACCAGTTCCATTATAAAGACTAATTTAAATCCTCTCTCTCGTGACAAACCCTACCGACGCAATATCAACTCATCACCCTGATGCCCATGACCCGGTACAAACCTGTAAATATATAACTTTTACTTATTTACACACCAAACTTTAATGTTTTGTTGGCCCACAATGTGTCATATATACGTTTCGTCATTGCCGTTCTTCACCAATGTATACTTTTTTGGCACTGTTATTTATTCACTCTCGTGTTCCATACTCTATGACTTGTCGAAAATTTCATACCGTTACGCGTATGTGGATCACATTACATTTACCCTGTAAATTGATACAAATAACGTATTTTTCTCGATATATGACAATGTTTCTGTTTATACACTCGAATGATCTGTGGCATATGGAACCTTTGACTTCTTTGGTCTTGATGACCTCCATTACGTCCTGTGATTCTTCTTTCTCTAATATGGACATGCACAATATTGTATTGTATCCTATAATATGTCACACACTGTACCTTTAACTTACTTATTCTTGATACCTACTGTACCGTCCACACTAACCCTCACGTGACCTCTCCAAATAATTAAAACAAACCCCCCTTCTTTTTTCCTTTGGCTTTCTTCTATAAAACGCACTATCCTTTTCCCTACTAATTCTCCGCTGTTAAACATTACTCCTAAATGTGTATCTTATTGTTCTTTCTGTTTTCTTCTCCCATTAACGTTCTTACATTTTGACTCACTGGCCTGTTTTCTCTTTAACTCTTGTGCTTAACATGTCATATGCATTCGCATATCCCAAATGTTTTTTACCTACCCTTAAAATGAACAGCCCTGAAGAAGCCCCAGGCCTATAGGCCATGTAGGGGGCGAAACACGTGTTGGCTGTGCCACCCCTTGGTTTTTTCTCATACCCACCCCTATGTATGAGTGCAAATAAAGGACTAGCTCACGTTTAAATCAACTTGCTTTGAATTGGAATTTTTTCCTCCAAGAATCAGAATACACTAATCTTGCCTTGACAACCCATCAGAACTTTTGCTAAAACTAGGGGGATAGGGGTTTCCCCCTGTCATTGGGCAAGAACCAGTACCTCTCGACTAACGCTTATTACCTGGCGAGTAAGGGATAGGGGCCTTTCTCCCCTCTTCCGAAGAAAAACTTTACCATAAGGCCATATCCTCGAAAACCGATAAGCTTGAAATTCTGTGAATAGATACTAACAAACACCACCTACCAGGTGACATCGGAAAACTTGTAAAATACATCAAATACAGAACCCATGGCATCGTGCCAAGACCGACGAGCACAACGTTCAACAAGGATTGAGGAAACTTTCTCAACTGAACCTCTAACCAATAGGAGCACAACGTCCAAACCAAACCCTACATCAGCAAGAAATACATTTCAAAACTTGGAACGCGCAGTAAAAAGAGAAACCAGCAAATGGTGGGAAGCAGAATCTTTAAAAAAATACCTTGAAGCAGACCGAATCCCACGGGGGTTAAGAATACTAATCTTTCCCCCTTCAGACTCCACCAACCCTCAATACATGAAGAAATGGGAGGAGAACCTTAAAGAATGTTCTAATAACATGATCAGACAACTCATAGATCATGCAGAAGAGGAATACAATATAGCAAAAACTGAAGTTGACTCATTAAGCAAACACATAGAGGATTCTAACTGGGGAGAACTCATAAAGAAGAACTACGAGATCCTTAATCAAATCATTGACGAATACGAAGAGGATATCATAAAAAGAAAGAATCGTAAATTCAGGAGAGACCAACTTGACTACCAATTCGGAAGAGTGTACACTTTTGCCAAAAAGTACGACACGAAACCACAAGATACTCCAAATACGAACAATTCTGAGCAATACCCAGGAACCACTACTAGCTCTGACATCGACTCACCTGCACCGGCATCGGAAAGTGAAAATCCAAGATGCAAGGTCAATTTTTTAGAGGAAGTACTACGTTACCGACTCGGTATGAAAGCCTCAAACACCACAAATACTACAACCATGGGAGGTTCCCAACAATTTGGACGCCAACAGACACCAACAATCGGCGTAACTACGAGATCCAGAAAAAAGGAGATGGAAAGAAGAACATAATGTCCAGCAACCTAATAAAAAATCTATCCCACATCCAACTGTCCGAAAACGAAACCAGCATACTCAACAAAGGACTCTCATTCTGCCCAACTGCCCAATGGTATTTGACCAAAACACAAATAGATCTCTTCAAATTCATTCGCAAACTAAAACTCAAGGTTTTCTTTGCAGACAGGGACATAAGACAGGAAGCGCCACTCATAGCTACCACTTCGGAACTATCAATCCAAGAACTAGAAAATGTGGATTTACTAACTCACCTGAGCGAGGAAGAAAATGACTCAGATACACTGACCACAACTGCGCTGGAACTAGGAATTGAAACCAACATTTCCATAGACAGCAAATTAACCAAGAAATCTACCTTCCTACCACAACTACCGGCAGGGAACAACATAGATGCCTTTCACTTAGCAGTTACACGTGATCTGGAAAAAGAATACACTAAACACCAACGAAAATTAAAATACCTCCCACATAACACCACTCCAGAAGAGAGGAGAGCGATAAAACAACTAAAAGACAGGAAAGACCTGATTGTGAAAGAGGCTGACAAAGGAGGAAACCCGGTCACAATACACATTGATGACTACATACTAGAAGCAAATCGACAACTTGGGGATAACACCTGTTACGAACTTCTCACGAATGATCCAACCGCAGACATCCTCAAATCCATTAAAACCAGACTTGACAAATGGTATACCTTGGGACTTATATCCCAATCAGAAAAATCATTCCTGTACATACCGTACCCCACCATGCCAACCCTCTACCTCCTTCCCAAAATACATAAAGGCACCTACCCTCCACCAGGAAGACCCATCATAGCAGGAATTAATTCGCCCTGCTCACGAATAGGAGAGTACGTGGACAGAAAACTACAGGGACTAATGAAAGAAATACCGTCTTTCATCCAAGACACAAAAGACATTCTGAACAAACTCCAAGATATAACGTGGGAACCAGATTTCATACTAGTCTCTATTGACATTGTCAGCCTGTACACATCCATCGAACACCGCGATGGACTAACTGCAGCACAACTCTCATTATGGACACAATCAGCCAACTTACTGGAATGCAACAAAATGACTCTTGAAATGCTGAACTTCTGCTTGGAAAACAATGTCTTCAGCTTCAATGGGAAGATATACAGACAGAGACGCGGGACAGCTATGGGAGCCAAATTCGCGCCGCCGTACGCATGTATCTTCATGAGCCACGTGGAAAAATTCTGGCTGTGGGACCATAACTTCGCCGATTTTACCTCACACATAATACTCTGGCGACGATACATCGATGACATTTTATGCATCTGGCAAGGAGATGAAACACTTCTAAAAAGATTTCTGGAAAAACTCGACCAAAACCCCTGGGGAATCAAAACGACTCACACTTTCTCCAAAAAGGAGGTCAATTTCCTGGACGTTACTCTTTATGTCAAAGACAATACGTTACAAAGCAAACTTTACAGAAAGGACACTGCAGCTAATTCCATCCTGCGAGCTGACAGCTTCCACCCACGTCACAACATCAAAAATATCCCTAAAGGAGAACTTCTGAGGACCCGCAGAAACTGTAGCGAGGATGAAGTCTTCGAAACCAAAGGGAATGAGATCATATCAAGACTATCCGAAAGAGGATATGAGAAGTCCACACTTAAAAACACCATGACAACAGTATCAAAGTTAGATCGCAAACAGATGTTTACAACTGATGGTAAAAGAAAAAATAAGAATGACTCAGCAATAAGATTTATTACAGACTACAGCATTGGTCATCACCAAATCAGGCAAAGCCTGAAAAGACACTGGCACCTGCTACAACACACTCCAAATCTAGCTGATGAAATCAAAACCTATCCGGAGATAACCTTCAGACGTGCCCCGAACCTAAAAGACATACTGTGCAAATCAGAATTTGAGGATAAACGCAAACAAGTTACCACCTTTCTAGACAGACCGCCAGGATACCATACCTGCAAGAACTGTAGTGTCTGTAAACTGAGCCGCGACAAAACCAAAAAGATACCAATGACACAAGGAAAAGAATTCACAATAAAAGAATGGATTGATTGCAATAGCAAATTTTGCATTTATGTGATCCTTTGTCCATGCAACCTACCATACATCGGGAGTACAATCCGACCCCTACGTATCCGGATACAAGAACATTACCGTAATATCCACAAACACACATCCGGTCACCCCCTGACGGAACATTTTGCAGACAAACATCAACACAAAAAGGATTTCATCTTCTATGGACTGGAAATTGTACACCAGACCAAAAGAGGAGGAAACCGAGAACTGAGACTTCGCAGACGCGAAAGCGAGCTGATCATGAACTTCAAAACAACTGAACTAGGACTCAACAAAGATGCAGAAATGCATGTATGGCTGGGAGATGACTAATTGTATTAACTGAATGTCCACCTTTTCTGATTGTTTTTTCTCCCTAGGGTGTGAAACCATTATGATTAACATCCCTATCTTAAAACCTAGAATTTCCTCTCATTCCCCTGGAAATGTGTCTGAATAGTATTTTGTACAAAATCTACACTATATATCCAGAACCATTCCACAGTCCGACCCTTGGTATCCCCTAGAATTTCGCTTTATATTTCTACGCACCTTCTTGAATGGCCAATGATCCATTGGCCCCTTTCAACTCAACTAAATCCTTATAATTTTTCTTACTAGAAACTTTATTTGTCCTTGACTACTAACATGACATTTAAACGGCCAATCTACCTCCCCCGTCCCCTTCCCTATCCAAAATGGCGCTCCCGCACGAACCAGGCCACTTCCGGGTCCCGACCCGGATGTCCTTCCATGAGCCCCGCTATTTACGCTGCCTCCGCTAAGCGCACAAACAGAACTGAATGAAACAGAACACTCGTACCGGGCATTAGCCAAGATTTGAGGTAAGCATTGCAACGAAGCAGTTACTCCCGTCGGCTTTACCTCCTTCTTTGAACTAAGGATTTCTTTTCTCCTTTTTGATCCCCTCCCCTTAGAATCCGACTATATCTTTCTAGCACATCGTGGAAACGTCCATTTTCAGTAATACCCGGTAAGCTCTACTCTGCCCTTCCTTGCCTCTAACGCTTAAATACCTCACTCGTCACGAATACCATCACTGTAAAATATAAATCTGCACGACCACAATACTCGTATTTTGTTATACTTTTAAATTTAAAATTAAACACGCACAGTGAAAACGCCTCTCTGATCACGTCTTGCTGTAATCACGTCAAGTCTTGTCACCACTGTATTATCAGTTTCTACTTAACTTCATCATTCAAGAGCACGCTAAACCTTTTACATATGCCCTCACAATACCGCGCCACGTAAATATAAATACGTCTATCCCGTTTGGGACCACAATTTGCCGTGCTGCCGACCTCGACTTTTTGACGGCCGATTTATAAGTTCACGCATGAAATACCTAGTGCACGTTAATGAACTCTTTCGAATGATTCAGACGCCTGTAAATTCCCTCCTTGATTACCCTATTCACGATCTCGCGTACAACCAACCAAGATACTCACCTCGAGCATTTTATTACACAACAACCACGCCACCTGATTTTACCTGATCACTGAATCACGACCACTTGGCTTTAAGCCTTCTCACTTTTCTCGTCTATAATTGAGATATCACCATACTCGCCTTGCATGCGCTACGACCAGTTCCATTATAAAGACTAATTTAAATCCTCTCTCTCGTGACAAACCCTACCGACGCAATATCAACTCATCACCCTGATGCCCATGACCCGGTACAAACCTGTAAATATATAACTTTTACTTATTTACACACCAAACTTTAATGTTTTGTTGGCCCACAATGTGTCATATATACGTTTCGTCATTGCCGTTCTTCACCAATGTATACTTTTTTGGCACTGTTATTTATTCACTCTCGTGTTCCATACTCTATGACTTGTCGAAAATTTCATACCGTTACGCGTATGTGGATCACATTACATTTACCCTGTAAATTGATACAAATAACGTATTTTTCTCGATATATGACAATGTTTCTGTTTATACACTCGAATGATCTGTGGCATATGGAACCTTTGACTTCTTTGGTCTTGATGACCTCCATTACGTCCTGTGATTCTTCTTTCTCTAATATGGACATGCACAATATTGTATTGTATCCTATAATATGTCACACACTGTACCTTTAACTTACTTATTCTTGATACCTACTGTACCGTCCACACTAACCCTCACGTGACCTCTCCAAATAATTAAAACAAACCCCCCTTCTTTTTTCCTTTGGCTTTCTTCTATAAAACGCACTATCCTTTTCCCTACTAATTCTCCGCTGTTAAACATTACTCCTAAATGTGTATCTTATTGTTCTTTCTGTTTTCTTCTCCCATTAACGTTCTTACATTTTGACTCACTGGCCTGTTTTCTCTTTAACTCTTGTGCTTAACATGTCATATGCATTCGCATATCCCAAATGTTTTTTACCTACCCTTAAAATGAACAGCCCTGAAGAAGCCCCAGGCCTATAGGCCATGTAGGGGGCGAAACACGTGTTGGCTGTGCCACCCCTTGGTTTTTTCTCATACCCACCCCTATGTATGAGTGCAAATAAAGGACTAGCTCACGTTTAAATCAACTTGCTTTGAATTGGAATTTTTTCCTCCAAGAATCAGAATACACTAATCTTGCCTTGACAACCCATCAGAACATATGTGATATGTATTATGTTCTGTGAGCGTGTATGTAGTGACTAAATAAAGTATCCAGTTTGTAGTGAATCAACATGTGCTGCGTGTTCTTGTATAAGAGGGTAGCCTATTCTTCTAGTCAGCTGTGACTTGATATGAACAGATGTTAATCCTGATCAGGTAAGTGGTAGCTGAATAAGGGAGAAAGGAGCCCCTCGAACTGGGGAACAGGTTGTGCTCAACTAGCAGTCTTTGTGTGATCTGATACATAGTAAAACTGGTTCCCTTGTTGTATGTCGTGGTAATTATAGGATGAACTTGTGCTAAGGCTGCCGTCTGGGCAGGAAGTCCTGGGTCCGTTTGGGACCGCGAGGCTAAGGCTGCCGTCTGGGCAGGAAGTCCTGGGTCCGTTTGGGACCGCGAGGCTGAGGCTGCCGTCTGGGTAAGAAGTCCTGGGTCCGTTTGGGACCGCGAGGCTGATGCTGCCGTCTGGGTAGGAAGTCCTGGGTCCGTTTGGGACCGCGGGGCTGAGGCTGCCGTCTGGGTAGGAAGTCCTGGGTCCGTTTGGGACCGCGAGGCTAAGGCTGCCGTCTGGGCAGGAAGTCCTGGGTCCGTTTGGGACCGCGAGGCTAAGGCTGCCGTCTGGGCAGGAAGTCCTGGGTCCGTTTGGGACCGCGAGGCTAAGGCTGCCGTCTGGGCAGGAAGTCCTGGGTCCGTTTGGGACCGCGAGGCTGAGGCTGCCGTCTGGGCAGGAAGTCCTGGGTCCATTTGGGACCGCGAGGCCGCCACTTGTATTATAAGAGGTCTTGATATATATATATATATATATATATATATATGAGTAGGAATTCCCTGTCCTTAGGTGGTATGTATATATGTGGTTTCTTAGGTGTGAATAGACCCTAGGGAGGGGGTAACGTTCTGGCTGGGTTAGAGAGGCTCTGTTGAGCGGGTTCTATCTGATCCGAAAACCCAAGCAGAACATTTGGCGTCAAGAACCGTTTACGAAACCTGTGTGCGTTGTGGTTGTCTTGTGTTTGCTTTCGGCGCGTGCGTGGTTTTGTTTGCATTTTATTTTTGTATACTTGTGTATATAGTTTTTATTTTTCTTCTTTCTTCTTTTCCTTCTTTTTCTTTTCCACGATGTTTTCTAGAAGATCTAAATCTACTTTTAAGTTGCCCGTTGATATTCCCGGATGGGATTCAACGCCTTATGAAGCCTTGGCCCGTGAGTGGGCTGATTCTACTGGTTTGAGTGAGAATTGGAATTCTTCTTTGGAGCTGGCGGAGCCGGCTAATGTGATTACTTGTTTGCAGAAGGCACCCGTATCGAAGGGTGAAGAGATTCCCATTTTGGGGCGCAGAGGTTGGATTGTTCTGTCTGCGTATCGGATTCTACATGAGAGATTGTTGAAATTACAGATATCTCTTAAAGATGTGGAAGCGCACTTTGTTGAGATTCAGAATTCTCATACTTTGTTGCGGTGTCAAAATAAGTTGCTTGCTGATAAGATGGAGACTTACCAAACTATTGCCGAAAGGGCGGCTGTGCGAATTGCTCATTATAAATACAAGAATCGGCGTGGTCGGGTTTCGACGCGAAAGGTGCGTCTGGTCGTGGCGAAAGCCGGACTGGATTGGAATCCTGATGAATGGGATGGTAATATCTGGAATTCAAGTGATTCTTGTTCCTCGGGTGAGGAGTCTGCCAAGCGCGAGTCTTCTCGTTCCCGTCATGATTGTAAGTCTGCTTCTCGCACCTCTGATGGTGCACCCCGTGATTACGCTCGTTCTTCGGGTGGGATCGATACCTCTTACACTGATTATCCCTCTACGAGTACTGATCGGGCTCCTTGTGATGCTCGTCCCGCGGTCTCTGCGCGTCCAGTTTTTCGTCGGAAGTTGCAGCAGTCTCCCGCTGCTCCGCAGGGTATTTCTTTGGACTCTTTAGAGGACTTTACTCAACAGGAAATTAGTGATATTTTGCAGCGATTTCGGCAGCGAGCTGGTGAGACCTTGCTCACATGGATGGTGCGCCTTTATGAACTGGGCGCTGCTGGCATTATGTTAGATATTGGCGATTGTTTAAAGTTTTGTTCCTTGAGTTCGGATTCTACTGTACAGGATCATTTTCGTAACTATAATGGTGGTGGTCAAATTTCTTTACTTCAATTGGCGACTGAGGGTTGTAATCAAAAGTATCCTACTGAGTCTGATTGGCCTGTGAATGACAAACCGTGGTATACTTTGCGCGACGCTGCACAACGTCTCAAAGAGGAGGTGATGAAAACGGCAATTTTTTTGGGTACTGCTGACAGGTTGCTTGATGGTTTGTTGACATCTTCTGTGCGGAATCGCATTATTCGGTCTTCCCCTGTTGCCTATAAGCAGGTCATGATGACTTTATTGATTAATCAGACTGGTAATATGTTATCTACGGTACTGGAGTCGGTACGCCAACTCGGTGAGTTGGGTGAGTGGTTTAAACCTGAACGTCAGTCCCGGCCTGACACCCGTACTCCTGGTGAAAATAAACTTACTAGGCGTGATATCTTTTCTGGTCTTCTAGCTGATGGTGTGCGTAGGGAGGACATTGACGGTGAGACTACCTCTCGTTTGTGGGAGTTGTTTCGCAAACGTGGTTTGGATCGGAAGGAGGGTGCCCGGCGTGTTCGGACCACTGAGTGTGATCGTGGTGGTTCTGACGGTAGCGGTGATGACGACCGCCGTGGGCGCTCTGTTCGTCGTGATGATCGACGTTATGTACGTGATGTGTCCCCCCGTCGAGAGAGAGACAGGGAGAGAGAGGGGGAAAGAGAAAGGGGGAGAAATTATTATGTTAACAGCAGACGTAGAGATGATAGGGATCAATCCCCTGACTTGAGAAGGAGAGAGGATCGTCACAGTTTGGTCGATCGTAACCCGCAGTACAATGCTGAAGACTCGAGTCCGTTCCGTACGGGGAATGGATATGAACAGGAGGTACCGATACCTAAGAAACGTGAGAGCCTTTATCCTGATTTGTCCTGGTACACAGAATGCAGTAAGAATGACTAGGAAATAGGTCAAGCTCCGGTACACAGATGGGCTCACAGAGATAATAGACCCTATGTAGATATTGATATTTATTGGAGACATCGTAATATCCAAAGGGCCCGAGCATTGGTAGATACAGGAGCGGAGGCCACTCTTATTCATGGAAAATCAAAGAA
The DNA here is from genome assembly GCF_964204655.1 of Triturus cristatus. Classification (NCBI taxonomy): domain Eukaryota; kingdom Metazoa; phylum Chordata; class Amphibia; order Caudata; family Salamandridae; genus Triturus; species Triturus cristatus. The sequence continues at coordinate 1,107,767,710 of NC_140581.1, read as the reverse complement.
GTTTACAGGTCAGCCTTTTACTATTACCGGATTAGGTGGAAAAGAAACCCCTGCAGTTCAAACTTTGCTTGAAATGAGAATAGGTAGAATCCCTAGAAAAGAATATTCTGTACTAGTGGTGCCACTCTTAGAATTCATAATTGGAATTGATATCTTGAAAGGAATGACGTTGCATCTAGATGATGGATGTTACCAATTTGGAACCACGCATTATATATCGTCCAGACCTATACGGGTTGGTCGTTTAAGAATGCCTCCCATACAAGTTCCCCAGGCGACAAAAGTGGTTTGTCAGAAGCAGTATCGTATTCCAGGTGGCCATGAGGAGATTAGTACCACTATTCAGGAGTTGGTGGATGCAGGTGTTATAACCCCGGTTACTTCTGCTTGGAATAATCCTGTTTGGCCTGTACGTAAGAGTGATAATTCTTGGCGCATGACTGTTGATTATCGAGAATTGAACAAACACATGCCCTCTTTGACTGTTGCAGTGCCGGATGTTATTACCCTAATTGAAAGAATCCAAAAGCATCCAGGTACATGGTATGCGTCCATTGATATTGCTAATGCTTTCTTTTCTATTCCAATTGCCCCTGAGTGTCAGGAACAGTTCAGTTTTACGTGGAACGGGCGTCAGATGACGTTTAGGAGTCTTCCTCAGGGCTATGTGCATAGTCCTACAATATGTCACCGGCTGGTGGCAGAGCATTTGGCTGAGGTACCGGTTCATTCCCAAATTCACATATGTCATTATATTGATGATGTTTTGATCCAAGGCGATACACGGGAGGAAGTTCAGACCCAATTGGACAGGATCATTGAGTGCCTGCGTGGGAAAGGTTGGGAAATCAACCCAGATAAATTGCAAGGTCCGTCCCAGTCTGTAAAATTTTTGGGTATTAATTGGCATGAAGGGCACCGTGAAGTGATCCCTCAGGTTAAACAGAAGATTCTTGATTTTGCAGTTCCGAGGAATAGGAAAGAAGCCCAGAGCTTCATTGGCCTGTTTGGTTTTTGGCGCCAGCATATTCCTCATTTGAGTCAAATATTGGCCCCCTTGTACCGGGTCACGCGTAAAAAGAATGCATTTGAATGGGATAAACCACAGCAAGATGCGTTTAGTCTGGCAAAAGAAGCAATTCAACATGCTCTGGATTTATGGCCTGTACGTGATGGTGATGTGGATTTGAATGTGTCTGTACAGGGCCCTTATGCAAATTGGAGTTTGTGGCAGAAACAAGGCAGAAGTAGAGTACCGTTAGGTTTTTGGACCAAAAAGTTACCCGATGCTGGTGAGCGTTATACACCCTTTGAGAAACAGTTACTTGCTTGTTATTGGGCTCTGGTGGATACCGAGCAATTGACTTTGGGACATGATATAGTTTTGCGCCCTGAAATTCCCATTATGCAGTGGGTTCTGAGTTCGCCGAAAACTCACCGAATTGGACATGCTCAAGAGGCGAGTGTGATTAAATGGAAATGGTATATACAAGATAGGGCACGTGTGGGCCCGAAAGGAGTTGCTTCTTTACATGAGCAGGTGGCGCAAGCGCCGTCGACTGAGACTGAGAGTGAATGTTCCGTACCTTTAGCACAGGAGTCTCCTGTCAAGTGGGGTAAGCCTTTTGATGGTTTGTCCGCAGCGGACAGAAACCATGTTTGGTTCACGGATGGTTCAGCGAGGTTTATAGGGACGACACGGCACTGGAAGGCGGTGTCCTATAATCCGGTCACGCAGAAATTGCTGAGCACAACTGGTGAAGGTAAAAGCAGCCAATTTGCCGAGCTGTACGCTGTTTATCAAGTTTTGAAACAAGAGTTACCTGGTACATGTCATATTTTCACTGATTCTTGGTCTACTGCCAATGGACTGGCTGTTTGGTTGCCGACTTGGCATTCCCATAATTGGAAGTTACATTCCAAGGAATTGTGGGGAAAAGAGTTATGGCAAGAGATTTGGGAGATGCTCCCACAGAGTACTGTTACAATCTTCCATGTGGATGCTCACACCCCGATAGATTCTCTTGACAAATTTTTTCATAACATTGCAGATGAGAAATCTAAAATTGCTGAGGCAGTGGTGGACAGGCAAGATTCTGACATTGCGGGATTGGCGAAATGGGCACACCAGAAGGCAGGACATTTTGGAGAGAAGGCCACTAGCAGGTGGGCTGCTGATCGAGGAATTTATATTCCCCTAGATTTAATTAAAAATGTTATCTTACACTGTCCCGTTTGTCAACATATCAGACAGCGTAAAGTGCCCCAAATTGTTAAAGGTCATTTACATCGCGGAAAACTGCCCGCTCAAATTTGGCAGATTGATTACATTGGTCCACTTCCTATGAGTAGGAATTGTCAATATGTTTGCACTATTGTTGATACATACAGTGGCCTGCTGGTAGCCCTTCCCTGTAAGCAAGCTACCCAATTGAATACCATTAAAACATTAGAATTGATTATGATGTATTATGGTGTGCCATTCCAAATTCAATCTGATAATGCATCCCATTTTCGTGGAAGATTGGTACAGGAATTCTGTGCGGAAAACAATATTGAATGGATATTCCATATACCCTACTATCCACAGGCCTCGGGCCTGGTGGAGAGATTGAATGGCCTGCTAAAGGACCAGCTGCGTAAGTTAACAAATGACAAGTATAAGAATTGGCGAGACTTTTTGCCTCAAGCGTTATTGATTTTGAATAACCGTCCTTTCCTAAATGCTGAATCCCCACTTATGCGTTTGTTTCCTCCGAATGTTGATGCTAAGCCCAATGAAATAAGAGAGACTGTGATGTACTGGGAAATTACTCCTGGAGCTTTGGCTCCATGTAGAGCGACCCCAGGGTTGGCAGGTTTAGACTTGCATGCCATGGATGACACCGTTTTAAAAAGTAAGGATCGGGTCATCATTGCTACCGGTGTTGGTATTCATATACCACCTGGGAATTTCGGATTAATCGCCCCTAGATCGGGGCTGGCTGTAAAAGGCATTCAGGTGCTTGGAGGAATAATTGACAGTGATTATCAGGGAGAGATTAAGGTGCTCTTGCTGAATAGCAGTGAGGTTGACTTACTGATACACCGCACTGACCGAGTGGCTCAATTACTCATTATGCCTGTTTTCAGTGGTACATTAATGAAAGGCACTGCCCCAACTTTGCTAACTGTACGAGGCCAGAAAGGTTTTGGCTCTACGGATAACCCTGGGGCTAGGGTTTGGGTGCAGTCGCCTAAAAATCCCCCTGAACAAGCAGAGGTTATTGCCACTGGTCAGGACAATACCATTTTGGTTATGAGACCAGGGAAAGATAGCTGGGAGGCGGTCCCGGCTGACAAATGTTATTTACGAGAATGATTAATGCCTGTATTTGATTCTCTTTCAGATCATTCTTTGGACTGTTGCTGCAGGATGTGTCGGTACTGGACTCCTTTTGGGATGGTACGACGAGAAAGGAGGGATCCTGTCAACCCGGGATGAACTGAGAACCCGAGTGTTGCGTTCCTTCGCTGCGTGGGATTCATCATCGAACTTTTGGATATCATTAGCCAAGAGGGTGACTGATGCCCCTCACTTCTGTTTGACACCGATGAGATCTGTACATGATATTCTGGCGACCTGGCTGGTTGCTGTCCCTGCCTCGTTGGAAACCCTAATTCACATTTTTAATGTTTCAAAGGCTCGTCCCAATGTTCTCCTGGGTGATTTTGCTACCCATGTATATTGCCCTTTATGCACTGAACTGCCGAACGAGCCACCCCCCATCCAGTCCCAAATAGTTACCTATAATATCACACAAGGTGATTTATGCTTCTTTCTTACGTGTAATCCTAGTGCGATCTCTGAATGTCTACGCCTCAAACTAAAAGGCGCCACTTCATTTACCGCTCATGAACGGACTTTGTGCTTTCAAAGGACACCGACCACATGTGTTTCAGTTCAGAACAATATGACTTGCAATAGTTTGGTAGTTACCCCCAGTCATTATCGCACGATGTTACTACCTGCCGGATGGCTTTTCTCATGTGGTAATACTTCCTGGCCATATGTCCCTGCAAACATTTCCGGAGGCCCTTGTGCTATTACGAGACTCAGTTTGTTAATTTTTCATCACATCCGAATGCCAACTCTCGTGTGATTCGAGATACTGTGATGTTACAGGAGGATTGTGACTCATCTTTGCATTTATATTCCAAGTCTGAATACCTTAGCCTAGCTATTTCAATTATTGGTGTTCCTGCTCTGGCAGTTTATAATGCCAAATCCATTGGGAAAATGGCCTGTTGGATGGTGAAATCCATTAATCATACTTCTACAGTCCTGTCCGACATGTTACTAGATGCCCAGGGTGAACGTAGGGCCATTTTGCAAAACAGAGCGGCCATTGATTATCTTTTGCTTAAACATGGACATGATTGCTCCGACTTCGAAGGTCTCTGTTGTTTTAACTTGTCCGATCATACACAATCCATTCGTGCACACATTGACAAGTTGCGTGATTTAACGGAAGAAGTTAGAAAACACGTTGACCAGGGCTGGTTTGACTGGCTCTTTAATTGGTTGCCTGACGTACACATGCTACGTCAAACATTAGGTGGTATTCTGATTGCTGTTGCTGTTTTGATTTCTATCTGTTGCTTTATTCAGTGTATTCCTTCACTGCTTCAATTCTGTACACTCGGTACTAGACATAGATCAGTTAGCTTTGTTTCATATTATTCTTCCACAGATGTTAGCTCCATTTAATGAATGTATAATAGACTGAAGTCAAGGGTGAAATGTACTGCTCGATTTTCCCGGCTCTCTTGTGATTAAGGGGACTAATGTGACTTCAGTCTCTTTCCATCCAAGTCTAAGGGTTAGAGTAGTGTATAGGGCCTATTTATTAGGCACTTCGACATGATCCTGTGTTCTTCCCCATAGATTAGGGTTTGCACATATATCCTAGAGGATAGATCCGTTAAGTATTAGGGGTAATCTGTTCTATAGTGAGGGTATTTCATGGAGTCGTGCTGAATCCAGGCCTGGTAGGCCTTAAACGGGAGAGACTCCATCTTTCTTTCCTCTCCGGCAGCTTGGAAAGTTTCTAGGTCGAGGGTGATGTTTTAGTTATGAGGTGTTATTCGCTTGGAGAGAACCGGTTCAGGCCGGCCCTTATCGAAGGATTGTATTTTTCTTCATGCCGAAGACACTACATCAGGCCGGCCGGCTGGGAACGTGTCCTTGGTACGGGGGGGTACAAGAATTTGGTGGGCGGCAGGTTACGGGCTGGAATTTTCCATGAGAAAATGCACCTCTATATTAGTGAAAGTCTGAGGCAGATACTGGCACTTGCTTTTTAGTCCGTAGGCGGCACCTGGCCGTTAAGCAGTAAAGCTACTACTTATTCCAGGGAAGACAGATGACAAACTTGAAGGTGGAGAAAAACCGAGAGATAGATATTCTTCTAACAGAGTAGCCAAAGAAAAGAGAGTAGCCGATGAGGAAGAGGTCCCAGTGACTCGGAGAAGGAGAAGGGAGTAGATCCGTGACTGCGGAGGTGTGACTTCCAGGCGAAGCCGAGGCACAGACGAGAAGGGAACCTAGATGACCATTGAGTGCAGGCTACATACGACCAAGGTGATGTCAACCCCTTTATTATTAGAGTGTACAACTTAATCTATCACTTTTCTTTGCAGGTCATATGTGATATGTATTATGTTCTGTGAGCGTGTATGTAGTGACTAAATAAAGTATCCAGTTTGTAGTGAATCAACATGTGCTGCGTGTTCTTGTATAAGAGGGTAGCCTATTCTTCTAGTCAGCTGTGACTTGATATGAACAGATGTTAATCCTGATCAGGTAAGTGGTAGCTGAATAAGGGAGAAAGGAGCCCCTCGAACTGGGGAACAGGTTGTGCTCAACTAGCAGTCTTTGTGTGATCTGATACATAGTAACACTGGTTCCCTTGTTGTATGTCGTGGTAATTATAGGATGAACTTGTGCTAAGGCTGCCGTCTGGGCAGGAAGTCCTGGGTCCGTTTGGGACCGCGAGGCTAAGGCTGCCGTCTGGGCAGGAAGTCCTGGGTCCGTTTGGGACCGCGAGGCTGAGGCTGCCGTCTGGGTAGGAAGTCCTGGGTCCGTTTGGGACCGCGAGGCTGAGGCTGCCGTCTGGGTAGGAAGTCCTGGGTCCGTTTGGGACCGCGAGGCTGAGGCTGCCGTCTGGGTAGGAAGTCCTGGGTCCGTTTGGGACCGCGAGGCTAAGGCTGCCGTCTGGGCAAGAAGTCCTGGGTCCGTTTGGGACCGCGAGGCTAAGGCTGCCGTCTGGGCAGGAAGTCCTGGGTCCGTTTGGGACCGCGAGGCTAAGGCTGCCGTCTGGGCAGGAAGTCCTGGGTCCGTTTGGGACCGCGAGGCTGAGGCTGCCGTCTGGGCAGGAAGTCCTGGGTCCAATTGGGACCGCGAGGCCGCCACTTGTATTATAAGAGGTCTTGATATATATATATATATATATTACCTACTGGCGGTCGCCAGTAGGTAGTTATAGTTAGGACCACGTTTCCATAGGAAAACCTCAACATTCTATTTTGAATAACTTTGGCGCCGGTCGACGAATCCTCGCGAATTTCTCAAAATAGGTGGGGCGCTACGCTCCGCTCCTACCCTGAAAGTCTCGGGGGGATCCGTCAAGCGGGGGCTGAGATAAAAGGGGGGTCCCAAAACGCGTTTTTCCCATGCATTTTTCCATAGGACCTTTAGAACGAGCTACAGCCCGAACGGCTGAACAGAATTACACAAAATTTGGCAGAGAGGTAGTCCCTAGGTCAAGGAAGTGCCTTTTGTAGGTTTGGTGTAAATCTGTTCAGTAGATTCTGAGAAAATAGCCTTTAAATCAATATATATATCTGAGCCCGCTTACGGTACGCTTACCGTACGCTTACGGTAAGCGTACGGTGGCGTGCGCGAGCGCGATTCTGATTGGCTCTTAGATCTTAGTAAACATTCGAATCGGCCGAAACCAGGAAGCGGCGGCCGCCATTTCGTGTGTTTCACTCAGAAAAAAAAGAGAGATATCTTGAAAAGGGGGCAAGGAGGAGAGTTACAGACCCCCTAACATTTGTAAGGGGGTCAAAGAAGGACAGAAAAGTACAAAAAAAACATTTATTGATTTTAAAAAAAATCACGGGGTACGCGTACGGTAAGCTTACGGTAAGCGTACGGTAAAAAAATTAAAAATAAATAAATGAAAAGCAGATTTAAGAGTTTAGAAATTAGGGAGCTCTAAAAAGAGCTGTTGTGTTTATGAAGTCATTTTTTTAGTGGTACCTACAAGTAAGTACCGATGCAGAGTCTAAGGTTCAAGAGGAAGACTCTGTTCCCTTCATCATTGAAGTGCACACCATCTCCTCTATAAATGTCTTGCATGTCATAACGCAAGTTGTTGTGGTAAATGGCACCCATACCATAGTCACGGAGGAAAGCAGAAACAGATTTGTTGACGTGCTTTCTTGCTTTGTCAATCTGTGGACAGAAATGATTGGACCAGTTCCATTTTTGCCTTTGGCATATGTTGGAAAACACAAAGGCAGTTTTAGGGAAAAGTGTAAACAGTTGTGCAAAGGTGTCCTTCATAAGCATTTCCAGACCTACCCCAGTCAAAGTGCCTAGGTCATTGCCACCACAGTGCACTATTATGAGGTCAGGGTGTTGGATTTGAATGAAGGATTTCACCAATGGCATCAATTGGTGCCACTTTAACCCTCTCTGACCAATCCATTTAATGTCTACATTTGGCAAAGCAAGGTATCTCACCATACCTGTTTTCTCTGCAAACTTTTCACTCCAGAAGACATAGCTGTGCCCTACAATCCACACTGTGAACATCTTCAAAGGAGAACTGGATGCACTCAGGAGGTGTCTTTCAGTAGAATGGCAATATGAAAAGAAAGACAGTTTGGAAATGGAGGCATACATATTTTTTTCAAAACAAAAAGAACTGATTGGCTGTTTCATACCATTCTAGAATAAAAACTAGGCTGTATGTGTAAATTAATAGAAGCATGTTTTGTATTGGTAAAAAAAAATGTGTAACCAAAGAACAGTACTATGGATTTGCTGTTAGGTTTGAAAAGTCAAGCACTCTTGCTCTGTGGAATTGAAACATTGTTTGGCGAACTTCTGACCTAACTCAACACAGCAGTGTTCCATGAGCTGTTGCTATGGTAGCAGGCAGAAGTCAAGTTGGGGGAAGGGTACTAGGCAGAAGTCAAGTTGGGGGAAGGGTACTTTTGGAAAAGGGTTGGTTTTCAACCAATAGAAATGTGTGATTACATTTGAAAAAAAGGGGGAAGCACTGAGATTTGAAACTTACAAGTATATGTGTGGAAAAAAAGAGGGAAAGTTTGCCATTATCTGGTTCTGCTGAGAGGAGAGAGGTGAACACAACAGAGATCCTGGCTCTGATAATCTGCTGTTTGAGTGTCACATTTCTTTCACAACTAACTAATTTTAAAGGTGAGTTTACAGTTTGAGAGGGGATGTATGTGGTAACTTAAGAAATGAATAATAGAAATGGAAATTGTTTTTGTTGTAGTTACACATGGTGGTTTCATAATGTGTCAGTCTGTAAAAGTGATTTTCACTTGCCCCGAAAAAAAAAAGAGCAGTAAGTGTGCTTTCAAATTGGCAAAGAAATTTCGTTTTGAGACTAATGTGAAAACATGACTCTGTGTGCAGAGAGGAATTATAGGCAGAGATTTATTGCGTCTTGCTCTGGTGATTTCACAGTTGCATTAGATGGAAAGGGGGAGCGAATTTTTGGGGGAAGAAGCAGAGTCTTAGCACACACCCATGTGCTTGCCATGTATAGTCATGCACAGTATTTACAAGCGAGTGGGGTTTTCAGGTTTCAGTCTGTAATGCAAATACATTCAGCATCACTAAGGCTGGTTGCCCTTGCTGGAGTGTAGGCAGTCACCGAGAATACACATGGTGGTGGTCTGAAAAAACAGTTTGGACATGTGCATTTAAATAAATCAAAAAAAGTGGTTTCATAATGTGTCAGTCTGTAAAAGTGATTTTCACTTGCCCCGAAAAAAAAAGAGCAGTAAGTGTGCTTTCAAATTGGCAAAGAAATTTCGTTTTGGGACTAATGTGAAAACATGACTCTGTGTGCAGAGAGGAATTATAGGCAGAGATTTATTGCGTCTTGCTCTGGTGATTTCACAGTTGCATTAGATGGAAAGGGGGAGCGAATTTTGGGGGGAAGAAGCAGAGTCTTAGCACACACCCATGTGCTTGCCATGTATAGTCATGCACAGTATTTACAAGCGAGTGGGGTTTTCAGGTTTCAGTCTGTAATGCAAATACATTCAGCATCACTAAGGCTGGTTGCCCTTGCTGGAGTGTAGGCAGTCACCGAGAATACACATGGTGGTGGTCTGAAAAAACAGTTTGGACATGTGCATTTAAATAAATAAAAAAAAGTGGTTTCATAATGTGTCAGTCTGTAAAAGTGATTTTCACTTGCCCCGAAAAAAAAAAGAGCAGTAAGTGTGCTTTCAAATTGGCAAAGAAATTTCGTTTTGGGACTAATGTGAAAACATGACTCTGTGTGCAGAGAGGAATTATAGGCAGAGATTTATTGCGTCTTGCTCTGGTGATTTCACAGTTGCATTAGATGGAAAGGGGGAGCGAATTTTTGGGGGAAGAAGCAGAGTCTTAGCACACACCCATGTGCTTGCCATGTATAGTCATGCACAGTATTTACAAGCGAGTGGGGTTTTCAGGTTTCAGTCTGTAATGCAAATACATTCAGCATCACTAAGGCTGGTTGCCCTTGCTGGAGTGTAGGCAGTCACCGAGAATACACATGGTGGTGGTCTGAAAAAACAGTTTGGACATGTGCATTTAAATAAATCAAAAAAAGTGGTTTCATAATGTGTCAGTCTGTAAAAGTGATTTTCACTTGCCCCGAAAAAAAAAAGAGCAGTAAGTGTGCTTTCAAATTGGCAAAGAAATTTCGTTTTGGGACTAATGTGAAAACATGACTCTGTGTGCAGAGAGGAATTATAGGCAGAGATTTATTGCGTCTTGCTCTGGTGATTTCACAGTTGCATTAGATGGAAAGGGGGAGCGAATTTTTGGGGGAAGAAGCAGAGTCTTAGCACACACCCATGTGCTTGCCATGTATAGTCATGCACAGTATTTACAAGCGAGTGGGGTTTTCAGGTTTCAGTCTGTAATGCAAATACATTCAGCATCACTAAGGCTGGTTGCCCTTGCTGGAGTGTAGGCAGTCACCGAGAATACACATGGTGGTGGTCTGAAAAAACAGTTTGGACATGTGCATTTAAATAAATCAAAAAAAGTGGTTTCATAATGTGTCAGTCTGTAAAAGTGATTTTCACTTGCCCCGAAAAAAAAAAGAGCAGTAAGTGTGCTTTCAAATTGGCAAAGAAATTTCGTTTTGGGACTAATGTGAAAACATGACTCTGTGTGCAGAGAGGAATTATAGGCAGAGATTTATTGCGTCTTGCTCTGGTGATTTCACAGTTGCATTAGATGGAAAGGGGGAGCGAATTTTTGGGGGAAGAAGCAGAGTCTTAGCACACACCCATGTGCTTGCCATGTATAGTCATGCACAGTATTTACAAGCGAGTGGGGTTTTCAGGTTTCAGTCTGTAATGCAAATACATTCAGCATCACTAAGGCTGGTTGCCCTTGCTGGAGTGTAGGCAGTCACCGAGAATACACATGGTGGTGGTCTGAAAAAACAGTTTGGACATGTGCATTTAAATAAATCAAAAAAAATGGTTTCATAATGTGTCAGTCTGTAAAAGTGATTTTCACTTGGCCCGGAAAAAAAAAAGAGCAGTAAGTGTGCTTTCAAATTGGCAAAGAAATTTAGTTTTGGGACTAATGTGAAAACATGACTCTGTGTGCAGAGAGGAATTATAGGCAGAGATTTATTGCGTCTTGCTCTGGTGATTTCACAGTTGCATTAGATGGAAAGGGGGAGCGAATTTTTGGGGGAAGAAGCAGAGTCTTAGCACACACCCATGTGCTTGCCATGTATAGTCATGCACAGTATTTACAAGCGAGTGGGGTTTTCAGGTTTCAGTCTGTAATGCAAATACATTCAGCATCACTAAGGCTGGTTGCCCTTGCTGGAGTGTAGGCAGTCACCGAGAATACACATGGTGGTGGTCTGAAAAAACAGTTTGGACATGTGCATTTAAATAAATCAAAAAAAATGGTTTCATAATGTGTCAGTCTGTAAAAGTGATTTTCACTTGGCCCGGAAAAAAAAAAGAGCAGTAAGTGTGCTTTCAAATTGGCAAAGAAATTTCGTTTTGGGACTAATGTGAAAACATGACTCTGTGTGCAGAGAGGAATTATAGGCAGAGATTTATTGCGTCTTGCTCTGGTGATTTCACAGTTGCATTAGATGGAAAGGGGGAGCGAATTTTTGGGGGAAGAAGCAGAGTCTTAGCACACACCCATGTGCTTGCCATGTATAGTCATGCACAGTATTTACAAGCGAGTGGGGTTTTCAGGTTTCAGTCTGTAATGCAAATACATTCAGCATCACTAAGGCTGGTTGCCCTTGCTGGAGTGTAGCACTCTGGACATGGGCTTTTTAAAAAATCTGAAAAGTGGTTTCATAATGTGACAGTTTGTAAAAGTGATTTTCACTTGCCCAAAAAAAAGAGCAGTTTGTGTGCATTCAAATTGGCAAAGAAATTTCGTTTTGTGACTATTGTGAAAAGAAATGTAGTAATATATTTAAATACAATAAAGGATTTTTTTTTTAGTTTTTTTCAGGTATTGCTGAAGAGCAGTGAACAAAATTTAAGATGCCTACAAAATCCAGAGTTCAAAAAACGCTAAAAAAAAAACTATATTTGAAGACAACTGGAGGACCAAAGTTAGTAGAAGATGCTCATGTTGGGAAAAAGAAAAAAATCTTCTGGTAAGCAGAAAAAACAATTTCTTAAAAATATATTCAAAACAAAGAAAAATGTACAAAATGTCTGTACTGGAAAGAATGTTACAAAACGAAGAGAACAGGAAAAAATTGAGAATTTAGTTAATGCAAATATACCTTCTGCAACTGAAAAGATTTACATAAACAGAAAAACAGCGTTTAAAGAGATACGTAGAAAAATGTTTCAGAGAAGAGTTATGTCCAATTTGATAAAGGATGTGAAGAAATATAAGCAAAAGGCAAAATATTACAAGAGAAAAAAAGAAATTGAAGCCATTGCAGCAAAGGCATTAGAATTAAAAAGGAAACTATTCATATTAATTTTGAATAGGATGCGTACATTAGATAAAATGGTTAATGTACTGAAATCACAAAGCAAAAGCAAAAGAGTAGTGAACAGAACAAACTTTTGTAAAGTGTTTTTAGGAAAGTGGATGCATAGTTCAAGTAGTGAACCTTTTTTTAATGAAGAGAGCTATTTTCAAAGTAATAGTTTGCTGCATGCAGTTGACACCAGAGGTCGTGCTTACGAAGTGAAAAATGGTTGCATAATGGAGAAGGAGATAATGGTTCCAAGAGATGAGGTACAAGTGATGGCAGATGAGGCAATGGGGAGACGTCCTAAAGCCCCAGTGTACACTTGGAATTGTAGTAGTATTTGCACTGTGCGTCAGGAATCTATTGACAAATTTCGAGAGTTTCTAAGAGAATATAGTAAAAAAAGTGTAAAACAGAAGATTAAGGTGCTTCAAAGTCTGGATCCATGCAGAGTGAGAGAGAATACTGGTTTGCAGGGTCATTCTCTGGCTTGTCTATCTAGAAAAGTGTGCAATAGTGTTTTCCATCATTTTAGGATGCTGGCTGTTCATCATACTGAAATGAGAAAGTTTGTGAGACGGTTGTATTTTGCCAAAAGTCCAGCAATAAAGTTAAATGAATTGAATAGGGCTCTGTTCCGAGGAACGGTATCAGATGTAGAGAAGGTTGTTGATGAAATTCAGTTTTGTTACTTTGGTCCTGAACAAAACAGTGCAGAGAAGGACACAGTAAATGAGGAAGAAGTGGAAGAGAATTTAGAACCTTCTGTAAGTAAGACATTTAATGATCACATAACAAAATTTGCAATAGTCTCTAATGAAAGACCAAATATTACTTGTATTTGTTGCCGCAGAACTCATTATAGAAAACAAACTAGGAATGTTGATCTCTACAGAAAGAGTGAAAATGAAGATAATTATAAGTGGAAGGATTTTGCCACATATATATTTCTTGAAAATTGTTTTGAATTGGGTGAAGATCAGCGTATTTGTAAATACTGTTACAACAAGTTAGAGGAAAATAGAATGCCGACCAGAGCTGTACATAATAATTTAGAATTGGATGCTATTCCTGCTGAACTTTCTGAATTAAATACATATGAGTCTATACTCATTCAATGTGTTCATCCGTTCCAGACCATAGTACGTATGGAGCCCAAAACTGGTAAATTACCTCCTTCAGATTTACTGAGAGGTTTAAAAAGTAGAGTGGTGTATTTGCCCTTGGATTTGAAAAAAAATATGGAAACTATTGATGCGGATACTTTGGAAACTGAACCATTAATTATTCTGGTTAATGGTGTACCTACAAAGAATAAGAAGATTTGGCAGGAGCTGGTAGATGTGCGGAAAGTACAAAGAGCAAATTTGTATTTGAAAAAAAATAACAAATGGTATGAATCAATTTATATAGAAGAAGAAGAAGAAGAAGAAGATTTTCAAGAAGACACAGAAACACCAACTGGACAAATTGAAAAAGTGGACAAGTCAAAGGAAGAAGAAATTTATGAACATTTTAGCATACATCCTCTTCATTCGAAAGAAGTTATGGGAGACAATATTGATCTCTTTCAGATGAAGAAAGCAAAAGGAACTCCTGTGAGTGTATGGGAGGAGAGCTTGGAAGCTCGATGTTTTCCCCAGCTGTTTCCTAAAGGAAAAGGAGGACGATACGATGAACCTCCAGAACAGATTCCAGCTTCAGAGTATCGGACTACAAGACTATATGCTGAAGATCCCAGATTTCGACAAAGTATTCCTTATTTGTTCCATCTTTTATTTGAAAGCGACTTGTCTGCACTGTCTTATGCAGTAAATCACATTTTAAAAAGTGGAGTACATTTACAAAATGTGTCTGCTAAGGATTTTATGGAGAAAGTGCAGCACCGAGATGATCATTTGGAAACACAACTGATCAATCTGATGGCTTGTCAGCGTGGGACAAATGAATATTGGTACCGACGCCATGGTGAACTAAAATGCATGTTACGGAATTTAGGAACACCAACATGGTTCCTTACCCTAAGCTGTGCCGAGTACGCTTGGGATGATTTACTGGATTTTCTACGAGAGGCCAATTCAAACATTAAAAACATCGAATACAAGACAGCAGGAGAACTGTGCTCATTGGATCCGGTTAATGTTTGCAGATATTTCAATCATAGATTTGAGGCTATGATGTCCTTCATCTGCAATAAAAAAAATCCACCCCTTGGAGAAGTAGTGGATTTCTTTTGGAGAAAAGAGTACCAGGCAAGAGGTGCTCCTCATATTCATATGCTGTTGTGGATCAAGGATACCCCAAAGTTTGGAACAGATGGTGATGAAGCAGTGTTATCTTACATTCAAGAATATGCAACATGTGCTATACCAAAAAGCACAGAAGAGAACAAGTTAAAGGAGCAAGTTTTACGTTTCCAAAGTCATCGGTGTGGAAAATACTGTCGACGGAAATACAAGAGCAAAGAAAAATACTACACTAAATGTCGATTTGGATTTCCTAGACCTGTTCTTTCAAATGGAAGAGTAAACAGTTTTATGTCAGCTGTGAGACATACTATCACAAGAAAATCACCTAAGAATACCTACAACCTTAAAAGAAAAGAAGAATCAAAAAATATAAATGACTACAACCCAGTCATTTTATCCATGTGGAACGCTAACATGGATATACAGTATGTAGCTGACAATTCCATTGCTGTTGCACGATATGTAACGTCTTACATTACGAAATCAGAAAAAACAGAATTGAAGGAAATGTGGGAAGAGATTTCTCACGAGAAGACTGTCAGTAAGAAGCTGTACAGTTTCAGTTTGAAGATGTTATCGCATCGAGAAATTGGATCCTACGAATGTTCAGATAGGTTATCTTCTGCAAGTCTCTACTCGAAGTCAAGAAGAATAATTTGGGCAAGTTTAGGCCTTGCAGCAATGAGAAATCGGGTACTAAAATCTGTAGGAGAAATTGAATATTTGGTCGAGAATGACCCAGAAAGTACAGATATATTGAAAACAAACATGTTGGACACATATTATCCCAAGAGAAGTCAACATCTGGAGAACATGTGTCTCTATGAAGTGCTGCAGAACTACATTTATTCAAGGAAAGCCACAGAAGACATTAATAATGGAAAATATAAAGTCGTTGGTGAAGAAGGATGTTTGGTGAAGCAAACAAAAGGAAGTTTGATAAATCACCGGAAGCTGAGTTGCGACACTACTGACAAGAAAGAATTTTACTACTTGGCTCTTTTACAGTTGTTTAAACCATGGCGTACAGAGGATGAACTACTGGGAGAATTTCAAAGCTATGAAGATTCATTTAATGCTTGCAAAGACAGCATACAATGCAATACATTCACAACTTATCTGCAAATGTTAAATGAAGAAATTGAACAGGAAACTACAATTGCAGCAGAAATAGCTAGAGACAGTTCTCAGGACAGCCAAAGTTCAGGAACACACAGTCAAGATCCCCTAGGACAACCAATCATTGAAAATGAAGCATCAATAGCCATGAATGAAGTGGAAACGGCTATGAATCAAGCTCAAGAAGAATTTATAGACTTAGAAAATTTGGAAAGACAACTGAATCAAGAGCAGCAACAAATTTATGAAGAGATCAAAAACAAAATTGATCACGGATTTCTACATGTAAAAAAAGAGTGCTCATGCACATCATTTCATCCAATCAGGATGTATGTAAGCGGACAAGCTGGAACTGGAAAAAGTTTCCTAATAAAAGTCATCAGAAGCTACCTACAGCAAAAAACGGATTCTACTTTGTCTTGTGTGGTTACTGCTCCAACTGGGTTAGCAGCATATAACATAAAAGGAATCACCTTACATTGTTTGCTAATGTTACCAGTGGAGCATGAGAACAAAATACAATTCAACAAGCTAACTGGAGAAGCATCCTTGGAAGTTTCAAGAGTATTGAAGAAGATGCAAGTTCTCATTATTGATGAGGTGAGCATGGTATCAAACTTAATGCTTGCCTTTGTGCATTTAAGAATGCAGCAAATTTTGAAGACAGACTATGACATGTTATTTGGTGGAAAACACGTCATAGTTTTTGGAGATCTTTTGCAACTTACTCCAGTTAAAGGACAACCAGTGTTTAATACTGTGACACATGAAGACACGAAGAAGTCATTGGGAAGCATCGGAAATACAAATATTTGGTCCTTCTTTGAGTACAAGGAACTTACTACTAATATGAGGCAAGCAAACGATGAAGAATATGGAAGTATTCTGAAAGATATCAGGATTGGACTACTGACAGAAGTTGGCAAAAAAGCATTACAGAGTCGGCTGCTACATAATTTATTTCCAAAGGAAGAAATAGTTGCAGAGAAGATATACAAGAACTTTGCACAAAACAAAAGTGTCATCTGCTTAATGCCAACTCTACGTGAATGCTCAATATTCAATGAGGAGCTTTTGAAATTGGAAAAGGAAGAGATCAGGAAATTGGAAGCAGTGGACAAAATTGAGGATGGAAGAATTACTGTCACAGTAACAGGCAAACTGAAAAATAAATTGGACTCACTAGAGAAGAACATCTCCAAAACAGCTGGATTAGAAAAAAATCTATATGTTTGCATGAACTGTAGAGTGTTTTTAAGGAGAAATTTGGATGTTGAGAAAGGTTTAGTTAATGGAGCGATGGGAAGAGTTGTGGGTTTTATTAATTACCAGAAAAAAGAAGGAGTTGAATGTTTAAAAATAAAATTTGATCAGATAGATGAAGTTAAAGATATTTGTCGTTGTACAGTTCGTTTTATGCTTGTGAAAGACTTATATGTACGTAGGAAGCAGTTTCCGTTTTCTCTAGCATATGCTGTAACTATTCACAAGTCTCAAGGATTGACTGTAGATTGTGCATTTGTGAACATTGGTTCAACTGTGTTCAAAGAAGGTATGGCATATGTTGCTTTGTCACGAGTCAAAACATTATCAGGTTTATTCATGATAGACTTTGATGAGTCAAAAGTTAGTGCTGATACAAACTGTGTAAAGGAGTATAATAGATTAAGAAGAAGCTATGCTCCTCATTTAGGTCAGTATCCTGTGTTGGAGAAACGTGTAGTTTCTCGTAAAAGAAAAAATGAGAATATCTGTAGTGAAGATGTAGAGAAGAGGAAAAAAAAGAGGAGTGATGTAATTGCAAGCAAAAAGAAAAAGGAAAATGAAGAACAGGTTGTAGGATGTCATTTTGAAAAAAGCTCTGGTGTCAACTGCTACGCAAATGTAGTGCTGAATGTTGCATTTTATCTGGAAAGTTTGCAAGAGCAGATAATAGTAAATCAGGGAAAAAGATTCTGTTCAGAGCTGAGTCTCCTTTTTCAAAAGCTGAGTAAAGATAAAACTCAAATAGAAAGTGCTACTGACATTAGAAAACTTTTAGATGTATGTTCAGGACGAACACAGTTTTCTCAAAATGAACAGCAAGATGCACATGAATTTTTGATGTATTTTCTTCAGGTAGTGGAAGAAGAAGGAGTTCCCATTGACATTTTTTTTGGTCTCTCTTATAAATGGGAACATAGTTGTGATAATTGTTATAATATATGTGGCTCTATTGTTGATAATGAAAGGTTTATTTATTTGACATTGCCAGAGAGTAAAACAGTCACTTTTGCAAAATTAGTTAAAGATGCTAATCATAGCATGAAATGTGGTGAGTGTAATTCTGACATGTTTTCAACATTAATTTTAAAGGAATACGGACAGTATGTAATTTTAATGATGCAACGATGTAGAGCTGATGGTTCAAAATTGGATACTTTAATAAAGAAGTTTACAGGACAGCAATTATCAATTTCAGGAAAAACTTTTGTAACTGTTGCAATAATTTTCCATGATGGACCTACTGTTACTTCTGGACATTACACAGTTTATCTTAAATGTGAAAAAGGCTGGACACTGTGTAATGATTCCCAATTGATTTTCAAACAACGTTTGCCTTTTGATTTAGCAAATTCCTATCTAATCTTCCTGAAACCTAAATTTTAGAGAGACTTGGCAAGATCTGGACAAAACAATTTTACCATTTTACTGGATTACCATTGCAATTTTGTAAAAAAAAGATTTTTTAAATTATCATTTGGCCTAATGGAAAGATAACCAATTGTAATGTGGACTTTTTTAATTTTTAATGAAATTTTGAAAAACCAATAATTTAGAGATTATCGGTAACTTCTGTACATTTTAAATTTTGGAATGTTATTGGACTGCCATTGGAAATTTTTTCAAAAATGATTTAAAAAATTACTATTTGGCCATGTGGAAAAGTAACCAATTCTATTGTGGACTAAATAAATTATTCAAAAAATTTTCGTGAACCAAAATGTTACAGAGAATCGGTGAGATCTGGACAAATTAAACTTTAGAATTTTATTGGATTACCGTTGGAAATTTATTCCAAAAAAAAATTTAAAATTACTATTTGGCCTAAAGGAAATGAAATCAGATGTATTTTGGAGTTATTTGAGATATACTATTGTGATTATACTTCTGAAACAAACATATCAGACGGTATTTTAAAGAAATAAGTATTGGTATTAGATGATATTTTTTTACAATATTATGCATTTCTATAATGTTAAGTTTAAGTAAAAAAAGAATCAGGGCTTTTTTAATACAATCTTTGTGATTGGTATTTTTTTTTGCCCGCTGTAAAATGATGAATGCAATTGCTTTCACAATTTATAGTGAAATGCAATATATTCTGAAAACAGCAAAAATAAGGCAAAAATATTTTTGGGAAAAAAATGTAAATATGTGTACTGTATTATAAAATGTTTTAAAAATATTAATACTTTTTTCTTTTTTTCCAGATAGATATAGAAAAAAAACGAAAACTACAAACATTTTTAAAACTATTTTTAAAAAAAACAAATGAATAAATATTTTTTTAAGTGAGTATGGTAAGTCAATAATAATAATTGTAGTCTCTCAAGGACAATGTAATGTGATAAATGATTTTTAGTGTTTTTAAAAAAAAAAAAAAAAAAAGTACGCGCACCGTACGCGTACGGTAAAAAAAAATAAAAAAAAGTTTTTAAAAACATATGTAAAAAAAAGATGAAAGATAAGGTTGGCTCTTAATAGAACCGTTGTGTTCATGCAGGGACAGAGGAAAGGAAGCATGGGAAAATTATTCAAAGCGACAAATGTGCTGATCTATTTTGTTGTTCACTAGGGAAACACTGGTCTCCCTATGGCAAATTAGATCTTTACAAAATGTGCAATGAATATCAACCTTCCGAAATCGAGGGTTCATTTCCAGAGGGCCAGCAAAAGGAGATTCTCCCCCCACAGATGAAGGGCTCACCTGACCTGCAGAAGAAGGAGTCAGCCCTGCAGATGATGGTCCAGGCTGAGCTGCTGTGGATGTACTGGCTCGTCTTTCAGAAGAGTTACCTCCAAAAAGATGACCATGTGTCCTTCTGTGTACATCCTGGAGGTGTCTCTTCATGGTGTGATTCCCAAAGGAATACTTCCTGTCAGGATTACCTCTAGAAAGTACACGCTGACACAGCCTGCAAGTAACTAAGGGTGCATTCACCTTTTGCTGGCCTTCAGGAAAAGTAAAATAATCCCAAACATAAGAGGGCTTTTGTTTCCTCGCTCTCTGCCTCAAGACAGTGCTGCTGGTGCTAGCCTCACTCTCAGAAGGGCTCTGCTGTTCTGCCATCGTATCCCAAAGACAAACCAGCTCCTTCTCCCAAGGGATCACAAGCAGAAATGAGGGGAATGGGTGTGGTGTAGGAGAGTTCTAGAACTGAAAGTAGTTTCAACCAATCAAAAGTTGTGTTTCATGATCACATGACCTACCGTACGCTTACGGTACGCTTACGGTACGCTTACGGCAAAAAGTGCGCATGCGCGTAAAAAAGACACGCGCTTGCGCGCATGCGCATAACAGTCACTACCCGACACTTCCGCGTAACGTGCGCGTGTGGCGTAAGCGCGCACGCGTCCCACGCGCAGTACGCGCGGCTACGCAAAGTGCGTAACTATACGCAAGCAGCGTAGATAGATTACGGACGTTGCGTAAACCGTACGCTTACCGTGAGCTTACGGTATGCGTACTAAAAAAAATTAAAAAAAAAAAAAAAGAACTGCAAATAAATTTTACATGTTTATTTTAAAAAATATATTAAAAAAAACATATTAAAGAATTTTAAAAATGTAAGCATAGTCTTTATAAAAGGTAAGAAAATTAAATTAAAAATATGTTAGAAAAAATAGAAGAATAAAAAAAAAATTAGCATTTAAAAAACCTTGCAAATTCACTGAAAAAACCATGGGTTTCACACACGTTATAGTTAGGAATTAGCATTTAAAAAACCTTAGAAATTCAGTGAAAAAACCATAGGTTTCACACACGTTATAGTTAGGAATTAGCATTTAAAAAACCTTAGAAATTCAGTGAAAAAACCATAGGTTTCACACATGTTATAGTTAGCTGGACATTTTACTCGTAAAAAACCAATGAAATTGCCCCGTTATAGTTAGTTCAGCTAACTATAACTCGCGCGCCCGCAATGCACTGCTGATGACGTCACATATTACATCACTCATGACATGGTCAGTGACATCACTCATGACATCACTGATGACATCTCAAATGACATCACTGATGACATCACTGATGACATCATCCTTGTGATAGAGTGGCAGACCTCCTCTCACCCTAATATAACCTTTGATACACACATTCAAAAATAGAGACTAACATTTTCAAAACAATGGACATACCAATACCAGTTACAACAACCTCTTCAGTAATTCTAAGATCCACATACACATCCACTCATTCACCAACAGTCCAATACAGTCACTCATACATGTACTCACTCATCATATGTACTCATACACCTATACATCCTGTTACACAATGCCACTCATCCATAGAGTTATTCACACACATAGTCACTCATGCTAATAAAGAATCAAACATACATTTACTTGCATATACAGTTATACACACACCACCACACTTACTTCTACGGAAACTTACACATACTTAGTCTTTTAAACAATCACTTATAGAAACACATACTTATTCATACAGGAACTCTTTCAATCTCTCACTCTCACATATACTCACATATATACACCAATAGTCACATATACTAGTTTAAAACATATGTAGTTACTCATAAAGACACTATTGAGACAGTCATTCACTCACTAACACACCCATACACACACTCATCCACCCATACAGTCCTGCACACATACTGTGTTCAACACATACAAACAGTGAGTCACTCATTCATGCACCTATGCACTACGTAATACCCCCACCGAACCATGCAGACACTCAGACTGATACTCAAAAAACCAACTAATAACCTATATAGACACCCATGTAGCTACTCACCAACCCATGCAGCCACTTATACACAAAGTGAGAGACTGATACAGATATTTACATATTTAAACATTACTCACTAAGCCATGTATTCACTATGATACACTTAATCAGTCAGTTACACAATCAATTTTTCAAAAACAAATCATCCATTTAGACACTTATATACCCATTTATTCTTCCATCGACCTTGAGATATACATATATAAAACATGCTGGTTGCCCTTGCTGGAGTGTAGGCAGTCACCGAGAATACAAACATATTTAATTTTCAGAATAACACACATTCACTGGATGATGTCATCAGTGATGTCCTCAGTGATGTCATTTGAGATGTCATCAGTGATGTCATGAGTGATGTCACTGACCATGTCATGAGTGATGTAATATGTGACGTCATCAGCAGTGCATTGCGGGCGCGCGAGTTATAGTTAGCTGAACTAACTATAACGGGGCAATTTCATTGGTTTTTTACGAGTAAAATGTCCAGCTAACTATAACATGTGTGAAACCTATGGTTTTTTCACTGAATTTCTAAGGTTTTTTAAATGCTAATTCCTAACTATAACGTGTGTGAAACCTATGGTTTTTTCACTGAATTTCTAAGGTTTTTTAAATGCTAATTCCTAACTATAACGTGTGTGAAACCCATGGTTTTTTCAGTGAATATATATATGAGTAGGAATTCCCTGTCCTTAGGTGGTATGTATATATGTGGTTTCTTAGGTGTGAATAGACCCTAGGGAGGGGGTAACGTTCTGGCTGGGTTAGAGAGGCTCTGTTGAGCGGGTTCTATCTGATCCGAAAACCCAAGCAGAACACCATCATAGCCATTGTGCTACCACTAATCCTCCCACTTGCCATGCATGGTCTTCTGTGCTGCCATTGCCCCTCCCACCTTCCCTGTGTGGTCAGTTAGCTGCCCCTGAACCCCTCCCACCTTCCCTCCATTGTCTGTGTGTATGCCATCACAGTCTCACTGTTGCTCTTCATGGTGTGTCTTGCTTCTAGTGCCCATCCTGCCTGACCTCCATGGCTATCTTGCTGCTCCTGCTTTGCCCCCTTGCCCCCAGCCCTCTGTTTACATGTGCAGACCCCTACTCCCTCCCTCCTGGCTTGTCTGTTCCATTGTAATGCCCCTGATCCATCCCTCCTGCCCTTTATGGTCTGTTATGCTGCAGCTTTCTCTCCTGTCTGTCCTTTATGGTCCTGCCTCTTGCCCCTCTGTTCTCTGTTGTCCATGTGCATGGTCCTGTCCCCTCCCTCTTGCTTTCTATGGATTGTTGTGCTACACTCCCGTCCCGCATGCCCTGTGTGGTGTATTGTGCTGCTGCAAACCCTGATGCCTGCCCTGCAGGGTCAGTTTGGTGCACCTCTCCATGTCCCCCCTGTCCTCTGTTATCCAAGTCCATGTCCCTACCCCATTTCCTTCCATGATCCAATGTACCATACTTGCGAACATTTTGAACTTGGTAAGAGGGAGATTTTGAAAAAAAAACTGGGTTATTGATTTTCCCCTTTGAGTTACATTGAAAAAGAGGAGATTGTAGACAGGAGACAGATAAAATAAAGCCCATTTGAGCTTAAAAACATTGGACGTTTCCTGGCTGAATCGGGTCTGTTGGCATGTATGGTTGTACTACCATTGCCTCTTCCTTCTGCCCACAATGGTCTATTACATTGCCACAGCCTCTCTTGCAAGTCCTGTATTGTTGGTTTGTTGCCCCTGCCCACCTTTCCACTGCCCTCCATAGTCTGTTGTGCTGCCACGGCCCTTCCTGCCTGCTCAGTGTGGTTAAATTGTTGCCTTTGCACCCTCCTACCTGCCTTCAATTTTCAGAGTCCGTGCCCCTGGCCTCTGCCTCTCAACAGTATCCTAATGAACAACTAGATTGCTAACATTCTATATTTATTACAAAAGTGTGGAACGCCTGACGTCATCTTGATGTAATCAAAACTGTAATACCTAGAGCATTTCCTTTAGAAATTACATATATGAGAGGGTCTTATTGGCATCAAAATTATGGTTAGTGCTCTAAAAGACTAAAATAAGGACATATTTTCTGAGTTTTCAAATAGCGGGAAAGCACTTTTAAATTATTTGTTACCTTTATGTTTTTTTATCCAGTTGACCACTTGATTAAATGTTGCACTTAGGGGAGAGGATGTGGTGTTACTTCCAGAACTGCAGACTTTGCAACTGGGGAACCAGGTTGGAGTTTCTGCTTCAGCTCGACATTCTGTGATTCTGGTCAAATCACTTAGTCTCCAAATGTCTACAACCAAAATGAATTTGTTCTTGTGTGATGTAACCAATGCTCATGTAAAGCACTCCAATACCTGACAAGTCTGCACTATATAACACTGCAAAAACTCAAAATAATAAGTGTTTTGTACACTTCTGTCATTGGGCTATATTTGGGCTACATCTGGGTGATTTTGGGCTACATTTGGGCTCTTTTGTCTCCGGTGGCCATCTTGGGAGATTTATTTGTTATGAAGTTTCCTAATTTCCTCATGTACTGCAGTCTCCTCAGTAGGAAATGCTTTCATTTTTTTACTTTGATTCCATCATGAAGGTATTCAGATATGTCACACATTTGCCATAAATTCTGAATGTTAGCACTCTAGTGGCTCATTAGATCACTGTAGTAAAACTACTGTTCACCATGGAAGTCTGCTCCTGGTATTAAAAGTGCATGTTTCAGTCTGCATGTCAGAATTTTTTAATGAAATAGAAGAGGATTTGAGAAGTCACTCAAAATGTGCCCTCATTTTCTTTCTTCAGCATTAATCATAATTTCTATGGCAAAATGAACCCCCTCATTGTGTTCCTTTTTAAATTAAATGTTTTAAGTGTTACCAGTTTATTCCAATCAAGATGGCTTCTTGTGTGCCATACTTTTGTAATAATGAAGACAGTAAGCGCTCTAGTTGTTTTTAAGAACACTCTGGGACATTCTGTCATTGGGCTCTACTTGGGCTACATCTGGGTGATATTTGGGCAACATTTGGGCTCTTTTGTCTCTGGTGGCCATCTTGGCAGACTTATTTGTTATGAAGTTTCCTAATTTCCTCATTTACTGCAGTCTCCTCAGTAGGAAATACTTTCAGTTTTTTACTTTGATTCCAAAGGCATTCAGATGTGTCACACATTTGTCATAAATTCAGAATGTTAGCACTCTTTTTGCTCATTAGATCACTGTAGTAAAGCTACTGCTCACCAGGGAAAACTGCTGCTGGTATTGAAAGTGCATGTTTCAGTCTGCATGTCAGAATTTTTTAATGAAATAGAAGAGGATTTGAGAAGTCACTCAAAATGTGCCCTAAGTTTTCTTTCTGCAGCACTAATCATACTTTTTATGGAAAAATGACCCCCTCATGTTGTTCCTTTTTAAATTAAATGTTTTAAGAGTTACCACTTTAATCCAAGCAAGATGGCTTCAGGTGTGCCAATACGTTTATCATAAGTAGGACTGTTAGCGCTCTAGTTGTTCTTTGGAACACTCTGGGAAGCTGCAGTAGAACACAAAGGAATCAACTGACAGTCTCTGCCCTTGTTGGATGTACATGTTTTACTGAGAATGTCATACTTCATTCTCACATGACCGAGAAAGATAATGTGAATTTACAGAAAATAAGCTCTCAGTTTAGCTTATAGATCACCTTCCAAACCTCTGTGGGAAAAGCATGAGAAAATATTTTTCTCTCAATCATGATATCCCAGTAGAAGGCTTTTTCATATGGTGAAATCACCTTAGAACATACCACAATTCCTAAAATGAGTGTGGTACCATCAACAAATGATTTATAATGTAACTAAAGTCTTAAAACCTTCTATTAACTCCAATGCTTTTTAATGAGGTGCTATCATGTATATTGGTCCCAAGATGGCTGCCAACACTTCTTGGATGAAGTGCTGACAGCCAATCAGATCTCAGGATGAGATGTGTGGTTAGGCTCCGCCCACATATATATATGATTTTACTTTTGATTTTCTTAGGAACTACTGAACAGATTGACACCAGACCTGCAAAAGGCACATCCCTGACCTGAGGACTACCTCTCTGCCAAATTTCAAGTAATTCTGTTCAGCCGTTCGGGCTGTACCTTGGACTAAAGGTCCCTATGGAAAATTGCATGGGGAAAACGCATTTTGGGACCGCCCTTTTTTCTCAGCCCCCGCTTGATGAATCCTCCCGAGACTTTCAGGGTAGGAGCGGAGCGGAGCGCCCCACTTATTTTGAAAATTTCGCGAGGATTCGTCAACCGGCGCCAAAGTTATTCCAAATAGAATGTTGCAGATTTCCTATGGAAACACGGTCCTAACTATAACTATCTACTGGCGACCGCCAGTAGATAATATATATATATATATATATATATATATATATATATATATATATATATATTAGAGCGAAACACTGTGTCAGGGGTTGCTTTTACTCATTTCAGGTTGGCTTGATTGGTATTTTACCAACTCAAAGCTGTAATACTGTGCCTGGAGTGGTAATTGGCTTTTGTCATTTTACAGCTCGGCAAGGACAGCACTGTGCTAGTCCTATGCTTAAAGACTTTGCTGTACAAATGGCAAAAGACTTTGTCCTTTTCTATCTCGGCGTGGATGGCACTGTGCTAATCCTATGCTTAAAGATTTTGATAGAAAAACAGACATTTGAGGTGAGCAGATCTAGAGTGTCGCTGGTGTTGAGAGTGCTCCATACAGGAGCTGCTTTCCACCTAAACTTGAGAACTACCCAGAGTTCTCTGCTTCTTTTTTGCATATATATATATATATATATATGTATCCAATCCTGCAACACACCGGCTGCTTCCACCTGTTCTGTTGTGGTTGGTGTAATTTGCGGGTGCAAGTCCTGTTAACTCCTATGCCACAAAAATACTCACACTCCAGGGAGCAATCACGGAATCAAGAAATGCCTGTTTATTCAGCAAATGTGATTCAGTGTGTATGCCTTTTACAATGCTGAATTTCAAAGTGAAGTCTGCCCCAATGTCATTGGATAGTTTAAAAGTCCAAGAGATACTGGTCTTATTGGTGGATGAAAACGTGGCTAGCGTAGGAGGACAATACCTTCTCGTCCCAATATTATTTGTTCACCAAGATTGGGTGATGCTTTCAAAATCGTTCCCAATGGAAATACCTGCATTTGCTCCTCTGTTATGCTGATTACTGATCATAATGTTCCAATAAATCATCTTCTCCACCCATTGGCTCAAAAACATCAGGTACTTAGCATATTACTCCAAGTACATGGTAAAACAAACATTGTTTTCCACAAGTTATATCCTGCATAGACTGCCACTCATTTAATTAGAGGCCATATAATTTCAGTAATATGCACAATATTCAAGAGTCTGCCCCTCACCCTGCCGCTTCTGTGCACATTAAAATGTACTTTTCTATGGGTGTAAGTCAGATGATTGTATCACCCCGCATAAAATAATGCCTGACATATGTCAATGGGTAAGTACCATTTTAGATTCCTGTTTGGCAGTTCAGGCAAATGTCAAATATCCGTTTCTGCAAGTTTCCACCTGACTTTGCCGAGTTTATTTAAACATGAGTGCCACCCTCACATTATACGAATGCATCGACCTGTGAGTTTAGCAAAGTCAGGCGGAAACTGTTTTTTTGTATAGGTATTTTTAAATGAACTAATCACATACAGGACTTTTTCTCAATGCAGCTGAGTATGGACAAAAGTTAACAGCCCGTAATCCTGTTTTATATTTGTAATTCTGGGTAGCACTGTGGCTGATGCAGATTTACCACTAAGGACAGCTCAGAAGCAATTGCCTTGTATGGTTTTATAATTACCCATCGGGGTTTATATGCTGATTTGAGCTATGGGCAAAGCGGAGTGCTACGGACAACAAATATATGTTTATGTCTTTTACACATGCTGATCATTTAGAATAACAATAACAGGACCTGGTGTGTAAATATGTAAATTGCTGAAAACAAGAATGTCATAGTATGTTGTTTATATCTATGGTAGTACGCCAGTAGGTAGTTATAGTTAGGACCCTGTTTCCATAGGAAATCCGCAACATTCTATTTGGAATAACTTTGGCGCCGGTCGATGAATCCTCGTGAAATTTTCAAAATAGGTGGGGCGCTACGCTCCGCTCCTACCCTGAAAGTCTCGGGGGGATTCATCAAGCGGGGGCTGAGAAAAAAGGGGGATCCCATAATGCCTTTTTCCCATGCATTTTTCCATAGGACCTTTAGACACAGCTACAGCCCGAACGGCTGAACAGAGTTACTTGAAATTTGGCAGAGAGGTAGTCCTCAGGTCAAGGAAGTGCCTTTTGTAGGTCTGGTGTAAATCTGTTCAGTAGTTCCTGAGAAAATAGCATTTAAATCAATATATATATCTGTGGCAGCTTACGGTGCGCTTACCGTGCGCTTACGGTAAGCTTACCGTACGCGTACGGTGACGTGCGCGAGCGCGATTCTGATTGGCTGTTAGATCTTAGTAAACATTCGAATCGGTCGAAACCAGGAAGCGGCGGCCGCCATTTTGTGTGTTTCACACAGAAAAAAAAGGGTGATAACTTGAAAAGGGGGCAAGGAAGAGAGTTACAGACCCCCTAACATTTGAAAGGGGGTCAAAGAAGGACAGAAAAGTACAAAACAAATTTTATTAATTGAAAAAAAAAATCGCGGGGTACGCGTACGGTAAGCTTACGGTAAGCTTACCGTACGCGTACGGTAAAAAAAAAAAAAGAAAAAAAGAAAAAATTCAGATTTAAGTGTTTAGATATTAGGGGGCTCTAAAAAGAGCCGTTGTGTTTATGAAGTGATTTGATTTTTTAGTGGTACCTACAAGTAAGTACCGATGCAGAGTCTGAGGTTCAAGAGGAAGACTCTGTTCCCTTCATCAGTGAAGTGTACACCATCTCCCCTATAAATGTCTTGCATGTCGTAACGCAAGTTGTTGTGGTAAATGGAACCCATACCATAGTCTCGGAGGAAAGCAGAAACAGATTTGTTGACGTGCTTTCTTGCTTTGTCAATCTGCGGACAAAAATGATTGGACCAGTTCCATTTTTGCCTTTGGCATATGTTAGAATACGCAAAGGCAGTTTTAGGGAAAAGTGAAAACAGTTGTGCAAAGGTCTCCTTCATAAGCATTTCCAGACCTACCCCAGTCAAAGTGCCTAGGTCATTGCCACCACAGTGCACTATTATGAGGTCAGGGTGTTGGATTTGCATGAAGGATTTCACCAATGGCATCAATTGGTGCCACTTTAACCCTCTCTGACCAATCCATTTAATGTCTACATTTGGCAAAGCAAGGTCTCTCACCATACCTCTTTTTTCTGCATACTTTTCACTCCAGAAGACATAGCTGTGCCCTACAATCCACACTGTGAACATCTTCAAAGGAGATCTAGATGCACTCAGGAGGTGTCTTTCAGTAGAATGGGAAAAAGAAATGAAAGACAGTTTGGAAATGGAGGCATACATATTTTTTTTAAATAAAAAGAACGGATTGGCTGTTTCATACCATTCTACACTAAAAACTAGGCTGTATGTGTAAATTTATAGAAGCATGTTTTGTATTGGTACAGAAAAATGTGTTACCAAAGAACAGTACTATGGATTTGCTGTTAGGTTTGAAAAGTCAAGCACTCCTGCTCTTTGGAAATGAAACATTGTGTGGTGAACTTCTGACCTAACTCTACACAGCAGTGTTTCAAGAGCTGTTGCTATGGTAGCAGGCAGAAGTCAAGTTGGGGGAAGGGTACTAGGCTGAAGTCAAGTTGGGGGAAGGGTACTTTTGGAAAAGGGTTGGTTTTCAACCAATAGAAATGTGTGATTACATTTGAAAAAAAGGGGGAAGCACTGAGATTTGAAATTAACATGTATATGTGTGGAAAAAGAGAGGGAAACATTGCCATTATCTGGTTCTGCTGAGAGGAGAGAGGTGTACAGAACAGAGATCCTGGCTCTGATAATCTGCTGTTTGAGTGCCACATTTCTTTCACAACTAACTAATTTTAAAGGTGAGTTATGAGTTTGAGAGGGGATGTATATGGTAAATTAAGAAATGAATATTAGAATTAGAATTCCTTTTGTTGAAGTTGTGTTTATCGTTTTGTGTTTTGGGAGAAATTTAAATGTGAGGAATATGTAAAATAATATGGACTATGTTTTCACCATAAAATAAGGTGTATTGTTATAAATGAGGAATACTTTTAGGGTTTGAGGTTCCAGTCAGTAATGCAAATACATTCAGCATCACTAAGGCTGGTTGCCTTTGCTGGAGTGTAGTCAGTCACCTAGGTTACACATGTTTCTGGTCTCAAAAAGCTGTTTGGACATGTATTTTTTTCAGAATCTGAAAAGTGGATTAAAAATGTGTCAGACTGTAAAAGTACGTATCACTTGCAAAAAAATAGAGTAGTAAGTGTGCTTTCAAATTGGCAAAGAAATTTCGTTTTCTGACTAATATGAAACCATGACTCTGTGTGCAAAGAGGAATTATAGACAGATATTTATTGCGTATTACTCTGGTAATTTTACAGTTGCATTAGTAGGAAAGGGGGAGGTATTTTTTCTGCAGAAGCAGACTCTTAGCACACACCCAGCTGCTTATCCTGTGGAATCATGCATAGTATTCACAACTGAGTGGGGTTTGAGGTTGCAGTCAGTAATGCAAATACATTCAGCATCACTAAGGCTGGTTGCCCTTGCTGGAGTGTAGTCAGTCACCCAGGTTACACATGTTTCTGGTCTGAAAAAGCTGTTTGGACATGTGCTTTTTTAAGAATCTGAAAAGTGGATTAGAAATGTGTCAGACTGTAAAAGTACTTATCACTTGCAAAAAAAAAGAGTAGTAAGTGTGCTTTCAAATTGGCAAAGAAATTTCGTTTTCTGACTAATATGAAACCATGACTCTGTGTGCAAAGAGGAATTATAGACAGATATTTATTGCGTATTACTCTGGTAATTTTACAGTTGCATTAGTAGGAAAGGGGGAGGTATTTTTTCTGCAGAAGCAGACTCTTAGCACACACCCAGCTGCTTATCCTGTGGAATCATGCATAGTATTTACAACCGAGTGGGGTTTGAGGTTGCAGTCAGTAATGCAAATACATTCAGCATCACTAAGGCTGGTTGCCCTTGCTGGAGTGTAGTCAGTCACCCAGGTTACACATGTTTCTGGTCTGAAAAAGCTGTTTGGACATGTGCTTTTTTAAGAATCTGAAAAGTGGATTAGAAATGTGTCAGACTGTAAAAGTACTTATCACTTGCAAAAAAAAAGAGTAGTAAGTGTGCTTTCAAATTGGCAAAGAAATTTCGTTTTCTGACTAATATGAAACCATGACTCTGTGTGCAAAGAGGAATTACACAAAGAGATTTATTTTGTATTACTCTGGTAATTTTACAGTTGCATTAGTAGGAAAGGGGGAGGTATTTTTTCTGCGGAAGCAGACTCTTAGCACACACCCAGCTGCTTATCCTGTGGAATCATGCATAGTATTTACAACCGAGTGGGGTTTGAGGTTGCAGTCAGTAATGCAAATACATTCAGCATCACTAAGGCTGGTTGCCCTTGCTGGAGTGTAGTCAGTCGCCCAGGTTACACATGTTTCTGGTCTGAAAAAGCTGTTTGGACATGTGCTTTTTTAAGAATCTGAAAAGTGGATTAGAAATGTGTCAGACTGTAAAAGTACTTATCACTTGCAAAAAAAAAGAGTAGTAAGTGTGCTTTCAAATTGGCAAAGAAATTTCGTTTTCTGACTAATATGAAACCATGACTCTGTGTGCAAAGAGGAATTACACAAAGAGATTTATTGTGTATTACTCTGGTAATTTTACAGTTGCATTAGTAGGAAAGGGGGAGCTATTTTTTCTGCAGAAGCAGACTCTTAGCACACACCCAGCTGCTTATCCTGTGGAATCATGCATAGTATTTACAACCGAGTGGGGTTTGAGGTTGCAGTCAGTAATGCAAATACATTCAGCATCACTAAGGCTGGTTGCCCTTGCTGGAGTGTAGTCAGTCGCCCAGGTTACACATGTTTCTGGTCTGAAAAAGCTGTTTGGACATGTGCTTTTTTAAGAATCTGAAAAGTGGATTAGAAATGTGTCAGACTGTAAAAGTACTTATCACTTGCAAAAAAAAAGAGTAGTAAGTGTGCTTTCAAATTGGCAAAGAAATTTCGTTTTCTGACTAATATGAAACCATGACTCTGTGTGCAAAGAGGAATTACACAAAGAGATTTATTGCGTATTACTCTGGTAATTTTACAGTTGCATTAGTAGGAAAGGGGGAGCTATTTTTTCTGCAGAAGCAGACTCTTAGCACACACCCAGCTGCTTATCCTGTGGAATCAAGCATAGTATTTACAACCGAGTGGGGTTTGAGGTTGCAGTCAGTAATGCAAATACATTCAGCATCACTAAGGCTGGTTGCCCTTGCTGGGGTTCCATGTCCTTGACTTTACTTACTTGGTTGTCCCTGAGGATTGCGCTGCCTGCCTGACACTGTTTCTTGCTGCCTGTCACCTGTTGCTGTCCCGGTCTCCCGCCGCTGCACTTCCATCTCGTGCGGCCGCAGTGGGGAGACCGGCTTCCTAAAAACCACAAGACCCAGGTGCCCCAGCGGTCACGAATCACGTGACCGAGCGTTTCGCGCCAGGAGGCGCTTCAAATCACGGTGCTGCTGCGGCAGAGCGGGTTCCATGTCCTTGACTTTACTTACTTGGTTGTCCCTGAGGATTGCGCTGCCTGCCTGACACTGTTTCTTGCTGCCTGTCACCTGTTGCTGTCCCGGTCTCCCGCCGCTGCACTTCCATCTCGTGCGGCCGCAGTGGGGAGACCGGCTTCCTAAAAACCACAAGACCCAGGTGCCCCAGCGGTCACGAATCACGTGACCGAGCGTTTCGCGCCAGGAGGCGCTTCAAATCACGGTGCTGCTCCCGCGTCGCGGGATCGCGCGCGGGTAGCGCCGGGAGAAGCCCGGGACAAGGGCGGGACCGTCTGTGGCCGTCAGAGGCCGAAGGAGGCTGGGGTGGGGCCCACTCCCTAAAATCTACTGAGGTACATCCCTGCTCAACCAGGATCCTATTGACAAGGTATCACTGCCACTGTATCACTGTATCATTGTTGTATCGTCTAGGACACTGACTTGGCACCTGACTAATGGGGAAAAAAGCCATCATGAAGAAACGATCTATTGAAATGCTGAATAAAGGCAGTAAGGTCCCCCTGCCGAGCTTGACTGCGATCGATAGGATGCTGCAGAAAACCATAGGCGTTGTTGTAACCGCCATAGAGAGCACAGAGAGGCGCTTATCACTGCCCCCTAATATGCGCCTAGCTTCGCTAAACCCTTCCTCTGACGAACAGCCAATAGTCTCACCTGGATCCACATTCCTGGACTCTTATGTAGGTCTTCCAGGAGTTGAGGGTAGCCGCAATATCCCTTTTTTAAATAATTCTCCCCCCGTAACATCATTATCTGCAACAAGTGTAACTAGTGCGCAACACATACCAATCACACAGCACCAGGATACATTTGTAGAGATATATGATCCAGTAACCAATTCAGTGGTCTTGGAGGACTCAGCCTTCTCCCTATGCACGTCATTGAACAAGAATGAGAGCCTTATCGTTTTAGATAGGTCCCCACCCTTGCTAGCAAATGGGAATATTTGCCACCCTATTCAAAATGACACGAGGCCACATAGAGAGCCACCCTCAACAAGCAAAACCCCTCTGCTCAAAACAACTAATAGACGTATTGTCAATCGAGTAAGAACTGGTGGGGCTTCGAAGAGGAAAATAATAGAAGCTGTACAAAAAGGGAGGGAACCAAAACTATTTAAAACCCAAGATTCGGAAATTCTTAAGCAAAGACCGCCCATAAAAAAAAGGATACCTGTAAGGCCCAATGATAATCAAGGGCGTTCTACTAAAACTATCACTACAGGTAGTCCTACTGGAACCATAACTCCTGCTTCTAATGAGGGTGTCTATGGGTCATTGGCACACATAGAGCACATCGTTAGGTCAATGATTTTGCCAGTCCTTGAAAGGATCAAATTGGTAGATGAAAAGCTGGAGAAACTGGAACAGTTAACTCTGGATAACTTTACTTCCCTAAAGAACCTGATAAAGGTAGAAGTCAGAGGGAGAACAGAGGATCTACCTTCATCCCATGTTGATTCGGCAAACACTATAAGTGCTGGAAGTGCTGTAAGTGCAGGACTTACAGTTCAATCAACAAAGGTACTAAATTGCAAAGGGCTGAATTGTAACCAACAAAAGTTAGTAAAACGTGCTAAAACTCCAACATCTAGTGCAGGGAAGCTTACGAAGGGAAAAGCTGCTACACCACAAAGCACAGAAAAAACAACAAATAAGCACGAAGGAAGTATAAAAACCCCTTCAGTAACAATTGACCTACCACCAGATTCGTTGCCCTATACAATTGTACTTACTGGCGTCCCTGAATTGAAAAATGGGAAAGTAGAATCCTACCAAGAGCTAAAGAATAAAGTGTTATTCTGGTTGAATACTAACAGGCCGATCCCTAGACACTTAAATGGGGAGATACTGTTTGTCAGAAGGGTTGGCTGGATAGGTAGGAAGGCAAAAGACATACAAGGAGACACGATTATAGTCAACTTCAGAGATAGAAATGTAGTGGCACTAGTTTGTAACGATGAATACTACAATGACAAGGGCCCTATTAGAATAAAAAATCTTAATTATTTTTACAGTGAGAAGGCTACCCGTACATACAAATGCCGGGCAAGCACGGCATATGAAGTTATGCCGTGGGGGCCCGTCAACTTTTTCAACATACCCATAAATAATCGCTTTTCTGAGCTATATGGGTTAGATGAGATAAATTGACTTGATGTAAGTTACGATAAAGAGGATGATATTATTGCTAAACCCATTAAGGCAATTATGGATGGATGTAAGATTAGGGACATAGCCAAACAGGATAACAACCTAATCCTGCAAACAGAAGTGGAGAATTTCAATTCACCAATAATAAGAACTGGTGATGTCACAAATATAGATTTGGGCCAACCTGACAGTACTAGGGAAGTTGTGGTCAAGTTAATCTCTTGGAATATTGCTGGTATAAAGAAAAATCTGTCTGATCCTGCTTGGCACAATTATATCAGCAAAGCGGACCTTATCTTGTTCCAAGAAACATGGGGGGTAGAACACTCTTTTAAAGTAGGGTACAGGTCATTCCATATAGCAGCATCACACTTAAATAAAGGTAGACCGTCTGGCGGTTTGATAATCTGGGCAAGAATCACGCTGGGTATTGATTTTACACAAGTGGATTCTAATAGCCCTGATATTTTGGCTATAAAATTTAATGACGCTAAAGGACGGGCAATGTGCATTATTAATATTTACAACAGACCCCATCCGTCAAATAAGGAATCAAATACAATAGCCCAACTAGATGGTTTTATCCGCAGTTTAGACCATAAAACTATGTTGATTATAGGAGGAGACCTTAATAGGAGTTTTGAACCCATTACGGGGCTAGATGATATCCATGGTGAAGAAGACAAGGCCTATGACATCCCTAGCATTGACACAAATTACATAACACCGTGCACAAATGGCTCATTGCAGATGTTAACATTGACTATGGAACATGGCCTACGCTCCTGTAATGGCCGACTCCCTTCTGATTGCCCAAGTAAACCGACCTTTGAAAGAGGTTGCTCTACTAGCCATCTTGACTACATACTGGTTTCCTTGAATCTATGGCCAATGCTCATAGATTTGAATGTGGACAACCGTACTGAAAGTGACCACTTTCCTCTTTTTTTGACTATCACTGGCTCATTGTTTAAATTCCCTAAGGTATTGACACCTAGTGACCATATTTCCACTTATGAGCCCTTGGAGTCCAACAATTGCAGGTCTCTAAAATGGCCTGCTGTAATGGGCAATGTCGATACAATTAGAGAAATCTATGCACTCTATGCAAGACTTATGTCGCCCTTAGATAACATTAACACTGAGGAACGCTCGGTATCATTAGTACATAGGAATCTGATGCAGCAACTTAGGAAAATCCTCTCAAAAGAGGTTAATATAGGCCAAGCCTGTCGGAATAACCGGCCTAAGGAGAGCCTTTGGTATAACAAAGCCTGCCGGCAGGCTAAACTAGAACTAATAAAGGCCATAAAAGGGAAGCAAATAAATATCTTGAGAGAAAAAAGAAAATTTTATAAAAACACTATTTTAATTGCAAAAAGATCTTGGGATGAACAAGTTTGGGTAGATTTACTTCAAGCTTGTAAATCAAAAGATCAAACGTTATTCTGGAACCTTATAGCAAAGGGCACCAAAGAAGGTGTGCAATCCAGAGATAGGTTTCTAGAAGAAAAGGTCTGGGTCAAACACTTCTCCTCATTATACTCATGTGTAGGGGAGGAGGAAGGAATGACAAACGAATACCCAGGGCAAAACACTTGTGATTTAGCGCTAACATTTAGCCTGGCAGATACCATACTAGCCATTAATTTAGTTAAACAAGGCAAAGCCCCAGGACCAGACAAAATTCCTGGGGACCTCTGGAAACACGAGAATAATCTCTGGGCACCCTATATTAATCTACTTAGTAATGACATTGCAAGAGGTGCCCCAATTCCAGAAACCTGGCAGGGTGCAGAAATTGTGACCATTTTTAAGAAGGGGGATAGATCCAATCCATCAAATTATAGACCTATCAGTTTGATAGACGTCTTGCAAAAAATTTATGCGCGCCAACTTCTCAATAAATTGAATATGTGGATCGAGGATCATTTTATTTTCACCAAATACCAGGCAGGTTTCAGAGCCAAAATTAGTACAGTAGACCAGGTTTTTAGATTCTTATGTTTAACATGGAAATATATCAATATAAGGAAATCCCATCTATACGTAGCCTTCGTGGATCTTAAAGCGGCCTTCGATTTGGTTCCCAGGGGGCAGTTATGGAAAAGGCTGAGGGATATGGGCTCCCCCGGGGACATCTGCCATCAATTGATTAGGCTACACGAAGGTAACTATGCAAGAGTAAGGTGGGGGCCAAATGGAGAGCTATCGGAGAGAATAAATATAAAGAGAGGTGTCCGACAAGGTTGTGTTTTGGCACCAACTCTTTTTTCTCTCTACGTAAATGACATCCCTGAAACCCTCTTGGGCTGCGAGCATGACTCTCCCAAGTTGTGTGGTCAAGCCGTTCCGGCCTTATTATTTGCGGATGACACGATTTTAATCTCCCAAACACCTAATGGTCTACAAAATCTTTTGAATAAATTTCGGGAATACTGCTTGGATAAAAACCTTGAAATTAATGCTTCTAAAACGAAAGTTATGGCGATTAACCCCCATAGAGGGTTTAACAAAGTTTTTAATGTAAACAAGGAAAATATTGAACAAGTGAATAATTTTAAATATCTGGGTATCACCCTTGACACCAAAATGAACTGGAAACCGCAAATAGAAAAATCGAGGTTAACATTAATACAAAACAAAGCCCCTATAATTAGGAAGTTCAAAAGTAGCCCTATTAAAGCAATATCACCTGCAATTGAACTTTTTAAATATAAAGTTCAATCAGCTACTCTATATGGGGCAGAACTATGGGGCCATGTACCACGAGATTCTTTTTCAGTCCAAGAAAATAGTTTTTTCAGGCAACTCTTAGCGATCCCGGGCTGTACCCCTCTTGTCCCGCTATTTTGGGACTTGAATATACGTCACTTGGACGATCAAGCTCATTTACGCCCACTACTGTACTGGGTGCGCCTGTGGTCAACTGATGAGCTTGCAGACTATAGAGACGCACTGAAGGAAATAATCCAAATAAAGAATGCTACTCAGTTGGTTTGGTTAGCGTATATTGAAAACTGGTTCACAAAGCTGGGCTTACGCAACTTTTGGACAGATCCGGATTCACTAACCAATTCTTCTAAAAAATTGTTGAAGGTCACATATTGGGACTATATTAATAACTCTGTATTATACAACCCCAAACTTGGACCACTACCCTTAAATTTTTAAATTTTAAATGTGGAAGTAAATTTGAAAACTTTATGGATGAAATTGAACCCCCTTTGGCTAAATCACTGTATTTAAAGTATCGCTACGGTATTTTGCAACTCAGTTCTAGAACATCAAAATGGGCGCCCAATAATAATAATAATAAATCTGACCTGTGCAAATTGTGCGATATGGACGTTAAGGAGGATGAGACCCATGTTCTTTTTATATGCTCTGCATATAGGCGGCCAAGGATAAAATGGATCAAACCTATTTGTTTAAACTTGGGTCTTCGTCGTATCCAGGATGGGGAAAGAATATTTAAGGGCGATTCATCACAGAGGATAGTATTTAGCCTGAGTCGTTTTTTATTTAGTGTTGCGATAATTAGGAAAAGGAATGGTCAAAAAATGTAATGGTATCATCATTAAGCCTGGTTCTTAAAATTTTTTTTAAAAAAACAAAAAAAACCCTTTTTATCCCTATTTTAAAATATTGTGTATAAATTGATATTTAAAAATGTTTTATATTTTTTTTTTTTTTTTTTTATATTATATATTGTATTTATGTATGGATTATTTGTTCCCACCAGAAATGCTGCATTTTGTTATAATGATTGTTTTTATTGTACGGTACTCTTTTATGGTTATTATAACCGAAATAAAGAATTGAAAGAAACCATGACTCTGTGTGCAAAGAGGAATTACACAAAGAGATTTATTGCGTATTACTCTGGTAATTTTACAGTTGCATTAGTAGGAAAGGGGGAGCTATTTTTTCTGCGGAAGCAGACTCTTAGCACACACCCAGCTGCTTATCCTGTGGAATCATGCATAGTATTTACAACCGAGTGGGGTTTGAGGTTGCAGTCAGTAATGCAAATACATTCAGCATCACTAAGGCTGGTTGCCCTTGCTGGAGTGTAGTCAGTCGCCCAGGTTACACATGTTTCTGGTCTGAAAAAGCTGTTTGGACATGTGCTTTTTTATGAATCTGAAAAGTGGATTAAAAATGTGTCAGACTGTAAAAGTACTTATCACTTGCAAAAAAAAAGAGTAGTAAGTGTGCTTTCAAATTGGCAAAGAAATTTCGTTTTCTGACTAATATGAAACCATGACTCTGTGTGCAAAGAGGAATTACACAAAGAGATTTATTGCGTATTACTCTGGTAATTTTACAGTTGCATTAGTAGGAAAGGGGGAGCTATTTTTTCTGCAGAAGCAGACTCTTAGCACACACCCAGCTGCTTATCCTGTGGAATCATGCATAGTATTTACAACCGAGTGGGGTTTGAGGTTGCAGTCAGTAATGCAAATACATTCAGCATCACTAAGGCTGGTTGCCCTTGCTGGAGTGTAGTCAGTCACCCAGGTTACACATGTTTCTGGTCTGAAAAAGCTGTTTGGACATGTGCTTTTTTAAGAATCTGAAAAGTGGATTAGAAATGTGTCAGACTGTAAAAGTACTTATCACTTGCAAAAAAAAAGAGTAGTAAGTGTGCTTTCAAATTGGCAAAGAAATTTCGTTTTCTGACTAATATGAAACCATGACTCTGTGTGCAAAGAGGAATTACACAAAGAGATTTATTGCGTATTACTCTGGTAATTTTACAGTTGCATTAGTAGGAAAGGGGGAGCTATTTTTTCTGCGGAAGCAGACTCTTAGCACACACCCAGCTGCTTATCCTGTGGAATCATGCATAGTATTTACAACCGAGTGGGGTTTGAGGTTGCAGTCAGTAATGCAAATACATTCAGCATCACTAAGGCTGGTTGCCCTTGCTGGAGTGTAGTCAGTCGCCCAGGTTACACATGTTTCTGGTCTGAAAAAGCTGTTTGGACATGTGCTTTTTTATGAATCTGAAAAGTGGATTAAAAATGTGTCAGACTGTAAAAGTACTTATCACTTGCAAAAAAAAAGAGTAGTAAGTGTGCTTTCAAATTGGCAAAGAAATTTCGTTTTCTGACTAATATGAAACCATGACTCTGTGTGCAAAGAGGAATTATAGACAGAGATTTATTGCCTATTACTCTGGTAATTTTACATTTGCATTAGATGGAAAGGGGGAGCTATTTTTCTGCAGAAGCAGACTCTTAGCACACACCCAGCTGCTTATCCTGTGGAATCATGCATAGTATTCACAACCGAGTGGGGTTTGAGGTTGCAGTCAGTAATGCAAATACATTCAGCATCACTAAGGCTGGTTGCCCTTGCTGGAGTGTAGTCAGTCACCCAGGTTACACATGTTTCTGGTCTGAAAAAGCTGTTTGGACATGTGCTTTTTTATGAATCTGAAAAGTGGATTAAAAATGTGTCAGACTGTAAAAGTACTTATCACTTGCAAAAAAAAAGAGTAGTAAGTGTGCTTTCAAATTGGCAAAGAAATTTCGTTTTCTGACTAATATGAAACCATGACTCTGTGTGCAAAGAGGAATTACACAAAGAGATTTATTGCGTATTACTCTGGTAATTTTACAGTTGCATTAGTAGGAAAGGGGGAGCTATTTTTTCTGCAGAAGCAGACTCTTAGCACACACCCAGCTGCTTATCCTGTGGAATCATGCATAGTATTCACAACCGAGTGGGGTTTGAGGTTGCAGTCAGTAATGCAAATACATTCAGCATCACTAAGGCTGGTTGCCCTTGCTGGAGTGTAGTCAGTCACCCAGGTTACACATGTTTCTGGTCTGAAAAAGCTGTTTGGACATGTGCTTTTTTAAGAATCTGAAAAGTGGATTAGAAATGTGTTAGACTGTAAAAGTACTTATCACTTGCAAAAAAAAAGAGTAGTAAGTGTGCTTTCAAATTGGCAAAGAAATTTCGTTTTCTGACTAATATGAAACCATGACTCTGTGTGCAAAGAGGAATTATAGACAGAGATTTATTGCGTATTACTCTGGTAATTTTACATTTGCATTAGATGGAAAGGGGGAGCTATTTTTCTGCAGAAGCAGACTCTTAGCACACACCCAGCTGCTTATCCTGTGGAATCATGCATAGTATTCACAACCGAGTGGGGTTTGAGGTTGCAGTCAGTAATGCAAATACATTCAGCATCACTAAGGCTGGTTGCCCTTGCTGGAGTGTAGTTAGTCACCCAGGTTACACATGTTTCTGGTCTGAAAAAGCTGTTTGGACATGTGCTTTTTTATGAATCTGAAAAGTGGATTAAAAATGTGTCAGACTGTAAAAGTACTTATCACTTGCAAAAAAAAAGAGTAGTAAGTGTGCTTTCAAATTGGCAAAGAAATTTCGTTTTCTGACTAATATGAAACCATGACTCTGTGTGCAAAGAGGAATTACACAAAGAGATTTATTGCGTATTACTCTGGTAATTTTACATTTGCATTCAAAATGTGTCAGACTGTAAAAGTACTTATCACTTGCCAAAAAAGCAGTAGGAAGTGTGCTTTGCATTTGGCAAAGAAATTTCGTTTTCTGCCTAATTTCAAACCATGACTCTGTGTGCACACAGGAATTGTTTTTAGATATTTAATTTGTGAAGGTGTTATTGTGATTTTCACTTGTAGGAAAGGGGTACATAGTATTTTAAGATTTGAAAAGATCATAAAAAATGTAGTAATATATTTAAATAAAATAAAGGAATTTTTTTTTTGTTTTTTTCAGGTATTGCTGAAGAGCAGTGAACAAAATTTAAGATGCCTACAAAATCCAGACTAAGGAAAAACCACAAAAAAAACTATATTTGAAGACAACTGGAGGACCTAAGTTAGTTGGAGATGCTCATGTTGGGAAAAAGAGAAAGTCTTCTGGTAAGCAGACAAAAGAATTTTTAAAGAACATCTTCAAAAAAAGGAAAAATGTACAAAATGTCTGTACTGGAAAGAATGTTTTAAATAGAAAACAACAGGAAAAAATTGAGCATTTAGTTAATGCAAATATACCTTCAGAAACAATAAAGATTAACTTAAAAAGAAAAACAGCGTTTAAAGAGATACGTAGAAAAATGTTTCAGAGAAGAGTTATGTCCAATTTGATAAAGGATGTGAAGAAATATAAGCAAAAGGCTAAATTTTATAAGAGAAAAAAATAAATTGAAGCCATTGCAGCAAAGGCATTAGAATTTAAATCGAAACTATTCATTTTAATTTTGAACAGGATGCGTACATTAGATAAAATGGTTAATGTACTGAAATCACAAAGCAAAAGGAAAAGAGTAGTGAAAAGAACAAACTTTTGTAAAGTGTTTTTAGGAGAATGGATGCATAGTTCAAGTAGTGAACCTTTTTTTAATGAAGAGAGTTATTTTCAAAGTAATAGTTTGCTGCATGCAGTTGACACCAGAGGTGGTGCTTATGAAGTGAAAAATGGTTGTATAATGGAGAAGGAGAAAATGGTTCCAAGAGATGAGGTACAAGTGATGGCGGATGAGGCTATGGGGAGACGTCCTAAAGCCCCAGTGTACACTTGGAATTGTAGTAGTATTTGCACTGTGCGTCAGGAATCTATTGATAAATTTCGTGAGTTTCTAAGAGAATATAGTAAAAAAAAAAGTGTTAAACAGAAGATTAAGGTGCTTCAAAGTCTAGATCCATGCAGAGTGAGAGAGAATACTGGTTTGCAGGGACATTCTCTGGCTTGTCTATCTAGAAAAGTGTGTAAAAGTGTTTTTCATCATTTTAGGATGCTGGCTGTTCATCATACTGAAATGAGAAAGTTTGTGAGACGCTTGTATTTGGCTAAAAGTCCAGCAATAAAGTTAGATGAATTGAATAGGGCTCTGTTCCGTGGATCGGTATCATATGTAGAGAAGGTTACTGATGAAATTCAGTTTTGTTACTTTGGTCCTGAACAAGACAGTGTAGAAAAGGATACAGTAAATGAGGAAGAAGTGGAAGAGAATGTAGAACCCTCTGTAAGTAAGACATTTAATGATCACATAACAAAATTTGCAATAATCTCTAATGAAAGACCAAATATTACTTGTATTTGTTGCTGCAGAACTCATTATAGAAAACAAACCAGGAATGTTGATCTCTACAGAAAAAGTGAAAATGAAGATAATTATAAGTGGAAGGATTTTGCCACATATATATTTCTTGAAAATTGTTTTGAATTGGGTGAAGATCAGCGTATTTGTAAATACTGTTACAACAAGTTAGAGGAAAATAGAATGCCGACCAGAGCTGTACATAATAATTTAGAATTGGATGTTATTCCTGCCGAACTTTCTGAATTAAATACATATGAGTCTATACTTATTCAATGTGTTCATCCGTTCCAGACCATAGTACGTATGGAGCCCAAAACTGGTAAATTACCTCCTTCAGATTTACTGAGAGGTTTAAAAGGTAGAGTGGTGTATTTGCCCTTGGATTTGAAAAAAAATATGGAAACTATTGATGCAGATACTTTGGAAACTGAACCATTAGTTATTCTGGTAAATGGTGTACCTACAAAGAATAAGAAGATTTGGCAGGAGCTGGTAGATGTACGGAAAGTACAAAGAGCAAATTTGTATTTGAAAAGGAATAACAAATGGTATGAATCAATTTATATAGAAGAAGAAGAAGAAGATTTACAAGAAGACACAGAAACACCAACTGGACAAATTGAAAAAGTGGACAAGTCAAAGGAAGAAGAAATTTATGAACATTTTAGCATACATCCTCTTCATTCAAAAGAAGTTATGGGAGACAATATTGATCTGTTTCAGATGAAGAAAGCAAAAGGAACTCCTGTGAGTGTATGGGAGGAGAGCTTGGAAGCTCGATGTTTTCCCCAGCTGTTTCCTACAGGAAAAGGAGGACGATACGATGAACGTCCAGAACAGATTCCAGCTTCTGAGTATCGAACTACAAGACTATATGCAGAAGATCCCAGATTTCGACAAAGTATTCCTTATTTGTTCCATCTTTTATTTGAAAGCGACTTGTCTGCATTATCATATGCAGTAAATCACATTTTAAAAAGTGGAGTACATTTACAAAATGTGTCTGCTAAGGATTTTATGGAGAAAGTGCAGCACCGAGATGATCA
Source organism: Triturus cristatus (assembly GCF_964204655.1). Lineage (NCBI taxonomy): Eukaryota > Metazoa > Chordata > Amphibia > Caudata > Salamandridae > Triturus > Triturus cristatus. The sequence goes on along the minus strand of NC_140581.1, from coordinate 1,107,723,982 downwards.
TTTGGAAACACAACTGATCAATCTGATGGCTTGTCAGCGTGGGACAAATGAATATTGGTACCGACGTCATGGTGAATTAAAATGCATGTTACGGAATTTAGGAACACCAACATGGTTCCTTACTCTAAGCTGTGCTGAGTACGCTTGGGATGATTTACTGGATTTTCTACGAGAGGCAAATTCAAACATTAAAAACATCGAATACAAGACAGCAGGAGAACTGTGCTCATTGGATCCGGTTAATGTTTGCAGATATTTCAATCATAGATTTGAGGCTATGATGTCCTTCATCTGCAATAAAAAAAATCCACCTCTTGGAGAAGTAGAGGATTTCTTTTGGAGAAAAGAGTACCAGGCAAGAGGTGCTCCTCATATTCATATGCTGTTGTGGATCAAGGATGCCCCAAAGTTTGGAACAGATACTGATGAAGCAGTGTTATCTTTCATTGAAGAATATGCAACATGTGCTATACCAAAAAGCACAGAAGAGAAAAAGTTAAAGGAGCAAGTTTTACGTTTCCAAAGTCATCGGTGTGGAAAATACTGTCGACGGAAATACAAGAGCAAAGATAAATACTACACTAAATGTCGATTTGGATTTCCTAGACCTGTTCTTTCAAATGGAAGAGTAAACAGTTTTATGTCATCTGTGAGACATACTATTACAAGAAAATCACCTAAGAATACCTACAACCTTAAAAGAAAAGAAGAATCAAAAAATATAAATGACTACAACCCAGTCATTTTATCCATGTGGAATGCTAACATGGATATACAGTATGTAGCTGACAATTCCATTGCTGTTGCTCGATATGTAACGTCTTACATTACTAAATCAGGAAAAACTGAATTGAAAGAAATGTGGGAAGGGATTTCTCACGAGAAGACTGTCAGTAAGAAGCTGTACAGTTTCAGTTTAAAGATTTTATCGCATCGAGAAATTGGATCCTACGAATGTTCAGATAGGTTATCTTCTGCAAGTCTCTACTCGAAATCAAGAAGAATAATTTGGGCAAGTTTAGGCCTTGCAGCAATGAGAAATCGGGTACTGAAATCTGTTGGAGAAATTGAATATTTGGCCGAGAATGACCCAGAAAGTACAGATATTTTGAAATCAAACATGTTGGACACATATTATCCCAAGAGAAGTCATCATCTAGAGAACATGTGTCTCTATGAAGTGCTGCAGAACTACATTTATTCACGGAAAGCCACAGAAGACATCAACAATGGAAAATATAAAGTCATTGGTGAGGAAGGATGTTTGGTGAAGCAAACAAAAGGAAGTTTGATAAATCACAGGAAGCTCAGTTGCGACACTACTGACAAAAAGGAATTTTACTACTTGGCTCTTTTACAGCTGTTTAAACCATGGCGTACAGAGGATGAACTACTGGGAGAATTTCAAAGCTATGAAGATTCATTTAATGCTTGCAAAGACACCATACAATGCAGTACATTCACAAATTATGTGCAAATGTTAAATGAAGAAATTGAACAGGAAACTACAATTGCAGCTGAAGTAGCTAGAGACAGTTCTCAAGACAGCCAAAGTTCAGGAACACTCAGTCAAGATCCCCTAGGACAACCAATCGTTGAAAATGAAGCTGCAATAGCCATGAATGAAGTGGAAACGGCTATGAATCAAGCTCAAGAAGAATTTATAGACTTACCAAATTTGGAAAGACAACTGAATGAAGAGCAGCAACAAATTTATGAAGAGATCAGAAACAAAATTGATCACGGATTACTACATGAAAAAAAAGAGTGCTCATGCACATCATTTCATCCAATCAGGATGTATGTAAGCGGACAAGCTGGAACTGGAAAAAGTTTCTTAATAAAAGTCATCAGAAGCTACCTACAACAAAAAACAGATTCAACTTTGTCTTGTGTGGTTACTGCTCCAACTGGGTTAGCAGCATATAATATAAAAGGAATCACCTTACATCGTTTGCTAATGTTACCAGTGGAGCATGAGAACAAAATACAATACCACAAGCTAACTGGAGAAGCATGCTTGGAAGTTTCAAGAGTATTGAAGAAGATGCAAGTTCTCATTATTGATGAGGTGAGCATGGTATCAAACTTAATGCTTGCCTTTGTGCATTTAAGAATGCAGCAAATTCTAAGGACAGACTATGACGTGTTATTTGGTTGAAAACATGTCATAGTTTTTGGGGATCTTCTACAGCTTACTCCAGTTAAAGGACAACCAGTGTTTAATACTGTGACACATGAAGACACAAAGAAGTCATTGGGAAGCATTGGTAATGCAAATATTTGGTCCTTCTTTAAGTACAAGGAACTTACTACTAATATGAGGCAAGCAAACGATGAAGAATATGGAAGTATTCTGAAAGATATCAGAATTGGACTACTCACTGAAGCTGGCACAAAAGCATTACAGAGTCGGTTGCTACATAATTTATTTCCAAAGGAAGAAATAGTTGCAGAGAAGATATATAAGAACATTGCAGAAAAGAAAAGTGTCATCTGCTTAATGCCAACTCTACGTGAATGCTCAATATTCAATGAGGAGCTTTTGAAATTGGAAAAGGAAGATATCAGGAAATTGGAAGCAGTGGACAAAATTCAGGATGGAAGAATTACTATCACATTAACAGGCAAACTGAAAAATAAATTGGATTCACTAGAGAAGAACATTTCCAAAACTGCTGGATTAGAAAAAAATCTATATGTTTGCATGAACTGTAGAGTATTTTTAAGGAGAAATTTGGATGTTGAAAAAGGTTTAGTTAATGGAGCTATGGGAAGAGTTGTGGGTTTTATTAATTATCAGAAAAAAGATGGAATTGAATGTTTAAAAATAAAATTTGATCAGATAGAAGAAGTTATAGACATTTGTCGTTGTACAGTTCGTTTCATGCTTGTGAAAGACTTATATGTACAAAGGAAACAGTTTCCGTTTTCTCTAGCATATGCTGTAACTATTCACAAGTCTCAAGGATTGACTGTAGATTGTGCATTTGTAAACATTGGTTCAACTGTGTTCAAAGAAGGTATGGCTTATGTAGCTTTGTCACGAGTGAAAACATTATCTGGTTTATTCATGATAGACTTTGATGATTCAAAAGTTAGTGCAGATACAAACTGTGTAAAGGAGTATAATAGATTAAGAAGAACCTATGCTCCTCATTTAGGTCAGTATCCTGTGTTAGAGAAACGTGTAGTTTCTCGTAAAAGGAGAATTGAGAATATCTGTAATGAGGATGTAGAGAGGAGGAAAAAAAAGAGGAGTGATGTAATTGCAAGCAAAAAGAAAAAGGAAAATGAAGAAGAGGTTGTAGGATGTCATTTTGAAAATAGCTCTGGTGTCAACTGCTACGCTAATGTAGTGCTGAATGTTGCTTTTTATCTGGAAAGTTTGCAAGAGCAGATAATAGTAAATCAGAGAAAAAGATTCTGTTCTGAGTTGAGTCTCCTTTTTCAAAAGCTGAGTAATGATAAAACTCAAATAGAAAGTGCTACTGAAATTAGAAAACTTTTAGATGTATGTTCAGGACGAACACAGTTTTCTCAAAATGTACAGCAAGACGCACAGGAATTCTTGATGTATTTTCTTCAGGTACTGGAAGAAGAAGGGGTGCCAATTGAAAATATGTTTGGTGTCTCTTATAAATGGGAACATAGTTGTGAAAACTGTTTCAATACATGTGGCTCTAATGTTGATTCTGAAAGGTTTATTTATTTAACATTGCCAGACAGTAAAACAGTCACTTTTGCTAAATTAGTTAAAGATGCTAATCATAGCATGGAATGCGGTGAGTGTAAATCTGACATGTTTTCAACGTTAATTTTAAAGGAATACGGACAGTATGTAATTTTAATGATGCAATGATGTAAAGCTGATGGTTCAAAATTGGATACTTTAATAAAGAAGTTTATAGGACAGCAATTATCAATTTCAGGAAAAACTTTTGTAACAGTTGCAATAATTTTCCATGAAGGACCTACTGTTACTTCTGGACATTACACAGTTTATCTTAAATATGAAAAAGGCTGGACACTGTGTAATGATTCCCAATTGATTTTCAAGCAACGTTTGCCTTTTGATTTAGCAAATTCCTATCTAATCTTCCTGAAACCTAAATTTTAGAGAGACTTGGCAAGATCTGTACAAAACAATTTTACCATTTTATTGGATTAGCATTGGAATTTTCAAAAAAAAAAGTTTTTCAAATTACCATTTGGCCTAATGGAAAGGTAACCAATTGTAATGTGGAATTATTTAATTCCTAATGAATCTTTCGGAAACCAAAAATTTCGAGAAAATCGGTAACATCTGTACAATTTAAATTTTGGAATTTTATTGGATTACCATTGGAAATGTATTCAAAAAAGATTTTTTAAATTACTATTTGGCCATAAGGAAAAGTAACCAATTGTATTGTGGACTTATTTAATTATTAATTAATCTTTCAGAAACCAAAATGTTAGAGAGAATCGGTAACATCTGTACAATTAAAATTTTGAAATTTTATTAGATTACCATTGGAAATTTAATCAAAAAAGAATTTTAAAATTACTATTTGGCCTAAAGGAAATGTAACCAGATGTATTGTGGAGTTATTTGAGATATATTATTTTTGAGATTATGCTTCTGTAACAAAATTGTCAGACGGTATTTTAAGGAAATAGTTATTGTTATTAGATGATATTTTTTTAGAATATTATACTTTTCTATAATGTTATGTTTAAGTAAAAAGAGATTCTGGGCTTTTTTAAAACAATGTTTGAGATTGTTAATTTTTTTTTGCCCGCAGTTAAGTGATGAATGCAATTGCTTTCACGATTTATAGTGAAATGCAATATATTCTGAAAACAGCAAAAAAAAGGCAAAACATTTTTTGGGGAAAATATGTAAATACGTGTACTGTGTTATATAATTATTTATTAAATATTAATACTTTTTTCTTTTTTTTCAGATTATGAAAGAAAATTTTCGAAAAAAACCTACCATTTTTTCAAGTAATTTCAATTAAATTTTAATTAAAAATTAAATTGTTGGGTGGGTCAGGTAAGTCAGAAATTAGATGGTCCCTTTCTTCCACTTCTCCTCAAACAGATTTTTAGTATTTAGTTATTAATTCCTCTAGGATCTTGAGATGTGGTAATTGATTTTTTGTGTATTAAAAAAAAAAAAAAAAAAATTACGCTTAAGTTGAGAGGTAAGGTTGGCTCTTAAAAGAGCCGTTGTGTTCATGCAGGGACAGAGGAAAGGAAGAATGGGAACATTAGCTGGTAGGAAATATGTGCTGGTCTATTTTGTTGTTAATGAGGGGAAGACTGGTCTCCCTATGAACAATTAGACCATGGCAAAATGAACACCGCATAGTAACCCTCGCAAACCGATGGTTCGTTTCCACAGGATCAGAAAAAGGTGAATCTGCCCCCACAGATGAAGGGCTCTGCTGAGCTTCCGAAGAAGGACTCGGCTGAGCTGCTGTGGATGTGCTTGCTCGACTTACTGAAGGGTTGCCTCTAGTATGTCGTGCATGTGTCCTAGGATGTACATCCTCAAGGTGTCTCAACATAGTGTGATTCCCGAAGGAATACTTCTTGTTGGGATTTCCTCTCGAAAGTACACGCTGGCACAGCTTGCAAGTCACCAATGCAGCATTGACTTTTTTCTCACCCTCAGGAAAACTGAAATACTCCCATATGAAAGAGCTCTTCTGTTTCCTCTTTCTCTGCCTGATGGTGGTGCTGCTAGCCTCACTCTCAGCAGAAGAGTGCTGTTCTGCCATCGTATCACAAAGACAAGCCAGCTCCTTCTCCTAAGGGATCACAAGCAGAAATAAGGGGAATGGGTGTGGTGTAGGAGAGTTCTAGAACTGAAACTTCTTTGAACCAATCAAAAGTTTTGTTTTATGATCACATGACCCACCGTGCGCGTACGTTACGCTTACGTTACGCTTATGGTGCGCTTACGGTAAAAGTACGCATGCGCGTAAAAAAGACACGCGCTCGCGCGCATGCGCATAACAGTCACTCCCCAACACTTCCGCGTAACGTGCGCGTGTAGCGTACACGCTTACGCGCGCCATACGCAGTACGCACGGCTACGTAAATTGCGTAACCATACGCAAAATGAGTAGTATTATTACGAACATTACGCAAACCGTACGCTTACCGTAAGCTTACCGTACGCGCACTTAAAAAAAAAAAAAAAAAAAAAGGAAAAAAATAATTTCTATGTTATACTAATATATCTTACCTGTTTGGTTAAAAAAAAAGAGAGAAAAATTAATATATTGCAGAATTAAAAAAAAAAAAAAATTGTGTTTTAAGAGAATATAAAGTTAAAAAAAAAAAAACTTGCATTTAAAAAAAAAAATATATATATATAATATAATAATTTATAATAAAAAAATCATACAAAATCAATGAAAAAACCATGGGAATCACACATGCTTTAGGTAAGAATTATCATTTACAAAAACATACAAATTCACTGAAAAAACCATGGGTTTCACACACGTTATAGTTAGGAATTAGCATTTAAAAAACCTTGCAAATTCACTGAAAAAACCATAGGTTTCACACACGTTATAGTTAGGATTTAGCATTTTAAAAACCTTGCAAATTCAGTGAAAAAACCATAGGTTTCACACACGTTATAGTTAGCGGACATTTCACTCATAAAAAACCATTGAAATTCCCCCGTTATAGTTAGTTAAGCTAACTATAACTCGCGCACCCGCAATCCACTGCTGATGACGTCACATATTACATCACTCATGACATGGTCAGTGACATCACTCATGACATCACTGATGACATCTCAAATGACATCACTGATGACATCATCCTTGTGACAGAGTGGCAGACCTCCTCTCACCCTAATATAACCTTTAACACACATTCAAAAATAGAGACTAAAATTTTCAAAAAAATGGACATACCAAAACCAGTTACAACAACCTCTTGAGTAATTCTAAGATCCACATACACATCCACTCATTCACCAACAGTCCTGTACAGTCACTCATACATGTACTCACTCATCATATGTACTCATACACCTATACATCCTGCTACACAATGCCACTCATCCACAGAGTTACTGACACACAAACTCACTCATGAAAATAAAGAATCAAACATAGATTTATTTGCATATACAGTTATACACACACCACCACACTTACTTCTACAGAAACTTACACATACTTAGTCTTTTGAACAATCACTTATAGAAACACATACTTATTCATACAGGAACTCTTTCAATCTCTCACTCTCACATATACTCACTTATATACACCAATAGTCACATATACTAGTTTAAAACATATGTAGTTACTCATAAAGACACTATTGAGACAGTCATTCACTCACTAACACACCCATACACACACTCATCCACCCATACAGTCCTGCACACATGCTGTCTTCAACACATGCAAACAGTGAGTCACTCATTCATGCACCTATGCACTACGTAATACCCCCCACCGAACCATGCAGACACTCAGACTGATACTCAAAAAACCACCTAATTTCCTATATAAACACCCATGTAGCTACTCACCAACCCATGCAGCCACTTATACACAAAGTGAGAGACTGATAAAGATATTTACATATTTAAACATTACTCAGTAAGCCATGTATTCACTAAGATACACTTAATCACTCAGTTATACAATCAATTTTTCAAAAACAAATCATCCATTTAGACACTTATATACCCATTTATTCTTCCATCGCCCGTGAGATATACATATATAAAACATATTTATTTTCAGAAAAATACACATTCACTGGATGATGTCATCAGTGATGTCATTTGAGATGTCATCAGTGATGTCATGAGTGATGTCACTGACCATGTCATGAGTGATGTAATATGTGACGTCATCAGCAGTGGATTGCGGGTGCGCGAGTTATAGTTAGCTTAACTAACTATAACGGGGGAATTTCAATGGTTTTTTTATGAGTGAAATGTCCGCTAACTATAACGTGTGTGAAACCTATGGTTTTTTCACTGAATTTGCAAGGTTTTTAAAATGTTAAATCCTAACTATAACGTGTGTGAAACCTATGGTTTTTTCAGTGAATATATATATATATACATATGTTGCAACAAAATAGCACTTGTTAGACTGATGAAGGCTATCATACAGCAAAAACGTGTCTCTATATCTTTGCATCCACAAGTCCATAAGTGACCTGGTCCTTTAAACTGATTTTTTTTCCCTTGATTCCGAGTCTTGGCTCATTATCTCTTAATGGAGATTGGGAGGTAGTTTGTGGAATTTTGCACCAAAGAGCTTCCGGGCTACACGCAGCGCGCATTCGCAGGCAGAGCTCAAACATGCTGTAATCTCCTCAATCTTTAGTGGGATTATCCGAAATGTGGGCCCACCTGAACTGGATAAGGGGCAGAGAGATGCATCCTGGCAATCCGAGGCAGATCCCGCTGTGAGTACAAACAATGAGGCGAAGGTGGGGGCTGAGAAGGGAGCTGATTTGGGGATGTTGGTATCTGGACAAAAGGGGTTAGTAAAAGAGACAGAGGGTGCGCATGGGGTGATACCTTCTCTATACCCACAAAATAAACTTTAAATCAGATAACTCCCCCTGAACTTTTGATATTCCTGATGCAGACTCCAATGCACCACCCGATAGTATCGAGGCTTGAAGTCTAAACTCACCTGACCATGGGGTTAAATTATTTTCTCTACCAGACAACTCGGATAATTCAGATTGGTCTAATCTGATGGAGGATCTCTCTGATGAAGGGAAGCTGGAATCTGATGGCTTCAATAGCATTACCTCTGAGGAAGATAAACCCCCTAGCATACAAAAATGTTGTGTCAAAACGAGGAAAAGTTAAAATAGCCCTCCTACTAGTAATAGAACCACAGCGGTAGCACCAGCATCAGGTCTATGACAAGTGGAGACAAAGTGTTGAACAAGGCAGTGTGGCCCCGGAGACTCCCACTATGGACCTAATTTACAATACTCTGAAACAAGTGCAAGGTGAGGCAAGAGCAGAGACTCATAAGGCTCATCAAGCCTCCAAGAAAATACAGGGAGCAATTTGCAAAGTCAACAAGTGCTGCACAGAAATGGCCGAAAGGATATCAACAATTGAAGCCAGGACTGTGGCTAAAGAGGAGTCTGCCTATGCTTTGCAAACAGGAGTGGATAGTCTTGATGCTCAGCTTATAGATGTCCAGTGGAAGCTTGAGGATTTGGAAAACCGCCAGAGGCGTAACAACCTGCATTTTTTAGGAATACCAGAGAATGTTGAAGGCAATGATGTCAGAGCCTTTATTATTACCCTGCTTAGAGGTGCTTGGCCGGAGCTCTCTAACTGGAACTTGGATGTGGAAGTACAGCGGGCACACAGATTTCCCCTGATGCCACGGAAAGCCGCACAGGGAGGACAACCTGAGAAACCGAGAGCGATACTAGTTTTTGGGGGGAACTTCCTACTTCGACAAGCGAGACCTGATGCCAGGTATTCTTCCGATGGCCACTCTTTTTTCGTAACACCTGACTTCTGTCACGCCACAGTCAAGAGAAGGTGGCGTCTACGACAGATGTTCTCTCCGTTGCAAGAAGAGGGATGTCAGGTCTATTTGCTTAATCCAGCAAGATTAAAAGTCATACTCAATGGCAGAACCCAATCTTTCACGTTGGAAATAAAGCCCAAGAATTTCTGAATTTGATCCGCCAATGGTTAGAGACAAGCAACCAGCTTGATTTCCTGCTGGCCATGCTAAAGCTGGACTGGGACTGAATCTTTCGTAGGGATATTTTCCTAGAAGTCGCAGAAGCAGGAATGGGATGACGGTGGGTATCTTAGCAGGAGTCATCAGCAGGGTCTTGTTTGACCCGCCGCTCCATGCAAGGGATGGGGCTGGGGGAAAGTTTGTGGGGTAGGGTTTGGAGGAGGAAGAAGGGAACAAGCAGACAAAGTTCAAGAAAAGGAATGGTTGAAGATGAAGAGAATTGTTTATGTCTTCTTCTGTGTATCAGTCTAGTAATAAATCTCAGGCCTATGGTTGGTTCTCCTTTTTTTGGGGGGTGGGGTCTAAATGGAAAAACTTCACATTGCCTCTATTGATATATGTGGACTTAGTAATAGTCGGAAGAGTTTTTGAACTAAAAATGTTAAAACCCAATATAGTATGTTTCCAAGAAACCCACATTGAGAAATCTTGTAGAAATGTACTTAATGGTTTAGGCCTCCAGGTGGTATGCATTACTATGCAGGGAACCTTTACAAAGGGGGTTGCAATTCTTTCTAAAAGGGGCATTTGCATTTTCCCTCGAGCCCGCTGGTGCTCTGGGTCGCTGGGCTATCACAGAATGTTACTTTGGCTTGGAGTTGTTCACACTGTACTCCATTTATGCCCCTGTTTTAGATGATCCAGCATTAATAAGATGGGTGAAAAGTGAGCTGGCTTCATGGCATTTACCCCTTATAGTCTGTGGGGACTTAAATATCAATCTACCCAACATAGCAGTTGAGTATGGGTCTAGGAATTCTGCTGGTAGGAAACCTAAAGTATTCCATGCGCTTGTCGATTTACAAAACAGCCATGGCTTGTACGATGTATGGAAGGAAACAATGAGGGCCGATCCTGGTTATACTTACTTCTCGGCTCCACATAAGGTGCATGTCAGACTTGACTACTTTTTTATCTTTAAAGCCTTGATTAAACATGCCCACATATCCCCAGGGTCATGTCAGATCACAATACTCTTGTTCTAGAGCTCCTAATGACCCAGTCTCCGAATGTTGAGAGATCGTGGTCATTTGAAAGGGCACTTTTGTTAGACCTACAATATGTGAGCTATATCCAGGCCTGGATTCCAAAGTTTTTCCTAGATAATCAGGGTAATGTACACATTAGTGTTGTCTGGGACACGTTTAAGGCTTGTCTCAGGGGGGAAACGCTGAGATACAGTGTTGAGCGTCAAAAACAGGCACAAATGTTATTGGAGGGATTGTACTATGATTTGGCTAATGCTGAATTAAATTTGATCAATAAAATCTCTTCTGGGGATGTGACTTGCATGGCCCTTATGGAGTTGGCAAATGCCAGAGCTAAGATTCTAGATATTTCTGTTCAAAATGCCGCAGATAGGTATTCGGTGTGGCGAGAGAAAACGTATGAATATAATGAAGAAGTAGGTCAAAATCTCGCTTTTAGGGTATGAGTAACTGGCGGGTGAACAAATAGGGGAAATAAGAGATCCGATGCTTGGAGAGAAATCTGAGCCGGCTGTGATTAGGGTGGCTTTTTAGCGGTTTTACCAGCAATTAAATTCTAGGGCTAGTGAAGCCTCTAACGCCATGGGGGATTATCTATCGGCCACCTGTGAGGCGATTCTTCAAGAATCCGATAGACAGGGAATGGATCAGCTTATTTTAGTTGACGAAATAGAGGCAGCTGTTAAGAACTTAAAATCTGGGAAAGCTACTAGCTTAGATTTCATCCCTGGCGAATTCTATAAAACATTTATCGGGATACTTAAAGGCCACTTAGTGGAATTGATGCGGGAAGCACAGAGAGGAAATACTCCCCCACCCCCCCGGAGAGTTGGGCAACAGCAAGGATCGCAGTTTTTCTTAAAAAGAATAAACCAGCTAAAGAGCCAGGTTCATATTGCCATATTACACTTATCAACAGCGACTCTAAGATCTATGTAAAAATCTTAGCCCTATGTCTTGCCACGGTTATTAGCCGCATTACAGCGTCTGTTCAACATGGTTTTATCCCTGACAAGGGGACGACTGATCATATCCGACGAGTCATCATCCTCTTCGATGTGGCTGGAGTTACTAAAGATCCTATGGCGCTAATCTTATTGGATGCTGAAAAAGCGTTTGATCGGGTTTCTTGGCCGTATCTTTGGGAGGTGATGGCTCGGAAGGGGATTGGACAGAGTTTCATCAAATCAGTAAAAGCTCTTTATTATAATCCTAGGTCTAGTATTTCTATTATGGGAGGTCTATCTGATGAAATAACTATAGAGTGAGGCACTAGGCAAGGATACCCCTGCTCCCCACTTCTATTTGCCATCTATATTGACCCCCTGATCAGACAAATTCAATGCAACCAGGCAACTCATCCGATCAAGTCAACCGGGAGGAGATGAAGATCTTGCCATAGTTACTCCAGATCCTAGTGGTGCTATAGCTGAGATTGAAAAGGAAGCCAAGAGGTTTGGCCAGTTTTCTGGATGCCTTTTAAACAGGGAAAAAACCCAAGTAATTATCAATAAACATGAGCTACTGAATAATGGACGAGTCACTGAGGAAGCCACGTCCCACGTCTCTGCTCCATCTCTCCTCTGTCGGACTCGAGCTGAACATCAACCAGTAAGCAGACCCAGGCTCCCCCAACCAATCACAACGCTGCAAGGCAGCATTGTGATTGGTCTGAGTGCCGTATTCGGCGCTCAGATGGAGACTGAGGGCCTGGGCAAGTTCTCAACGCTGGCAGTAATGCAGCCTGCATGGAGAACATGCAAAATGCTCATGACTGTTTGGCTGGCCCCAGAGGGCCGGCCAAGCATCCATGAGTACTTGAAGTGGGCAAACTACTCCTCTCCTACTCTGCTCTGAGAGCAGAGCAGCTCAGCCCACCCTCCCGCAAAGCAGCTGGAAACAATAAAATGATAATAACAAGTTATTATCATTTTATTTTTCCTTTGTCACACTGCTTGAAAGTAGTGGGGCGATGCTCCTCCGCCTTAACGGAGGAGCCGCCACTGAATACGATATCATATGTTTGCCATAGCCACTCGTATTGTGCTACTTTTCACATAATGCATGTGGGATGAAAAGGACCGATACACTATGCCAGCTTTAATGTAGGATGATTTAAGAACTGTGGATCTGATGTGCCACATGTCTTCACCTTAAATTGGTCTGTATTTGACTAATTGTGTGAAATACACTAAATCAGAGATCTCCAACCTTTTCCGTAACAAGAGCTACTTATGTTCTATGACAATTATCCTGAGCTACCAATATTATTAGCCTTGTAATAGTAACCACATCAGATAAGAATATATTAGTGGCCATACTATTAAGAGTACCAGCTGTGATCACCTCCGTGCATCAGGCTGGGTTGCCAGCAGCAACTTATAAAAAGCTTTGCCAATTTGGATTCCCTTTACATAGGTAATACATAGCAGCCATAGCTGAAATGCTAGTGGCACAAGGTAATGATGTTATTGATAAATCTCCCCAATGCCACGTGATTTATTGCTCAGCTTTTAAAGTATTTTGAAATTCAAACAATTTTCTTCAAGTACCATCTTATGAGTTCAGAAAATACACACTTTTGTCTTGAACGTAAACTTTTCAATTTTGGTATAAATATATTAATTCAGCCAAGCAAGAACTTCTAATTTAGTAGGCTGGACTGCACACAGGAGAGTTTCTTAAATGTAGCTGGAGAGCTGCCTGGAGTTCAGGAGCGAATCGGTAGAGAAAACTGTGCTAAACAATGGCAAGGAACAGTTCTGCATGTATTTTTTACTGAATCCCATGTCAGTAAGACTGTTGAAATCGTAACTTACACTTAGTTTCAAAAAATCTGGGCCGGAGGTGTTTTTAACATTTCTGGCTCTTTGTTTTCAAACACCCTGTTCGGCTAAAACAATTTTTGTTATGGTTGCGCCATTTATTTGTCTTGCTTGCAGTATTAACTGAATTAACTTAAAAGCTCTCAATATCTTTTACTGTAATGTAAAACATCAAGATTTTGTTCTTCACCATCTCGAAAGGCTGTGTGAGTATCTCTGGCAATTGGTGCTGCACACGTGGGACGTTTGAGAAGCAATAGAAGTTTTCTGAAGTGAAAAGAGCTCTGGTCTGCCCCTGGAATTGTTCAATTATCATGAATAAGGTCATTTCACCAACTGGTTCCAGATTGGGACTAGAAATGATCTGGGGAGGGTCCACAGCAGAAGAGGAGCTCCCTTCAAAAATCCTCTCAGGAAACATCACACCAGTTAAGGATACAGGGTCTTGTAAAGGAGCCTGAACCTGGAGGTGAGTTGGTGACTTAGCTTGAAAAGTCGATGTTGTACTGGGGGCCCTAGATGTGATGACGGTCGGTTCTGGTACATCAGGACTTTCCGGGACTCCCGTACTTCCTAAATATCCCGCTTGTCTCCCTATCTGATCGATCTGGAGAGATAAAGATGTTGTCTCATCCTGATTGGATATTTGGTCCAGAAATATTTCCGTGGTTGCAATGGGACCAGTTTTCAAAGACGCCTGCGGTTTTACCAAACTCGAAGGGACCAAATCTGCAGCTGCTGATGTTAGGGCTGATGGAGAAATAACAGCCAAAGATTCCTTAGAGAACTTGAGGGCAGAGCTAGAGCCAGGGGAAGGGGACTGCAGAGTTGCTTTTTTCAAGAATAATGAAAATTGTTTAGCTTCTTTTGTTGCTCTCGCCTTTTTAAGACCTTCGGACCCTGAGATCTCTTGTGGGGTTAATCCAGGCATAACTGTTGCTGTGTTATTGTCAGCCACACCCACTAAGCTAGCCTGATCCAAAGGTGCAGCAGAGGCCGGGACCTCATCATCTGAGCTCTCAAAAGTCGAATCGAGGTCAAGCAGATTTGGAACGCTTTCCTTGCAGGCCAGTCTGGCAGTTTCTTTTATCTCCTTAGCCTGGGCACGGCGAGTTTAAACCTTGAGACGGGCATTGAGCAGTTTCCCCATTCTAGCCACAGTTCCACTAGGACGCTTCCTTACCACTCCTTGCAACCCTTTGGAATAGTGTAGTAAGTGCTAATGAAATATACCGCTTTTAGTTAAACATATACGCCCAATGAGGGATAGAGTTCGAAAAGCTTCCACAGGCAACTTCTCCCTTGGTACAGCGTGGAGTTGGACCTATGAAATTGAAGCAAATGGGGCCAAAGTCTATACTATTATCGGTTAAAGCAGGGCATGCAAAGGCAGCTAATGTGAGAAAAACAATGAGGCCCGAATCTGGCAACTTCTCCCTTGGTTCAGCGTGGAGTTGGACCTATGAAATTGAAGCAAATGGGACCAAAGTTTATACTATTATCGGTTAAAGCAGGGCATGCAAAGGCAGCTAATGTGAGAAAAACAATGAGGCCAGAATCTATATCGGTTAAAGCAGGGCATACAATATGCAGAGGTGCCGTTTAATTTGTACAGCCAGGAAGGATTCACATCCTATGTCCAAAGCTCGGTATTATATAGCTGCAGTATGGTGAAGAATGCAGCTGAATTATTCTAAACAGCCTTCTTGCTTTTAATCTTTGAATGCTTCACATTTGTTCCATATTAGAGATCTGTTTCCTTTGTAGTATTTTGAATGCAGCTCCCGTACATCCAAACGGCCGCCACCGCCACGGTCTTTCTTGCTTGTCTCTCCTTACCTCCAGCGGGCCCCCATCCACACCTGGTAGTTTATCGTGAAGGCGTTCGGGTGAAGATCGGGTGGGAGAGCTCAGAGCAGACACCGTTCCAGACACCGCCAAGTGGAGAAGAAAATGCGCCGCTTTCACTTCGCTTCGCTGCCCCAGACACAGCCGCACTCCTTCCAAGTTAGAAGAGTGAGAACGCCAGTCTCCCGCACACACGCCAGGTACAATCCGCCATTGCTGGGGGCAGGGCTCAGATCACCTGTGGCTACGCGGCGTGGTGCTCCGCAGCCCTTTCCCCAGTTGGTGATTTTCAGATGAGTGTCAAAGACTTGCTAAACTAAATCCTGGAGGAAGTCCGCGAGTTGAAAAGAACTCAGAAAGCTGAACTTACCTCTCTTCATCAACGCCTAGAGAATATCGAAGGCACAATGTCAACCCTTCCAGTGAAATTACAGGAGGCAGAAGCTAGGATTTCAGCCTTAGAGCACCAGATGACCATCGTAATGGGAGAGGCCAAAGCGGCGGCTAAAAGTAACCACACCCTTGAGCACAAACTGGAGGAGTTAGAAAATCACTCTCGGAGGGCTAATCTCCGGATAGTGGGAATTCCGGATGGAATCGAGGGCTCCCAAACCCTGCAGTGGGTAGACTCATCTATCAAACAAAAAGTGACCCCAGAGTTTGATGGTGATCTCACCATCACCAGGGCTCACCGTGTCCCTGCCCGCCCGTTCCCGAATTCCACGGTACCACGGACAATTCTATTAAATTTTGCACACTATCGCAAAAAAAGAGAGGATATTGTCTAAAGCAGTCCAGCAGAGACAATTTCCAGTGAATGAGACTGTAAAATGTCGCATTTTTTCAGATATGACTGCTGTGGCGGCACGTAGGCGGAAAGAATTTGTGAAGATCCTCCATTTATTTAAAGCGAATGGGGCACAAGCATCCATCGCCCAGCAGTCTAAATTGAAGGTCCTGGTTAAGGGCAAATTTTTTATGTTCTCTGATCTGGATGAAGCCCAGGAACTACTAAAAGAGAATTCACAGGGCTCTGGGATTTAGGGGGAGATTCTGTTTATTATTATAACCATATGGGCTGGGATACTAGGGGGTTTTGGTGGGTTAAGCTATGCTTACCCGTCGCTTCTTTCATTGAAGGCCCAGTTAAGGTTATGTTGTGTGTTCAGCTGCTAAATTGATTAACGTAGGGGCTGTATCCTTATTGTGCATGTTTGCTTGTAGGTGTATTTTATTGATAGTTATTTCCAGCTTTGCTGACACCCAGGTTAGATGGGGAAAGAGTTTTTTCAGGGCTCCAGGGCTTAGAAGGATCTGCTTGAGGTAAAATATTAGTTACTGTCATCATTATATTTTGTTATAAATTGTGGGGTCAGGTAGGTGTGTTTTCTCGCCCCTGTCCCCGGGAGGTCAAGGTGTCTTTCTAATCATGATCGATCTTAACTGGGTTTTGTCACTTGGATCATACATTTGCTTGCATGTTTCAATATATTTGTTAAAATTGAGAATTGCTGGGGGGCTAGGGGTAAGATCACTCGGGTGTAATTACATGACACCCTGGTTGGAGTGGGGGGTGAAATGTGGTCAGCGTGGCTGGTGGGGGGTTTTCCACATTTTGGGGGAAGGGGGTATGTGGGGTGGGATGGGAGTATAAAAAAATGAAGTCCTTTTATTGCAAATGCATTTATGTTTTTTACATCCATATTCTAGTTTGACTCTGGGTAGGATGTTTATCGGGGTTAGGTTCTGGTTAGGTTTTAACTATGGCTAGTAAAGAATTGCTAAGAGTGGTTTCTTTTAATGTTAATGGTCTCAACAATCAAAAGAAAATGCGGGCAATTGAATCATGGATTAGAACAGAAAACCCGGCGGTGATATTTCTACAAGAGACCCATATACCAGTTGTAAGACTGCCAGATTTTTCTATGTTTAGGTCTTGGGCAGCTTATAGGGGATTCTCTTCGTCTTCTGCTTCCCACAGGGGGACAGCAATATTTTTAAATAAAAACTTCAGGCGGAGGTTCTTAATTTTGAGAAAGATCAGCAGGGCCGCTGGTGTTGGGTTACCTGCATTCTTAGACATAGCCAGAGACCGATTACTTTTGTTAGCATATATGCCCCAGTTGAGGACAACTCTAAGATCTATGAGGATTTGTTTCAGTCCCTAATCCAGGTTCCTGGTGAGCTGATCCTGGGGGGCGATTTCAATGTCCTAATGAATCCTAAAATAGATTCCTCAGTGCAGGCCAAACGGCAGTTGAAACCTAAATCCTTTAGAACCTGACAACACTATGAAAGAACCTTAAATCTACAGGATCCATGGCGCACAGCTTTTCCATCCAAAATATTGTGTGCTTGCAGGTCAGGTAGATTTCACACCTCTTCACGGATTGATTTTTGTCTGGTTTCCCGGAGGCTGTGTTTTAACCAGCAGAGATTTCTACATAATGGTTTCTCTGCTCATGCTATGCTGGGGCTTGAGGTGAAGCTAGAAAATTGTGTTAGATCCCCTAAACGTTGGTTGTTGAACAGACAATATTTTAATGAAGAGGTCTGGGTGGGTTTTATTGGGACTGAGATTAAGGGATTTTTACTTCGAAATAGCGAGTCTGCACCTGTGAGCATGGTATGGGATACACTTAAGGCCTTTATTCGGGGGTTAATTATTGGTAAAGATGCAGAAATTGTAAAAAAGGTTAGGGAAGACAAGAGAATTTTGGAACAGAAAGTCCAAATGTCTTATTCTGCATTTCTTAATAACCCCTCTGTGTTTAACCAGCGCCAGCTCGATCAGGCTAAGCGGGAACTCAGTGCTAACTACCACACTCAGAGTGAAGCTTCCTTTCAGCAACTTCGCCAAAAAACGTATGAGGAAAGCAATTTAACCGGCAGGTTTTTAGCCTGGCAAACCTTGGGAGCAAGCTGCTATGAATCAAATCAATGCACTGAAATGCCCCCTAACCACCCTGCGTAGAGATGACCCAGTCAAAATTGGGGAAATAATGCTACAGCATTATGTGTCTATTTATGGCCAACAACAGACTGTTGACATGACTTTATTAAAAAGTTTTTTGCGGAATAATTGATTACCGACACTTTCAGGTATAGAAAAATTATCCATGGCAAGTCCCTTTACTATGGAAGAATTGGAGGGGGGTATTAAGAATCTACCAAGTGGCAAGGCCTGTGCCCCGGATAGGTATCCACCTGAATTTTTAAAAATCTTTTTTAGCTCAATTGCAGAAATTAGTAAATTCTCTAATGGGGGGGAGGGGGGGGGGGAATACCAGAGACTTTTAGACAGGGTCATAAAGCTAGTTTTTTGAAAAAAGATAAGAACAGCGAGGATCCGAACTCATATCGTCCGATAACGTTATTAAATTCAAATTACAAAATTGTCACCAAATTCTTATCACTTCGGTTTAATCAATATCAATTTGTTTAGGATTTTAGGTCACTTTGGTATTCCCCCACAAGGTTATGACTTTGATTCATAATATATATAATAATGCTGAAGCTAATGTTCTTATCAATACGTCGGTGATTGGGCAGGTTAGAGTAAAACGGGGCACAAGGCAGGGGTGCCCTTTATCGCCGGTTGTATTTGCTTTTTTTATCGAACCGTTGGCGATAGCAATAAGGAACTGTGTTGATATCCGTCCCCCATTTCCATCTATGGCGAAGTTGAAATTATACGCCGACGACATTATGCTTATTATTAAGCCAGAGATAGAGGTTCAGGCTAAAGTTTTACAGCTTTTTGAAGATTTTGAGGCTTTAGGTGGGTACCGCATTAATAAAAGGAAAACTGAAATCTTACAATGGGGCGGAGCAAGCTGGGATCTGCACCCTGATATCCTTCCTTGTGTCAACACCAAACCTAAAAGATATCTGGGGGTATATTCCTCCGAAAAAGTTAGTGATCTATACCACCTTAATTTCACACCGCTCCTTCGAAAAATTCAGGCCTAGTTTTTACGCTGGCACTCTCTCACTTTATCCATCCTGGGTCGGGTGGCCTTGATTAAAATGTCTGTTCTTCCTTTGTTTAATTTTTTGGTTCGCTATAAGTGTCTCCATTGTTTATTTTAAAACGACAGGCGCTTTATAAAAGATATTCCATCCCGGTAATCAATTCAGCCACCCTACTATCCAGCATTCTAACATTAGCAGGTATTACGCAATCCTCAGAATTTACTGCAAAATGGGCCTCGATAGGTTTCTGTAAGGTCTCAGACTTTCTGAGGAATCGAGGATGGCTGATGTTGACCGAAATATCGCAAGTGACCGTTAATGATTTTATTCTTTTAGGGTCATATAATATCCTCCTTAAATTCCTTGTTGAGCTAGATGTTTCTCAAATTGGCGAACAATACCAGCTGATTACTGAACTCTTAGAGGATACATCTGGCAGAAACCCTGGGATATGGAGATCGGGGATCAGGGGATTGGATCTTGGACAGAAGGCAATTAAAAAATAGAAGGACCATGAAGATTTTGAAATTTCTGTTAATTTATGGTCGGTCGTTCATAAACTTAATTTTGAGTACATTAAGGGGCCGATTCCGATAGCCGGTCGGACAGCTGTCCGTAACCTTACCGTGCGACCAACACGTACCCGGAGCCGATCTGTCCTGTAGAGTAAGTACGATGCGCATAACTGCCAAAAACCCGACCGACACGAAGGCTGTGATTCAAGCTCCATTCTCCGTCCGAGCCATAACTCCTAACGCTGAACCGAGTCGCCCGGAAGCAGTAACCATAGCAGTTTCCGGCATGTCAAGTACGATGCATACCTTCTATGCGCCGGACGGCTCGCCACGTACGGCACGTCACAGCATCCGGAAAACAAGCATATCAGCTATGATTCGTGCCACAACTCAATACACGGCTGTGAGACGGACCAGCTTGCAGCGGGTACGAGATGGAGCAACAACCAGCGTGTATGACAAGAACACATCATGAATCCCATCGTGCAGGTCATACCAGTACTCTACATCTATGACCAGATCAGGAACCGACGCCGACGGCGCAGGCGGTAAGTCAGACACCTAACACATTAAAAAAAGACACGTACCCGCAAAATGGCACACACACACAGGGGATCCACATCCTGGCCACTAACAACAGCCCACCATAGGGGTTGCATGGCCAGCACCACTAACACCCCCACCCATAGGGCTTATGTTGCCCATCACTACTGCCACCCCCACCCATAGGGCTGATGTTGCCCATCATCCCTGACACCCCCACTCACAGGGGACCTGTTGCCCATCACCCCTGCCACCCCCACCCATAGGGCTTATGTTGCCCATCACCCCTGCCACCCACACCCTTAGGGCTGATGTTGCCCATCACCCCTGCCACCCCCACTCACGGGGGACCTGTTGCCCATCACCCCTGCCACCCCCACCCATAGGGCTCATGTTGCCCATCACTACTGCCACCCCCACCCATAGGGCTTATGTTGCCCATCACTACTGCCACCCCCAGCCATAGGGCTTGCGTTGCCCATCACTACTGCCACCCCCAGTCATAGGGCTGATGTTGCCCATCACCCCTGCCACCCCCACCCATAAGGCTTATGTTGCCCATCACTACTGCCACCCCCAGCCATAGGGCTGATGTTGTCCATCACCCCTGCCACCCCCACTCACAGGGGACCTGTTGCCCATCACCCCTGCCACCCCCACCCATAGGGCTTATGTTGCCCATCACTACTGCCACCCCCAGCCATAGGGCTGATGTTGCCCATCACCCCTGTCACCCCCACTCACAGGAGACCTGTTGTCCATCACCCCTGCCACCCCCACCCATAGGGCTTATGTTGCCCATCACTACTGCCACCCCCACCCATATGGCTCATGTTGCCCATCATCCCTGCCACCCCCACCCATAGGGCTGATGTTGCCCATCACCCCTGCCACCCCCACTCACAGGGGACCTGTTGCCCATCACCCCTGCCACCCCCACCCATAGGACTTATGTTGCCCATCACTACTGCCACCCCCACCCATATGGCTCATGCTGCCCATCACTACTGCCACCCCCAGCCATAGGGCCTATGTTGCCCATCACTGCTGCCACCCCCACCCATAGGATGGGTGATGCGAAACACATCCAGCATACTCCAACATCAGGTATGTCTGCAAAATACATCCCCCCTAACATCATGTCAACAGTGTGTAGTCTGTGACAAATGCCCACAACAGTGATTATGGCTACGAACATACAATGTAATTAACAGCACATGTGTGACCAACACATGAGTGTGACATACACAAGGCAAGCATCACCATAACACTGTGGCAATGTAAAAATAACACCCCCTCACTGTGTAGAACAGAAGTTAAGTGTGGGCTTCCAAAATGCAGCAGATGTTGAGCATTGTGGTGATGGGGACTAAACCCCCCCTCATCACAATGACCAAAATATAAGTTTCATCATGGTCAAAGCTGCAAATAACAAACAGCATGTATGATCCCTGCTCCCAACACATTAAATACTTCTGGGGCAAACTAGTGGTTGTGTCCCATACACACAGAGATGTGGTGAGGCTAACAGTGCTGTGAAAACATAACACACTCTTGGTCATGTGCAGACTAGGGGTGGGCGGAATTTGCGAATTTAACTTTCGCAAATTATTGCAAAAATGCTAAAAATCTCCGCAAACACGCCGGAAATATCGCGAAGACGCAGACGTTTTTTTCCCGCCTGTTCGCGGTATTTTTTGCGTGATCGCGGGTCGCCAACTTACCCATGCGGTTGCTCAAGGGCGCGGCCATCTTGTTTTCACTAGTCCCGCCCTCTCGCGATGCTTGCTTCCTCTTCCGGGTCGCGCAATGCATGTTCGCGCCCGTTCGCGGTCGAAATTTCCTGTTCGCGACCGCTTTTACTTGATCGCGTTGCTTTTTGCTTGCTCGGGGAGAAAATATCGCGCAAACTTGCGCACGTGGTCGCAATGGGCGCGGCCATCTTGTTTTTCACTCTATTGCATGGTTCTGGGGCCTGATTTTCAATCCTCCCAAAATCCTTTCAATCCTTTGTTTATAGCCACTTTTTTTGGATCTTTATTACTTATTATTTCTCTAACTATTTTCCTGCTTCTATATTTTTGGTTTTTGTCTATTTTTTTGTTGTTTTTTAGCTACTTTTTCCTCTTTCTATTGCCTGCTATTTATTTCCTTTACTCCTTTATTTATTTTACCTTTTCTTTCCCGCCCCGTCCCCAGAACCATGTCCAAGGGTAGGGCTGTTCGCCGGCGCAGCCAGAGCCGCGACCGCCTTCCTTGCGGAAGGCGGCGCCCACAAGGGGTGCAGGCACGGGCCTTATTTGGGGAGGAGGAGTTGGCTGCACTAATTTTCTTTGTGCAGCGCCACCTCCCCTCAACCCTGGCAGCAGGTGGCAGGCCTGGGTCCGGGTACGGCCTCCGGGAGCGTCAGCAGCGGTGGGGGAAAGTGCGCCGGGCAGTGTCGCGCATCTCTGGGGTCCGGCGCACCCAGGCACAGCTGACGCACCGGTGTTCCGACATCCTGGACCGTGAGTAGGACCTGCTGGACCTGCTAGGAGTGGAGGTCCCGGGGCTTGGTGAGTACATATTTAATTACTACAACTTTGTGTCTGTTCTTCTGCTCTGTGTTATATATTGCGAATATTTTTTTTCCTTCCAACCAGCTAGAATGTTGCTGCTTACAATACATTCCAGGTTAATAACGTTTAAAAGTCTTCTGTGATTATGGTGCTCTTCTGCGCTACTACTAATCTTACTTGTTTGCAGCTTTGCGTTTGCGCTTGCTTAGCGTGATTCTTTACGAGTTTATTTTAGAGAAATTAAGTTACGTAATGCTACAGTGACTCTAGTCCACTCCTTACTTTGTCCCGTCACTAATAGATAGGGGCGGATTGATGTTTAGGTACACTACTTTGTATGAGCTTCTAATTTGTTAGTGGTATGCGTGATGCCCCCTCACTCAGTTACGTGACGTGCTGCTAGTACGGCAGTCTTTGGAACCTTTTCTAGTTTGTTCAATGAGTGGTGGTAGGCTTAGCAGTTACTTAGCAGTAGCAGATCAACATCAATCAAACCAAAATTTGGTGTATACAAAAAATGTAGTCATGTTCATGTGTCCTCCATGATTTGACCATACGCATTGTTGAGGAATACAGTGGAAATGCATACTTAATGTACAATTGGCATGCCTGGAATAGGTGGGCTAGGTTGGGTGGTACGTTGTACTTAGGCTTAGTTGTAACTTAGTTTTCTGGAATCAGAATGGAAGACTGGATTACTGTTGATAAATAGTAACTTAAGTAGTCGAACTGCGAATCCCCCGATATTACATGTTGACCAGATGAGATCGGTCAATGTAGTTATTGCAATTGTTGTTTACATAAGTGTTTTTTGACCGTTGTTGAAAAATATTGTATTTGTTTGACACCATCCATCAATGTTTGTCTCTTTCTTATATCTTTCCTGTTCATCAGCACCCAGGGGCAGACCGACAGGGACTGGGCAGTCGGCGGGACAGGAACAACACCACCAGGAGGACACCGCTGAGGGCTCCTCTGCTGGCCCCAGTAAGTCTTCTTGTTTTTAATAATATTTCTTGTTCCATAACTTTTACTGCCCCATATTTTTCCTGAACTATTGTTGGTTTCCAAATGCTATTTTTTTTACCACCAATTATCCTTCGATCTGTACGGTTTCAAAAATCTTATCCCTGCCTCCGCTATGATGACTCTGAGTACTACTACTACTACATACTATCAGTCTGTCTGTACTGTAGTAGCTAGTCTTGCCCAGTTGGCCAGTGCCACTCTTTGTGAAAGGTTGTAATATAAAACTCATATTCACCAGTAGCTCGAGCCATTGAGTCCAATCCGTTGGGTCGTCGTCTTGTACTACTTTTACTCTTATTGATCTTGAGGCTTTGAAAATTCACAGCAACAACAGCCCTACCAGATTTATTACTATTTTGATATGATACCCTATAGGACATACTACTGTTGTAGGGATCTTGCACATACATTTGCACCAGAAAATAGGATGTTGGTGATGGTAGGTTGGACCTTCCTTGCACACCTCAATCAGACATTCCGCACCCACCACAATTCCACTGCTTGACTATAGTACTGTCTTGTCATAACTATTAGGTCTCGGAACCCTCCCCCCAAGATACCCAACAAGTAGACAACCCAGAACATAACACACCCAACCTCTCAGTCGTGGAAGCAATTCACATGCACACCCTTACTTTAATTTGCTCACTCGTGTAAGTTAGTCCACACCAAATACCACCAAGTCTATGTAAGTTCAAAATGTTTATTTCAATTTGAGAAGGTCTGTACACTGTTTTCTTAGCAGCACCAACCGGAAAATCAATAACATTAAAACAATATACATTGTTACACTTATACAGTTGGGAATTAAATCATGATAACTGAACAGTGGTGGAAGGCAGCACCACCATCCCATAGCAATTTAGTTTATATACATTTATAAAAGAAGATGTGAGTGAAGGGACCCCTCACCTTAGAAGAACCTAGTACTGGTAGTTGTTGCATCATTCAGAAGCTCTGGTTCGTAGAAGGGAATCTTGCGTCTGTAATGCGAAAAAAGAAATGGTGTGCGTTAGTATATTGCAACTTGCAAGCATTTCTCAGCCGTGCCAAAAAGTGTAGCATCTATGGATAAGCAATATGGACTAACAGTAACAGTAGTACACCAGTACTTCCTAAAAAAGTGGCTTGTTAATATTTGTGGACCGCTTGTACGCAGCGCGTAGACTAGACAGTAGCAGTGTGAGGCAGGTCATGTGGGCTCAAAGGTGTCTTAAGAAGCTGCAAGGTAAAGGTAACGTCACATGTGCAAAAATAAAAGCCACAAAGGTAAAATGGTAGCATGGCTAGGGCTAATTAAGCAAAGGCTACAATGATCATATATAACTATTAGTGTCTACTCTACTACTACCTGATTTGTACTAGTGATGTATGTTAGTATTAACTCATTTTTCAACCTTGCTACTGATCAATAGGGGGAGGTGTATATGACGCCTAATAAATGTATAATGTTTTCTAGGCGCACTACCGACCACCATTGCCGGGGCCAGCGAAGGCGACGCGGAGGGCGAGGATGCGGCAGTTGCTGCAGATAGCAACGGAGCAGTAGGGGGAGTGGCAGCACCAGTGGCGGGTGGTGGTAAGTTAGATTCATAATCCTTAACTATTGTTGAACTTGACAGTACACTCACTGCAAGGGTGTACTGTATGTATATGTATACTGTACAGTTGTGACTTAGGGCCCCATTAGGATGATGGACGTATTGCCCCCGCCGGGCCGGCTGGAATTCACTGCCGACACCGCAGGGGCAAACCTCCCGCCATCCCTGTAGAAAATATTCAGACCCCCCACATGTCGACCAGGCGGAAAAGGGTTCAATATGGCGGTGGTGTCTCTCTGAACACACCGCCAGCCATATAATCTGCATTTTGGAATGCCTTTGCGTGGCGGCATTGCCGTCCGCCACGGAAAGGCATGCAGACATTGCAGAGTATGCTTGGGTGCCCCCATGGAGGGTACCTACCTATGCTATGGTACCCCCCCGCCTTTCCAAGCAAAACGTGACAGGCTCCGTGCGGGGCCCGTCATGTTGTGCTTGGAAAAGCAGCACAACATGTATTTTTAGCATTGCTTTCGGCACCGCCAACCAGAATGTAAAAAAAACAGGATGCGCCAGCCACTGTGCCGGGCGCATCATCCTAATTAATTGTCCCCACGGGACCCCCACCCTTTTTAGCATGAGGATGGCGG
This sequence comes from Triturus cristatus, assembly GCF_964204655.1. Taxonomy (NCBI): domain Eukaryota; kingdom Metazoa; phylum Chordata; class Amphibia; order Caudata; family Salamandridae; genus Triturus; species Triturus cristatus. The sequence continues at coordinate 1,107,697,739 of NC_140581.1, read as the reverse complement.
GCGGACAAAGTCCGCCCGCCATACGATGTCGTAAGTAGTAGGTATGAGTTGTTGTGAACGTTTGAAGTGTGAACTATAAGACTAGAATCCCTTTAATTGGCATAGGAGCGGGAGTATTGAGTAACCAATGGCCTCATCTATCTAATTTCAACTCCGCTTTGAAAGTTTTATGGAGAAGAGCATCTGGTGCACTGTTCAACTAAAAAGTGAAAGACGGGTGGAAGGAAGAAGGACGGGCGCGATTTAAAATGTTATGTACTACTGTGCTTTATAGTGCTACTCTACCATGCCACTATGTGAATAAATAATTAACTTGTCTTACTGTTTTTCTAAGAGTATATTTTACAATTGTCTTGTTTTTTTCTTTTCGATACACAGCTACTCCTAAACTAAATCGTAGGGAGTTGGCCGCCAAGGCACGGCGCCGGAAGCTGGAGGCAATCCAGCGAGAATATCGGCGGCTGGTGGTCTTAGCCGAGGAGGAGGAGGAGACTGCGGCTGCAATTGAGGAAGCCTCCTCCCGTGGCCCGGGCCCCAGCCACCACCCTCCAGCGGTACGGCAACACCGTGCCATCTCCGGTGCCCCCCCCCCACTGTGGCTGCAACTGCCGCACCCTGAGACGCTGCGTCACCCGTTTAGAGGGCGAGATGCGCCAGATGCGTGTCCTCCTCGAGTCCCGCCCCACCAGTTAGTCCCTGTCATCCTAGTCTGCCCCTTTTTTAATTCTTGTTCTTAACTCGTTTGGGCGTTACAGACTTTTTTCTATTATGGACAGTGGTTGGGGTTAGGGAGGGGGGTGGGTCAGCTTTTGTGGGTTTAGTTTATTTTTGTTAGGGTAAATTAAATATATTTTTCTATGTTACATGCAATGTTGTTAATGTTTAACATCACACTGTTTCCTTGCTGGTGCATGGCCTCCCATAGCCTGTGTTTGATTTCAATAATTGGCTGACTGTATAAGATACAAACAGATAGATGAGAGACACACCTCACTCATTGACTGGTCCTTCTAGTACTTTCAGTCTGTCCTCTAGTCTATGCATTCTTTGTACCGGTGTGTGAAAACAAAATCATTGACATGTCCATTATTAATTCTGCCTCCCCCAAACTTGTCTCTTACCGGTGCTTGATGTTTATGTCCAACTGTGTCACAGCACTGGCTGGATGGTGAAGATGGTTTCCTTTTTCATACATGCCATGATTGGGGTGGTGGTGGTAGTAGTATAGTAGTAGTAGTAGACACTGGCAGGGCGGCAGCATTTCCAAAAAAAGAAAAGGAGAAGTCAATCGCCTTTGAGAGACTGTTAGAGGAGTAGTTGAATGAAGTACACTACAGAACTTACCGAGCAACAATAATATGCTCAAATATTTGACAAAAAAACTGAATGGTGGTTAGGAGGATAGCCTACTAGACAGAGATACAAACTATAGTTGTGTCGAGTCACTTGACTATGCCTACAGTCTAACAGTTAGTGCTGTATATGAGGAATGACAACAAACAAATCCAATCAATGCCGACAATTCATGCTGAGGTATATGTTCCTTTGTTAAATAAAATAACCTCTGAAATATCCTACTCATGGGTGGCCAAGCAGAAGAAGATCATCGCTCTGCCTTGAAATTGAAGTAGTGTTGCTTTCACCACATCCGCCCCAGCAAGTGTGTGATTAAGTATTGGTGTACATTTAATTTAGTTACACCTCGACAATAAGTCACACAGCCCGGGGGAAGAGGGTTAGGGTTTGTTGAATGGATGGGAAGGGGGTTTTTGGGAAAGGTTTGACATAGAAAAACAGTATGCATACATAGACAAACAAACGACAATCATTGAAGACTACCATATCCATATGTTAAGGGAGAAAAAGGCAATGCATGCATGATGATGAGAGACCCGGATTACATACACTTCTAGTTCTTGTTCTGTTGTTCCGGCCTTAATACTTTAACAGATAGCAAATAGAAATTTTAAATATTGGTAGGGAAGAATGGTAAACACAGAGCAAACCTAATGATGATTGATAATAACAACTCCAAGAACACACTGTTGTAAAGATTGTATACAAGATATTAATCAAATTATTTAAAAGAAGTTAAAAGTGGATACTGTTACTGTCTTATCCTGGTCAAAAATGTGGACTGGATTTTTGCATCTCGGCATTCCTCTTGCTCCTCTCGTCCATCAATCTTGGGTGTGTCGCCTCGCCACTCGCCACTGCCCGGCTGGAAAAAAAAAGGTGATTGATTGGTAAGGTAATTAATATGCATTGTAATGTTTTACAAAGTTTTGGGCAAGGCCCGGCCTGTAATTTTAGATGGAAAACCAAAGGGGATATTGAGAAAGAAAGTGAAAACAAATGCACAAGTGATGGTGTAGTGCAACAAGAACACTTTCCGAGGTGGCATGTGTGCATATGCATCATCTCTACTCTAGTCTGTTTCCAGCATTGACCTTCAACAGTAACAGGAGAGAGCAGGCCCACAGTGCTTAGCATTAGCACATCCTACGTTAACACTTTAGAGTCCTTTTTTTTTCTCTCAAAGAGTTGGACAAACGCAAAGCACATTATCCATTCCAAACATAGCATTTTACAATTTAAGTTAGTAAAATCAATGCACTGCAGTCATCCCACCGCTACACTCTATTCAACTTCTACACAGACATTTGGGTCTGCTGTGGTTGTTGTTGACGTGTTTACCTTTAGGCTTTTCCGTTTTATGCCACTACTGAAACATCCTCCTGACTTCATCATCATCTCTGATACTTTTACTGACTGACTGAAGATCGGCCTGCAGTATAAGTATAAGTTTTATGACACAACAAGAGTAGAAATATAAATATTACTGACTTGAGTCATTCTTTATTGTGTACAGAAAGATAGATTACTACTAGTACACTTTGACATCACTTTGTGCACAACAAACAAACAACGCAAACACAAAGACCAATAGCTCAGAGTCAGGTGTCCAATGCATGCCATTACTTGTCATCATTCATTACCTGTTCCTTCTCATCTTCAGTTAACGGGCCATCTCTTTCGCCATCATCATGATGGACGGTGCTGTTGTGTCACAGTCATTTGCATTGCGCAGATTGAGTGAGTCCCCTTCCTGTATTGAATTAAAAGCAATGTATCACCAAGATGCAGGAGAAATACACATGTCTTATTTGCAAGAAGGGGAAAATTAGTGTGTTCTGTAGAAAGTTGATTAGTGGCAGTGCACAATTACATAAATTCATGCGCAACAAACACAACGAAATCTACATCATTCAGTCTGCGATTCTGCGGCCAATGCATGGCATCAATCATTACCTGTTCCATCTCATCTTGTTAACGGTCCGTCTATTTCGCTATCATCATCATGGACGGTGCTGTTGTGTCACAGTCATTTGCATTGCGCAGATTGAGTGAGTCCCCTTCCTGTATTGAATTAAAAGCAATGTATCACCAAGATGCAGGAGAAGTACACATTTCTTATTTGCAAGAAGGGGAAAATAAGTGTGTTCTGTAGAAAGTTGATTAGTGGCAGTGCACAATTACATAAATTCATGCGCAACAAACACAACAAAATCTACATCATTCAGTCTGCGATTCTGCGGCCAATGCATGGCATCAATCATTACCTGTTCCATCTCATCTTGTTAACGGGCCGTCTATTTCGCCATCATCATCATGGACGGTGCTGTTGTGTCACAGTCATTTGCATTGCGCAGATTGAGTGAGTCCCCTTCCTGTATTGAATTAAAAGCAATGTATCACCAAGATGCAGGAGAAGTACACATTTCTTATTTGCAAGAAGGGGAAAATTAGTGTGTTCTGTAGAAAGTTGATTAGTGGCAGTGCACAATTACATAAATTCATGCGCAACAAACACAACAAAATCTACATCATTTAGTCTGCGATTCTGCTGCCAATGCATGGCATCAATCATTACCTGTTCCATCTCATCTTGTTAACGGGCCGTCTATTTCGCCATCATCATCATGGACGGTGCTGTTGTGTCACAGTCATTTGCATTGCGCAGATTGAGTGAGTCCCCTTCCTGTATTGAATTAAAAGCAATGTATCACCAAGATGCAGGAGAAGTACACATTTCTTATTTGCAAGAAGGGGAAAATTAGTGTGTTCTGTAGAAAGTTGATTAGTGGCAGTGCACAATTACATAAATTCATGCGCAACAAACACAACAAAATCTACATCATTCAGTCTGCGACTCTGCGTCCAATGCATGGCATCAATCATTACCTGTTCCATCTTATTTTCAGTTAATGGCCAGTCTCTCTCGGCTCTGAAAGGAGGATAGCTATAGTAGTCATCTGATTCATGGTCCACTTGTTTTGGAAGGACGAGGAAAGTTTGAATTTGTTGTTACCATCATCCAATCATCATTCATGAGGGAAATGGAATTGAGCAGGAGATTCAGTATGATCGAGCGGAGGAGCTGGATTCGGAGGACTGTACTGTCAAATGACAGACACCTGAAACTTGTATATTAAATTAGAAGAGTAGAAGACGGTGATAATGGATTTGTTGCGATTCACAAGTTTATAACCGGAACGACAGACACATAAACAAAGGGGGAAAAAAGGGAGGAAGACAGTAAGTGCGAGCCTAATTGTCAGGGAAGTATAGCTCGTCCTCAAACTCTGGGCGTTCTTCCAGTAGTAGGTAATCATCTGACACAATACTTCCGTCACCTGAGCCGCTGTCCTCATCTTCCTCTGTTGATTCATGCATTGTGTAATTCGGTGGTATGAAGTGCTGATTCATTTTGATCATTGTTAACCTCTCCACGTTTTTTGGAGATAGACTGGTCCTTCTCAATATTACAATGGAACCAGCAGCACTGAAAACACGTTCGGAAGAGACACTTGCGACAGGGCAAGCCAGATAGCTTATCGCCAGCCTGCTGAGCTGTGGCCATTCAGACCTTTTCCTATACCAATACTGCAATGGGTTTTGATCAACGTACACCTCTGTTGGGTCGTCCAGATAGGCCTGGACCATCCGCTCAATGTTCAGGGTTGCTGATGGTAAGCTTTTGTGCTGTTTTTTCTGTGCATCAGCACTGTGCTTACAATAGCCCATATTTACATACCAATCCTGTAATGATGATGATTGTACTCGGCCTAATGATCCAGTTTTTGTTTCTGTAGTCGATAGTGATGGTGAGTGTTGTGATTGTGAGCCAACCGCACTGCCCTCAGCCGACGAAGTTGCACTTGATTCTGCATGGCCTGCTTCAGTATCAGTACTTGTTGTGGGTTGATGTGGCGGGCTTTTAATTAGCAGCCCTTCGTTTTCAAACTTAATGGCTGCTTCAGCTATACAACTTTTGTAGCGGGTAACATCATTGTCGGAAAAAGCAAGGAATAGTCCTAATTTTGCACGTGGATCCAGAATTGTGGCACAAATGTAATGTTCTTGTGACAAAATTTTATTTTGTATCCTTACATTTTCAGTTAAGCGCCTGGATAAGCTCTCCACCAAGTCATGGGCTTGCCTTCTGTCCTCTACACCTTTGTAGGATTCAGACACATTATTCAGCTCATGGTCTAGCATTTGCAACAATGGGATAGCTTGGCCCATTGTACAGTCCTCCTTACTGACTTCACGTGTGAAGACCTCAAAAGGAGACAGCATCTCAGTCAGGCATTTAATTAGGGTCCATTGCTCCCTCTGAAGGGTCATGCCTTTAACACTAGCATCACTGCTTCTGTACCAGACATATTCATGGAGGGACCTTTGCTGTTCGTACAGACGATCAAGCATGTAATACGTTGAGTTCCAACATGTTGCCACCTCCTGGATGAGTGCCTTGACTGGCATCCTATATTCACGTTGTATGATCCTCAGCTGCTTCCGAGCTTTAAAAGAATGGCTGAAGTGAGTGCATATTCTTCGGCAGATGGCCAGTAAATTGCTGACTATGGGTTCTTTTTTCAGAAAGTCTTGCACTATAATGTTTATGCAGTGTGCCAAACACGGAACCCTGAAATAGGAACCAAGTTCCATGGCCTTAAGTACATTACTGCCATTGTCTGTGGCAACAAAACCAATACCAAGCCCTCTGGGCCGCAGCCATTCCAAAACCTTGGTGCGAAACTCTTCTAAAATGTTTTCAGCCGTATGAGATTTCTCCATGGCGAACATGGCTACAGTTGCATGTTTCCGAGTACCTTCAAAAATCGCAGCTGTGTCAACAACACCTCGTGCAGATAGTTTATCTCTAACCCCCACAAAAGAGATCCAGTGTGCAGTGATGCACATGTAATCTGTGGCTTGGCAACTGCTCCACATGTCTGTTGTCAGGTGGATATTGTGCACAGCACTCTTCTCCAAAGCTTGTCCAACCAATTCCAGCACATCATGATGTAGTGCCGGAACAGCAATTCTTGCGAAATAGGACCGGCTGGGAACTTTCCATTTCGGGCAGATGGCATACACAAATTCAAGGAATCCCACCCCTTCCACAAATAAAAAAGGAAGAAGGTCCAGCGCTAACATTTTAGTCAGCTTCGCATTGTACAATCGTGCCGTTGGGTGGTTGCGTTGGAACTGCCCCTCCAACCTAAACATGCTCTCAATGGTAGGCTGGCTTACTTTCCTTAGTGGTGCTGTTTTCATTAACCCACTAAGGCTCAACGACACAGATTGTCTCATTGAGGTACTCGCCGGTCTCCTTGGTGTCTCACCCACACTCTGAGTATGGCTCTTACTGCGGTGCCACTCTGATGTTACAGAGGAGGATGTGGGCGTTACCACTGCAGTGACTGCACTACTGGAGACAGGGATAGAAATGCCTCCCTGTTCTTCACCTGCCACCACAATAATATCGCTCCCTGATTCTGAATCCTGAGCAACTTCAATGGGTTTAGTTTTTCTACTTTCTTTTAACTTAAGTAGGTGATCCTCCCACACGATAGTGTGGTGTATTCTGAGATGACTTGCTTGTCCTCCGGTACCATAGTTTGTACCAAGCTTACCACGCCGAACACCTTGCCGACAAATTAAGCATATAGCAACGTTCTCCTCCTTGGCGCTAACAGAAAAGAAGTCCCAAACTGGGGAGGAGAACTTTCTGGCACTGCTGGATGTGCCACTTTCAACACCAGATGAACTTGAGGGGGTGCTTGAAAATATGTGACCCTGTCCACCTACACTGTGACTTTTACTACCACTTCCTACTGAGATGGTTGAGCTGGATGTAGGTCCCTGCCGGGCCTTGGAAAATATGGCAGCTGGAGGTAGTGGTGGTGTAACCTGTGTTGGTGAGATCCGTGCTACATCCCGCTCAGTAGCAGCCTTTCTGGATAGGGTGAGAATGTCGGTCTCCAATCCCTTTGGGGCGGGAGTAATGTGCGTGATGATGGCTCATCTTCATCAACATCATCACCCCCCTCTTCTACATCTACCTCCATAACTCTAAGTTTTTCTGGGACCTTCCTTTTCAGAAGCATTGTCTTGTGGCGTATATCACTCTCAGACCGAGCTGGTGGGACCCAAGTGTCATCACGATCATCAGAAGCGGGGCTTGAAGAAGAAGATGATGGACTAAGCCTCCTTTTCCTTGCTGGTGGTCTGGAAGACAATAGATCTTCTGAAACAGTGGTTTGACTTTGCTCCACTTTGTCTGCAGGAAGCTCGATTTCCTGAAATGCCCCTACTTCAGGAGCAACAACAACTATGGTGGGCTGTTGCGGCAGCTGCTGCTGTTCTTGTTGCGGCGGCTGCTGCTGTTCTTGTTGCAGTGGCTGCTTCTGTTCTTGTTGCGGCGGCTGCTGCTGTTCTTGTTGCGGTGGCTGCTTCTGTTCTTGTTGCGGCGGCTGCTTCTGTTCTTGTTGCGGCGACTGCTTCTGTTCTTGTTGCGGCGGCTGCTTCTGTTCTTGTTGCGGCGGCTGCTTCTGTTCTTGTTGCGGCGGCTGCTTCTGTTCTTGTTGCGGCGGCTGCTTCTGTTCTTGTTGCGGTGGCTGCTGCTGTTCTTGTTGCGGCGGCTGCACACTGATCTGCTGAGTTTGCGCCTGCGTTGAACTTGATTGTGTACTACTTTGCGGTAATGACATTTCTTCAACATCGCTGCTCGTTAGTAGACTGGCTACCTCTGCGACACTAAAGCCCTTGGGCCTAGGTTGGTGGGGTTGGACTGCTGTGCTGCTCCCAGCGGGTTCCCGGACAACGCTTTGGTGCCAAAAAAAACATTGGCCGGCACACCACCAGTCGTGGTTAATGGCACTTCCTTTTTCTGTTCCTTCTTCTCACCGGCATTTTTCTTGGTACTGGACCTGGTACCTTTCTTTGGGGCCATCTTCTTCAGATGTCAGGCAGGATGCAGATGCACAACAAGTTCTGGTCACACGTGGACGTGATGCGCAGCAGGACTTCTGTCTGGCTGGCAGTACAACAGGTAGCTGGATGATGCTGATGACACCTCCTACTCTGTCTTTTGTGCACCTAAAAGCAAATAAGACAGGAGAAGAACATCAGTGAAATGTTGCATTTGTTGTTGTGGTTCAGTTACTTAGTACTGTACTAGTGCAAACAAAAGATAGTCTAGCCATTTATGACTTTTTTTTTAACTAGAGCTATGTTATACTACTGTGTACAGCCACACACTTCACTCTCAGGAAGGATAGGAAAGTTAATAATAACCACCAAAATAAAAATGTAATGAAAGTGGGGTGGACCATTAAATTATTTGAGCATCTCAGCATCCATGGAGCTGCTGCTGGCAAAGGGGGAGGATGGATGGAAGCAGTAAGCCAAATAGCCAATAGGAAAACCATGCAGGCCTACGGCAAAAGCAGGACACTAATAACTCACAGTCCAAACACCAAAAAAGGCCACCACCCACATGGACACTCACAAATCACAAACAAGCCGGGGGCCTCGGAAACACCAGGAGCTGACAAAAGGCCTATAAAAGCCAGGTAAAGGATGCATGCTAAAGCACACTGCTCTGCCTTTTTAATGCAACAAAATGGAAATACGAACATTCACAGGCCCCAAAAAGGTCTGCAGGGTGCATGCATTGCACACCAACACACCAGACACATACAACAAAAGCATGTCTTTAAGACAACCAACATCAGAAAGGCCACCCCAAAAAACACACTTCCCCAACTCAATCCAATGCCATCCATGCCCTAAATGTTGTCTAAATTCAACAGATCACACAGAAAACACTTGATTAATAAAGCTGTGGCTACCTGCTCTGATCCTAGTGGATGAAAAAGCAGGCCTGTTGGCAGACAAGGCCAGGCAAGCTTGCAGGCCTAGGCTTCAAAATGGCCACCAGCCACATGGCCAGGCCCAACAACATCACAAAGGCCACCTCCAAAAAACACACTTCCCCAACTCAATCCAATGCCATCCATGCCCTAAATGATGTCTAAATTCAACAGATCACACAGAAAACACTTGATTAATAAAGCTGTGGCTACCTGCTCTGATCCTAGTGGATGAAAAAGCAGGCCTGTTGGCAGACAAGGCCAGGCAAGCTTGCAGGCCTAGGCTTCAAATGGCCACCAGCCAGATGGCCAGGCCCAACAACATCACAAAGGCCACCCCCAAAAAACACACTTCCCCAACTCAATCCAATGCCATCCATGCCCTAAATGATGTCTAAATTCAACAGATCACACAGAAAACACTTGATTAATAAAGCTGTGGCTACCTGCTCTGATCCTAGTGGATGAAAAAGCAGGCCTGTTGGCAGACAAGGCCAGGCAAGCTTGCAGGCCTAGGCTTCAAAATGGCCACCAGCCACATGGCCAGGCCCAACAACATCACAAAGGCCACCCCCAAAAAACACACTTCCCCAACTCAATCCAATGCCATCCATGCCCTAAATGATGTCTAAATTCAACAGATCACACAGAAAACACTTGATTAATAAAGCTGTGGCTACCTGCTCTGATCCTAGTGGATGAAAAAGCAGGCCTGTTGGCAGACAAGGCCAGGCAAGCTTGCAGGCCTAGGCTTCAAAATGGCCACCAGCCACATGGCCAGGCCCAACAACATCACAAAGGCCACCCCCAAAAAACACACTTCCCCAACTCAATCCAATGCCATCCATGCCCTAAATGATGTCTAAATTCAACAGATCACACAGAAAACACTTGATTAATAAAGCTGTGGCTACCTGCTCTGATCCTAGTGGATGAAAAAGCAGGCCTGTTGGCAGACAAGGCCAGGCAAGCTTGCAGGCCTAGGCTTCAAAATGGCCACCAGCCACATGGCCAGGCCCAACAACATCACAAAGGCCACCCCCAAAAAACACACTTCCCCAACTCAATCCAATGCCATCCATGCCCTAAATGATGTCTAAATTCAACAGATCACACAGAAAACACTTGATTAATAAAGCTGTGGCTACCTGCTCTGATCCTAGTGGATGAAAAAGCAGGCCTGTTGGCAGACAAGGCCAGGCAAGCTTGCAGGCCTAGGCTTCAAAATGGCCACCAGACAGATGGCCAGGCCCAACAACATCACAAAGGCCACCCCCAAAAAACACACTTCCCCAACTCAATCCAATGCCATCCATGCCCTAAATGATGTCTAAATTCAACTGATCACACAGAAAAAAACTTGATTAATAAAGCTGTGGCTACCTGCTCTGATCCTAGTGGATGAAAAAGCAGGCCTGTTGGCAGACAAGGCCAGGCAAGCTTGCAGGCCTAGGCTTCAAAATGGCCACCAGCCACATGGCCAGGCCCAACAACATCACAAAGGCCACCCCCAAAAAACACACTTCCCCAACTCAATCCAATGCCATCCATGCCCTAAATGATGTCTATATTCAACAGATCACACAGAAAACACTTGATTAATAAAGCTGTGGCTACCTGCTCTGATCCTAGTGGATGAAAAAGCAGGCCTGTGGGCAGACAAGGCCAGGCAAGCTTGCAGGCCTAGGCCTCAAAATGGCCACCAGCCACATGGCCAGGCCCAACAACATCACAAAGGCCACCCCAAAAAACACACTTCCCCAACTCAATCCAATGCCATCCATGCCCTAAATGATGTCTAAATTCAACAGATCACACAGAAAACACTTGATTAATAAAGCTGTGGCTACCTGCTCTGATCCTAGTGGATGAAAAAGCAGGCCTGTTGGCAGACAAGGCCAGGCAAGCTTGCAGGCCTAGGCTTCAAAATGGCCACCAGCCACATGGCCAGGCCCAACAACATCACAAAGGCCACCCCCAAAAAACACACTTCCCCAACTCAATCCAATGCCATCCACGCCCTAAATGATGTCTAAATTCAACAGATCACACAGAAAACACTTGATTAATAAAGCTGTGGCTACCTGCTCTGATCCTAGTGGATGAAAAAGCAGGCCTGTTGGCAGACAAGGCCAGGCAAGCTTGCAGGCCTAGGCTTCAAAATGGCCACCAGCCTAGGGTGACCAGACGTCCCGGTTTTCCCCGGACGGTCCCCGTTTTTAGAGAAGTGTCCCGACACTTCTCTCCAAGTGAGTCAAATGTCCCCGTTTTAGAACAGTGTCCGGGTTAAACACAGAAATGTCCCGGTTTTTTACTGTTTCGCGCTCATGCTCTGTTTTCACTGCGTGTGACTTCACTGTGGTGAGCGCCAGAGGCGCAACTAGAGCCAAATTTCGGGGGGGGGGGCTAAGCAAAAATTTCGGGGGGGGGGGCTAAATCTTTAAACAGTAGGCAGAGTGGCGCTGATTTCGGGGGTGGGGGGGCTGAATCTAGGCAGAGTGGAGCTGCAGGGGCTCTTAGAAGGGGTGAAACAACAGCGAGGCCTCATTAAATGCAAATGGTCTTTTTAAAGACCTGTGAAGTGCTCTGGCATGCCCGGGAAGCGGTCTCATCCCGGGCTGCCATACACGAGGGGGGGGCGGGGGGGGCTGAAGCCCTTTGAGTTCAATGGGTGTAGCGCACCTGGTGAGCGCTGTAGCAGGAAGGGAAATCCTTTGAAGAGAAACATTTTCTCTCGGGATTTCCCTTCTCTTTGTTCACGCAGCGTAACCTATGTCATCATGACGTGGCAGCCATCGGTCATTGCATCCATCAGTCTGGCCTGACACCTTATCAAGAGAACACCTTCAGCCCTGCAGTGATCTTTGTTGCTCAAAAAGTTTGGTGCATGCCCACCATGTTTCTGATGACCGCGGTCCAAACATATTTGTTTATTCGAAACAAACTTCTAAAGTGGAAGATTATTCTAAACAATACAAAAATGCCCCAACACCCTGAGTGTTTTATATCTTGGTGTTGGGTATGATTATTTGTTTTTCTGTTTGTGACCACCAGTTTCTATTGGGCAGTGATGGACGGAAAGAAGGGCACATCATATTGTTCACTCAAAATAATTGAGACCGTCTGATGCCTTTACTCTAACTGCCCATACTCTGCTGGGCGGTCGAAGTGAAATTTCCGTGAGCAGAGCCTGAAGGGGCAATGCCGTTGGAGCGCAGGCAGCCTACCCTAATCAAAATAGAGTGGGCAAGCAGAGGGTTTTGCAGACAAGGTAGTCAGTCAAGTTTCTGATGAAGTACCCTAACCGCAGGACTCTGAATTAGGCCCCTCATGATCTTGCAAGATGTATAATTGCAAGTCTGATGACAATCTTTGTCATTATGTAGCCCACATGAAGTATGACAAAAACTAATATCGTCTGTAATGCTTCATCTAGGTCTGCGGAGGGAGCTGTCCTTGTAGTCCTTTTTCTATGTCTATGACAGCTGTCAAATAGTCCTACTTTTATGTCGATGGTTACGGCAAACCTTAGTCCTACTTCTATGTCTATGACCTGTCCCCGTTTTTTGTTTTGAGAATCTGGTCACCCTACACCAGCCACATGGCCAGGCCCAACAACATCACAAAGGCCACCCCCAAAAAACACACTTCCCCAACTCAATCCAATGCCATCCATGCCCTAAATGATGTCTAAATTCAACAGATCACACAGAAAACACTTGATTAATAAAGCTGTGGCTACCTGCTCAGATCCTAGTGGATGAAAAAGCAGGCCTGTTGGCAGACAAGGCCAGGCAAGCTTGCAGGCCTAGGCTTCAAAATGGCCACCAGCCACATGGCCAGGCCCAACAACATCACAAAGGCCACCCCCAAAAAACACACTTCCCCAACTCAATGCAATGCCATCCATGCCCTAAATGATGTCTAAATTCAACAGATCACACAGAAAACACTTGATTAATAAAGCTGTGGCTACCTGCTCTGATCCTAGTGGATGAAAAAGCAGGCCTGTTGGCAGACAAGGCCAGGCAAGCTTGCAGGCCTAGGCTTCAAAATGGCCACCAGCCACATGGCCAGGCCCAACAACATCACAAAGGCCGCCCCCAAAAAACACACTTCCCCAACTCAATCCAATGCCATCCATGCCCTAAATGATGTCTAAATTCAACAGCTCACACAGAAAACACTTGATTAATAAAGCTGTGGCTACCTGCTCTGATCCTAGTGGATGAAAAAGCAGGCCTGTTGGCAGACAAGGCCAGGCAAGCTTGCAGGCCTGGGCTTCAAAATGGCCACCAGCCACATGGCCAGGCCCAACAACATCACAAAGGCCACCCCCAAAAAACACACTTCCCCAACTCAATCCAATGCCATCCATGCCCTAAATGATGTCTAAATTCAACAGATCACACAGAAAACACTTGATTAATAAAGCTGTGGCTACCTGCTCTGATCCTAGTGGATGAAAAAGCAGGCCTGTTGGCAGACAAGGCCAGGCAAGCTTGCATGCCTAGGCATCAAAATGGCCACCAGCCACATGGCCAGGCCCAACAACATCACAAAGGCCACCCCTAAAAAACACACTTCCCCAACTCAATCCAATGCCATCCATGCCCTAAATGATGTCTAAATTCAACAGATCACACAGAAAACACTTGATTAATAAAGCTGTGGCTACCTGCTCTGATCCTAGTGGATGAAAAAGCAGGCCTGTTGGCAGACAAGGCCAGGCAAGCTTGCAGGCCTAGGCTTCAAAATGGCCACCAGCCACATGGCCAGGCCCAACAACATCACAAAGGCCACCCCCAAAAAACACACTTCCCCAACTCAATCCAATGCCATCCATGCCCTAAATGATGTCTAAATTCAACAGATCACACAGAAAACACTTGATTAATAAAGCTGTGGCTACCTGCTCAGATCCTAGTGGATGAAAAAGCAGGCCTGTTGGCAGACAAGGCCAGGCAAGCTTGCAGGCCTAGGCTTCAAAATGGCCACCAGCCACATGGCCAGGCCCAACAACATCACAAAGGCCACCCCCAAAAAACACACTTCCCCAACTCAATCCAATGCCATCCATGCCCTAAATGATGTCTAAATTCAACAGATCACACAGAAAACACTTGATTAATAAAGCTGTGGCTACCTGCTCAGATCCTAGTGGATGAAAAAGCAGGCCTGTTGGCAGACAAGGCCAGGCAAGCTTGCAGGCCTAGGCTTCAAAATGGCCACCAGCCACATGGCCAGGCCCAACAACATCACAAAGGCCACCCCCAAAAAACACACTTCCCCAACTCAATGCAATGCCATCCATGCCCTAAATGATGTCTAAATTCAACAGATCACACAGAAAACACTTGATTAATAAAGCTGTGGCTACCTGCTCTGATCCTAGTGGATGAAAAAGCAAGCCTGTTGGCAGACAAGGCCAGGCAAGCTTGCAGGCCTAGGCTTCAAAATGGCCACCAGCCACATGGCCAGGCCCAACAACATCACAAAGGCCGCCCCCAAAAAACACACTTCCCCAACTCAATCCAATGCCATCCATGCCCTAAATGATGTCTAAATTCAACAGCTCACACAGAAAACACTTGATTAATAAAGCTGTGGCTACCTGCTCTGATCCTAGTGGATGAAAAAGCAGGCCTGTTGGCAGACAAGGCCAGGCAAGCTTGCAGGCCTGGGCTTCAAAATGGCCACCAGCCACATGGCCAGGCCCAACAACATCACAAAGGCCACCCCCAAAAAACACACTTCCCCAACTCAATCCAATGCCATCCATGCCCTAAATGATGTCTAAATTCAACAGATCACACAGAAAACACTTGATTAATAAAGCTGTGGCTACCTGCTCAGATCCTAGTGGATGAAAAAGCAGGCCTGTTGGCAGACAAGGCCAGGCAAGCTTGCAGGCCTAGGCTTCAAAATGGCCACCAGCCACATGGCCAGGCCCAACAACATCACAAAGGCCACCCACAAAAAACACACTTCCCCAACTCAATGCAATGCCATCCATGCCCTAAATGATGTCTAAATTCAACAGATCACACAGAAAACACTTGATTAATAAAGCTGTGGCTACCTGCTCTGATCCTAGTGGATGAAAAAGCAGGCCTGTTGGCAGACAAGGCCAGGCATGCTTGCAGGCCTAGGCTTCAAAATGGCCACCAGCCACATGGCCAGGCCCAACAACATCACAAAGGCCGCCCCCAAAAAACACACTTCCCCAACTCAATCCAATGCCATCCATGCCCTAAATGATGTCTAAATTCAACAGCTCACACAGAAAACACTTGATTAATAAAGCTGTGGCTACCTGCTCTGATCCTAGTGGATGAAAAAGCAGGCCTGTTGGCAGACAAGGCCAGGCAAGCTTGCAGGCCTGGGCTTCAAAATGGCCACCAGCCACATGGCCAGGCCCAACAACATCACAAAGGCCACCCCCAAAAAACACACTTCCCCAACTCAATCCAATGCCATCCATGCCCTAAATGATGTCTAAATTCAACAGATCACACAGAAAACACTTGATTAATAAAGCTGTGGCTACCTGCTCTGATCCTAGTGGATGAAAAAGCAGGCCTGTTGGCAGACAAGGCCAGGCAAGCTTGCATGCCTAGGCATCAAAATGGCCACCAGCCACATGGCCAGGCCCAACAACATCACAAAGGCCACCCCCAAAAAACACACTTCCCCAACTCAATCCAATGCCATCCATGCCCTAAATGATGTCTAAATTCAACAGATCACACAGAAAACACTTGATTAATAAAGCTGTGGCTACCTGCTCTGATCCTAGTGGATGAAAAAGCAGGCCTGTTGGCAGACAAGGCCAGGCAAGCTTGCAGGCCTAGGCTTCAAAATGGCCACCAGCCACATGGCCAGGCCCAACAACATCACAAAGGCCACCCCCAAAAAACACACTTCCCCAACTCAATCCAATGCCATCCATGCCCTAAATGATGTCTAAATTCAACAGATCACACAGAAAACACTTGATTAATAAAGCTGTGGCTACCTGCTCTGATCCTAGTGGATGAAAAAGCAGGCCTGTGGGCAGACAAGGCCAGGCAAGCTTGCAGGCCTAGGCCTCAAAATGGCCACCAGCCACATGGCCAGGCCCAACAACATCACAAAGGCCACCCCAAAAAACACACTTCCCCAACTCAATCCAATGCCATCCATGCCCTAAATGATGTCTAAATTCAACTGATCACACAGAAAACACTTGATTAATAAAGCTGTGGCTACCTGCTCTGATCCTAGTGAATGAAAAAGCAGGCCTGTTGGCAGACAAGGCCAGGCAAGCTTGCAGGCCTAGGCTTCAAAATGGCCACCAGCCACATGGCCAGGCCCAACAACATCACAAAGGCCACCCCCAAAAAACACACTTCCCCAACTCAATCCAATTCCATCCATGCCCTAAATGATGTCTAAACTCAACAGATCACACAGAAAACACTTGATTAATAAAGCTGTGGCTACCTGCTCTGATCCTAGTGGATGAAAAAGCAGGCCTGTTGGCAGACAAGGCCAGGCAAGCTTGCAGGCCTAGGCTTCAAAATGGCCACCAGCCACATGGCCAGGCCCAACAACATCACAAAGGCCACCCCCAAAAACACACTTCCCTAACTCAATCCAATGCCATCCATGCCCTAAATGATGTCTAAATTCAACAGATCACACAGAAAACACTTGATTAATAAAGCTGTGGCTACCTGCTCTGATCCTAGTGGATGAAAAAGCAGGCCTGTTGGCAGAAAAGGCCAGGCAAGCTTGCAGGCCTAGGCTTCAAAATGGCCACCAGCCACATGGCCAGGCCCAACAACATCACAAAGGCCACCCCCAAAAAACACACTTCCCCAACTCAATCCAATGCCATCCATGCCCTAAATGATGTCTAAATTCAACAGATCACACAGAAAACACTTGATTAATAAAGCTGTGGCTACCTGCTCTGATCCTAGTGGATGAAAAAGCAGGCCTGTTGGCAGACAAGGCCAGGCAAGCTTGCAGGCCTAGGCTTCACAATGGCCACCAGCCACATGGCCAGGCCCAACAACATCACAAAGGCCACCCCCAAAAAACACACTTCCCCAACTCAATCCAATGCCATCCATGCCCTAAATGATGTCTAAATTCAACAGATCACACAGAAAACACTTGATTAATAAAGCTGTGGCTACCTGCTCTGATCCTAGTGGATGAAAAAGCAGGCCTGTTGGCAGACAAGGCCAGGCAAGCTTGCAGGCCTAGGCCTCAAAATGGCCACCAGCCACATGGCCAGGCCCAACAACATCACAAAGGCCACCCCAAAAAACACACTTCCCCAACTCAATCCAATGCCATCCATGCCCTAAATGATGTCTAAATTCAACAGATCACACAGAAAACACTTGATTAATAAAGCTGTGGCTACCTGCTCTGATCCTAGTGGATGAAAAAGCAGGCCTGTTGGCAGACAAGGCCAGGCAAGCTTGCAGGCCTAGGCTTCAAAATGGCCACATGGCCAGGCCCAACAACATCACAAAGGCCACCCCAAAAACACACTTCCCCAACTCAATCCAATGCCATCCATGCCCTAAATGTGCTTGAAAATGAAATACATTCAAAAAACAACAAAAGGAACAGTTGCTTCATCATGCACACACACACCCATGAGGCCATGCCCATGGCTAGCTCGGGCCTACCACTACTACCCACAAAATAAAAAAATAAAAAAAAGGAATGATGATAATTAATTATCAAAAATAAATTGTAGTTACAACAACTGCAATGCCCACAATCAAACAAACACAACAACCACTTACTTGTAAAATATCCTATTCCAAAAATCCTCAAATTCAATTGCAATGATGCAGCAGACAAAAAGAGTGATCTTTCCAGCTCCAAATGCAAAGGCAGAATGAGCAGGAGATGGACAAAGCACTGGGAGGAGCCTGCTGGACAGGAACAGGAAGTTGGAGATTTTGTGTCACTTCCTCCCTCTCTCCACCTTTTAAATGACTCCTTGCACAAAAAAGGAAAGCCAAATGTCAATGTAAGGAGTTCTTTTCATCCAAAATCAGCATTTGCAGATGGTTTCATGCTGCTAGAGCCGATATTCCTCTCCAAATTGAAAATTTTACGTTGTTGAGTTCTCGAGCTTCACATTACTTCCGCCGGCGTGTCGAAAACGACATGATCGCGTTCTCTTCTTTGTCCCTGTCGCGTTGGATATGACGTGTTCGGGGTCTCTTTCTCCTGTTCGCGTTCGAATAGACGTGCCCGCGTCCTCATCCTCTGGCTCGCGATGTAGAATGACATGTTCGAGATCTCAATCTTCTCATACTCGCGCGGTGCATGATCGCGAGAAGAAAGACGTGATCGCGCGACAAATGACGTGATCGCGCGACAAATGACGTTAATGCGGCCGCGAACTGTCGCGAGACAGCGCAAAATGGCTACCAAAATCCAAAATCTCGTGGAGAACGCGACCGGGTCGGGAAAACTTGTCGGCGAATGCGGGGTTTCAGGTAAGGCGATCGCGAGAATGTATTTTTTTACAGCGCGAGCAAGAAACAAATTATCGCTAAGCTGCGGAATGCGGAAATTTTGACATTTTCGCGCTTTCCGCGGAACGCGAAAATGCCAAAATATCGCAATTTCCGCGAACGGGCCGGAATTTTGGCCCAGGCCTAGTGCAGACAAGCACCACACATGGGGGCTGACAATGCATACAGTGTACAATGACACAAGAGCAGAAGTGACCATCACCAAGCATGCACACATCTCGAAAAGAGACACACCAATCAAAACAACATGTGTAGACTGTAGGTGTCAGCTCACAAACTCACATTCCATGCCAGCAATGGCACCTAACAACCAGGATGTATGTGCACAATGATGTGATATGACTCACAGGGACAGCATGCAAAATCACAGAAACAGCATCCAGACAAAGGCCCACAACAGCAATACCAATGCACTGGTGCAGATGCACAAACATGCAAACTCACACTACACATCTGACACAGCATGTGTGTGGGTGTCACAGTATCCCCAGGCAACTACACAACACATGAGGGGGGCTGAACCACAGTGACACGGATGTGGACACAGTGCCATACAAAAGTAAACCATCATTGGGACACCCTCAGTGGGCAATCAGGCATTGGGAGATGAGAGGGAGCACAACAGACACGTGTGACACAAGCTGGAATGAACACCAACTAACACAGCAAGAGACTGACACACAACAGCACTACCCCCAGGGACCAGACATTGGGGTGACACAAGCATGCATGATACCTCCACTGTGATGACAAAGGCAGATGTCGTACAAACTGGGAAACCCAGACATGTGTCCTGTGCCACAAACGTACATCACACATACACAAACACAAATCACTCAGCATGGCCCCTCAGCCATGGCCAAACGGGAGCTAGGGGACCATCCATGCAAACATTCACATCAGTCCACCCTCAACACCACACACCCTGAACTGCAACAATGTGTAACTGTGAAGCCCATATGGACAGGTGACATTGCACATGCACCCATGACAAACACAGGAATGTTGGGAGGAACTAAGGTGCACAGACACTTCACCCAAGGATAGTTTACAACCCTGGGGAATGACAGACATACTGCACAGTATGCGGTACATGGCCATGACCTCAAAGCTCACGTAACCTTCAGAATCCCTGCCACAGTCCCAGGACAATGCAGAAGCCAAGGAGAACCACAAGGCACACAAGCTGACACCTGCCAGTATCGCAGCCATGAACCCGACAAGTGGGAGCAGTCATACACACATACAAATGTCTCAATCACTGAAAACTAGCACCTAGGGACAACTACATGATTTAGCAAATAAACAGGTGCCTTGAGGAACCCTTACTGTGTCCCATCTATGTCTGACAACATCATCACCACTCAGAACTGACAAATCCCAATGATGATACACCAATTAACAGTAGTGTGTCATGCACCCACACATCTGGTAGCCCATTGGAAAAGTAGTGGGATGAACCCAGTACCACTCAGCAAGCATCAACAACAGGAACATATCAAGGGAACACTGTGTATGAACAGGGATGTGGACACACACACATGCTAATACAACACACACCATGGGCCCAGGCCATGTCACTAGACAACACACTTACTTAAGGGGACCCAACTCCTGTGGGAGCCCAGCTGTGCCAAACATATTCACCGCAAGTCTCACTCATGTCTGCAGAACACTTGGTCAGTCAGTCATCAGTTACCACACAATGAAGGCTCTGGTCACAACAGCCTGGGTATGTGAGTCTCCCCTAAGTCATCTGCACATACCCAAAACATATGTCTAGCAAGTTGCACAGAGGACCCAGTTGCTCCTATAACAATGATGCCCACACTTGTAGGTCCAGTGTTGATGAGCACAAAGTCTGTGGAAGTGACAAATTGGACAATGGGAAGCACATCATATGTGCATGGGTGCAAGCCAGAGATGTGACCATGCAAATGAAATGCTCACAGAGAGATGTCCACAAATAGTTGATCCTGACACACCCAGGTAGCTGCAAAGGATGACATGGATACCCACCAGAATAGGATACATATCTCATGGACCACAGGGAGTACCTCACAGCACACATCAGTATTCAACATTGTAAACAAAGCATCACAGGTGCAAGGGCATGTTAAACATCATCAACATAATGCACAGCTAAATCTAGTTCACAGGGATAAAGAAAAAAGCTTTATTCAGCATAATAAAAGTTAAACGTCTCTTCAAACAAAAGGCCAATGGCCAGTCCATGTCCAAATGCCAAGGAGTGAAGAAGAGTGACAACTGTCACACCTTACTTGCCTGCACTGCTAAGGACTGGGGTCATCCCCTCGGAGGGGCATACATGGGGGCAGGCCAGGCACCGCAGGGACAGGATCAGGGCGCAGCAGAAGGAGGCAATGAAGAGGTGGTGGATGCAGGCGAGACACTTGCAACTGCAGTGGAGCTGACTGAAGTGGTGGGTGCTGTCACAACTGTGGGGCACAACTCAGATGGGGTGGGTGCCAGCACAACTCCAGTGGGCAGGTCAGATGGAGTGGAGTGGCTCACCACTGCAGTGCCCAAGTCAGACGGGGTGGTCGTGGACTCCAATGCAGTGCCTACATCCATGGGAGCGGAATGGGGGACAGGTGAGATCTGCAGGCAGGGGGGGGACACGGTCCCCACATCAGTGGCACTAACTGTCTGACCAGGTGTGGAGGAGCAAGTGCTAGGGGGGATGACCTTAGCATTTTGGGGATGGTGTATCTGTGGGTGGGGGAACCCGGGGCAGGGAGTGGCGGGGAACCTCTGGAGTGGTGGCCTGGGGGATGGAGGACAGAGACTTTGCCTTGGAGCTGCGTGGTGGTGGGGGGTCTTGCTCTTCTGGCGGCGGGGGGAATTGCGGGTGGGGGTCTCTGTCTGACTGCGTCTAGGGGAGGGTGTCTGGGTGTGAGGGGTACTCTCCTCTGTGTGTGGGGACTTCCTCTTCCCCTTGTAATCAGGATCTGCTGTGTCGGTGGGGAAGAGGCCAAGGTCACAGAGGAAGAGCTTCTGCGGAGATGGGGTTGCAGGTGAGGCAAGGGAAGGGGGCTGGGAGGGAGAGGTCTCGGAGGACTGCGGAGTGGTTGTGGAAGACTGTGTGTGTGTCTGCACACCAGCCCCTGTGAGTGTGGTATCAGTCCCCTGCGCTTGCTTGTTTGCACGTCTAGACCTTGGTTTGGGGGTTTCTGTGCTTGGGACAGGTAGGGTGCTAGGAATCGTGGGTGGTGCAGGGGTAGGAGGGGTGCGGGACTGTTGGAACATGCACCACCCACACATTAGTTGTACAAGCAAGTGAACATATAGGAGTATGTCACTATACACACAGCACATCTCTTGCTTCTGACTCAGTACAGGTGTCCGGATGAAGGGATGGGCAGAGACTCATTTCACATGCTTGTGATGCATGCCAGCAACACACACTATGATGTACCCATGTCCTGATGGGCAATGCCACAATGGGGTGCATGGTGCACACTTGAACACAATGCAGGATCACTCATAGCAAGTTCAATGCCATGGCACTGGGATGCCCTGAAAGTCAGTCAACACTGTCTCCTGTCACAGGGGCAGGGCATCCAGACAACAACAATATGCACTGACTCACAATCCTAGCCCAGGGGTAAAGCTAACTCTGCACATCACCGGCGCACTTGCCCATCCCATGCAAACAACATATCCAGGACCCAGAAGACCCCACATCATGCAAATAATACATATGAGTCTCTGCAAACACAAATCCCTGTACACTAACACATCACAGTCTGCCATGCATGTAACCCAGCTGCATGAAGGACACAGTTGCATACACCATTGTGCGCTGTCAGATGATCACACACCTACATGTCACACAGGTATTGTCTCTCACAGTCACATCTCAGATGCCATGCTGACACTATGAATCATGGACACCCCAGTTATACATAACAACAAGCCACACCCTAATGACACAGAGGCAGACACCTGAGGGCACATGTCACTAAGCACAACCTTCAGTTTCATACACAGGAGTAGGATTACAGAGTGTTTCTAAATGCCCTTGAGGAGCCATCACTGGCCAGGTCCACATGAAACAGTGTTTGACCCTGGACAGGTGTCAGGTGGCTAAGTAAGTGTGACATACTTGATATACATACTCCTGAGGCCCCAAAATTGGAGTCCCCTGCTGCATGGGTTTGTTTGGAATATCCCAGCCACATGTTGCGAGTCAGACCAGCAATTGGTACACATCTCAAGGGCACACACAGATCACATGTCAGATCTCAGGCATTGTGTAAACAATTGACCCATTCATGTAACACACAACAGAGTCATGGGAACAGATGTTGACCGATAGCTGAAGCATAGCTGACTGCAGGGACACAGTGCCCTAGTGACACAAGCAACAGACTGTAGGGGCCACACCTGTGGAACAGATGAGGAGGGTGCATCACACAACTGAGGGACATAAGTATTTTACTACAAGACCTACATAATGTGGAAGTGTGACCACGCCAAAAGACTGCTATTAGCATGTCAGACATAGTACACAGATTAGGCATGGACTTACCCCCTTCCTGCTGCTGTCTGACCTTCAGCTGCCTATCCAGGTCCGGGAAGACCACCGCCAGTATCCGGAGCATGTGGGGAGTCTGGGTCCGGTGTCCGCCTCTCCTGCGTGGAGGTGACAGCTTCAGCTGGACTCTAGCTATCCTCGGGGTCCAGCCCGATGGTCCTGCCACCTCTTCTGGCAGGTGCGGATCCGGCACAGAACGAACAGCCCAGGCGATGGTCAGCCAGATCTCCTGCTTCTGGTGGGCATCAACCTGTGAGGATGACAAAGTGAAAAGTACATTAACACACATGACCCAGATTTGTGCAGCACACATTTGGATATACATGTCATCATCGCAAAGGGAAATGAATTACACAGGTAGTGTAAACATGGGGAAGGAAAAATCACCTGCATGTCTGACATGTTAACAATGCCTGGATAGTTTAAGCTTGCAATAATGCACTTTAGCAGCAGGAAAAATATTCATTACATGTACCCACACACTTTGGGGGAGGAAAGTAGTCAGTGAGAATGCTTGCCACTGGTGTACACACTGCTAGTACTGCTAGTCAGACAACATGCATAATTAGGAAGTCAGTGGACTGCACACTCACCTGCTCCCCTGGTTTCCCATAGAGCTTGCTGTACTGTGGAAGGAGCCCGTCCAGCAGGGCCTGGTTCTCTGGAGAGGTCCCCAGCCTTCACTGGAAGGCTGGGGCTCTCTCCCGAGTACGTGCATAGCAGGAGCCAGAGGATGCAGAGACAGCAGCAGTGGTAGCAGGGATGTGGTCCAGTAGCATGTAGTGCAGGCATGTGAGCTCCCTGGGGGCCAGCCAGTCTTATATCTGTGCTGCATAGGCAGACTCTGTGCCATGTGTCACAAGTGATAGGTCCAACACGGTTGCATTCTATGAATCTGGCCAATCCATTTAAAAGTACGACTCGTACACGCCTTCCGCATCGTTCAAATCTTCACCTTCATTGAACATTTGAAATTGCAACATTGTTGTAGGCATCCAACTGAATATCCAATGCACAACTCGTACAAGTTTTGAATCCGCATCCGTCTCCATGACAGTCCGGAGCCAATGGGTGCACCCGGCTCGTTCAACTGACTGTACAATGTGTATTTTGAATATACACATGCACCCATCTCCATACGATTCAATGGCCAAGGCTTACGCCTGTCTCGGACCATGCCTGTCCGACGCGTATGCATGATAGTCACCCGCGTCGGACCTCATTGCATTCAATGACAAAGCGCACGCATGGCTCGGACATGACCCGTGCAATGCGTATGCATTGTCACCCGCGTCGGACCTCATTGCATTCAATGACAAAGCGTACGCACGGCTCGGACATGATCCGTGCAATGCGTACGCATTGTCGCCCGCGTCGGACCTCATTGCATTCAATGACAAAGCGTACGCACGGCTCGGACATGACCCGTGCAATGCATACGCATTGTCACCCGCGTCGGACCTCAATGCATTCAATGACAAAGTGTACGCACGGCTCGGACATGACCCGTGCAATGCGTACGCATTGTCACCCGCGTCGGACCTCATTGCATTCAATGACAAAGCGTACGCTCGGCTCGGACATGACCCGTGCAATGCGTACGCATTGTCACCCACGTCGGACCTCATTAGTGTGACTATTATATGGATGCAACACACATATACTGGCCAGGGACACCTGTGCACACCTACCACACTACAGCATTGGCCACACAGTGTCCCATGGCATGTAAGGCTGCATTCCCTGGGTGTTTGGGGGGGCCACATCTGTTTTTTTGGCTGGTACTTTGTGTTATGTTATGTTATGTTAAAAAATGTTATAAAAGCGCACAACTACCCGGAGGTGTCTTGGCGCTAGGAAGTGCAGCCGTCGACTCGCACCTAGTACTGAAAGAGCCAGGTTTTTAATTGCTTTATAAAAGCCATCAGAGAACTAGCATTCCTAAGATGAAAAGGAAGGGAATTCCACAGTTTCAATGCACTATAGTAAAAGCTACGGCCTCCCCAATGAGCCGTATAAATTCTTGGTACCAACAGTAAACATGCCCCCATTGACCGAAGGTGTCTGGTCGGTTGATACCATGTGAAAAGATTCTGCAGAAATGAAGGGCCTAGATGATGTAAAGCTTTAAAAACTATACATAATGTCTTAAATTCAATACGCTGAGGCACCGGGAGCCAGTGCAGATTACGAATTTCATTAGAAACTGAACTGTGTCTGGGGATATCGAGCAAGAGGCGAGCTGCAGAATTCTGAATCATCTGGAGTTTCTTCAGACACTGCTTCTGGGCGTTAAGATATAGACCATTACAGTAGTCTAATTTAGATTGAATGAGGGAAGAAACTACTGTTTTCCTGGTATTATCAGGAATGTATGGAAAAATTTTCCTTATCTACTTTATGAGAAAATGAGAAGCGGACACCACGGCATTGGTTTGTTGGCTGAATGTCAATCTAATATTCATCAGCACACCCAAATTTTTT
The DNA here is from genome assembly GCF_964204655.1 of Triturus cristatus. NCBI lineage: Eukaryota > Metazoa > Chordata > Amphibia > Caudata > Salamandridae > Triturus > Triturus cristatus. Next base: position 1,107,671,913 of record NC_140581.1, on the reverse strand, counting down.
ACTTTAGCCACTGGATTAGGTGGTAGACCCATCTCCGCTGGCCACCACAAATTGTTCCAGGAGGGCTGCAAACTGCCAAAAATCAAAACTTCTGTTTTACTGGAGTTGAGTTTAAGGCAGTGTGCTGTCATCCATCTATTGATGGCACTCATGCAGCATCTAAACTGCGGAGCAGGGGAATTTTGGAGTTTATGTGCCGCTACAGCGATCTGGGTGTCGTCGGCATATGTAGTCAGGTTGAACCCAAATTCCCGGATCAGAGGGGCCAGTTCGGAGACGTAGATATTAAACAGTGAAGGGCTCAGCGAGCTGCCCTGAGGGACGCCACAAGGTAAAGTATAGGGGTCTGAGTTGAAGCCGTCAATAGATACGGTGGATTTTCGATCAGTTAGAAAGGAGGTCAAAAGTGCCCGCGCCACTTCCCCTACTCCCAACTTCTCCAGACAACCTTGCAAGAGGGAGTGATCAACCGTATCAAAAGCGGCAGATAGATCAAGAAGCACGAAAGCCGCCGCGCCTCCTCCATCCATCCCCGCTCTGATCTCCTCTGTTGCTTTGATAAGAGCGGTCTCCGTACTATGATCTTTTGCGGAAACCGAACTGGGAATGATCCAGCAAACTGTTCGCGTTGATAAATTACGATAATTGAGTGTTCATAATTTTTCCCACTATTTTCGCAGGCAGAGGCAATCTAGCGATGGGTCGGTAGTTAGTGGGATCAGTGGCATCTAATGTAGATTTTTTTAATGGCGGCAAAATGGATGTCTCCTTCCAGCTGGTCGGAAAGACACCGGAGGTAAACATCAGATTAAAAATATCTGTGAGACCTGGACTCACAAAATCTACCAGACCTTTGAGGAATGCCGGTGGACATGGGTCTGAAGGTGACCCTGACTTAGATTGATTTACGTGCTTTCTTACTTCTTCTATAGAGACAGGGGAGAACGTGAATAAGGTGTGATTAATGATGTCAGAGCCACATGAGTGCGGAAGGGGGTAAGAATCAGGGGCCTCGTTGAAGGCTTGAAAAATTTCTAAAACCTTTGATTTAAAAGTGTCAGCAATGTCATTACAAAATTTCTGATTGATCTTCCTGCCTGTATTGTTGGGTGTAGCTAGTTTGTTAATCACCGCAAACAGTTCCTTGGGTGAATTAACAGCCGAATCAATCTGCTGTGAAAAATATTTTTTCTTCTCTGAGATAAGAAGTTTTTTGTAATTCAAGAGAGCTCTTTTGTAGGCTAATTTACCCGGCTCATCATAGTTTAAATGCCAGCGCCGTTCTAAAAGGCGGCAGATCTGTTTTTCTATTCGAAGAAGTTCAGAAAACCACGGGGCAGAAGGCGTGGCCACTTGGCTGGATGCGTGCTGTGATGTATCCATTCAGGTGGTGTGTACTCCGCAATAGGGTAGTACTGTAGTGCTAACTAGTGTTTGTGTAGGTGTCTTGCAACATATTTTGTGAATGTGTATTGCATTTCTCTCCTCTTCTTCTGTTCTTTTGACTGTATCTTGTCTGTCCTTCCCAGGGTACTTTGCCTGTTGTTTGGTCAACACTGACCCCCAACACCCAGAAGCCAACATCAGTGTGGAAGTTGACAATTCCCATCAACTGATGTACCACACATCCCTGGACTTCCATTCTCCAACACATTGGGAGCGTGTGTCCACTGTTACATAGAATTACCGTGCAACTAGTGTGGAATAAACGTGTTGCTGATTTATAATGAACCGGTGCTACGCTTTGTTATGTGCGTTGTCTGTCTTCCCACATCTGAGTGACATCTGCTTACTTCACCTGTGGACTTGTTACCACTGACTGGGGTTGGTGTTGTGCCTGTGCATGCCAATGCGTTTCAAGTCAACATTATTGTGTGTGATGAGTTACTTTGACATGGTGAGTATGTTTTGTGTTGCCATAGTGGTGTATCTCCCTCACATGTGTCACATCCCCATGACTCACCTTACTTTATCACATTGTTGCAGTATTTTGCATGCACTGTGTTGTTTAGCAGATCGACATCTCCCTGAACATGACAAGTTGGAATCACAACAGAGGCAAGTATGGTGTACTGGTGAGTTTATTTACAAACATGTGTGAGGGAAGTGCACAGGATGGTGGGTGCTGTACATTGGTTTGGGAATCCAAAGTTCACATTGGAGTTGGAAGTGCTGGTAGATGAAATGTCCAGAGTAAAGTCCACAGTCATCTGATACATTGGCCCAACATGGACCCTCCATGTCATGTGGGCGAGTTGTGTGCGATTGGATAAGGTGAACGGGTTGCGCACAAAGGACATTGTCCAGAACAGGTTTAGAGGCCCTGGGGGATGTGCTGGGACATCTGCCTCTCACATGTCCTTCTTCGGACGACCCCTCTTCTTCCGGGGGGTTTCCTCATGTGCAGGGGACTCTGAGCCAGAGTCCTCCTCCCTCCCTGTGGCGCTGGCAGATGATGTTGCGACAGATGTTGTGGGCAAACAGGGGGGTGTGGACAGGTTGGTGTTGATCAGGCCGGAGGCATTGTAGTATGTCCCGATGCACCGCAGTAATGTCATCCCACTTGGCCTCCATGCGGGCATGGTGGGCGACCTGCTCGTGTTGCATGTCCTTGAGGATCCCCACTACCTGGCCAAATCCTCCGGTGCTATCCTGGTACGCATCTAAGATGCGTGCCAAGTGGGGGTCATCATGCAGTCCAGACCCCTATGCAAGGCGCGCCCTGGGCCTCCCACCCCTCCCAGCACCCCTCTCCACACGGGCAGGACCAGCGGCGGGATGCACAGGTGACACTGGGACCCCTTGGGTGGTGTTGCTGGTGGTGTTTGCTGTAGCTTCCGGGCGGTCCTGTGTCCCTGTGCTGTGGGTGTTGATTGGCCTTGGTCTGTCCGTGTTGGCGGGGGTGCCCTGTCGGTGTCCAGATGCTGGAGGCGTGGGTACAGGGGTGGCAGATTTTGATACTGCTGGTGCTGCATGATGGCTCACACCGGAGGGGCCAGGTTGGTCGTCGTCATCCGAAGAGGACAGTGAGAGGGTCAGACCAGAGAGCTCAGTGTCCACCAAAGTCTGGGACTGGGTATCCTCATCATTTGGTGCTGGTTGCCCAGCACCACCTGTGTTTGGAAGAGACACACAATGTGATTTATGTTTCTACATGCATCGTTGTTTCACAAACATGACATTTTCTACTTTTCGAACAGATGCCTGCCTGTACACTGCTTTTTCCCAGCTTGTCACAGACAGACTTTGATATTGTTGTTGCCCATTTCCCAGCATGGCATTGTGCTCCCCATAACAGAGCACAGTGTCAGACATCTTGTCAGTCCATTCCCACTCCCTGTGAGGCAAGTATGGTTCAGTTTGATCTTGCTGGGCCATGTGGGTGGGTGTAGGTTGTCTGTGACTGCGAATCCCATCATACTCTTGGCTACACCCCCCTTCCCAGCATGCCCATACTTCTTTCCTCTTGACTCTGCTTCCCTGTGAGGGGGTGTGACAGCAATGGCAAGATGGCTGACTGTGAAGTCCTGATGTTTATTGGTGGCCATTTCCCAGCATGGCCTTGAGCTCCCCACAACAGAGCCCAGTGTCAGACATCTTGTCAGTCTCTTCCCACTCCCTGTGAGGCAAGTATGGTTCAGTTTGATCTTGCTGGGCCATGTGGGTGGGTGTAGGTTGTCTGTGACTGCGAGTCTCATCATACTCTTGGCTACACCCCCCTTCCCAGCATGCACATACTTCCTCCCTCTTGACTCTGCTTCCCTGTGAGGGGGTGTGACAGCGATAGCATGATGGCTGACTGTGAAATTCTGGTGTTTGTTTGGCTACAAGTCCAAAGTGAGCCCCTGTGCTGTACACAGCAGCACCCAGTCCGGGGTAACTTTTGCTGATATTTCAATGAGGTGTGTGTCAATGCATTGTACCCGGTGAGTTGTGTGGAGTTTGTGTTGAGGGGGAGGTGTCTCCCCATGCTGATAAGTATGGTCAGGGCTGTCAGTCCTCCTTCCCATCATGAAACGTGCTTCCATTGTAGGGCGTGCAAGTTGTCTTTCAAGATGTCAGTCAGTGGTGTCCTGCTTCTGATTTGCACACAAGCCCTAGCAGGGCCTTGTGCTCCCCACAGCAGGAGCCAGTGTTAGCCTTCTTGCCAGTCATTTTCCACTCCCTGTGATGTGGGTATGTTTCAGGGAGGTCTTGATGGGCCAATCAGGAGGGGGAGCATTATCTGTAACTACAGGCCCCATCATGCTTTTGGATACACTCACTTCACCTGCATCCCCACTATTCCTTCCTGACAGTCAGCTGCACTGTGAGGTGGTGTGTTTGTGGTGGAAAACTGTCTGGCAGGGTCTATTTGGCTTTGTGCCACTGACTTGCTCTATTTGTTTGTAGGTTGGTGCATGTCATGACGCAGTTCCCAGTCACTATGAGAGGGCAGGTATTGTGTTTGGGTGACTGGCATAAACAAATTGGGCTGATTATCTATTGGTTGGTGCAGCTTTGCTTGCAGTGCATGGTTTCACTGTCCCCTTGCCACACAATCTTGGGTATGTTGTTTGTGTACTCACCAGGCTCTGGGATGTCTGTTAGGCCATGGACGCTCTCTGGTGGTAGGATGTCCTGCACCTTCTCCTCCCAGGTCCTGAAGTAGACTGGTTTGGCAGGAGGGCCACCGCCGGTGCACTGACTCAGGGCGTGATCTTTTTCGATGAGTTTCTTGACCCTCCTGCGCACGTCATACCACCTGTTCTGGATATCGTCCTTTGTGCGCCTTGCTGGTGCTTGAGCGTTCACCTTGTCCACAATCCTCGCCCACATCTTGGTTTTCTGTGAGATGGGGGTCCTTTGGACCAATGTACCAAACAAATGCGGCTCTACTCTGATGATCTCGTCTACCAGCACTTCTAACTCACTATCTGTGAACTTTGGATTCTTCTTTGGTGGCATGGTGATGGGTGGTGGCGGTGAGGGATGTGTGTGTGAGGGTGCAAGTGAGGGTGGGTTGGTGTTGGTTTTGCTGGGTGTATGTGTGTGTGCTTTTGTATGAGGTGCTGATGTTGTGAGTTGTGTGATGGGTGAGTTGTGAGTGTGTCTGTGGTTACTGTGTACTGGTGTTTGCTGCTGCCTGTGTCTCCTGTTTGCAAGGGATGATGGTAGTGATTGTAGTCCTTTATATAGTTGAAGTGGTGGGTGTGTCATTGTCCCATTTTTTGGGGGGGTATTTATTGGCTTTGTCATTGCTTGTTTGGTCCTTTTTTGTCTTTTTCCTTTGTGTTTTGTAGGCATGAAGGAGACCTTTATGTGACGGAAACGGACACTGCTGGTGTCTCGTGCGGGCTTCTCCGCCTCGTTCACGCTGCCTATCTTCTGTGTTTGGTACGCGTCGGTCACGGCGGTCTCTATTGCTTGAGTGCCGGGTTGTCTGTGCGTGTCGGTCGTGCGGCTTGGTCTCCGTGCGAGTCGGTCTGGTTTTACACGCATTGCATCGTACTGCGCAAATCGTACATCGCGGGTACGGGTCGGTCGGCTTCATTCCGGGTTCGTGTCGGTCAGTGATAATCGCGTTGGTTTTCCGGCCAGATCACTATTTTCCCTACGGCTCGATCGTACGGCTTGTATTCCGTACGTGTCGGTTGTAATTCACATGCGTTGCATCGTACTGCACAGGTCGTACGGCGCTGGTCCGTGTCTGTCGGTATTCGGTCCAGGTCCGTGTCGGTCGGTTCGTTTTGTGGACGGAATCGGCGCCTAAGAGGAGCGAATTGGCGAAGGATGTTGTTTTTTAGTAAATGGCAACTTTACCGAACCCCTCTTTCAAAAATGTATGCCAATCACTCAGCGAACTGTTTTCACTGTAGCATTCACCCCTCAGCTAATTGGTCGCATATTATGCTGCAATGCCCTAAGATTCCGAAGTTCTGGGAGGAAATTATTTGCTATTTTGAAACTGAATGCTGTATTCAATTAGTAGTGAATGATTTGTTAATTATTTTTGGTTTTGACCCAGATCTCGTCCTTTGTGGCCAATTGGTAAAATCTTTATACATTGCAATGGCAGTAGCTAGATCACTGTTATTACAAAGGTGGCGTACTGATTCGATTCCCTCTGTCCTGGAGTGGGCCCATAAGATGCAAGTGGTTAGAAGAAGTGAGGGCACTTACGCACTTCGGGTGGGGGTCTTAGGAAGTTTGAAAAAATCTGGGTCACATTTTTGATTAAGCTTGGGAGGGGGGATTATTGTTTTGAATGTATTTCTCCCTGATATTTAAGTGCTTTATGTAATCTATGTAATATTTATAAATTTTTGGAAACCTAGGTGCCGATTCCGATCCTGTAAAACCCGGGTACAAATGGTCGTACGGAGCGTTTTCTCCGTATGACTCGTACCCGGGAATTCCACCGTACAAACCAGCAAGTACGATTCGTACAGAAATACCATTTCCGTACGAATCGTAAAAAACACCGTACGGCTAAAAAATACTTACAATTCTGATCCTGGACAGCGCGTACGCGACGTCCGCATGAAGTCAGGCAGCGTTTTACGGACCAGCAAGTACGATTCGTACCTACAGCACTCCGCACGGCTATATTTTTACTGGAGCCAAAAAGCGCCGGAAAAGCTAAGTACGCTGCGATGCACGAGGAAAAGGGGGCCCGCTACGCGACGTACATGTCATCACCCACATCGTACGTGTCATCATGTACGGTGCGTACCCCAACATTGCATATGTACAGCCCGTACCCCCCACCCCCGTATGTACGGCGCGTACCCCCCGTCCCCCCGTATGTACGGCGCGTACTCCCCACCTGCGTATGTCCGCACCGTACCCCAGGCGTACCCCCAACCACGTATGTTAGCACCGTACCCCAGGCGTACCCCCACCCGCGTATGTTCGCACCGTACCCCAGGCGTACCCCCCACCCGCGTATGTCCGCACCGTACCCCAGGCGTACCCCAATCGTCGTGTATGTACGGTCCATACATACGCAAGGATTGGGGTAAGGATACGAGTCGTACGGGAAAAAAAAAACAGGATCGGAATCGACCCCCTAATGTTATGTCCGAAGGTAATTCTCCCTTTTTTTTTTTTTATTGGATGTTTCGATCTTAATGTATTTAATGTATTGCAATATTTATGGACTTCAATAAAAATTATATAAAAAAAAAATTAATAAGGTCATTTAAAAACATGTTCTACCTACTCATGTTAGCTCAAATTAAAACTAGAGTTTAGCACAAATCCCTAATTAAGAGTGGGCAAAATATCTACATTTTTCCCTTGCATAGTTTTCAAGAAAGTAAGGAGACATTACGTGTATTACACAAAATGCAAGTGTCCAGTATCTCTTGTGAAAACTGAACACGCGGGTATACCTCATATATAAAAGGCACACATTAGTTTCACAGATCCTGTAACATTTCAACTTACCAGTCTCCTTAATGAGGATAATGCAGATTTCCAAAGCCTGGGAGGAAAAAAAGCATAATGGAATGGCCGACATGAAATGGTTGTCGGAAACTGCCATTATACTCCCGAAAGCGGGGCTGAGCCTGGCTCCGCCGTCATTAGGGGATTATGGTATGTTCTGACGCACCAACGGGCTCCTTGAGCCTATCGTAAGCGCCGGGGACGGTCCCTCTGCCCGATGCCTCCATCTGCCACATCGTAATGCGGCAGGCAGGCCTCAGGGACAGATGTCGGAAGGACCACAATCAAACGTCAGTTGGTTGCAGTCCTTCAGACTTCGTAATCAGACCCTATGTGATCTGCCTCAAGGATGCAGAGAAAAACAAACTTTCCGGGAAGCAACCATTACAAAACAGTCATTACAACACACTACATTTACAACGCAGTCATTACAACGCAACTGCCTTTACATCGCATGTCACTACAACGCATGCCATTACAATGAATTACCCCTACACTATCCAACACTTACCCTACTGTTGCACTCACTGGAGTGGGAATAGTAATTTTTACTCCTACACTATCCAACACGTACCCTACTATTGCCCTAAAAGTATTATGCGTTGTAATGGTTTGTGTTGTAGTGGTATGCGTTGTAATGGAATGCGTTGTAAATGTAGTTTCTAAAAATGCGTTGTAATGGATGTTGCGTTGGAAAAACTGCGTTGTAAAGGCATGCGTTATAAATGTTTACGTTGTAACGTGTCCTATTCAAACTTTCCCTGCTAAAATCCTAAACCTCTCAACCAATATCTTAGGAGAAAAGGTGTTTGAGAAAGCTTATTTATTTCAGCAAGCCATTCACTCAGTATCTGGAATCCCTGATGTTGCCTTCCTTGTCACATCGTTTCCCAGGAATAGATAGATGATATTATTCCTGAGATGGAGGGTGCAGTGGATTCCGAAGGCTCTTGCTCTTCCTGTGATGTCACTTCATGTTTTCTGGAATTTTCAATGCTGCATAGTTTTCCAGGAAGAGGCAGATCTGGATCATCATCTCTATCATCATTCTCTATCCAAGATGGTGAGCACAATGAAGTTCTATCTCTATTTGCCAATCCAAGACGGCTTCCTTGCTTCCTGTTATGTCACTCCCTATTCCTTTAGTCTCATAGGCTGCTAAATTCAGGGGATGGTGCACCGCAATGCAGCCAATAGTATTTTTTGTGGTACCAGGTCTTCAGCTTCTTGCAGAATTCAAGAAGAGAGGAGAAGGCTGTAATGTGGAGAGGGTGGCCGTTCCACGCTTTAGGAGCGATGTAAGAGAATACTCATCCTCTTGATCTGGTTCTGTGTATGTGTGGTATGATGGTAAGCAGGGGTTCTGCGAAGCAGAGGTGTCTGGATGGTTGATGGAAACAGATGAGACTGCACAGGTAGGTGGCATCTTTGTGTCACAATCTAAGGCATTCTGGGTGTTATATACCTTCTTTTGTTTCCCTTGAGCTAATTAGACAAACGCCAGAAATCAATTGTTGATGTGATAGTGCCCATAATGGCCTGGACTAAGATGATCACCAAAGAGTACGGGGTGACCCAATTAGCCTAACATATTCCAGGTGATCCAAATCGCATCAACTTCATTTTCTTTTTCAAAGTTATAATCTACAAGAGTGTGAGAGAGACTTTTTCAAACTATTCATTAGTTGCAGAAAATTCCAATTTGACTGTTTCTGAAAGTTATGCTGACTGTTTCAGAAACTTATGCTTTATTGATTTCCATCTACAATTTGAGTAGATTTCTGATCTTTTTAAAGATCTGCAAAACTCCCCTCAAGTATGCATAGAAAATACCATAAATCATAGACTATTTTCCTCTGGAGAAACTTCCTCTTCCATAACCTATAAAATTGGGGGGTTTCCTTCCCATTGCTACAGTAAAACAAAGTTAATCTTTTTTGGGAGTAGCTTTACAGGTATTTACAAGTTGGGAATAGCCACTGAAAATTGTTGAGCATACACACAAACTGTTCCCTGCATTCTGATTAGCCACCCCATGACACTGCTTATTTTCTATCTCAGCACCTGCTTGTATTTTACACGGTTGCAGACCCCCGTCCCAGCAGACCCACTTGTCTTTTCATCCTATGAAGGATGGTAAAATGAGTGCAATTGAACTGGATAGCGATCAATATCCTTCATTTAGCACCAAGAAACCAAGTTGTATTTCCTCCATTTTAACCTTAAAACATATGATGGTGTAAAATCTGCCACAATAGCAAATGATCACTGTCCAAGGTGCACAATACGCACCTAGAATTACACTTATTCTCTTAATCACAATATATGAAATTATGTCAAACATATTTTTCTATTCACCTTCAGAACGTGGAACAAAGTGCACACATCATGGTTGAGCACACGAGTGACAGAGATTACCCCAGAGGTACACCATGTCACACTCTTCCCTTTGGAGACTCGAATGTTCCAGGTTTTGATTTGTGTCTGTCTAGAAAAAATACATTCAAAGATGGGCCATTGATCACGAGCTTTGTAGATTCAATTTTAGGTGGAACGTGTGTATTCAGTCTAGTTCTTGATGTTCTCATTAGTGCTGGACTGGCTTTTCTACCACTGTGACATTTTTCTGGTGGGCTGCAGGCTCGAGTGCTAGTTTCAGAGCTGGATGGACTGCTGCGACCAAAGATGAATGACCCTCTCTCCATTTCCTTCTGCAATGTGGGGCACCTTTAAGAGTTTTTGCCGGAACGGATCCCTCCACTTTCCATGACTTAGAGGCTCACTCATCACAGTTTTTTTCCTTGCATTCTGGGACTTGAGGTCTTGATTTTCTAATGGTATAATTAGAGCTACAATTTAAATCCTTCTGCCAGGCTAGGGGTGGGGGGGTCAGGTAAGCACTTGCAACCTAAGCCTAAAGCAATTTTATTGCCTATATTTCCTAGCCAGTAAAATCAAGGGTGTCCAGACATAATAATGAGTTTTTAATATCGACTGGCAGAAATATCGAGTCAGGAATAGCATGAGTCCGAAATATAGACCGCAAGAATATAGTGGTCAAGCATATCGACTTAAGGTAAGTAATATCGATTTAAAAATATTGAAGTGTTTAATATTGTTTGTAAAAATATTGTTAAAAATATATATTTTTATTAATATTATGTATTTTTCTATAAGAATTGTTTCTTTTTTTGTAATATATGTGTCAACATTTTTGTAGTTATAAAAAAAAAATATTCAAATTTTTATTTTTTAGTTCTGTAGCTGGTTGTGGGTTCATACGAAAATAGGGAAATAGGGTGGGAAGTAATTTAATTATATTAAATTAATTGATTATTTTGTATTTATTAATATTCATTTAATTGAGATGTTATATTGTTAAATGTGTAAAGTAACTAATTAATAATTGGTTGTTAATTAATATGAATTAATTAATTCATTGGTCATTAACTATGGCAATAGTGTAATTAATTTTAGGTGTGCGTTTTGGTATTTATACCTTTAAAGGGTGGGAAGTAATTGTTTTTAAATTTATGAATTAATAATTGGTTGTTAATTAATATTAATTAATTGATTGGTAATTCATTATGGTAATTGTGTAATTAATTATTTGTGTGTTTTTGGGGTTTATACGGGTAAAGGGTGGGAAGTAATTTGTTTGACTTAATATTTATTTGTTAATTGATATTAATTGATTGAATTAAAAGTTAGTTATGGCAATTGTGTAATTAATTTTAGGTGTGTGTTGGGGTGTTTATAGGGGTAAAGGGCGGGAAGTAATTTGTGTTCAATTAATATAAAGTGGTTAATTAATGTTAATTATTTCATATTTATTTTGGGTAATTGTTTATTTTTTGTGTGTTGTTTTTACTTTGAATGGGGTAAAGAGTGGATATTAAATATATTTTAATTACTTTATAATTAGTTGTTAATAGTAATAGTTTTTAATTTTAAAATAAGGCTTAATTATGTAATTTATTATTTTACAGTTTAATTTAGGTGTGTGTTGTGGGGATTATAGGGTTAAAGTGTGGGTAGTTAATTCATTTGTATTAGTTTTTTATTAATGATATTTTTTTAATTGATAATTAATTATGTTAATTATGGTAGTACATTTTTAAAAAACAATTAGAAGTGTGTTGTGATTGGTGTGGTGTTATAGGGTAGGGAATAAAATAAATACACTTATGTAATAATCAATGTTTTTGCTTGTAAATATTTTCTATTTAAAAAAAAAATACATTTATTTTTTATTTTATTTTATATAATATTTGTAGGTATTTGTTATATGTAAATAATATTGTAATATGTTTTCTTTTTTTGTTAAATATATTGGTATTTTAATTTTTAACATATTTATGTATATTTATATTTATTATTTTTATAATATTTATTTTCAATTTTAAATATTTGTTGTGTTTTTGTTTTTGAACTGATTGGAGTGTGAATAGTACATTTTCTACCTCCTCTATCCAAACCTTTCCTAACTGTTGAATTCACTGGATAGGGAAAGTAATTTTTACCCCTTCGCTATCCAACAATTTCCCCACTGTTACACTCACTGGAGTGGGAATAGTAAATGTTACCCCTCCACTATCCAACACTTTCCCTACTGTTGTACTGACTGGAGTTGGAATAGGAAATTTAATCCCTCCGCTATTTAACACTTACCCTACTGTCGGACTCATTGGAGTTGGAATAGTAAGTTTTAACCCCTCTGCTATCCAACACTTTCTCTACTGTTGCACTCACTGGAGTGGGAATAGTAAATGTGACCTCTCTGCTATCCAACACTTTCCCTACTGTCGCACTCTGTGGAGTTGGAAAAGTAATTTTTACCCTTTGGCTATCCAACACTTTCCCTATTGTTGTATTTATTGGAGTGGGAATAATAATTAGTAACTCTCCTCTATCCAAATTTTCTCTACTATTCCACTGAGTGTATTGGGAAATGTAAGTTAAAATATTTGTTAATAGTTTAATGTTTTCATTTATTATAGAATGTTGAATTCTTTTATTTTAAATGATTGATAGTATATTTTTAATTTTTATTTAATTTTAAACGTTTAAAATAAATTTAAAAAATAGTTTAATTGTTTTAGAGTAAATATAAATATATATATGAATACATTATTATGTTTGTGTGTTTATCTTTTTGTAATTTAGTTTATTTGTAATATTTTGTTAAAATGTATATTTAATTCATTTTATTTTGTTAAAATTAATTTTCATTTGTAATACATTTAATATATATTATTTTAAATATATATAAATCTATATTTTGTAAATCTATATTTTTTCATCAATATTTTTTTGTCTTTTTTTTGTACTTACCTGTTTAAGTATAGGGAGTCTATATTTTTGTAATCTATATTTTTTCATCCATATTTTTTACATTGATATTTGTGACATTGATGTTGTGTCAATTAACCAAAATCAAGTCTGGTGTTCCCACATCTGGGAAATTCAGATGTGGGAAAATGGGCCAGTTGTCATTGGACAGAGATGCATTCCTCCTGTGTATACTGACTGTTCATTCCAATAAGTAATTGGGCTTTAGTGTTGCAACAGACCAGCTTCATGATAAATTCTACTTCACTCAGATATGAAAAGAACATAGAAGAAATAAGAAAATAACACTGCTGTTTCTAAGCTTGTCTTGGGACACATTTGTTAGTGCTTGATATATGATCTGCCAGGTCTGACTTTTCATCTGCTACTGTCCTTGGAGTAAATTGGGCCTGGCAAGTGCTTTGTGACCCAAGACAGAAGCAAAAACTTGGTTGGTTTTGCTGCTTTTCTTGTCACCCTAAGATGTACCACTTCCTACATCCCTTTTGCCTTTTAGCACCAAAAAACTTAGGTTACCCTTCGGAATGGCTTTTTTTAGACTCTTTCCAACAGGACTGTTCTCTTGGGTGTACATTTACTATATATAAAGTAGAAGCAGTGAGAACTGCATTTATGTGTGTCGGCCATAGTATATACATTTGTACGAACTCAATGTCCTTTTCATTGATGTTTCGATGGAAGGTGCAATGTTTAGATCTGAAATACACTACTGCAGGCCAGCGAGTGGTGCTTTGATGACTCCTCTGGAGGACCTTAGCACCAGCATGATACATGCACCCTGGATCATAAACACTGGGTCGCATACACTATTAATCTTCCTGTATCACCCTTCAGTTAACACTATTTTACACTTTTGTATAACAAAAAGTATGTTACAACCAAGTATTTAATGTAAGCTTCTTTACTTTATATTTAGAGGAAGCCAGCCCACTAAATTCATTAAATCATGTACCATTTATGACATATTAAGCTACACACTGTTAAACAACCATTCTTTATAATGACCTTGAAGGAAAGTGTTGTCTTCCATGTGACATGTGCTACCTCTACAGATGTTCATATTGTACCTCGTACATTAATCTCTTTTACATGCTACACATATGCGGTGGCTTTACTTATTGAATGCTCCCTTTCCCCTTCTCAGGGTCTCTAGTGCTATTTAAACCTGTTAGGCCTGGCATCCTTGGTGTAGTTTCCCCCTAACATTTTGACTTCAGACTTCCTGTTTTTGCTGACTACGTTTTTGCTTACCATAGCACCTGCACATATTACCACTGCTAACCAGTGCTAAAGTTCTTGTGCTCTCTACTTAAAAAAACCTTGGATAGTCTTTTAACCAATTAGCATATTTAATTTACTTTTAAGTCCCTAGTAAAATGGCACTATCTGTGCCCAGTGCCTATAAATTAAATGTTACTAGTGGGCCTGCAGCACTGATTGTGCCACCCACTTAAGTAGCCCTTTAAACATGCCTAAGGCCTGCCATTGCAGCCTCTGTGTGCAGTTTAAACTGCCATTTATAGCTGGCAAAATAAACCTTTTGCCAGGCCCAAACCTTCCTTTTTAATACCTATAAGTCACCCCTAAGGTAGGCCCTGGACAGCCCCAAGGGGAGGGTGCAGTGTATTTAATAAGCAAGACATGTACCTTTAAGTTTTACATGTCCTGGTAGTGTAAATATATTTAATTCATTGTTCAATACTGCAAGGCCAACCTCTTCCATAGGATAACATTTGAATTACCTTATTACATGTTATTAGTGTAATTTCCAAATGGGAAAAGGTGACCCCTTCATGTTTGGTATCTCTGGAGTCGCAATTTAAAACCCTAACTTATGAAGAAGTCGGATTTTAAATTGCAATTCTGAAAATGCCACTTTTAGAAAGTTGGCATTTTCTCACCTTACTCATTTGGTGCTTGCAGCCTGTCTCTTGGTCACATGACTGGGTGTGGGTGAAAGTTGGGCTTTGTGTATTTCTCCTAGACAGCCAGACACAATGGGGAGCTTAGGTGAGACTGGATGGACAATCACTGGCAGGATGGAAGGGAGGAGCTGGGCCCGGCCCAACTTACTTAATAGCATGTGTTCTGTCTCCGCACAAATGGCTGAATACCCCCTGTAGTTAGTCTGGAGTCAGGGCCAGGATGGCAGGGCACCTGTGACTTCAAACGCATGCCTCTAGAGGCTTCTCCCACTTCAAAGGCTCAACTGCGCATAGGTACTGGGCTTCAGACACCACCACTTCAGTATACTTCTGGACCTGTAGATACTCTGCCTGGAAGAAGGAAAGCTGCGCTGCTGAAAGGACTACAACTCTCCTGGACTGCTGTTCTGAAGGAACCACTGCCCTGCTGCCTTCTTGCCTGTGTGAGAAGGACTAGACCTGTGTCTCTTTAACCCAGAACCCAAAGTGACTCCAAAGGCTAGTAAGCTGACCTACTGATGGAAATCCTCAGGGACAGAACATGCTCCCAACAACCTTGCATCTACACCTGGACTCTGTCATCTGTGAGTCTACCTGGCCAAGTGGTGCCACCCCAGTCCTGGACCCCTGAAAGTGGGCTTAAGGTGCTCTTCCAGCCTCTGCAGATCCAGCGGAACTGACGCATCTCGTCCACTGCCCGGTGCATCAACCACTCACTGCAGCGCTGGATTTGACCCATTGCGAAAGAGTCGGATTGCCTCCACAGCCCGTACCCCCTTCAAAACCGCTGCTGTGTGATGTATCCTCATTTCAGGCCTTCGCATCTCTCGTTGCCGGCAGCCTCGACGACGGACTCTGCATCACAGCCTCGCAGCTCTTCAGAACCGGCGCATCGCCCGACTGAGCCCTGCATCCTTGAAGATGGACTTTGCACCTCAAGCCTAGTCAATGGGATCCTCAATGACGATGCAGGCCCTCACATAGCAGCCTCACCGTATCTCAGAACCAACACATCATTTTGGCTAAATGGTGCATCTACAAAGCGGATCCATGCAATGCTCCTCAACCAGGATTTAAGGTACTTAGTGGAGTTAACTGGGCCTCTATAGATGGCCTGACTTCCATCGTGGTCGGTCTGAACTTGTGACTTTGTCTAGGTCCACAGTGACCAAATATCCACAGTTGGCACTGTTTTTTAGTGCTATTTCCACTAAAAAATGTAAAACTTCATACCTATGATTCTACTGATTGGATTTTTATCATCTTGGTCTTGTTTTATTTATTAAAGAAAGCTCTATTGTTAGCCTGTGGTGTGGGATCCTTTTTGTGTGTTGTTTTCACTTTATTACTGTTTCAAGTGTTGCACAAATACTTTAACAGAGGGCTGAGCACAGGTTAATTTAGGGTTGGGTTGTACCTCTCCCCTGCAAAGGATGGTGGTTGCTGCTTGACGAGGGCTCACACCCCAGGATGGTATAGTTTCACGTGCTACCCACACTGGTTATGCCCTGTGGAAAAAGCAGTTCTTATTTTCTCAATGTAACTTCTTTTGGAAAGGGTCTATTTATTTCAGGTAGACTCCTGCCTCCTCTTAGCACCACGAAGCCATACCAGTGCCACTGGCAGCAGTGTTTGCAGAGGATCACACAGCGAAGCATATGCATGCACTCCAGAGTATAAATGCTCTCAATTTTGGCAGAGAAGTGAACGAACCAAGGTACTGTGGAAAACCATGATTTGCTTATGTTCACACAATTCATTCAATCAGGGAAGTTGAGATATGGCACCAGCTTTCTCAATGGGTAAAGCTTTGTATGTATGTTTTTTGCGTAAACGAAGGCTCTGGCTTAGCTTTACAGGGTTTGAATTTGCCACCCCCAAGAGTTTCTAAACTTAGTTGAGTGTGCCACCGCTTGAGTGTGACAGTATACTTTATTGTAGCCCCACACAACCCCACTCAATACGTAAGTCCCTTAGAAGGAGATCGGTGATGCAGTGGTAATTCAAACCTAATTTTGTTCTATGGAATATCACACACAATTTCTGAATTAACAGGAAAAGACATTTTACACTTAAAAGTGTTTTATTGCAACATTCTCATCCTGTTGCTTAGCACATGTAAAAATAAAAATAACCGTAAACAGAACAGTATTAAAACAACCCTTATGCGTGTTACTAACAATGAGACTAATATGAATGTTTCTAAGGCAGTTGAACGCAGTTAAAACTCCAGTTGGCCACCTAACACCCTAAAGCCTACATCTCTGCTCTATACTATGAGAGCATGGAGCAGCTTAACTTATACCTAGACTTTCTTAAGATTCAGCGCATTGCATAGCTGTTTACAGCAAGAAGTTGTAGTTATCAATAACTTGGAGAGAGTGTTGCCTAGAAAGGAAAACAGCTCCTCTCCTTTCAGACTTGGTTGGGTGTTCGCTCTCAGCATAGGACTGAATGCTGTGGCAGGGCGGCAATCTGGCGACCTCTGTCAGAATCTCTTGCATTATCTTGTGTGCTAACCTGAGGTGACCTGTCAAACCAATGCCCACTTGATGAGCCTTTCATACTGTTGATCATCAATTGTATTTAAAATGGGGAATTTCGGACATAACCTGCGTGCATCAATATACTAAACTTAAATGAATTAGTGTAAACAAATATGGGAAAAATATGTCAATTCAGAAAACATTGTTTATGTTGTTAGCATTCTCTGACTTTGAAATATAGATAAAAAGGCACTTGTCCCAGACTGGTGTCGCATTAAATATCTTATCAATGTAATTGTCTGGATGACTTGATATTTTCAATGGTTCTTTGAAAGATAAGGACAGATAACATCTGCTTCAAAGGTAGAGACATGCAGATACCTATGCAGAAAATGGAGGGTTGGCCTGCTCAAAATGATTTCTGGCCTTAGGGACTTTAAGTAATGGAGATGTCCTGCCACTGATTCCCCTTCTAGACAAAGTGTAACTCAGATGCTGGGGTGGGAAGGAATGGAGACAGGGCTTCCTTTGGAAATTCAATTAGGCGCTTGTTATGGAGGGCTGCTAATCTCTTGTCCTTACTGAGCAATGCTGGCTTGGCAAATAGGTGTAAACCATGGGACTACAGTTTTGAATTCCTCAGTTGAGGCAGTTTCTAGGCAAGGCCATTCCTCTGTGTGTCTGGTTACTGCTACAGGAAGGCAAATGACAGCCAGCTGCAGGATCTCACACTTCATTGTGCCTATGTTGTGGGTGCTCCAGATTAGACACATTCCCAGTGCTACCTGCTGTAAGAAACATTGCTTTACACAAATCCACTAAAACAGACTATGTTCTTCATCCCACCCTATCCTTCAAGGGAAAGGGGAGGCTCATCTCTAGCACAAACATATAAAGTACAATATTCCTATTTTGTGTTTTCCTTCCATCGGATGTTATGGGAAAATGAAACCATATTTATTCAATCAATCAATCTAAATCAGGGTAATTATAAGCACACTACTCACCCGTGAGGCAGGGTGAGTAGGTCTTCAGAGCCTTCCTGAAGGTGTTCAGGGAGGGGGCATGTCTGATGTCGGTGGGGAGCTCGTTCCAGGTCTAGGCCGCGATGTAGGAGAAGGATCTATGCCCCTGCTCTGGATCTGCGGATGCACGGGGTTTCGGCGAGGAGGAGGATGGTGGTGCGGAGGTTGCGTTTGGGCACGTGGAGGGTGATTCTGTTGTTGAGGTATTAGGGTCTGGAGTTGTGTATGCATTTGTAGGCATAGGTGAGTGTCTTGAAGGTGACTCTTTTCTTGACTGGGAGCCAGTGGAGCTTGTGTAGGTTGGCTGATGTGTTTCCGTCGAGGGACCCCGAGAGCGAGTCTGGCGGCGGTGTTCTGTATAGTCTGGAGCTTGCGGAGTAGGGACTTGTTGATGCCGGCATAGAGGGTGTTTCCGTAGTCCAGCTTGCTGGTGATGAATGCGTGGGTGACTGTCTTCCTTGCCTCGGGGAGGATAAATTTGAAGGTCTTACAGAGGATGCGGAGGGTGTTAAAGCAGCTGAAGGCCACGGCGTTGACCTGTCGATTCATGGAGAGGGAGGAGTCGAGTACGATTCCGAGGTTCTTGGCATGGCCTGTGGGGGTTGGGGGCTGCCGAGGGCGGTGAGCCACCAGGTGTTGTTCCACGCCGATCGGGTGGTTCCGAGGATGAGGACTTCTGTGTTCTCTATGTTGAGTTTTAAGCAGCTGTTGTTCATCCAGGCTGCGATGTCCTGCATTCCTTTGTGGAAGTTGAGTCTGGTGGAGGTGGGGTCATTGGCGAGGGAGAGGATGAGCTGGGTGTCGTCAGCGTAGGGGACTATGCTGAGGCCGTGTCGTCGGACAATGAAAGCGAGGGGGGCCATGTAGACGTTGAAAAGGGTTGGGCTGTGTGATGATCCCTGTGGGACTCCGCAGATGATTATAGTGGGTTGAGAGAGGAAGGGTATCAGTCGGATCTTTTGGCTTCTGCAGGTGAGGAATGATCTGATCGGTGTCGAAGGCTGCTGACAGGTCGAGTAGAATCATGGCCGCGGTGTGTCCCTGGTCGAGGAGGGCATGGATGTCATCAGCAGCGGCGAGTAGGGTGGTCTCATGCTGTGGTTGCTTCGGAATCCAGATTGGGAAGGGTCGAGGATAGCGTTGTCTTCGATGAACTTGACAGTTGTGCGTTGACAGTCTTCTCAGCGACTTTAGCTGCAAGAGGGAGGAGCAAGATGGGCCGGTAGTTCTTGAGGTCTGTTGGGTCTGCTGAGGGCTTCTTGAGCACGGGCCTGACTTCAGCGCGTTTCCAGTAGTTGGGGAAGGAACCGGTCTTGAAAGTGGTGTTGATGGCGCATTGTAATACGGGTGCGATGGTGGTGGCAGTGCTGTGGTATATGTGGGGTGGGCAGGGGTCTGTGGGGGCCCCGGAGTGGATGCCTTCCATGGTCGCGGAGGTCTCTTTGGTTGTGATCGTTGTCCTGGCGGAGATAGTGGTCTGGCTGGTGTTATCGGTGGGCGGGCTGACTGCAGGGTCGGGCATGTAGTCGTTGAAGTTGTCGTAGAGGTTCTTTATCTTCAGGTGGAAGTAGGAGCTTAGTTTGTCGCAGAGGTCCTGGGAGGGGGTGATGTCAGTGGCTTCGCTGCGGGCTTGGTGAATTCCTGGATGATGCTGAAAAGGTCTGTGGAGTTGCCGGAGTTGGCAAGGATTCTGTTGTGGATGAAGGTCCTTTTGGTGGTTCTGATGCATTGATGGTATACTGTCATAGTGTCCTTGTAGGTGGTTTGGTTGTCAGGTGTCTTACTGTTTCTCCAGTTCGTCTCCAGGTGTTTGCAGGTGCGTCTGGCTTCCTGGAAATCGGTAGTAAACCAGGCAGCTTTTCTAGGGCATTTCTTGTCGGGTTGCGCAGTGGGCGAGCTTGTCTGTGCAGTTGGCGATCCACGTGTGGAATTCTATGGCCGCGAGGTTGGCGTCAGTTGCAGCATGAGGGGGTGTTGCTGTTGAGGGTGGAGTTGAGTTGTTCTTCGGTGACTCTGTTCCAGTTCCTACGCGGGAGGGGCAGAGCAGATTCGGGTGGCTTGGGTTTGTTGACTGTGAAGTGAATGCAGTGGTGGTCAGTCCATTGGGGCTGCGTGGAGTGGCTGAAGTGAACGCTGCTGTCTCCAGCGAAGATGGTGTCGAGAGTGTGTCCTGCCTTGTGGGTAGGTGTGTTGACGAGTTATCTCAGTCCGATGTTGGCGTGGTTGTCCCGGTGGGCGGCAGAGTTGGGGTCGCTGTGGGGTCGCTGAGGTTGTCGAGGTGGAAGTTCAGGTCTCGGATGAGTATGTAGACTGTGGTGGCGATGGCATGGGGTGCGATGAGGTCGGTGATGGTGCCAGCGAAGGGTGCTCAGGGGCCGAGGGGATCTGTAGGCGAGGGTGCCGCGGAGTGTGGAGTTGGGGCTGGTCTGGATCTGGAAGGGCAAGTTTTCGCTGGAGGTGGTGAGGCGGAGTGAGCCTTTGTTTGCAATGGCGATGCCTCCTCCCAGGTGGTTGGGGCGGTCCTTCCTCTGGATCTTGTACCCATCCGGGATGGCGATGGCGTACTCTAGATTTCGGTGAAGAAAGCAACGACAGGAGAGAGCGCGTCCAGGAGGTTCCAGATTTCCACGACATTTGCATGGAGCGCACGTTGAGGAGGATGCATCTTAGGGCGTCGGGGTGTTGGTGGCCGGGGCGGTGGTGAAGGTCTGGCGGCAGTGGTGGCAGGAGACTAACACTATTATCCATGGCTGAAGGTGACATGTGTGGACAGTGGTGTTCTCATGGCCTACAATGATATTGTAACACATGCAAATAATGTGATTTCTTTCTACAGATGTGCATGCTGTCTAAAATAGCCTCCACAAAATTCCTGAGAACCCTGCATGAAACCTGACTTGAAACGTAAAACTTCCAACTCTCAACTCTCCTTTTTCTTTCAAGTGACTCTTTCCTTTCCATCCTCTGCGTGCCTTAGCTCTCTCAGTACAGCCTAATATAAATAACATGCCAGTTTGCCTTAATTCTTACTATTGCATGTCTGCAAATTTTCCACACCTTATTTCAAAGAACACAACCTCTCCTTTAAAAGTCATACCCTGAACATTACCAATACCTAATCTCCTGTAGCTCATTTATTAAAACCGCCAGCCAGCACATGAAATTCCCATATCCCCCATTCCTACTAAAGATCACGCCTAATTCCTACTCATGTAATCTGCCACATAGAAACTGGTGTAAACGCATGGAATGGTTCCTATAGAGCACACAGCTGATCCCAATAACCAACAATAACTACCAAAAATAAAAAAACACTTACCCTGGGACCAGGAGCAGCATGCTGCCCAGCACAAAGGCACAAAAATGCTTCATCAGGGTAGTCAGTCTTATACAATACAATTACAATACAATATGTAACCTACACTAAAACTAATGCCATAACGCTTAGCAGTCAGACAGTCGATTGTGGTTCGTACGGGCTACCTAACAATTCTCTTCAGCAAAAAAGAAAAGACCTCTGGCAAAGAGCCCCCTCAAGGGGACCGTTGGGCACTGCAGCGCCGGAGAACGAGGAGCTGCCCGATGATGAAGCATTACACCCCTTGGGGGGTGTGAGGGCACTTGCTCCTAAAAGGAGCACTCCCCCGCTTATCGCTCATACTAGACCTAGACACCCTCTCAGGAACTACACACTCCTTGTTCTCATAGCTGTAGGGGCACGTGTGCCAGACCTTATAGCTTGCCCTAGTCCCCTGAGGAAATTCGATTTTCGATCTCGCTTGTATTCAGTTGTGTTCCACTGCCATTTTGTGTTGCCCTCACTCAGGCAGCACAATGAACGAAGTTTTTCTGCTGATCTTACTGCGACGTGTCAAATACCCTTCTGCCTCTGTTTACGAGACTGATGTCAGGGACTGGCTGAGTCCACTAATCCTCATCTGGTTTGACTAAACCCTGTCTCAACTGTCTGTCGGTTCACACCATTCTTTCCTGACTTGATCTTATCTTCTGGCCTTCCCTATTCTCTACTTGTATTCTCTCATTTCACAACTGTCCTCCAAAGCATACAAATATGTTCTGCCACCTGCAAGTTGAGTTGTAGACACTACCACTGATTAACTTGTGGGGAGGGGAGACAAAAACAGTTGGAAGAGAGGTTTATTTGGGTTACTTGATATCTTGTTTTCAAACTTCTCTCATTGGTTATATCTTGTTTTCAAACTCTTCTCATTGGATAACCATGTATGCATTGGGAGTGTTCTTGGTGAAACTATGCGCTATAAAAGATTGTGCGCCACGGAGTAAAGTGGCAGTCTCCTAAGAACATACTGAGTGTACTTCTGGGACAACTGTACTTATCTGCAGCTAATAAACCTGATCTTCTACGCTCAACAGAATGTCCTGTGTCTCTGTTCAACAAAGCAGGTAAACTCAGAAGATTAAGGCGTGCCCTGCGCCGCCAGGCCCATAAGGCCCTGGTTCTTCACCCCCCTTTCTTGTATCCATCCACAAATCTCCACTATACATGGCAATAGGTGTAGTAAAGACCTCTTTCTGGATGTAATTACTTGTGTCCTGTGGCAAGTGAGCAATCAAAGTCAGTGCCACACCTAATAAATGTATCTCTGTGGTTGCAGCTGATGGGCATTGGCACTCGTTTTTGGGACCAGAACTTTTTTGAGACTCAGAGTAGACAGTGAAATGTAGAGAAGGGAGAAAGAAGAAGGACAAGAAGGGAAAACAGGGATTAAAGAAAACATGCAAAAATCAGGTTAAAAGACCAGAAGTGTAGAGCGGTGGTAAACAAAAGAGGCATGAGGTCAAATCAAGACTAGGCAGCCAAGATATTGTGCAACCCTAGCATTCTGAAATGCACCAACCGCAGGCTCCTAAGAATATCTTTGGGCTCGACCTCTTACATTTTACCGATTAAGTACTAGAAGCACTACTGCTACTATCAAGCCAATTTTGTGAGGAAAATGAAAGAGATGCAGTACAACATGGATGTGGTAAAGTTGTAATAATGAATGTGTGGTGGGTACATTACCTTGTGAAGAGAAGAAAAGATCGCTGTCAAATAGTGTGCTAAGGTGAGCAAGTTCTGAACTGGTTTTAATGGAGCCCGGAGGAAAGGTGAAGCAGAATGGATTCATGACAAAACTAATTTAGCTGTTAGCATATAGGTGAGGACTAATGTGGTGGGCATCTAGGATGCTGGCCATTTATGAGTTTAAGAGTCAAAATGAAAGTCACTCAGAAGATTCTTGGATTCCAGGTGGGCGGTGAGTACAGCGTACAGCACGTACTACAAATTCTGCAGCTATTGCTGTGCAATTGAAGTCGCCATTGAGCTCATAGTTTGTCAACATTTCAGAATCAGAATTTGGCAGGTTCTACAATGATGTAAGGATTGCATGTTTGAGATGACAGGGTTATTACTACTGTATAATTACAGTTTGATGAGCTTGATGAGGTTAGGAAATAAAGGGAAGAGTGAAGAAATGAAACAGACTGTAGGTTGATTGCATTAGCATTGTGGACAACTGTGGGCATGGACATTTCGGAAGCAGGGTAGATGCCACTTGATAAATTCTTCCTGGACCATGAAGAATCTGTGGGGCAATGCCTGGCGTGCTTATCTCTCTGGCTGTCTGGAGGCAAGTCGCGGGCATTAAAAGACAATTTTTGCCCTGACGGTGTTGATCTTGCTGAAGGAAGGAGGCCCCATTACAGTAGTCAGGACACAAATGGATTCACCCAATAGTAGTGAACAGGGAGAAAAGGATTACATAAAAACGTTTCTCTGCACGGGGGTCTGGGACCAAAAGGGCTCAGTGGACCATTTTCCAAAATTCCCATTTGGAAAACCCATGCCTCAGTGGCAAACTCCCAAAGGAAGGATGGGATGCCCCTGACCAGCTGCAGATGGCAGTGTTTTTCTGAAAGACCTGACTGTGTTATACATGTACACCACCAAGACTTGAAATAGCAAAAGGCTGATCTGATCTCTGAAGGTATGTAGTTTCAATGTGCCATCAGGGGCCTTCTGGGAAATGATGCCACAGAATGTGACCTTTTGCTACATAAGTCAGTGAACTCTCTTGAATACTCTTGTCCTACCCATCTGCATACTTCCAGTGACCCTTTCTATGGGTCATTCTTACTGCCTAGTATATCAATCTAAATTTGCCCCACTTTTATCTGGATGAGTGTCCTTGTCATCATGCATCTGAGTTTTATAAAACTTTAATCTGAAAACTATTTACAGCTTCTTTTATACAGAAAATCGACTTAACTTTGGTTGGGTGATTTTCGCTATGCAACTGTCTTTGACATAAAATATTTTTTTCCTAATTTTAATAGGTGTTCACATTGCGTATATTAAATGTCTTATCTTCTCATTACAGGGATAGAATACAGTTCTCAGCTCTCTAACAATCATCTAATTTCGAATTGACTATAAGCTCCAAAGACTGAACTGCAATGAAATCGTATGTGCTACATTTCTTTTGTGTAAGTAGTTTTGAATTTGCCACATATATAAAATATAAGAGCATATATTAACCGCAAGACAACTATGGTTAAATCTACAAGGGGATTATACTTCAAATTAACTGCTATAATTAACCAAATTAATTTGTGAGCAACCATTGCGCTTCGACAAAGATATATCTTGCCTGGAACCCCGACACACGGAAATGTAAATTGTAGTCAGATTGTCAGGATGTCCACAACGAATATGTATATCGGCATTTTACATATGATGAATTTCATTGATGGTATGTGCGTACATGCTGGGAATTCTGCAACCCAAGTAAGCTATTTTTTGAAGACAACAGGTTTATGTGCTTGAATCTTTGGAGCAGTCGTCAGGAAACCAAGAGACATTTCACCAAACAATGGGACGTTCAGCGATGCTTGCTAGAGACCTCTGTGAAAGGGAAAACTAGCCTTTGTTTTATTTTTGCCTAAGATGCCTTGCGACTGAGACAACATATTATGAGATTATTATGAGATTGTTTATTGACCTCTTTTATTTTTCACGGTTTGTTTCGAAATGATGTGTTAATGCTGGCCCTCTCTGTGCCCAGGTCTTAGAGAAACCGGAAGTGACCTTAGACCAAATGTACGACCATTTTAAAATTAAATGTACTAATGTGTCTCAGACACATTCAGTGATTCCCAAGAGGTCCAAATAGCCTGCCTCAGTAATATTCATGAGGTAGGTCATTATTTGCGACCTATTGGGAATGGCCTGTAATCACAGGGATGGTGGCCTGTTGGGGTCAGCAGATCACCATGTCTGTGATTTATTTTTAAAGGAAGCATTTTTTTCTGAAATGCAGCTGGTTTTCCTTAAAGGAAAACAGGATGCATTTAAAAAAGAAAAATGAAAAGGTCCATGAGACCACTGCCTGCTCTTCAAAAATGTTGGCGCTCACCTTTACAAAGGGGAAGGGTTCCCTTGGGGGCCCCTTCCTGTTTTTGAATGGGTTACTACCTCATTCATAGAGTGGGTAAAATCTGAATGTTTCCGTCTGCAAAACATTCATACATGCCACTGCGACTCGCTATTAGGAAGGGATGCCTTTGAAACGCCCGATCCTGATAGCGACTCCTGATAGGGACTCGCAAACCCTATTTTGCGAGTTGGTAATAGGTTACCGACTTACAAAATAGGATTAATACAGTGCAAAAGCCGTTTTAGTGGTCGCAAACTGCCCGATTCGCTGTGTGCGACTACTAAATACCGTCGTACATCTTGCCCCTTGTCTTGAATTTCTATATTTTAACCAACAATGCTTATTCATGTAGGGATACTTTAGTATGTTTATTTAAGACAATAAGCAAGGGTGCCAGGATTCCTAGTAACTACAAAGCCACCACTACATTTAATAAATAGAAATTTAAAGCGGAAATGTGCGTGTAGATTTGTAAAATCCTTTTATCTCGTTGAGTTATGCGGAGACAAGAAAAGGATATAATTTTCTTAGAGCATGCAATTCCTTTCTTTCGCCATATGTCATTTTTCAAAAATAGAAGGACAGCAGATGACAAGAATGTGCACGCTCGCTGATAGGTATCACTTTATCAGAGATCCGATATGTCCGTGACCTCTACCTAATTCATTACGCCTGGTGTTTCTCTTCTACTTTATCCTGGTTACGTCCCTGCGTCATTTTAAGAGTGACAGACGCATGTGCACGACTATGGCGCGAGGCATCGAATCACAGAAGACAACATGGAGGAATAAGCCGAGCACAAAAGCCATTCGGGCCGTAATTAGGTCTGCAGACTGCTGGCGGTAATAGGGTTGTGAGACCTCGCCCTACGTCAGTAATAAATTCATTTTCTTCAGGATGAGCTTTTGACAATTTGTCAGGGCTCATCAAGAACCGTAAAGAATGCAATGGCCTACCCCGAATGCATGCCTGACCTTTGCAAATTCCATTACGGAAAACAAAAATCATGCCTATTGAGCAGCACGGGCGTGGAGGAAATATTTCTTCGCTGCCTCGTGTTGCAATATTGCAGTTCCGCCTCCGAATAATTAGACTGCAGAGCATTCAGAGCAAGTGCAAATGTTATGTCACGGTCCCAAATCCGAGTGAGTACAATAACAGGCATTCTATTTGTGTTGTGCTCTTCAAACAACCGGCAAGAACACACAGCGCGAGAGACAGGGAAGACTACTGAATGGATGGCCCATGAACACACATAAGGGTTTTACATGCAGAATATTTTATATATATGATAATGTCCACTAATGGCTACATTAAATAATGTTGTAGATTACTAGTAAATAGGCCATTAACACATTAGACCGGACCACTGCCTCCTCTTAAACAAGCATTTGCAGTGTAATCGGTCTCGCATTTGTGAACGGTAGAGCTATTTGCTTTGTAAATAATATTGTTTTTTACTACTTATGTTTTTTGTTTGTAGTGGAGTGGATGTGTGTTGTTTGTAGTGAAATTATGTGGTTTGAATTGGAATTATTAGTTGTGGAATTGTGTGGTGTGTAGTGTATTTGTGTACGGAAATATGTGGTATGGTGAATAGATATGGGTGAGAGCTGTTTAAAATAGACAGAAAGTAGGATGGAGAGTGATAGGCAGTTTGTGTATGAAGTGGCGAATGAACTGTAGATAGACTTGTAGTGTGTGTGACAAAGAGAGAATGAGGGGGAAAGGTTAGAGATGCATAAGGAGGCTGCACTTGTGTATGCAGAAGACACCGAAAGAAGAGCAGAAGAGTGTGTATTTGTGGTTTGGATTTTTTTGGAAAGTTATGGTAAAGAAACTGTGCTGAGACCTGAGGTGAACCAATATAAGAAATGCTGGATGAGTGCAGGCGTTTGCAATGGAATTATGTGGATAGTAATTATGTGGCATTAAGTGTAGTGGACTTATGTGTAGTGGTATGGTGTGTCTTGGAGTGGCATATATTCTGTGGAATTATGTGGTGTGCTGTAGAATTAGGTGGTATGATGTGGAAGTATGTGGTGTGAATTGGATGTATGTAGTATGTAGTGGAATTATGTGTTGTGGAGTGGAATTTTCTGTGGTGAAATGAAATTGTGTGGAGTTGAATTCAGCTGCGGCCTGTGCAGGTAAGTGCGGTCGGATGGTGGGGCCAGGTGGGGGGGTATTTTGACAGACGATGAAGAGGGAAAATTATTTATTTATTTAATTTACCCTCGTGGTCATCTGTCGAATTCACCCCCAATCCAGCCCCACCGCTCTTACCTGCAGCTGGTTGAATTGTGTTGTGTGGAGTTGTGTGGCACTGACAGAAATTATGTAGAGTGGAATTTTGTGTCATGGTGTGGAGTGTATTTATGTGGAGTGTTGCTATGTGGCATGGAGTAGGTTTATGTGGAGTGTAATTATGTGGTATGGAGTAGACTGCAATTATGTTGTGTGATATGGAATTGTGTAGTGTTGAATTGTGTAGTTTGGCATTGTGTGTAATTGTGTGGAATGGTGTGGATTTATGTGGAGTGTAAATATGGGGCCCATAGTGGAGTTGAATTTTGTTGATTGTAAATATGTGTTTTGGAGCTGAGTGGATATATGTTTGGTGCAATTATGTGGTGTGAAGTGTAATTATGCAATTTGGAGTGTAATTATGTGTAGTGGAAATATCGAGAGTTGAACTGTGTTGCATGGAGTGTAATGGAAATATGTTGCATGGAGTGGTATTATGTGAAGTGGAATTATATGGCATTGAGCTGAGTGGAAATTAGGGAGTTGAATTTGATGGATTGTCATTATGTGGCATGTAGTGGAATGATGTGGAGTTGAATCGCGTGGTGCAGAATTATGAGATGTTGAACTGGTTTGTGTAGTGGAATTATGTAGTGTGCATTTGTGTGTTGAGTATTTGCGTGGCACTTAATTATGTTGGGTTGTGTTGAATTATGTGGAGTTAAATGCTTGTTGTCTGCAGAAGCCAACTGAGTGCAGGGCGTAGTCTGCGTCAGCTAGCTATATTGTCCATTTATCTCTGGCACTGGCAACAAACTCCCAGCCCCACTCACCATTTGCCACTGCAGCAGCCTGGCTTTGTCAGTGGAAGAGGGAACTCAGGGAACAAGGTTATCTATAAGGATTGGGAGGAAGTGATTCTTTAAGAGAATCATGTTGTTGTCTAGACAATGCATTCAGAACTCAGCTCAGCTGTAACTGGCTCAGCCCTGTCGGAATTTCAGTGGTGCTAGAAATTGACCACTCGGGTTGGGGGGAGGGATAAATGAGGAAATAAAGAAGCAACAGACAGGGGCTGTATTTGTGTTGAATGGTCCTCCTTGGCAGGGGAGTGCGTAGCGGGGGGGGGGGGGTGGGCTGTAAATCCACACTTGCTGCCAGTCTCTGGTCTCAGACATCAAAGAGTTTGTGCTGAGTGTGGTCGGAAAAGCGTTCCCAATTATTTCTCTGTTAAGAGTTTACAGGCCTAAAAAGAAACCATCTCAGAAGAATGAAAGTTATCATCGGCCCTGCAAGTATCTTGAACCTGAGACCTGCAAGATGCACACAGATCTCCACCTTACTCAGAGTGAGGCAATGGTTTTGCTGAGATTGACTGGACTATAAGCTAATAGACTGGGCTCAGGTGGGAAGGTGGACTTCAAACTTCTATAAATGAAACAATTGAAGCAAACGCACGAATGAGATCTGAGACTTATAAGGAAAAACTTGTTGGACCTTTCTCTGAAAGTCTCTCACACACTTTATTCAATATGTGCAAATATGGCACTTGGAAGGGGATAAGAAAGTTTACAAATATGAACTGATCATCTTAGAGGAGAGTGGCACTTTACCGTGCAAAGACAGCACTGCGGCCATGAAATGGAACAGAACACATTAGAGGAGAAAAAGGTCGGAAAAATGACAAGTGAGAGAAGGAAGAAAGGCAAAGACAAAGAAAGCAAAAAGACTGCGAGTGCGAGAGAGAAAAGTGGGTGTGAAAGGCTCAGAATGGATATGAGGGAGAAATTCTGGTTGTGAGAAAAAGACTAAGATGGAGTGTGAATAGTTGGTAGCGGCACGAAGGATAGTGTGTGCGATAAGAGTGAGAACGTAGGAGGGAAGAATGGAATGGCGTGGAAGTGTCAGAGATTGAAAATAAGTAATAAAGAGTGTTAAAGAGGAAGATAAAAAGCATGTGCCGGGTCTCCCTCTCGCTCCGAGGGATGGTCAGCCAGGCCATGTACGGCGGCACAAATAAATGTGTACAGTATGGCACACTAAGAGTGACGCCATGATGCAGGGCTTACCTCTTCTTCGCCTTTACTGCAATGTGAGTGGGGATGAAGCTCCTGGGAGTTTTCATGCCCAACCCAGTCCGGGGCTATGCGTCAGGACTTCTGGCGCGCAACACCCATTGGACTCAAAGGGCTTCAGCCCCCCCGTCGTGTGTGGCAGCCCGGGATGAGACAGCTTCCCGGGCAAACACACAGCCCCACCCGAGCACTTCACAGGTCTTTAAAAGACCATTTGCATGTTATGGGGCCTCGCTGTTGTTTCACCCCTTCTAAGAGCCCCTGCAGCTCCACTCTGCCTATTGCTTAAAGATTCAGCCCCCCCGAAATGTTTTCTTAGCCCCCCTCCCCCCCCCCCCCTGACATTTGGCTCTAGTTGCGCCTCTGCGTCAGGTCAATCTTCCTTGTTCCTACACAAATCATCGCAGGTTAGGCACAAAGGTGGACCTCCACTCTTCCATTTTCCGTCCTCCTAGAAGAATAGGGATTCTAACCTGCCCACCTGGGCTGGAGCCCTGGGTGTTCATTGCCAACCGGAACCAGCTGGAGAAGAGCAAGCCTCATGCCACACTGATGCATGTGGGTGGAGGACAGGATGGCTCAGTAGGCTGTAGAAGCAACATTCGGTCCAGTCGCTGCTTTAGAAAGGACAGAGGGGCCGAATACAAGTCAATGAAATGTCACAGACATTATAACGGTTGCCTATCATACCCTGGACATTTGTGCTTTAACTTTACTGGCAAATAAAGCTGATAGTTTTCTGAACAATGAATGTGAAAAAACAGTAGGATAATCCAGTTATGTAGTTCCTTTTTATATTTCAGAGCTTTTACTTAATCTTGCATTCCCTAGGAGTGTTAGCTATTTCCAGGATGTTGTATTTCTGTATTTTATTTCGTGTCGCATATTACTCGGGTATAGTGCATACTTTGAACTGAGTCGTCGGCAGGTGTTTATAGCGGGCCGCTATTGAGAGCTCTGGAGTTGAGACTGAAGACAGTGCGAGTTTCTCACAGTGCTATCCAGTGGCACATAAAAGATTTCAAAATACATGCATGCAAAATACATGCAACTCCAATCACTGGTCTCACTTCAGGGTGCTTCACCACCCGAAAGATTTTGCAGTTTCGGGTGTCAAAATTTGCAGTCAAAAAAGCAAAATTTGCTTCCCTAAACTTCAAAATGTGTGGTATTTTTGCAGTAGGCAGAAAATATGCCTGTGCTGTGTCACTGCTGGAGACTGTGACGTGTCACAATCTGTAACCTCGCAAGGTCTCCAGCAGCTCAGCGCCTCGAACTGGAGTGCGGTGATATGTGTACTCAATGAACCCAAGAAACCACTGGATCCATAAAGTGAAAGCACAATCCCCTAACATAGTACACTGTAAAGGGATTTGGATTACAGCCATTCTAAGCTACTTTTAAGCTACTACTTTCCTCCATGCTCTTAGGAAAGTGCTAATTCTTTTTATTTAAATATATGTTTTGTTGAGATCCAAAATATACTTGCCAATACATCAATTCATAAATAGTGTTCATGCACCGGTCATCAATAAATACACATTACATGATTGAAGATACATCCCAGGTTAATAATAAGAATGGTACAAGCTAAAAATCCACATAGGATAAAAACACGAAATTGATACTTTTAGCAGCCCGCCAAAATAAGTGATGTAAAATGCATAAAGTGCATCAACAACTGGAAATGTGCAAAGTAGCAATATGATAATCAAGTTCTGTGCTCTGACCCTATTTTTTCATAAAGTACCACGCCCATAATTTATCAAAATTCTTAGTCCCCCAATTTTGCATTGCACATACCCGTTCACTGTTTCTGACTTGCTTCATTTTTAGCAGCCAATGCCCTATTGTTGGAACCAGCCATGGCTGCCATTTTTGAAGCAGGAGGGATCTTGCCACCACCATTGCAACATAAACTAATTTTGCCCATTTGTCTACCATGCCAGAGGATGGATCCTCTCCCAAGACTTCCAACCAGGTGCTAGGAACCAGTCTGATTTGCCATTCACTCTCTAAATACTGAAGTATTCCATTCAAAAACCCCTTGATAAAAGGACACTGATCGATAATCTGAACCCAGTTGGCTGCAGGCCCGTCCAAACAACAAAAAAAGTGACTTGGGAGGTTGAGGTTGACTAGGAAAAGAAATTACCCACCCAAAATTACCATCACTAATGTGTGTTCCATTTTTAGGTTCAGTTTAGGTACAGGGGCTGTTCAGTAGTAGACACAGCTATCATATTTTAAAAGATGGAAGCAGGTTGTTAACTTGCTCCTCTGCCAGGACTCCTACTTTGAGCCTCTATTCAGGACATCACTCAGCACAGCCTTGCGGACAGGATGCTGGCAATGACCCATACATTAAGAGGCTGATGCTCCCTGTCTGATCTTGCATTGGTTGCTAGGACAGCCAGATCCCACAATCCAGATAGCATCAGGAGCTACTCCTCTCCCCAACCTTTCTTGTCTGCTGCTAGCTTAGAGAATGATTGAACACAAGTTCATCCCACTTTACATCTGCAGAAAAAGCAGTAAGGCTCATGGTAGGAGAGGGGTTATCAACGTTCCTCGAGAGATCTTTAGAATTGTTAAATCTCTCACTTTCTTGGAGGTGGTATCAGAAGCCAGGGCACCTAGAATGAGCAGTTATAATGAGATTGCCCACGTCTTCTCGGATAAATCTCTTTGCTATATGCATCTTTTCCTGTAACTGGTAATAACCACGGCCTTTTCTCTATGAGGAATTCCGATCCCCTCCCAGTTGGTGCCTTCAAGATTGAGAGCATCTCAGTGGAAAAACTATGCTCACTAGCGGCAAAATTAAAATCTGGCTAACCGCTAGATCCTGTGCCTCCAGCTATTTGGAAACTGGGGCTAACAGCACTTGCTTCCAAATATATGTTCTGTGCTTAATCTGTCGTTTGAAGCCGGTCGACTTCTGGCTGAGTTGAAACATGCAATGGTAATTCCGCTCCTCAAAAAAACATCTCTTGACTCCTCTAAACCAGAGAATTTTCGCCCAATCTCTCTGCTTCCTTTCTTGGCAAAACTGGCAGAAAAGCATGTCAACTCCCAATTGACAGATTTAATCACAGAGAATAATATCCTTCATGAAACCCAATCGGGTTTCAGGCCACAGTATAGTATGGAATCTGCCTTGCTTCTGGCCTTAGACTGCTACGCAGGGTGGCCGATTAAGGGAAAACAGTGGCTCTTATCATGCTGGATCTTAGCGCAGTGGTCGATACAGTCTCGCACACTGTACTACTGGAGTGACTGTTGACACAGGGCATAAAGGCAGAGCTTTAGACTGGATTGCAGACTTTCTATATAAGCGCTCTTTCCAGGTAACTCAGAAGCCATATACCTCTGACATTATCCCATTACAGCAGGGAGTGCCCTAGGGATCGGCACTGAGCCCTACTCTTTTTAACCTATACCTTCGCCCCTTGGCTGACGTTATTGAGAGCTATGGAGTGAGAATGGTGTCTGTTGGACTTGGCCCTTCTGGCAGGTTCACCCCTGAACTTTTTTTGCTTTTTACTGGTGACTTGGTGTGGTGATTTTTTGGTTTCTGCGCACTTTCCCTGTGTCCCAGGGTAAAGTGCGTGCGTGCTCTTAGTGCATGTGGTGAGATAGGCCTGCCCTCCCATAGGAATGCATGGGGAATGTATGTGTCCCTAGTAGTTCCTGATGCGTGGGGTGTGCAGGCCCGAGTTTGGTATGTGCGGACTCGTGGGAGTGAATGCTGCGCGATGATGTGTGCGGCGTGCATGTACCTAGTGTGGAAGTGCCACTTCTAGAAGTGGGCACTTCTGTGTGCAATGTGTCTGGCGTGTGATTGGCTGGAGCTGGCTGGTGAGCCTGGCTCCAGGAGTCTGGTTGGGTCTGCCCCAGTGGTGAGTGTGAGATTAGCATGCTGATGGCTGGGGAGGAGTGCACCTTGGACCTGAATAGGGCAGGGTTTTCCCCACACAGTGCTGGCTCCGCCCCCTGTGGTGCGACTGACGACCCTAGCCCTGCCAGTGAATAGAGTGAGGGGCTGAGCACATCAAGGGTGCTCCCCAACCAGCTGCGACTGGTTTTCCCCCTCACCCTGAATCAAGAACAAAGACTTTTGCTGTTTAAAAATGGCGCTGTGTCCCCACAGAAACGGTTCTCTGCCAGGATCTTACCTGAGGGGGGCTGCTGCTGCTGCTGGACCAGAGGACCGCCACTTGGACTACCTCCCTGCCTGGAGGCCCAGTGAGCTGGCTCTGGGTCCAGCCTTGCCCCCCACCCCTGCCCTGCTGCATGCAGGGAAGAACTTTGCTGGACTTTGTGGTGCTTTTCATCCTACAGCGCTGGAAGCGCTTTATTTGTGTCCCCAAAGCGCCTGGAAGCGCTTCTTATTTGCCTTAGCGCTAGGAGCGCTTTATTTGGTGCCCCCAGCGCTTCTAGAGCACTTTTACGTTGGCCGTAGCGCTAGGAGCGCTTTATTCTGGAGGCCGGTGCCCACCCGGCATTGTGGTGCGCTTGCGGGTGCCTACCCCGCTTATTTAATTATTTTCTTACGGCGGGTGCCCACCCCACCGTATATTACTTATTACGAGGGAGCCCACCCCTCTTGTGACGGGAAAAATCACCGCTGCAGCCCGGTTCGGGACGCACAGGAAGTCAGGCAAATCTGTGAGGGACGTGGGCGGGGCCTCGCCTCAAACAGGAAGCGGACGGGAGCCTACCCCGCGCTCCTGTGACGGAGACCAAGAAGACGAGGGCGGGAGCCTACCCCGCCTCCGCCTGCAAAGGAGAGTCCCGCGTCGCCGGAGGAAGCCAGCGGATCCGGGGATCGGTGCTGGCGAAGGATTCCCGAGTCCCTGAGCAGGACTCCACCGAAGCGCTGCCGTCGCCCGGGACCTGCGCGTTCACCCGGTGAGTGTCAGCTACTGGGGGTGTGACGGGGCCCTGGGTTCGGTCCTCCCCGGCAGCGCCCAGCGCTGGTCCTGTTGCTCGGCCCCTCCCACAACGGGGGCATTATTCCTGGGGTCACTAGAGCCCCGAGGCTCCACCGACTGTGGCAGCGATTGTCTTTGAGCGCGAGGCGCTCCAACGTGGGGATTGTGTTTTGTTGAGCCCAGTGAGGCTCCCACGTACTCGGGGGGCATTTTGTTCAGAGCCGTGAAGGCTCCAAACGCTACGGGGGCATTTCTCCCTGTTCAGAGTCCAGAGGGACTCCAACGGCAGCGCATTGTTTGTGTAGAGCGCAGTGCACGCTCCAACGCACACGGGGCATTTCTTTGGCGATTGAGTGGCCCCAGAGAGCAGCGGGCCACTCCCACCTTGCCCCACAATATTGATCAGAGCCTGCGAGGCTCCGGGGGCCACAAGTGTTTTCGTAGAGTCCAGGAGAGGCTCCAACCCCTGCCATATTTATTTAGGAAGGCACAGTGGTGCCCCAGCATCTCTCCAGTTGCCCAGCACTTAGTGGGCAACTGCTACGTGTAGGTTGTGCTTTGTGCGCCTTGGTTTGCGCAGCCTGCGCAGGCGCACCCTGACTTTTCGGGACGCAGGGCGTCCTTGCCCCGACAAGTCTAGTTGGCCTAGGGACTGCCACAGATAGTGGCTAATGTAAGTTTTTGCGCCATTGTTCCTTTCCTGCACCTCTGAATGTGTTATGCGTCATGTGCTTCGCTTTACACCTCTGAATGTATTTTATGCATCCTGTGTTTATGTGCTTAGACCCCTACAGGTAGAGTGATACTTAGGTGGTTGTTTTTCTCCTAGTACAGGTGATGCTAGTGAGGTCCTGATTCCCTGCGCAGTATTTTCCTAAGGTGGTTAGGGTTGCGTAGGTGGTACTTACCTGTTACCAGTAGTTACTGGTTGTGTGCTATATGTTCTATTTTTAGTGCTACAGTGATTGTATGTGCTATGTTCTCAAATATTATTCCTACGTTCTAAGTGCTATTTCTACAAAGTGCTAATTCCTGACAATGGTCCATGTGGCCCTGTCCCCTGTATATATAATCCCTTGTAAATTCTGCCCGTGCCTGTTGGCACATTGTAAAGTGTGTGTTTTTATCTAATGTGTTGTGTATAATACAAAGGTTATTTTTATATAATACCTTGTGTGGAGTTTCCTTTGTGGTGGGCCTTGGGTGTTGTTGCTGGGTGCGCGCGCAAACGCTTTACACATCCCCTCAGGGATAAGCCTGACTGCTCGTGCCAAGCTACCAAGGGGGTGAGCAGGGGTTATCTTTGGCGTGTAACTCCCCAGCCCTGACTAGAGTGGTGGTTTCTGTCTGGCTTTGGCGCAAGCCCTAGCCAACCAGAAATCCCATTTCTAACAGTGTCATATGCTGATGACACTCAGCTTGTCATCACACTAGCTAATGATGACATGGCGGCAGAAAATTTTAACTCATGTCTCACTGACCTACTGACATGGAAGTAGGCTAGTTGCCTGAAGTTAAATGCTGATAAAACAGAGGTGCAGGTGGTTGGGAAATAGCCCTCCATCTGGTCCTTGGCATGGTGGCCTGCGGATCTGGGCCCTACCCCTATTCCAAAACCTAAAGTAAGAAATCTAGGCATCCTCTTTGACGCTCAGCTATCATTTGAAAGTCATATCAGGGCCACAGTGGGCACCTGTTTCGGGGTGCTGGGACTGTTAAGGAAGTTTCTGAGGCTAATACTGGCCTCAGCACAAAAAACAGTAACACCCTGCTGGTGTGGCGTCCTGACTACTGCAATGTGCTCTACTTGGGGACTTCTAGAGGCAGACTGGCTATGCTTCAAAGAGCACAAAACACAGCAGCCCGGATGCTACTAAGAATTCCGAAATGGACCTCCATTATCTCCAGTTTGGCTGAACATCTCTGGCTTCCAGTTAAACACATATTCTCATTTAAAGCTCTGTGTTTCACGCACAGGATAATGAATTGGAGGGGTCCCAGTTATCTCTTCCCCTTGATCAATGCTTACACTCCTTCCAGAGTACTTAGATCTGGAGAAGCAGCACTGGCAGTGATTCCCAGAGTACGTCATGCACTAATGGGGGGTTGCTCCTTTGGTCTTCGTGCAGCCAAGCTCTGGAATGCTATGCCACTCAACCTAAGACTCGAACAGTCTGAGTCAAGTTTCCGCAAGAATCTGAGGACCCGGCTCTTCAGACAGAGTTAGAAGCTGACTTACTTATGATTTTGCTGACCCTGATATGATGCTACTACTTAGCACGGGACACTCTTTCGGAGTAACCAGGCACTCTATAAATCCAAAACTCATTCATTCATTCATATTCAATCCCATCTGCATAAAATGAAGTAAAGGGCTTAAGATGGTTCATAGATATGCAGGACCACATATGGGGACATTACATATAGTTTGATGGAGAATGAAACCCTCCATAATGGCTAAAGATCTCCCTGCAAGCACCAGTCAGTGGAACAAATACAAAGATCATCCATCATAGAGTGACCAGGCTCCACCTCCCATGCTCACTACTTTCAACATTGTGCTCTCTCACAGACAGTCATGAAATGGCACCCTGAAAGGATGTTGTGTTTCTGTATTTTATTTCGTGTCGCATATTACTCGGGTATAGTGCATACTTTGAACTGAGTCGTCTGCAGGTGTTTATAGTGGGCCACTATTTAGAGCTCTGGAGTTGAGACTGAAGACAGTGCAAGTTTCCCACAGTGCTATCCAGTGGCACATAAAAGTTTTCAAAATACATGCATGCAAAATACATGCAACTCCAATCACTGGTCTCACTTCAGGGTGCTTCACCACCCGAAAGATTTTGCAATTTCGGGTGGCAAAATTTGCAGTCAAAAAAGCAAAACTAGCTTCCCTAAACTTCAAAATGTGTGGTATTTTTGCAGTGGGCAGAAAATATGCCTGTGCTGTGTCACTGCTGGAGACTGTGATGTGTCACAATCTGTAACCTCGCAAGGTCTCCAGCAGCTCAGCGCCTCGAACTGGAGTGTGCCTGACGTCACAGAGTGCAGATTGCAATTTGAAACTTCTGGTCTCTCTGGCATCAAACAACCTGCATTTCTTGCAGTGTTGAGGGAAGCAAGGGTTGGGGTGGGGGGGCACATCAGCTTGGGTGGGAGGCATAAGAGTCTGGGGAGGGCAGGTGGGAGTGCCAGATGAGTCATGGGAGGAAGGGGCAAGAGAGGAGCCATAGCTCTGCAGGGATGTTGGATGATAGAGGAGAAGGGATGTGGCTTAATAGGGATGTGGGGATGGCAGAGGAGAAGAAATGTGGCTTAGTGGCCTTTGGCCAAAGTCGCACTATATTAAAAAAAAAAGAGTAGACATAGGGGGAGGGTCAGGGGTGAACAGGTGTCAGAGTGCAGTGGAGGGAAAGGGGCCAAGGGAGAGTAGTGACAAAGTGCAGTAGAGGGTGTAGGGGCAGGAGTGAAGCCAAAGCACCTACTGAGTCAGTGGGGGATGGGCCGCAGGCTAATTGCACTAGTAGGGGCTCTGTAGATTTCAAAGGCAGGTGGTAGAGGAAGTTAACACCTCTTGTGCCTGCTAGCCTGTTGTTCACCCTTCTTTTACTGGCTTAGCGGCAGCACATAGCCAGTAAAAAGAGGGTCATCCTCATGTTTTTTTAACTCCAATGTTGTGGGCACCTTTGTAATAACAGAGGAATTTTTACAAAAGTGCTAATTTGGCAATGTGTTTGCAAATCGCGAACTCTCAATACCCTGGGTGGTCTGCACAAAGCAATGGTCATGTTTTCCAGTTGAAATTGTGATTCTGTGCAAACATGTGAGAAGGAGGAACACAGTTGACAAAATACTGACAAGGTGAAAGTAAAAGAAAGTCCATTGCTTACATGTGAGTGGATGTGCTATATATTTGGGGTTAGTGGAGTGAGGGAGATATGAGGAAGTGCATTCAGGTGAAAGTGAAAAGAGGGTGCTGGAGAGTAGAAAGATGAGATGGAGGAGATGTGGAGAGACAGTAAGGGTGTATATGTCTAACATAGAGTGAACAAAACGTGAGTGATTAAGACACTCTCAAGACCAGTATGCCTTCCACAGGGCTTACTAATGTTTAATGCACAGTCTCACAATTTCAGTATTGAAACATTTTCAATATTTAATATTTACAACAAAATCATTGTTGTAACTCATTTTTCTTGAACTGCTAACTCCATTGACAAAGGCAGTAGGTGGTTTTAGGTGTATGTTGGTTGTTGTGTTATATATCTGGGTGCAGGAACAGAAAGCTCAGAGAGGGACCAAAATACTGGTCGAGTGGCACATTATGGTAATCACAACAATGTAGTTTACGTGTTTAAACCAAGCCCTTAATTACAGAGGCTCGGCCCCTTTTAGAGACGCCTCCCTTTTTGCATCCCACTTAAAGCCCTGGCTACGTTCTTCGTGTTCAAGTCAAATAGGCATGCGCAACATGCACATATGTGCCCGACTGACCCAAACTAGCATTTGAAAGAAGGTGGGTTCGTCTTTTAGAATCTCTTAGGATCTGAGTGAGGTTTACTCAAGGCGCCTTCGCTGACGATGGAGGTTGGGTTGTACTCTACCTTCCGCTGGTTCAGATCACACGCAATTTGGAGCATGGATTTCATCCCACCACTTTCAGAGTTCACCAGCTGCACTGGAGTGGAGAAAGTTTAGGCAGAACAAAACTAAAATGCCACTGACTGAAGTTGAAACTTCAGATTTCATCTTAAATCTTGACTAAAAACTGCCTCTCCCACATCCTATTGTTCTCTGCACCTGGGATTTGATTACTTTTGAGGTGAAATATTTCGTCAAAAATATTTGGTCAACTAAGTGACCCAACTCATTGTTATTTCTGGGTGAAAATGCAACTTCTATTCACATTTTCTAAATGTTCTGGTCATGCAGGAACATTTTGAGTACAATCTTACATGAGGCAATGCTAAAAAACCGATTGCCCAGTGGTGGCTCCCCTTCCAGCAGCGTAAAGAAAATAAAATTAAAACAATAATAAACCGTGGTTTATGATCGTTTTATTTTAAGTCCCAGAGTCTTGGGGGCGAGGCCAGAGGGATAACAGGCACCCACAGGGAGTGGTATGCGCTGCTATCAGTTTGCATGACAGTTTGGCCTGCCTTCTCTAGCTGGCAAAACCGTCATGCGCAGTTTGCATGTTGTACACGCAGGCTGCATTACTACCTGGGTGGAGAGCATGCCCAGGCTCCCAGTCCCTGGCTGAGCACCGAACCATGGCGCTCAGACCAATCACAACGCTGCACTGCAGCATTGTGATTGGCTCAGGGGAGCATGGGTGTTCCCTATTTCCAGCCGGTGCAGAGCAACGAGAGGAGGGACGGCGAGAAGAGACACGGCAGCAATGAGGTAAGTTTACCCCCCGCCCCCTCACCCCCACCCCTGATCCATGCCAGCCGCTACTGCTTTCGCCATAGTTTGTGCTAGAAGGACTCACTGATAGTGAGATACAAAGACACAATTTTAGGTGCATATATCTACTTTTAGTTCCAGAGAGCCTGGTGTCTCTTAACACTCTCCCACTCACTAGGGGTTTCACTGTAAGATGGTGGTTCGGTTGCATGCTTAGTTCAACTGCCAATAGGTTAAATGCTGGCAAGCCTAAGAAGACACAGGGACCATTACAGACATAATCTGGCAACGTTCACAATTATAAAATTATTAGGTCAAAGTATTGAACACTAGAGGCAAAATGATTCAAACCTCCATACCAAAATTTCCATTTTACGTTTTGGTAGCCCTACCAAATGCATAAACGTTCTCTCTATATACTCTCGGAGGCAGGAAGATAGCCCTGGATCCATACACAGCAAAAGATGCCAGTAAATCACAATGGGGAAGGTAAAAGTTGCAACCATTTGAGACTGGAGTCAATATCTGAGAGGTAATTGATATCAAAACGCTGCTTATGTCCTTAGAGGGGAAACTAGAAACATTTTAAACAGACTTGTCCATTTTTTCATACAATTTTTTACATTTTTAGTGTCCAGGAGCAGCAG
This sequence comes from Triturus cristatus, assembly GCF_964204655.1. Taxonomy (NCBI): domain Eukaryota; kingdom Metazoa; phylum Chordata; class Amphibia; order Caudata; family Salamandridae; genus Triturus; species Triturus cristatus. Next base: position 1,107,630,913 of record NC_140581.1, on the reverse strand, counting down.
CTTCCTACAGATCTTAAGATATCCCAGCTATTAAGAAGAGAATCCTCAATATAATATCACCTTAGGTCACAAGAACTAGTGTACACTGTGGTTAAGTAGGCTTCTCATTGACTTTGGGCAAGGGATGGGTTGGGATTGGATGGTTATTTCTGTATTCAGGTTTGTGGTCAATAACAAGCAATTGCCACTAGCCAATGTATGTAAGCGGTGATATGTTTCCGCAATGAACCCAAGAAACCACTGGATCCATAAAGTGAAAGCACAATCCCCTGACATAGTACACTGTAAAGGGATTTGGATTACAGCCATTCTAAGCTACTTTTAAGATACTACTTTCCTCCATGCTCTTAGGAAAGTGATAATTTTTTTTATTTAAATATATGTTTTGTTGAGATCCAAAATATACTTGCCAATACATCAATTCATAAATAGTGTTCATGCACCGGTCATCAATAAATACACAATACATGATTGAAGATACATCCCAGGTTAATAATAAGAATGGTACAAGCTAAAAATCCACATAGGATAAAAACACGAAATTGATACTTTTAGCAGCCCGACAAAATAAGTGATGTAAAATGCATAAAGTGCATCAACAACTGGAAATGTGCAAAGTAGCAATATGATAATCAAGTTCTGTGCTCTGACCCTATTTTTTCATAAAGTACCACGCCCATAATTTATCAAAATTCTTAGTCCCCCAATTTTGCATTGCACATACCCGTTCACTGTTTCTGACTTGCTTCATTTTTCACAGTCAATTCCCTATTGTTGGAACCAGCCATGGCTGCCATTTTTGAAGCAGGAGGGATCTTGCCACCACCATTGCAACATAAACTAATTTTGCCCATTTGTCTACCATGCCAGAGGATAGATCCTATCCCAAGACTTCCAACCAGGTGCTAGGAACCAGTCTGATTTGCCATTCACTCTCTAAATACTGAAGTATTCCATTCAAAAACCCCTTGATAAAAGGACACTGATCGATAATCTGAACCCAGTTGGCTGCAGGCCCGTCCAAACAACAAAAAAAGTGACTTGGGAGGTTGAGGTTGACTAGGAAAAGAAATTACCCACCCAAAATTACCATCACTAATGTGTGTTCCATTTTTAGGTTCAGTTTAGGTACAGGGGCTGTTCAGTAGTAGACACAGCTATCATATTTTAAAAGATGGAAGCAGGTTGTTAACTTGCTCCTCTGCCAGGACTCCTACTTTGAGCCTCTATTCAGGAGATCACTCAGCACAGCCTTGCGGACAGGATGCTGGCAATGACCCATACATTAAGAGGCTGATGCTCCCTGTCTGATCTTGCATTGGTTGCTAGGACAGCCAGATCCCACAATCCAGATAGCATCAGGAGCTACTCCTCTCCCCAACCTTTCTTGTCTGCTGCTAGCTTAGAGAATGATTGAACACAAGTTCATCCCACTTTACATCTGCAGAAAAAGCAATAAGGCTCATGGTAGGAGAGGGGTTATTAACGTTCCTCGAGAGATCTTTAGAATTGTTAAATCTCTCACTTTCTTGGATGTGGTATCAGAAGCCAGGGCACCTAGAATGAGCAGTTATAATGAGATTGCCCACGTCTTCTCGGATAAATCTCTTTGCTATATGCATCTTTTCCTGTAACTGGTAATAACCACGGCCTTTTCTCTATGAGGAATTCCGATCCCCTCCCAGTTGGTGCCTTCAAGATTGAGAGCATCTCAGTGGAAAAACTATGCTCACTAGCGGCAAAATTAAAATCTGGCTAACCGCTAGATCCTGTGCCTCCAGCTATTTGGAAACTGGGGCTAACAGCACTTGCTTCCAGATATATGTTCTGTGCTTAATCTGTCGTTTGAAGCCGGTCGACTTCTGGCTGAGTTGAAACATGCAATGGTAATTCCGCTCCTCAAAAAACCATCTCTTGACTCCTCTAAACCAGAGAATTTTCGCCCAATCTCTCTGCTTCCTTTCTTGGCAAAACTGGCAGAAAAGCATGTCAACTCCTAATTGACAGATTTAATCACAGAGAATAATATCCTTCATGAAACCCAATCGGGTTTCAGGCCACAGTATAGTACGGAATCTGCCTTGCTTCTGGCCTTAGACTGCTACGCAGGGTGGCCGATTAAGGGAAAACAGTGGCTCTTATATCTTGCTGGATCTTAGCGCAGTGGTCGATACAGTCTCGCACACTGTACTACTGGAGTGACTGTTGACACAGGGCATAAAGGCAGAGCTTTAGACTGGATTGCAGACTTTCTATATAAGCGCTCTTTCCAGGTAACTCAGAAGCCATATACCTCTGACATTATCCCATTACAGCAGGGAGTGCCCTAGGGATCGGCACTGAGCCCTACTCTTTTTAACCTATACCTTCGCCCCTTGGCTGACGTTATTGAGAGCTATGGAGTGAGAATGGTGTCATATGCTGATGACACTCAGCTTGTCATCACACTAGCTAATGATGACATGGCGGCAGAAAATTTTAACTCATGTCTCACTGACCTAGTGACATGGAAGTAGGCTAGTTGCCTGAAGTTAAATGCTGATAAAACAGAGGTGCTGGTGGTTGGGAAATAGCCCTCCATCTGGTCCTTGGCATGGTGGCCTGCGGATCTGGGCCCTACCCCTATTCCAAAACCTAAAGTAAGAAATCTAGGCATCCTCTTTGACGCTCAGCTATCATTTGAAAGTCATATCAGGGCCACAGTGGGCACCTGTTTCGGGGTGCTGGGACTGTTAAGGAAGTTTCTGAGGCTAATACTGGCCTCAGCACAAAAAACAGTAACACCCTGCTGGTGTGGCGGCCTGACTACTGCAATGTGCTCTACTTGGGGACTTCTAGAGGCAGACTGGCTATGCTTCAAAGAGCACAAAACACAGCAGCCCGGATGCTACTAAGAATTCCGAAATGGACCTCCATTATCTCCAGTTTGGCTGAACATCACTGGCTTCCAGTTAAACACATATTCTCATTTAAAGCTCTGTGTTTCACGCACAGGATAATGAATTGGAGGGGTCCCAGTTATCTCTTCCCCTTGATCAATGCTTACACTCCTTCCAGAGTACTTAGATCTGGAGAAGCAGCGCTGGCAGTGATTCCCAGAGTATGTCATGCACGAATGGGGGGTTGCTCCTTTGGTCTTCGTGCAGCCAAGCTCTGGAATGCTATGCCACTCAACCTAAGACTCGAACAGTCTGAGTCAAGTTTCCGCAAGAATCTGAGGACCCGGCTCTTCAGACAGAGTTAGAAGCTGACTTACTTATGATTTTGCTGACCCTGATATGATGCTACTACTTAGCACGGGACACTCTTTCGGAGTAACCAGGCACTCTATAAATCCAAAACTCATTCATTCATTCATATTCAATCCCATCTGCATAAAATGAAGTAAAGGGCTTAAGATGGTTCATAGATATGCAGGACCACATCTGGGGACATTACATATAGTTTGATGGAGAATGAAACCCTCCATAATGGCTAAAGATCTCTCTGCAAGCACCAGTCAGTGGAACAAATCCAAAGATCATCCATCATAGAGTGACCAGGCTCCACCTCCCATGCTCACTACTTTCAACATTGTGCTCTCTCACAGACAGTCATGAAATAGCACCCTGAAAGGATGTTGTGTTTCTGTATTTTATTTCGTGTCGCATATTACTCGGGTATAGTGCATACTTTGAACTGAGTCGTCTGCAGGTGTTTATAGTGGGCCACTATTTAGAGCTCTGGAGTTGAGACTGAAGACAGTGCAAGTTTCCCACAGTGCTATCCAGTGGCACATAAAAGTTTTCAAAATACATGCATGCAAAATACATGCAACTCCAATCACTGGTCTCACTTCAGGGTGCTTCACCACCCGAAAGATTTTGCAATTTCGGGTGGCAAAATTTGCAGTCAAAAAAGCAAAACTAGCTTCCCTAAACTTCAAAATGTGTGGTATTTTTGCAGTGGGCAGAAAATATGCCTGTGCTGTGTCACTGCTGGAGACTGTGATGTGTCACAATCTGTAACCTCGCAAGGTCTCCAGCAGCTCAGCGCCTCGAACTGGAGTGTGCCTGACGTCACAGAGTGCAGATTGCAATTTGAAACTTCTGGTCTCTCTGGCATCAAACAACCTGCATTTCTTGCAGTGTTGAGGGAAGCAAGGGTTGGGGTGGGGGGGCACATCAGCTCGGGTGGGAGGCATAAGAGTCTGGGGAGGGCAGGTGGGAGTGCCAGATGAGTCATGGGAGGAAGGGGCAAGAGAGGAGCCATAGCTCTGCAGGGATGTTGGATGATAGAGGAGAAGGGATGTGGCTTAATAGGGATGTGGGGATGGCAGAGGAGAAGAAATGTGGCTTAGTGGCCTTTGGCCAAAGTCGCACTATATTAAAAAAAAAAGAGTAGACATAGGGGGAGGGTCAGGGGTGAACAGGTGTCAGAGTGCAGTGGAGGGAAAGGGGCCAAGGGAGAGTAGTGACAAAGTGCAGTAGAGGGTGTAGGGGCAGGAGTGAAGCCAAAGCACCTACTGAGTCAGTGGGGGATGGGCCGCAGGCTAACTGCACTAGTAGGGGCTCTGTAGATTTCAAAGGCCGGTGGTAGAGGAAGTTAACACCTCTTGTGCCTGCTAGCCTGTTGTTCACCCTTCTTTTACTGGCTTAGCGGCAGCACATAGCCAGTAAAAAGAGGGTCATCCTCATGTTTTTTTAACTCCAATGTTGTGGGCACCTTTGTAAAAACAGAGGAATTTTTACAAAAGTGCTAATTTAGCAATGTGTTTGCAAATCGCGAACTCTCAATACCCTGGGTGGTCTGCACGAAGCAATGGTCATGTTTTCCAGTTGAAATTGTGATTCTGTGCAAACATGTGAGAAGGAGGAACACAGTTGACAAAATACTGACAAGGCGAAAGTAAAAGAAAGTTCATTGCTTACATGTGAGTGGATGTGCTATATATTTGGGGTTAGTGGAGTGAGGGAGATATGAGGAAGTGCATTCAGGTGAAAGTGAAAAGAGGGTGCTGGAGAGTAGAAAGATGAGATGGAGGAGATGTGGAGAGACAGTAAGGGTGTATATGTCTAACATAGAGTGAACAAAACGTGAGTGATTAAGACACTCTCAAGACCAGTATGCCTTCCACAGGGCTTACTAATGTTTAATGCACAGTCTCACAATTTCAGTATTGAAACATTTTCAATATTTATTATTTACAACAAAATCATTGTTGTAACTCATTTTTCTTGAACTGCTAACTCCATTGTCAAGGCAGTAGGTGGTTTTAGGTGTATGTTGGTTGTTGTGTTATATATCTGGATGCAGGAACAGAAAGCTCAGAGAGGGACCAAAATACTGGTCGAGTGGCACATTATGGTAATCACAACAATGTAGTTTACGTGTTTAAACCAAGCCCTTAATTACAGAGGCTCGGCCCCTTTTAGAGACACCTCCCTTTTTACATCCCACTTAAAGCCCTGGCTACGCTCTTTGTGTTCAAGTCAAATAGGCATGTGCAACATGCACATATGTGCCCAACTGACCCAAACTAGCATTTGAAAGAAGGGTGGGTTCGTCTTTTAGAATCTCTTAGGATCTGAGTGAGGTTTACTCAAGGCGCCTTGGCTGACGATGGAGGTTGGGTTGTACTCTACCTTCCGCTGGTTCAGATCACGCGCAATTTGGAGCAGGGATTTCATCCCACCACTTTCAGAGTTCACCAGCTGCAATGGAGTGGAGAAGGTTTAGGCAGAACAAAACTAAAATGCCACTGACTGAAGTTGAAACTTCAGATTTCATCTTAAATCTTGACTAAAAAAAACTGCCTCTCCCACATCCTATTGTTCTCTGCACCTGGGATTTGATTACTTTTGAGGTTAAATATTTCGTCAAAAATATTTGGTCAGCTAAGTGACCCAACTCATTGTTATTTCTGGGTGAAAATGCAACTTCTATTCACATTTTCTAAATGTTCTGGTCATGCAGGAACATTTTGAGTACAATCTTACATGCGGCAATGCTAAAAAAACGATCGGCCAGTGGCGGCTCCCCTTCCAGCAGCGTAAAGAAAAGAAAAATAAAACAATAATAAACCGTAGTTTATGATCGTTTTATTTTGTGTCCCAGAGTCTTGGGGGCGAGGCCAGGGCCAGGCACCCACAGGGAGTGGTATGCACTGCTATCAGTTTGCATGACAGTTTGGCCTGCCTTCTCTGGCTGGCAAAACCGTCATGCGCAGTTTGCATGTTGTACACGCAGGCTGCATTACTGCCTGGGTGGAGAGCATGCCCAGGCTCCCAGTCCCTGGCTGAGCACCGAAGCATGGCGCTCAGACCAATCACAACGCTGCACTGCAGCATTGTGATTGGCTCAGGGGAGCATGGGTGTTCCCTATTTCCAGCCGGTGCAGAGCAACAAGAGGAGGGACGGCGAGAAGAGACACGGCAGCAACGAGGTAAGCTTACCCCCCGCCCCCTCACCCCCACCCCCGATCCGTGCCAGCTGCTACTGCTTTCGCCATAGTTTGTGCTAGAAGGACTCACTGATAGTGAGATACAAAGACACAATTTTAGGTGCATATATCTACTTTTAGTTCCAGAGAGCCTTGTGTCTCTTAACACTCTCCCACTGACTGAGGGTTTCACTGTAAGATGGTGGTTCGTTGCATGCTTAGTTCAACTGCCAATAGGTTAAATGCTGGCAAGCCTGAGCAGACACAGGGACCATTACAGACATAATCTGGCAACGTTCACAATTGTAAAATTATTAGGTCAAAGTATTGAACACTAGTGGCAAAATGATTCAAACCTCCATACCAAAATTTCCATTTTACGTTTTGGTAGCCCTACCAAATGCACAAACATTCTCTCTATATACTCTCGGAGGCAGAAAGATAGCCCTGGATCCATACACAGCAAAAGATGCCAGTAAATCACAATGGGGAAGGTAAAAGTTGCAACCATTTGAGACTGGAGTCAATATCTGAGAGGTAATTTTTATCAAAACGCTGCTTCTGTCCTTAGAGGCGAAACTAGAAACATTTTAAACAGACTTGTCCATTTTTTCATACTATTTTTTACATTTTTAGTGTCCAGGAGCAGCAGCGTCCTACAGATCTTAAGATATCCCAGCTATTAAGAAGAGAATCCTCAATAGAATATCACCCTAGGTCACAAGAACTAGTGTACACTGTGGTTAAGTAGGCTTCTCATTGACTTTGGGCAAGGGATGGGTTGGGATTGGATGGTTATTTCTGTATTCAGGTTTGTGGTCAATAACAAGCAATTCCCACTAGCCAATGTATGTAAGCGGTGATATGTGTACTCAATGAACCCAAGAAACCACTGGATCCATAAAGTGAAAGCACAATCCCCTGACATAGTACACTGTAAAGGGATTTGGATTACAGCCATTCTAAGCTACTTTTATGCTACTACTTTCCTCCATGCTCTTAAGAAAGTGCTAATTCTTTTTATTTAAATATATGTTTTGTTGAGATCCAAAATATACTTGCCAACACATCAATTCATAAATAGTGTTCATGCACCGGTCATCAATAAATACACATTACATGATTGAAGATACATCCCAGGTTAATAATAAGAATGGTACAAGCTAAAAATCCACATAGGATAAAAACACGAAATTTATACTTTTAGCAGCCCGACAAAATAAGTGATGTAAAATGCATAAAGTGCATCAACAACTGGAAATGTGCAAAGTAGCAATATGATAATCAAGTTCTGTGCTCTGACCCTATTTTTCATAAAGTACCACGCCCATAATTTATCAAAATTGTTAGTCCCCCAATTTTGCATTGCACATACCCGTTCACTGTTTCTGACTTCCTTCATTTTTCACAGCCAATCCCCTATTGTTGGAACCAGCCATGGCTGCCATTTTTGAAGCAAGAGGGACCTTGCCACCACCATTGCAACATAAACTAATTTTGCCCATTTGTCTACCATGCCAGAGGATGGATCCTATCCCAAGACTTCCAACCAGGTGCTAGGAGCCAGTCTGATTTGCCATTCAGTCTCTAAATACTGAAGTATTTCATTCCAAAACCCCTTGATAAAGGGACACTGATCAATAATCTGAACCCAGTTGGCTGCAGGCCCGTCCAAACAACAACAAAAGTGACTTGGGAGGTTGAGGTTGACTAGGAAAAGAAATTACCCACCCAAAATTACCATCACTAATGTCTGTTCCATTTTTAGGTTCAGTTTAGGTACAGGGGCTATTCAGTAGTAGACACAGCTATGATATTTTAAAAGATGGAAGCAGGTTGTTAACTTGCTCCTCTGCCAGGACTCCTACTTTGAGCCTCTATTCAGGACATCACTCAGCACAGCCTTGCGGACAGGATGCTGGCAATGACCCATACATTAAGAGGCTGATGCTCCCTGTCTGATCATGCATTGGTTGCTAGGACAGCCAGATCCCACAATCCAGATAGCATCAGGAGCTACTCCTCTCCCCAACCTTTCTTGTCTGCTGCTAGCTTAGAGAATTATTGAACACAAGTTCATCCCACTTTACATCTGCAGAAAAAGCAGTAAGGCTCATGGTAGGAGAGGGGTTATCAGCGTTCCTCGAGAGATCTTTAGAATTTTTAAATCTCTCACTTTCCTGGATGTGGTATCAGGAGCCAGGGCACCTAGTATGAGCAGTTATAATGAGATTGCCCACGTCTTCTCGGATAAATCTCTTTGCTATATGCACTTTTTCCTGTAACTGGTAATAACCACGGCCTTTTCTCTATGAGAAATTCCGATCCCCTCTCAGTTGGTGCCTTCAAGATTGAGAGAATCTCAGTGGAAAAACTATGCTCACTAGCGGCAAAATTAAAATCTGGCTAACCGCTAGATCCTGTGCCTCCAGCTATTTGGAAACTGGGGCTAACAGCCCTTGCTTCCAGATATATGTTCTGTGCTTAATCTGTCGTTTGAAGCCGGTCGACTTCTGGCTGAGTTGAAACACGCAATGGTAATTCCGCTCCTCAAAAAACCATCTCTTGACTCCTCTAAACCAGAGAATTTTCGCCCAATCTCTCTGCTTCCTTTCTTGGCAAAACTGGCAGTAAAGCATGTCAACTCCCAATTGACAGAGTTCATCACAGAGAATAATATCCTTCATGAAACCCAATCGGGTTTCAGGCCACAGTATAGTATGGAATCTGCCTTGCTTCTGGCCTTAGAGATGCTACGCAGGGTGACCGATTAAAGGAAAGCAGTGGCTCCCATCATGCTGGATCTTAGCGCAGCGGTCGATACAGTCTCGCACACTGTACTACTGGAGTGACTGTTGACACAGGGCATAAAGGCAGAGCTTTAGACTGGATTGCAGACTTTCTCTATAAGCGCTCTTTCCAGGTAACTCAGAAGCCATATACCTCTGACATTATCCCATTACAGCAGGGAGTGCCCTAGGGATCGGCACTGAGCCCTACTCTTTTTAACCTATACCTTCGCCCCTTGGCTGACGTTATTGAGAGCCATGGAGTGAGAATGGTGTCATATGCTGATGACACTCAGCTTGTCATCACACTAGCTAATGATGATGACATGGCGGCAGAAAATGTTAACTCATGTCTCACTGACCTAGTGACATGGAGGTAGGCTAGTTGCCTGAAGTTAAATGCTGATAAAACAGAGGTGCTGGTGGTTGGGAAACAGCCCTCCAGCTGGTCCTCGGCATGGTGGCCTGCGTATCTGGCCCTACCCCTATTCCAAAACCTAAAGTAAAAAATCTAGGCATCCTCTTTGACGCTCAGCTATCATTTGAAAGTCATATCAGGGCCACAGTGGGCACCTGTTTCGGGGTGCTGAGACTGTTAAGGAAGTTTCTGAGGCTAATACTGGCCTCAGCACAAAAAACAGTAACACCCTGCTGGTGTGGCGGCCTGACTACTGCAATGTGCTCTACTTGGGGACTTCTAGAGGCAGACTGGCTATGCTTCAAAGAGTACAAAACACAGCAGCCTGGATGCTACTAAGAATTCCGAAATGGACCTCCATTAGCTCCAGTTTGGCTGAACATCACCGGCTTCCAGTTAAACACATAATCTCATTTAAAGCTCTGTGTTTCATGCACAGGATAATGAATTGGAGGGGTCCCAGTTATCTCTTACCCTTGATCAATGCTTACACTCCTTCCAGAGTATTTAGATCTGGAGAAGCAGCGCTGGCAGTGATTCCCAGAGTACGTCATGCACGACTGGGGGGTTGCTCCTTGGGTCTTCGTGCAGCCAAGCTCTGGAATGCTATGCCACTCAACCTAAGACTCGAAAAGTCTGAGTCAAGTTTCCTCAAAAATCTGAAGACCGGGCTCTTCAGACAGAGTTAGAAGCTGACTTACTTATGATTTTCCTGACCCTGATATGATGCTACTGCTTAGCACGGGGACACTCTTTCGGAGTAACCAGGCACTCTATAAATCCAAAACTCATTCATTCATTCATAGTCAATCCCATCTGCATAAAATGAAGTAAATGGCTTAAGATGGTTCATAGATATGCAGGACCACATCTGGGGACATTATGTATAGTTTGATGGAGAATAAAACCCTCCATAATGGCTAAAGATCTCTCTGCAAGCACCAGTCAGTGGAACAAATCCAAAGATCATCCATCATAGAGTGACCAGGCTCCACCTCCCATGCTCACTACTTTCAACATTGTGCTCTCCCACAGACAGTCATGAAATGGCACCCCGAAAAGAGTAAGTAAGGCCTAGGGGCTTAAGCCACAACGAAAAAGAGTTTTCAAATTCACAATGTATTACCTCATGCCCACCATGACACATTTATGTGCATCCTGACATGCTAATGATCAATGAAAAACCATCTGCAAATACTTGTCATGCCTAATGTTCATGACAGTGTCTTACAAAAGTCCCCAACTTTATTTTGGGTTAACCTGCTTGACAATCATAATGAACTGAGGGGCATATTTATCATCATATCAAGCAGTACAGCACATCACTTTGCTGATGTTTAGTTGGGTTTAATTGTAGTGTGGGTGTCTGGGTGCCAAGGTTTGGTGTAGAGTTGGCTGGAAATGAGCTTCAGGTCCTTAGAAATGACAGGCTTCAGATCTTTACAAATAGCGTGACTTTCTGAGGGGCATGTGCATGTGTATGTGATGACTTTTCTTGAAAAAACAGTTTACCAGGTGGAAGTGTTTTACTTTATATGCATGAGTTCTGTGAGTGGTGGGTCATGCTTTAGTTGACTATGAGGGCGTGGCTTGTGAGTAGTTCTATCTTGGAAGACTTGAAGTCGGCAGACGATGTTTTGAATGGACCCATTTGACTGTGGCAAATGTTCTGCAAGGCAGCCTGATGAGCCGCATTTTGCATGGGTAGTGTGTACGCAGAATTCATTTCCAAACCTACGCGGGCTTGTAGACACCTCTAGATCTACGATTGGAAGCGTTTCCACCACCTGGGATCTCTTTACATCTGGCACCATAAGGTGATTACTAATTCATTGTGCTACAGCCAGCCACCTACCGAACATCAACATGCTGCCCACTTTTTAGCTTAATAACTTTTTAACAACCAGTTCCCGTATTGCCCGCCCTGAGATGTGGACGTTTATGGTATTTCTGCACCAGTACCATTCTGGCTTATGAGTAATCACTGTGCCTGGCTTTTCTCGGCATTGATATTGTGTGATAGTTGTTCTGCCAAATGGACCCTGCAGTATTTATTTCTGGACTGCAAGGATGTTTCCTCATCTTTCAGTCATTGTAACTTTGTAACTTTGTCCCAGGACGCACTACTGCGTCTGTGCAAAGTTGCTGTAGTGCATAGGTTCGTTTAAGTTCTCTCAAAAATACGGGATTTTTGTCATGTTTGTTCCCATGTTGTGTAATTGCTCGCCATTCCTGTCCCAGCATATGCTATTCTGGCAACCCACTATGCTCAATTCTAGTAGTTAAAGGTGCGTGCTATCAATCCTCACGCTTCATTGCCTCCTCTTCCCTATGCAGTTTAGATATTTCCATTAATGTTATCCTCACTTTTATGGAGTTTCTTTAACTTATATTGCACAACTGGTCACCAACTTAAAACTTATCAATAAAAAGAAAAAAGTATTATTAATCACATAGTCGGAACCTAATGTGTTTACCAATGCTTGTTTGTTCTTAGCAGACTTCAGTATCAAACTGGCTGGATCCCTAAGACCGAGGTTAGAGGGGTAAAACATGTGTTGGCAGTTTTAGAGAACTTTGTATTTTCGACAAAATAAGCAATATTTCAACAAATAATTACCAAGAAATTATAATTTGAACATTACCAGTTTAAATGTGCTTATTGTACCTTCTATTGACGTTTATATTGATTCTATCCTTACACTTGCATCAATACAACAGAAAATAATTGACTACTCCTTCATTTTCTCCTAATCACAATGGTGTTAGGTCGAACGGACACTTATAATTCACTTTTCTGGGCAGCTCCAAACAAACATATATACAAACTGCATCTGTTACATGATTTAAAGACACATGTAATATTCGAGCTGCCTAATTACTGGGTAACAGTAGGAAAGAGAATTCTGTCTCATGCATCTGGCTATCTATCTAGACAGATGGATATACCTTCAGGAAATAATTCAGTACTATAAACCTATCTGAAACCTGTGGTCCGCAAGCCAGGTCAATCTTATTTTGTTCCTTGTTAGAAGAAGGAAAGAGCAGATGGTAGGAGGTGCAAAGTTTTGGCAGTAAAGAGACAGAATGCGCTGCTAGCGGTATTTAGATGTACTTCAAACCATTTGGTGATCATGACAGACCTCAAGGCTGGGGGCCTGATTTAAATCTTGACGGACATGTTACTCCGTCGCAAAGGAGACGGATATCTTTCAGCAGAAATATAAATCCCATTATATCCTATGGGATTTATATTTCAGCAGATGGGACCTCCGTCTCTGTAGTGACAGAGTAACCGGTTCGCCTAGATCTAAGGGGGTTGTTAGAACCGGGTTCTCTAGTTGGCAGGGGTATGCACCCTAGTCCAAGTAGGGACCGGCGCTTCCGACAGGGTAGCTTGGCGCAGAGCAGAAAGGCTTAACTTCAGAGGCAATATGTAAAGTATTTGTGCAACACACCCCTAACAGTGACACAGTGACAATACTCACAAAAGGACACTACACCAGTTTTATATGAAAAGTTATTTTAATCTAAAAAAATTCGGCAAGATCCAAAAATATGGCAAGATTATTCCATGCACCGTAATAAAGTTTCCAATAACTAATGTCTCTGTGAAACGGTTGTGACTAGGCGGGTAGGAACTGTCGGTTAACAGGGAAACATTAGGGCAAGCAGTTCCTCCAGCAAAAGCAGTGATCTGTTATGAATGCCTGTCACCAGATAGTGCCACAAAAGCTTTGCACTCAACAGGAAGCAGTAGCCCAATCGGCGGGGCTCCCGCTAGGGGTACTACGGTAATGATCGCCTCTGATGTGGGATAAACAGACACGGCAGTCCGCTTTTAAATACGGGCAGCCCCGCGTTTACTAACCCAGGTGTTCACAGTCCTGCTCTCAGGGATGCATAATCAATGCGCCCGGGGGAGGGGCCGTTAGCAGTTTACACAGTTCCAGATAGGCCCGTGGATAGTTCAATGCAGTCCCCACACTTAGAGGAAATCTAGGCACTCTAGGTAGATGTTCCACTTAGATCCCGGCAGGCCTGATAACAGGGGGCGTGCTCAACAGTCCCCGGCGGCCCCGCTATGCAGTGCAGGCAGCCCCCGCATTACTATTCATGGCAACGCAAGCGCGCCGCTTGGGGAGTTACCTGGCTCCAGCGCGTTTGCACAACTTCTGTCCAGCAGCCCGTGCCGAGCGCTTGGTAATGCCTCGCGTCTTCCTTAATGGGCACCGCTCCTCTCCGTGACAAGCCCCTCATTGCCGGGCAACCCCGCGAGGCCGCCAATCCCAGCGTGGCTCGACCGCTGATGTCAGCTGTGACATGTGCAGGGTTCCTGAGGCTCCCGGGTGGCGGCGGTGATTTCACGGGCACAGCAATTCACCTCAGCGCCTTCAGGGGCAACGTTGTAAAGGCTCCACTCATGCCCACAGCAGGGAAATTAACATACTCTGCACATTTCTCCTGTCCTGGGCGGCAGCGGCAATTTCAGGTTCCCAGCGCTTTTCTCCTCAGCGCCTTTAGATGCAATGTTGTAAATGCTCCACTCGCGCCCACAGCGGTGAAATTAACATGCACTGCACAATCCTCCAGTCCCGGGCGGCGGCGGTGATTACCGGGTCACAGCGCTTCTTCCCCACAGCGCTTTACAGTGACTTAGGGGCCCCGGGCAGCGGCGGTGATTTCCAGGATTACAGCACTGCGGGGCAGTCCATAAAAGCAGATTGTTGTTGTCCTTTTTGGTTCCCTTTTTGCAGCAAGGCAGTTCCACCACGTTGCAGGGACAGTCCTTGGTTGCAATTCTCGCGATTCCCCAATAACTAGGAGGGGGACCAGTCAAAGAGGGAAAGTGATAGTGGAGACACACTGGAGATGTTATTCCTGGTTCCTCTCTGGCAGGGCAAGGTCAGCAGGCAGGCAGGGCAACTCAGCTAGCTTGGGACAGTAGTTCCTGGGAGCAGTCAGCCTCAGCAGTGTAGCAATCCTCCTGTTGCAGCAGTCTTCACTCCAGCAGAGATTCTTCCTGGTCCAGTAGTTAACAAAGATGTGTGGCCAGGACCCTCCCTTTTATACCCTGCAGTCTAGTGACTAGAAGGGGGCAGAATTCTCTGGAAGGGTCTGGGGGCAGGGGTTTCTGGAAGAGTCCAGGGAGTTCAGGGATGTTCCCTGCCTTCCCTGGCCTGGCTGTCACAGTGACAAAGGGCAGGGCCGTTAAGGCTACAGTGGGCAGCCCGTCACAGCCCATTCAAGGGGAGAAGGTGTGAATCACCACTCCCACCTCACAGCCCAGGCAGGCTATCAGTATGCAGATGGGAGGGGGGAGTCTGCAGTGCCCAGACTAAGTGTAGGCAGAGAAATGTCTACTTTCTAAAAGGGATCATTCTAGGGTAGTAGTGCCCAAACCCCATATATCATTGGAAAGGGTTTCCCGCCCCGATTCTAACGAGACTAAACATGACAGACTTATTAGGTCCCAGTCAGAAATTATCCCAGAAGGGGTGGTTCCCAATGTTAGCTTATGGAGGGTTAAGCCTCACTGCAGTAGCAGGGGCTTGTCGCAGATATGCCAGTGTCACAATGTTTTAGGAGATAGCACCTGCACCTCAGCACTGTTCAGCAGTGGTGAGACGCCCAGAGGCCTAAGTCCAACAGAAAGGTACGATAAAAATGGGAGGCACAAGGGCGAAAAAGGTAGGGGGGGACCACCCTAAGGCTGACAGGTCCAACAGGGGTCATTATGATAGCGGAAGGACAGGCACCGCCGGGCCAGCGGTGGCGGTCCTTCTGCCATCACCAACCTCATTACCTGCCGCTTTTCCGCCGAAGGAAATCGCACTGATTGCCTGTCAGACGGTGCAGGGCCCCTGAAATGGTGGTGGTGCCTCGCAGGCACCGTCCACCAGATCAGGATATGGGTTTAGAAAGACGACGCCGCCATGGAAAGGCTGGTAGGGATTGGGTTTGGGGGCCCGTTACGGGCCCCCTTGTTTGGGGGGGGTGTCACTGCACTGGGGGGTACCCCCCCTCATTTCCATGCACCAAGTGGCAGGCACTGCATGTTGCCTGCCACGCAGTGTATGGAAATGCCATTCACGCACTTTTCACATTGCGGGCAGTGCTGCAGCCAGCAGCTCCGCCCACAATGTGAAAATCCTAGGATACGCCTGCCAGTATGGGGGTGCATCCTAATCGCAGTGATGGGACCGCCGCACCTCTGGCGGGTGGTCCCAGCACCGCTACGATGGCGGGCGGACTGATGTCCGCCCGCCATCATAATGAGCCCCTAAATCAGGACTTTAGTCAGGAGATCTACTCTAGGTTTACAACTAACTGTTTAGCACCAGGACACCCTCTTGAATAACAGATGTGCATTATGAATTATTGACATAACATACCTGTAGGATAAAATAACCTTTACCATACATGTAAGGTACATAAAAGCTAATATGATGCACTCTTTAAATTTAATGGATTTTGTATAGCGCAATGGATTTTGAGGACTCTTTTTAATTTTTATAATACTTTTTTTATTTGACTATTACAACTTTTTAATCTTGTACGACCTGCACGATTTGCATAACACTAGGGCTGAAGCAAATTAATAAACGTAATTCAATTCATACTTAAAAGCAAATCGACCCCATAATACCAAACTAAACCTAATGATCATCTTTAGGACTTGTCATTGTCCACACCAGAAAGAGCGGTACTTGTAGTTGCTATTTTATCGACCTGCTTTTTAAAACATGAAACTTGTGTAAACCATAATTTTGATTTTCTGTAAAACCTTTTTTAATGAGTATACTTTTTTTAGAAATCTCATTGCATCGCCCCGGCACTTTTTTCTGTATCTTTTTTTTTTTTTACACTTCCCAAGCTTCTCTCTATGTTTTTTAAGTAGTTCCTCCTTGATTTCTGCCTTGGAGCGTCCGCCATTTTAAGGGAGGAATCTATACCTGTTGCACATTGCAGGTTTAGGCTATGGGAGAGAAAACATATTTAAACATCAACGGCTTTCTCAAAGCTAGACTTTTACTATTAAAATAAGCCCTAACACCAGCCTTTCAGGGCCTTTATTCTTTTACCCTCTGGGCCCAGAGCAAATTTTTAACTTGGTCGTTAGGGACAGGCGACAGGGTGATTTGTCAGCTTTTAGGTGTTGGGAGACCTGAACAATCACACTGAAAATGTTCAGGATATAGATACTATCAAGTTGACAGAGAACCTCTCGGTCTTAGGGCTTAAACAACTGCAGAAGGCGCCCACCCGTTCATCTGGACACACACTACACCCTATCTTTTCTAACCTCCCCAGGGTTAAGGTTGAGGCATCAATATCTCTCGCATGGTTGGACCATACAGCAATACCCTGTCACTGACCATGTCATGAGTGATATAATATTTGAGTACTGATATCCTAAGGTTAGAATGAAAAATGATACTTTCGAGGTTGCCTTCGACATCTACATTTTAAATAGTAAAATGCCTTAATGACATAAAATCTGGATCCCCAGCTTATCTCAATCTGGTAGCAGAGCAAAATGCTTCTGCTCTCATAGAGACTTGTAACATGTCCCTCTCAGAATGAGTCTTACCGGCTAGATGGGAAAAGACAGTCATAAAACATATGAAATAAAATAAATAAATGAAATAAAATCTGGATCCCCGGCTTATCTCAATCTGGTAGCAGAGCAAAATGCTCCTGGTCTCGTAGAGACTTGTAACCTTTCCCTCTCAGAAGGGGTCTTACCTGCTAACATTTTGCTCAAAAAGCCAACTGCAGATCCCCACCTACCGATCTATATGCCTGCTTCCACTACCAGCTAAGATCCTGGAAAAGCTGGTTCGTAGTCGTCATTAACCATTTGCAATCCAACTCCTCACTGGACCACACACAGTCAGGTTTAATAGCCAACTTTAGTACTGAAATAGCCTTAATGACAGTGGTTGACAAGCTCAGAGAGATCATGGACTAGGGAAGACAGGTTGCCCGGATCATACTGGATCTCTCTGCAGCATTTGACATTGTCCCCCACACCACTCTCTTGGATAGACTGCTGGAAGTCAGAATAACTGGTAAGGTGCATAAGTGGGTCTCCTTCTTTTTGGAAAATGGAATCCATTATGTATCTTGTTCTCCTCTTTTAAGTCGTCCTCATACACCAATGGATGTAGGTTTTTTGCAGGGCTCTTCACTCAGCCCGACCCTGTTCAATGTATATGTCTCCCTTAGCCACCATTGTTAAAGGATTTAGGCTCAGTCTGATTTCATACGTGGACAACACCCAAATTGTGTGGTGTCTACAGTGTAAAATGCAGAGACATCCTGAGCAAATTATGCATGAGTGAGTTGGCAAACTGGATACTCCCTCCCTTTCCCTCCCTCTGTCTCCCTCCCTCTGTCTCCTACCCTCTGTCTCCCTCTCCCTCTCCGTCTCCCTCTCTGTCTCTCTGCCTCTTTGTCTCTGTCTGTCTTCAGTCTCTGCCTCTGTCTGTCCCTGTCTCTGCCTCTGTCTGTCTGTCCCTGTCTCTGTCTGTCCCTGTCTCTGTCTATCCCTGTCCCTGTCTGTCCCTGTCTGTCCCTGTCTATGTCTGTCCCTTTCTCCCTCCCTTCCCTCTGTCACCCTCTCCGTCTCTCTCTGTCTCTAGCTGTCTCTGCCTCGATCTATCTGCCCCTGTCTCTGCCTCTATCTGTCTCTGCCTGTCCCTGTCTCTGTGTGTCTCTGTCTCTCTCTGTCTGTCTCTGTCTCCCTCTCTCTCTCTGTCTCCCTCACTCTCTGTCTCCCTCTCTCTGTCTCCCTCCCTCTCTCTCCCTCTGTCTTCGTCTGTCTCCCTCTGTCTGTCTGCATCCTTCTGTCTCCCTCCCTCTGTCACCCTCCTCCCTCTGTCTCCCTCCCTCTGTCTGTCTCCCTCTGTCTGTCTCCCCCTGTCTGTCTCCCTCTGTCTCGGCACCTCTGTCTCCCTCCCTCTGTCTCCCTCTCTCTGTCTCCCTCCCTCTGTCTCCCTCCCTCTGTCTGTCTCCCTCTGTCTCCCTCCCTCTGTCTCCCTCTCTCTCTCCCTCTCTCTCTGTCTCCCTCTCTCTCTGTCTCTCTCCCTCTAGCTCCCTCCATCTGTCTCCCTCTGTCTGTCTCCCTCTGTCTGTCTCCCTCTCCCTCCCTCTGTCTCCCTCCCTCTGTCTCCGTCCCTCTGTCTCCCTCTGTCTCCCTCCCTCTGTCTCCCTCTCCCTCCCTCTGTCACCCTCTCTCGCCCTCTCTCTCTGTCTACCTCTCTCTGTCTCTCTCCCTCCCTCTGTCTCCCTCCCTCTGTCTCCCTCTGTCTGTCTTCCTCCCTCTATCTCCATCCGACTGTCTTCCTCTCTCTCTTTCTCCCTCCCTCTGTCTCCCTCCCTCTATCTCCCTCTGCCTCCCTCCCTCTGCCCCCCACCCTCTGTCTCCCTCCCTCTGTCTCTTTCCCTCTCCCTCCCTCTGTCTCCCTCCCTCTGTCTGTCTCCCTCTGTCTGTCTCCCTCTGTCTCCCCTGACTTCCTCCCTCTGTATACCCCTGTCCCCCTCCCTCTGTCTCCCTCTGTCCCCTCTGACGTTGCAACGCATGCTATTACAACGCATACCTTTACAACGCATTTTTTACAACGCTAGTACTATTACAACGCATTACTTTACAACGAATTCTGTTACAACGCCAAACCTATTACAATACTGAAAAGTGCTGTTACAACGAAGTATATTACAACGCATACCATTACAACGCGATTTTTTTTTTTAAATAAAAAGTACAATAAAATCTGGCACGGGATGCAGGGAAATTAGGGGTTTTAGGGTGGGGAAGTGTATTAAAACGTGGAGAAGAACTGTACGTAAATCGACCAAAATGCAGTAACAAATTAATACTCGGGTATTAAAATTAATACTCGAGTAATAAAATCAATACTCAAAATTCCCCATAAAAACCCGTTTTAAGACATTTGTAAGTTTTTAAATAATAATGAAAAAATAAATTACAGTACATACACATTTTTAACATGAAAAGATCGCAAACTAAGTAAACTAACGAAAACATAACACACATACACATAGGCGCCATTTTAACCATCTCACTTATAAAACTTGTCCTACCACAGTTTCTATGTAAACAATACCAAAAGACATGTTCCAAAATGGATGCCAAAACGGGGCAAATGAATGAAAACAATATTTCTTTAAAAGCATTTTTAAAATATCATTTTCCACAGTAAAACAAAGCATTAAAAAAAACACAACGAACGCAGTTTTTAAAAAAATTAATAGTGACACACAGTAAAACTTATAAATACAAGTGAGACACCATTTTGCACTCAGTTGATTATCAACTAGCAGAGAGAGCAGACGTAATAAGCTGACCCTCTGTCACCTGCACTGCGACCTCCTCAGAGAGAGCACGGAATTCACAACAGAGCAAGTACTAGTAAGTTATTAATATATATGTAAACGATAGTTTATAGAAAAATATATTTTCTTAAATCACAAAAAATATTTTTTCACTTAATAATAAAAACTTAATAAATGAACTGTTTCAAATATAATATCAATAAACTAAAACTCAAAATTAAAACAAGTTATTTATTTTCCTCAACCAGAAAATCGGAAGATTTTTACATTCCACAGCAGCTGAACCTATTTGGACATCCCCACCACGTAAACGACTGACAAACTCAATTGTTTAGGTAAATGTTATTTTTGTGGCATGGTTTTACTTGTAAAATTTATTAATAAAAATTTCATAAAGTCATGTATGCCAATGGTGTTTTTTTAATACTCAATCACACCGCATAAAAATCAAAATTTTCTTTTTATAACCAACGTTGACAAAGGAACAATTTTTTTTTTTTTCTCCAACAGTGAACATCTTTTCACAAAAACCTTTTAACCTCCAGCAAACATCAGGATAAAGGCACGATAACAAAATACCTACTAGAAAAGGTATGTTTTCTTTCCCATTTTATTATAACCCATTTTATTATAACGATACATTAGAAATCCTTTCTTTTGCAATTATTCCTCCTGTATCGTACCTAATTTGAAAATTAATGGATAGTTTTGAGAAACAATATTCAATTTCTTCTGTAGGAAAGAACACCATCAGTGATATTTTTGTGTAGGGTGGGGGTACATATCTATATTTCTACTACAGTAATGTGTTTTAATTAGGACATTATCATGTAGTACTAGTTATATTGTATGTCTGTTTAATTTTAAAAAAACTCAAGTACTACATTTCTACCCACCGTTAATTATCTTTTTTTCGCCTTTTTTCCAGAACAGAAAAGATTTTTTTTCTCACAACTGAAAATTTGAGCCAACAAA
This sequence comes from Triturus cristatus, assembly GCF_964204655.1. NCBI lineage: Eukaryota > Metazoa > Chordata > Amphibia > Caudata > Salamandridae > Triturus > Triturus cristatus. The sequence continues at coordinate 1,107,609,948 of NC_140581.1, read as the reverse complement.
GAAAAACATCCTCTACCACCTCATCCACAAAAGCAAATTCTCAAAAACAAGGTATTTTTTTAGAGCACGGATTCTTTACCTTCAAAATATTTGACTATCACATAGCTAAATTTCAAAGAAATAATCAATGTAATTATGATTACATTTTCAAATTTTAGATTTATATTTCATGTCTAAAGAATGTATTTTTCATTACTGAAATAGTTATGTGCAGCAACGTATATCACATGTGCAATTTTTTGTGGAATAATTTTACTAAACACATTTCTCAACATCGTTCTGTTTTAAAAGTTTTTTCATTTTTCACTTTTCCAGACATTTATTTATCCATTCCCCAACAAATCACCTCAAAAGTGTCTACACAAACCGACTCAGCAATACCACTGAACAGGAGTCTGCCAGAAAACCAATTCGGAAAAAAAGGTAATTTAGACAAACATTGTAAGTTGCAACAATTTTTAAAATGTACCATGCTGTAGAGGTAACAATTTACTTTTCCAAAATCTGGAAGGTGCAGCAGTAGGTTAAGTGTTGGATAGTGTAGGGGTATTAATTTACTATTCTAACTCCAGGGGGTGCAACAGTAGGGTAAGTGTTGGATAGTGTAGGGGTATTAATTTACTATTCTAACTCCAGGAAGGTGCAGCAGTAGGGTAAGTGTTGGATAGTGTAGGTGTATTAATTTACTATTCTAACTCCAGGAAGGTGCATCAGTAGGGAAAGTGTTGGATAGTGTAGGGGTAACAATTTACTATTCTAACTTCAGGAAGGTGCTGCAGTAGGGAAAGTTTTGGATAGTGTAGGGGTAACAATTTACTATTCTAACTCCAGGAAGGTGCTGCAGTAGGGAAAGTTTTGGATAGTGTAGGGGTAACAATTTACTATTCTAACTCCAGGAAGGTGCATCAGTAGGGAAAGTGTGGGATAGTGTAGGGGTATCAATTTACTATTCTAACTCCAGGAAGGTGCTGCAGTAGGGAAAGTGTTGGATAGTGTAGGGGTATCAATTTACTATTCTAACTTCAGGAAGGTGCATCAGTAGGGAATGTGTTGGATAGTGTAGGGGTAACAATTTACTATTCTAACTCCAGGAAGGTGCTGCAGTAGGGAATGTGTTGGATAGTGTAGGGGTAACAATTTACTATTCTAACTCCAGGAAGGTGCATCAGTAGGGAAAGTGTGGGATAGTGTAGGGGTATCAATTTACTATTCTAACTCCAGGAAGGTGCTGCAGTAGGGAAAGTGTTGGATAGTGTAGGGGTATCAATTTACTATTCTAACTTCAGGAAGGTGCATCAGTAGGGAATGTGTTGGATAGTGTAGGGGTAACAATTTACTATTCTAACTCCAGGAAGGTGCTGCAGTAGGGAATGTGTTGGATAGTGTAGGGGTAACAATTTACTATTCTAACTCCAGTAAGGTGCATCAGTAGGGAAAGTGTGGGATAGTGTAGGGGTATCAATTTACTATTCTAACTCCAGGAAGGTGCATCAGTAGGGAAAGTGTTGGATAGTGTAGGGGTATCATTTTACTATTCTAACTCCAGGAAGGTGCATCAGTAGGGAAAGTGTTGGATAGTGTAGGAGTAACAATTTACTATTCTAACTCCAGGAAGGTGCATCAGTAGGGAAAGTGTGGGATAGTGTAGGGGTATCAATTTACTATTCTAACTCCAGGAAGGTGCTGCAGTAGGGAAAGTGTTGGATAGTGTAGGGGTATCAATTTACTATTCTAACTCCAGGAAGGTGCAGCAGTAGGGTAATTGTTGGATAGTGTAGGTGTATCAATTTACTATTCTAACTCCATGAAGGTGCTGCAGTAGGGAAAGTGTGGAATAGTGTAGGGGTATTAATTTAATATTCTAACTCCATGAAGGAGCTGCAGTGGTGAAAGTGTTGGATAGTGTAGGGGTATTAATTTACTATTCTAACTCCAGGAAGGTGCATCAGTAGGGAAAGTGTTGGATAGTGTAGGGGTATCAATTTACTATTCTAACTCCAGGAAGGTGCAGCAGTAGGGTAAGTGTTGGATAGTGTAGGGGTAACAATGTGCTATTCTTACTCCATGAAGATGCATCAGTAGGCAAAATAAAGGATTGAGTACATGTTATGTTTTGTATACAAATATTAATAAATATCAAGCTAAATGTTTTATCTTTTCTCCTTTTTTCAGATAATGTCTAGCCTTGGAGCAGCCAACTTCGTTAAATCCAGGAAGGGCAAAAATCTGTTAAACCACGGTGGATACATATATAGTAAGGAAAGAATAAGTTTAACTAGAAATCATTGGAGATGCGTGCAATACTACACTACCCATTGCAGTGGCAGAGCGGTTACTGTTGATAATTTGGTTGTGAAAACCACAGAACATAACCACTCTGCCTCTGCAATGGATGTAGAAATCAGAGAGACAATTAATGAGATGAAAGCTATTGCAAGCACCTCCAATGATTCTACAGGATCCATTTTAAGGGAGGTTGCACAGCATGTCCCCAGTCATGTTGCTAGCAACATGCCTATAATACCCAATTTGAGAAGAATTATTCAGAGACAAAAGCAGGCAAGTAATATTCAATTGTCTACACCACATACATTCTCTGACATTAGAATTCCTCATGATCTTTCTATTTCTTTTTCTGATGAACCTTTCCTTCTGCATGACAACGAAAACCCTCAGAAACGTATTTTAATTTTTAGTACCCCCCGTAACCTTGCTAAGTTAGAAAGTAGTGAAATTTGGATGATGGATGGGACGTTTAAAAGTACACCCCATCCTTTCACTCAAATTTACACTATACATGCTAAGATTAACAATAGTGTAATTCCCTTAGTGTATAGTTTGCTACCTGATAAGACTTCTGCAACATACACTGAACTTTTATCAGTGATTAAAAGCAAAACATCTGCAAGTCCTCGAAAAATAATAATCGATTTCGAATTGAGCATGATCAATGTGATCACCAAAACGTACACGGATACCCAAATTCAGGGATGTTTTTTCCATTTTTCGCAGGCATTTTGGCGTAAACTACAAAAAACATCCCTAGTTGCAGAATATTCTCGGGATAGCAAATTACAGTTTGAACTAAAAAAATTAACTGCACTTTGTTTTGTTCCTCCCGAAAGTGTGGACGAGTACTACACTGCAATTATAGAATCTGTTTATTATACGAGTAACGAGGAAAAATTGGCACCCATTCTAAATTTTTTTGAGGACACATGGATTGGACACCTAAGCAGATCGGGTCGCAGGAGGAAGCCACGATTCCATGTGGAGTGGTGGAACTGCTACACGAGTTGTTTAGAGGGAGAGGCCAAAACAAACAATGCCATTGAGGGGTGGCATAACTCCTTCAATCATACAATTGGAAAACCACATCCGAACTTCTACTCATTTTTGGAAACTTTGAAGAAGGAGCAAAGTTTCCAAGAAATGAGATTAGCACAAACACTCGCAGGTAGTCTAAACCCACGAGTAACAGTCAAAACAAGGGAAATGTCTGAGAGACTATTGGCAATTCTACAACAGTTTTCGTTGTGTGTGGCTATAGACTACCTCGAAAATCTTTCTAACATTCTTTCTTTTTAAAACAATGAATTTGCTTACTTTCCTGCTTTGCTAAAAATTATAGTAATTACAATAATTCAATTGACATACAAATATTTTTTTTCAAAAATTTTTTTCAAATTAATAAGTCGGGTTTTTTCCATTTTTTCAAACAAATCTTCATTTCATCAAAACTAAACCAATGTTGAAACATTTTACAGTTCCATAGTATTCGAACCATTTATCATTATCGGTACGCCATTTTTCAAATTATCGAAAAAATCCAATTTCAATTCCGTCAAAACCAATCACCAAAACTCAATCCGAACTATAAAATAGAAATTAAACCATATTCCTTAATACACATTGCAGCTGAATTTTCATTTGTATTTCAAAATAAGATTTACAAAATATTAAAGTACGCACAATTTTTTTACCAAGAAATGAAGATCGACAGTACATCTTTATCTTCGGAAACAAAGAAATCAACTGTCTAAACCGTAACTTTTTATTTAGAAAGAGTTACATACTTTTTTAAAATAACTAACTTACTTTCAGCGACCCGACATAGGCATGTATTAATGACATTAATGTGGACATGTTTAACAACTTTTAAAACATCTATTAGTTTTCCAGCAACCTCCCCTTATTCTTTCCTTACTATATATGTATCCCTTAAAAAGGTTTAATCTATAATATCAACAGAAAATATTTCCTACCTGGACGCAGATCAGCTTCCTGCTGCTTCCTCCTCCGATGCTCTGCAAAATGGCGTATTACGTCGACGCACACGTCCTTACGTCATCGCGTGCTTCTCTATTTATGGCGGACTACTTTTTTACATTCAACTGTAATTAAATGTTAATATATGTAAATAAAATATTTATATTTTGTTTAAAAATAAAAACTTACTTTGAAAAATTAATGAAAAAAATGTTTAATTTTTTCATGTTTTTTAAATCAAATAAAATAGTGATATTAATATTTGTTTCCTATCATTATTTTTAATTAAGTTTTTAAATCTCCAATATTGTAATTTAATAACTGTAAAATTACTTAATATGTTCCTTACCTTGGCTCTATTGCCTTTTCCTTTCAAAACTTCCTCTTACTTCCCTTTCTGTACCTTCTTTTCTTGTTCCGCGGGCTGTATATGCTGAGGCTGCCAAAATAAATAAAGGACAAACACGCTCATAGACTTCAATGGAAAACCGTGGGAAATAAATTCAAAAAGTAAGTTATAATTGTTATTTCTGATTTCTAAATTTTAAAAATGTTAAATTGGTATAATTATTACTGTAAATATTTTTTAATGTTGATATTAATATTTTAAATATATTATTAATTTATTTATATAATAAATTAATCAAAAATACACTTCCATTTATTTATAAAAGGACACTTTCTTTTAAACATATAAATACTCTTGTCTTTTCATATGTGATAAAAATACTCTAGTATTTAAAAATAGGTACTCAATCATTTTTCTATATATTTAAATATTATATACTCTTTAATGTTTAAGAAAACTTATTTTTAAGTAGATAAATACTCAACATTTTAAATAAGTTTTTATTAAGTATCTATTTTTTATATTTTAAAACACTAAACTAAATGTTCAAGTATTAAATTTTTAAAAATCAAGTATTAATCATTTCTACATAATAAAATACACATGCATTAATATTTTGATTATCTACTCACTTTTTTGAAACTACTATAGAAACTAAAAATACTAAACAATTATTTTATCACCAAACAAACCAAACTTTTCTACCAGGCACAATACTCAAGTATTATTATTTTTATAAACTACTCACTTTTTTCAAATAAATATTGCATTTTTTAAAAAATTTTTAATACTCAAGTATTTATTTTACTGCTAACCAACCAAACTTTTCTACCAGAAAAAATACACAAGTAATAATTTTTTTATTAACTACTGCCCTTTTTTTAATTAGAATTGCTATATTAAAAAAAAAAAAAAAATACTCAAGTATTAATTTTAATGCTACCCAACTAATAAAATTTAGATAAATATTTTGCAAAAAAAAAATGCGTTGTAATAGTATATGCGTTGTAAAAGTACTTACATTATAACATCTTGCGTTGTAAACACATGCATTGTAAATACATGCGTTGTAAAAGCATTTCCACCAAATGCGTTGTAAAGGTATATGCGTTGTAAAGGTACTTACCATATAATGGAACGCGTTGTAAAAGCATGCGTTGTAAAAGTTTTAGCGTTGTAAAAAATGCGTTGTAATAGCACAGCGTTGTAAAAGTTGCGTTGTAAAGGTAGTTCCCCGTCTCCCTCCCTCTGTCTTCCCCTGACTTCCTCCCTCTATCTCCCCCTGACTCCCTCCCTCTGTCTCCCTCTCTGTCTGTCTCCTTCTGTCTTCCTCTCTGTCTCCCTCCCTTTCCCTCCCTCTGTCTCTCTCCCTCCCTCTGTCTCCCACCCTCTGTCTCCCACTCCCTCTCCGTCTCCCTCTCTGTCTCTCTGCCTCTTTGTCTCTGTCTGTCTCAGTCTCTGCCTCTGTCTGTCCCTGTCTCTGCCTCTGTCTGTCTGTCTGTCCCTGCCTCTCTCTGTCCCTGTCTCTGTCTGTCACTGTCTCTGTCTGTCCCTGTCTGTCCCTGTTTCTTTCTGTCCCTGTCTCTGTCTATCCCTGTCTGTCTATCCCTGTCTCTGTCTGTCCCTGTCTCCCTCCCTCTGTCACCCTCTCCATCTCTCTCTGTCTCTGTCTGTCTCTGCCTCGATCTGTCTGCCCCTGTCCCTGTCTCTGCCTTTATCTCTCTCTGTCCCTGTCTCTGTGTGTCTCTGTCTCTCTCGCTGTCTGTCTCTGTCTCCCTCTCTCTCTCTGTCTCCCTCACTCTTTCTCATTCTCTGTCTCCTGCCCTCTCTTTATCCCTCTCTCTCTCTCTGTCTCCCTCTGTCTCCCTCTCTCTCTCTCTCCCTCTCTCTGTCTCCCTCCCTCTCTCTCCCTCTGCCTGTCTCCCTCTGTCTGTCTGCATCCTTCTGTCTCCCTCCCTCTGTCGCCCTCCTCCCTCTGTCTCCCACCCTCTGTCTGTCTCCCTCTGTCTGTCTCCCTCTGTCTGTCTCCCTCTGTCTGTCGCCCTCTGTCTGTCTCCCTCTGTCTCTGCACCTCTGTCTCCCTCCCTCTGTCTCCCTCCCTCTGTTTCCCTCTCTCTGTCTCCCTCTCTCTGTCTCCCTCCCTCTGTCTGTCTCCCTCTGTCTCCCTCCCTCTGCCTCCCTCCCTCTATCTCCCTCTCTCTCTGTCTCCCTCTCTGTCTCCCTCCCTCTAGCTCCCTCCGTCTGTCTCCCTTTGTCTGTCTCCCTCTGTCTCCCTCCCTCTGTTTCCCTCCCTCTGTCTCTTTCCCTCTCCCTCCCTCTGTCTCCCTCCCTCTGTCTGTCTCCCTCTGTCTGTCTCCCTCTGTCTCCCCTGACTTCCTCCCTCTGTATACCCCTGTCCCCCTCCCTCTGTCCCCTCTGTGTCCCTCCCTCTTTCTCCCTCCCTCTGTCTCCCTCCCTCTATCTCCCTCTGCCTCCCTCCCTCTGTCCCCCACCCTCTGTCTCCCTCCCTCTGTCTCTTTCCCTCTCCCTCCCTCTGTCTCCCTCCCTCTGTCTGTCTCCCTCTGTCTGTCTCCCTCTGTCTCCCCTGACTTCCTCCCTCTGTATACCCCTGTCACCCTCCCTCTGTCTCCCTCTGTCCCCTCTGTGTCCCTCCCTCTGTCTCCCTCCCTCTGTCTTCCCCTGACTTCCTCCCTCTGTCTCCCCCTGACTCCCTCCCTCTGTCTCCCTCTCTGTCTGTCTCCTTCTGTCTTCCTCTCTGTCTCCCTCCCTTTCCCTCCCTCTGTCTCTCTCCCTCCCTCTGTCTCCCACCCTCTGTCTCCCTCTCCCTCTCCGTCTCCCTCTCTGTCTCTCTGCCTCTTTGTCTCTGTCTGTCTCAGTCTCTGCCTCTGTCTGTCCCTGTCTCTGCCTCTGTCTGTCTGTCTGTCCCTGTCTCTCTCTGTCCCTGTCTCTGTCTGTCACTGTCTCTGTCTGTCCCTGTCTGTCCCTGTTTCTTTCTGTCCCTGTCTCTGTCTATCCCTGTCTGTCTATCCCTGTCTCTGTCTGTCCCTGTCTCCCTCCCTCTGTCACCCTCTCCGTCTCTGTCTGTCTCTGCCTCGATCTGTCTGCCCCTGTCCCTGTCTCTGCGTTTATCTCTCTCTGTCCCTGTCTCTGTGTGTCTCTGTCTCTCTCGCTGTCTGTCTCTGTCTCCCTCTCTCTCTCTATCTCCCTCACTCTTTCTCATTCTCTGTCTCCTGCCCTCTCTTTATCCCTCTCTCTCTCTCTGTCTCCCTCTGTCTCCCTCTCTCTCTCTCTCTCCCTCTCTCTGTCTCCCTCCCTCTCTCTCCCTCTGTCTGTCTCCCTCTGTCTGTCTGCATCCTTCTGTCTCCCTCCCTCTGTCGCCCTCCTCCCTCTGTCTCCCACCCTCTGTCTGTCTCCCTCTGTCTGTCTCCCTCTGTCTGTCTCCCTCTGTCTGTCGCCCTCTGTCTGTCTCCCTCTGTCTCCGCACCTCTGTCTCCCTCCCTCTGTCTCCCTCCCTCTGTTTCCCTCTCTCTGTCTCCCTCTCTCTGTCTCCCTCCCTCTGTCTGTCTCCCTCTGTCTCCCTCCCTCTGCCTCCCTCCCTCTATCTCCCTCTCTCTCTGTCTCCCTCTCTGTCTCCCTCCCTCTAGCTCCCTCCGTCTGTCTCCCTCTGTCTGTCTCCCTCTGTCTCCCTCTGTCTCCCTCCCTCTGTCTCCCTCCCTCTGTCTCTTTCCTTCTCCCTCCCTCTGTCTCCCTCCCTCTGTCTGTCTCCCTCTGTCTGTCTCCCTCTGTCTCCCCTGACTTCCTCCCTCTGTATACCCCTGTCCCCCTCCCTCTGTCTCCCTCTGTCCCCTCTGTGTCCCTCCCTCTTTCTCCCTCCCTCTGTCTCCCTCCCTCTATCTCCCTCTGCCTCCCTCCCTCTGTCCCTCACCCTCTGTCTCCCTCCCTCTGTCTCTTTTCCTCTCCCTCCCTCTGTCTCCCTCCCTCTGTCTGTCTCCCTCTGTCTGTCTCCCTCTGTCTCCCCTGACTTCCTCCCTCTGTATACCCCTGCCCCCCTCCCTCTGTCTCCCTCTGTCCCCTCTGTGTCCCTCCCTCTGTCTCCCTCCCTCTGTCTTCCCCTGACTTCCTCCCTCTGTCTCCCCCTGACTCCCTCCCTCTGTCTCCCTCTCTGTCTGTCTCCTTCTGTCTTCCTCTCTGCCTCCCTCCCTTTCCCTCCCTCTGTCTCTCTCCCTCCCTCTGTCTCCCACCCTCTGTCTCCCTCTCCCTCTCCGTCTCCCTCTCTGTCTCTCTGCCTCTTTGTCTCTGTCTGTCTCAGTCTCTGCCTCTGTCTGTCCCTGTCTCTGCCTCTGTCTGTCTGTCTGTCCCTGTCTCTCTCTGTCCCTGTCTCTGTCTGTCACTGTCTCTGTCTGTCCCTGTCTGTCCCTGTTTCTTTCTGTCCCTGTCTCTGTCTATCCCTGTCTGTCTATCCCTGTCTCTGTCTGTCCCTGTCTCCCTCCCTCTGTCACCCTCTCCATCTCTCTCCGTCTCTGTCTGTCTCTGCCTCGATCTGTCTGCCCCTGTCCCTGTCTCTGCCTTTATCTCTCTCTGTCCCTGTCTCTGTGTGTCTCTGTCTCTCTCGCTGTCTGTCTCTGTCTCCCTCTCTCTCTCTCTCTGTCTCCCTCACTCTTTCTCATTCTCTGTCTCCTGCCCTCTCTTTATCCCTCTCTCTCTCTCTATCTCCCTCTGTCTCCCTCTCTCTCTCTCTCCCTCTCTCTGTCTCCCTCCCTCTCTCTCCCTCTGTCTGTCTCCCTCTGTCTGCCTGCATCCTTCTGTCTCCCTCCCTCTGTCGCCCTCCTCCCTCTGTCTCCCACCCTCTGTCTGTCTCCCTCTGTCTGTCTCCCTCTGTCTGTCTCCCTCTGTCTGTCGCCCTCTGTCTGTCTCCCTCTGTCTCCGCACCTCTGTCTCCCTCCCTCTGTCTCCCTCCCTCTGTTTCCCTCTCTCTGTCTCCCTCTCTCTGTCTCCCTCCCTCTGTCTGTCTCCCTCTGTCTCCCTCCCTCTGCCTCCCTCCCTCTATCTCCCTCTCTCTCTGTCTCCCTCTCTGTCTCCCTCCCTCTAGCTCCCTCCGTCTGTCTCCCTCTGTCTGTCTCCCTCTGTCTCCCTCCCTCTGTCTCCCTCCCTCTGTCTCCCTCCCTCTGTCTCCGTCCCTCTGTCTCCCTCTGTCTCCTTCGCTCTGTCTCCCTCTCCCTCCCTCTGTCACCCTCTCTCTCCCTCTCTCTCTGTCTCCCTCTCTCTGTCTCTCTCCCTCCCTCTATCTCCCTCTGTCGGTCTCCCTCTCTCTCTGTCTCCCTCCCTCTGTCCCCCTCCCTGTCTCGCTCTCTCTATCTCCCTCTGTCTCCCTCCCTCTGTCTCCCTCTCCTTCTGTCTCCCTCTCCCTCTGTCTCCCTCTCCCTCTGTCTACCTCTCTTTCTGTCTCTCCCTCCCTCTGTCTCCCTCCCTGTCTCCCTCCCTCTATCTGTCTCCCTCTGTCTGTCTCCCCCTGACTCTCTCCCTCTGCCTCCCTCTGTCTCCCTCCCTCTCTCTGTCGCCCTCCCTCTCTGTCTCCCTCTGTCCCCCTCCCTCTGTCTTCCTCCCTTTGTCTGTCTCCCTTTGTCTGTCTCCCTCTGGCACCTCACCCTACGCATGTGGCAGCCCACCCTGAGACAGCTTCCCGGGCACACACACAGCCGCGCCCGAGTACTTCACAGGTCTTTAAAAGACCATTTACTTGTTAATGAGGCTTTGTTGTACTTCACCTCTTCTTAGCGCCCCTGCATCTCCACTCTGACTATTGCTGGAATCGCCCAGCCCCCATAGAGCAGTGTGTTTTGGAGTCCGCGCTGCTGCGGCGGTGTTTGCTGACACTCTTAAAAAATAACATTTTAAACACAGAAGAAATGTCTGCAAGGTCCGCGGGCCACCAAGAAAGGCTTGCCGGGCCGCTGGCGTCCCACGGGCCGTACTATAAGTACCCGTGGCCTAGATGGACCTGCCATCGCCTATCTTTCAGAAAGCAGATGAAATCCTGGATCCTTTCGAAATAAGTCCACCCTACTTTAGGTATACGACTTTCGTCCTTCTTTGGGTTCTTCTAGCTCCTGGACACCCTCGTGTAGCTGCATGCTCCAGAAATCTCTAAATCAATCAATCATTATTTTTCAAACATTTATGAGATTTGAAGTATTTACTCTTCCTTGATGGAACTTGGAAGAGTAGTCCCTGTGTACGAAGAAATTGACAATTTTGCTCTTGGTTTTTGGAGTAATTAGTTAATGTTGTATTTGTCATGCAGTGGTTCAAGTGTGCTTGAAGATTCTTTTTAAGGTCGCTATTAGGTCCAGCCTACCGGACAGTGCATCTATCTGGTTGCGAAAGACATATTATGGGCATATCAAGAACATACAGGGGCTTGCTTACCATTGGTTGGTTTTCCTTTCAGCCTGTGCCAGTGTTGAGCACTCAGGAGACGGTTGAAAGAGGCGGCTTGTGGCAGGTGAATGCCCTGCACCTTGTCCAAACTATTTATGGCTGATTCATACCATCTGGAATGAGTAACACTCCTAACAGGCCCACCAGTGGTTTAGCAAAGGTGCCAAGACGTGCCACACAAGCAAGAAAAATGGAGTTCCCTGCCCGTGGACAAGTAGTAAAAGACATCCGTAAGTGCACCTCAAACCCCTCGGCCTAAGGTGACACTTCATCTGCACTAATGAGAGCTACTCTCTCGAGGTTCATGTCCTCCATTGACCATGGAAGGTTATTTGTTCAAACTCTCCTAGCCCCAAAGCTCGCACTCTTTTGACCTGTGGCTCCAGCGTGGATAGATTGAGGGAAAATGGAGTGAAAAGCACATTATTCCTTTACTGCTGACCCAGTAACCAGCCAGTGGAGAAATCTCCCAGATCAGTCAGTATCGCCTCTGAAAAGATTCATTTTGGATGTCTCTGTGTGATAACCTCAAAACCAATTTGCTGACAGGGTGTACGGAGCTCTATGTCTCATTTATTTTTGCAATTTTAAGAGTAGTTAATTTGGACAACTTGTATGCTCACAAATTGCACTTTATTTATTTCCTGCAAAATGTGACCCATTCCACCAAATTATCAAGCACTAAACACCGCAGCAGAATACGATCCATAGCAATAAAGCTGGAAACAAAAATATAGTGAAGATACATTTCTACAGCATATATACATTAAGCATATTTACTTTACATACATGTACTTTAAAGGTACATATCTCTTCAAGGTACGTAGATGTGAAGTTGAGAATTGTAAATAATATAGTATATGAACGCGAGCACATGCTGCTTTGCTCTGAGTGTTTGCCATGTCTGTGCTGCTGGCAATGGCTGCCACCCAATAATGATTCTCCTTATATGCCTACCTCTTGCAGAAGACATCACGAGTCAGGTTCTCTTGCGAAGCGCCTGACTGGTTGAACTGAATGCGAAAAAACAGATTTCATTGTGATTCGCAGCATGAGCAATATTACCTCTTCAGTAAGTCAGAAGTGGATCAGCACTCGGGGTGTATTTTACCCGGAGGCCCGTCAGTCAGTGCCCCTGCACTTCACTGCGCTGAAGCCACGTCATGTGCATACTCGGCTTATTTTAGCATGGTTGGTTTTCTCCCAGGCTTGCTCGCCCATCCCTAAGCGTTTATCGTATTAATGGCTTCGTTTTTGTTCTCCTGTCACAATAGGCCCGGGAGAAAGGGGTAATAACAAAGAGGCTCGTGACAGTGTAATTACTTGAAAGTGGCAGGAGTGTTGTCTGCTCGGCTCCTCTCTGGGTCTGACTGTTTGGCGGAGGCGATTGCGTAATTGATCCCGTCGCTGGAGTGAACCGCTGTCCTTCAAACAGGGCTACAAGCCCGGGCAGGAAAAGCACAACAGTACTTAAGGGCCAGATGTACGACCCTTTTTAGCGGTCGCAAACGGAAAATCAGGCCGTTTGCGACTGCTAAAAGGGTTATGTACAAAACCTATTTTGTGAGTCAGTAACCTATTACCAACTCGCAAAATAGGGTTTGCGAGTTGGTAATGGGACGGGGCGTACCATGGGCGTTCCTTCCTAATAGCAAGTCGCTCTGATATGTACAATTGTTTTGCGATCACAAATGCGGTTGCAAAACAAATGCATCCTGTTTTCCTTAAAGGTAAACGGGCTGCTTTGAGAGAAAAAAGTTGCTTTATTTAAAAAGCGAATACAGACATGGTGGTCTACTGTCCCCAGCAGGCCACCATCACGGTGTTCTTGCCCATTCCCAATGGGTCGCAAATTGCAACCTGACTCATAAAAATGGATGAGGCAGGTCATTTGCAACCCCAGTGGGAATTGTTAAATGTGTCTAAGACACATTAGTACTTTTCATATTACGAGTTGCAAATTGCTAGTCACAAAAAAATCGAATTTGCGACCAGCAAAACGCAATGGTAGTACATCTAGCCCTAAATCTGTGCACCAACACCCCTTTTTTGGGGCCTGGATTTATTTTTCATCGTCATACTCCTACACAGAGCAACAGGGAGAAAGGTAGAAAAAGTTATGAAATCTAGGACAAACCTGCGAGATAAAGAGACAGGGAGTGTTGGGTCGTAGAAGAAAGAGGTATGAGGCCGAATTCCAGTGTTCCCTTCTCGCTTCGGCTGTATGTTCCCCACTGACAGAGGGGGCCTCCCACAGGTCAGGAGCAGGAGAAGGTGTCATTGCCTCATCAGGGGTAGTTAGCGCTATACAACGGTATTTGGATCAAGGGGGACAGCGAGTGCAGGTCTGAAGAGGTGCATGCGTGGACAGTGACAAAAAAATCCAGGACGACCTATAGCCAGCCCTGTTCTTCTCCTCTCTTCCTCCCTCACATGAAGAGAGGCAGTTGTGTAGTACTATATGTTTAAAACATTTCACATTCAAATAATAATAGGAGCAGGATATTTACAACGTACCCCAAGTGGAGTTGTCAATGGGCCCTGGAGTGCATAATGCAGTACAAGTACTCTTTTGAGTATCAACAAAAAGATGAAAGGATGGGTTGGCTAATCAAGGATTCAAATCAGTGACCCCTCGTACTCCTACTATTTTACTAAGGATGCCATTTTGCTTGGTTTTGTATCATTGGTAACAAGCATTTGCCAATCCACTAGGTGTGAAGGTGAGTTACCAAAATCTTGTTGATAAAATAACATAATAAACGAATATCATGCCCAAAATATTGTCAACTCAAAAATATCATGGGACGGTATGTATGAATATGTTCTTAGCCATATAAAATCGTTTTTATAAATATACTTGTATATAATATGTTTTGCTTCAATATAGTTGATTGAAATATTGTTGTAATTAATTTAATATATATGTCATTATGACATTTTTAGCTGTTAGTACTTTGATAATTGTTTTTGATATAGTTTGCCATTTTTAATGTGCATTTAAGTATTTTTACATTTAATTCGTATCTTTTTATTTAGTATTGGGATGCTGGGTTTGTACGGATTTTGGGGGAAACTTTTTTAAAATTTAAATTAGTATTGTTTATTTTCAATGAATTTTATGTTACATAAATATTTCTTTGGTAATTTAGTGTAGACATTTTAAATGTATTAATTATTATTTTTATTACTTTAGCAAAGTTCGTAATTTTTTGTGTATTTAGTTTTTTTTATTTCATAAGTTATTTTCAATTTAGTAGCAGGTTGTCCTGTTTGTGGGAGAGTAGGGTGGGGAGGCATTGAAAATATAAATTATTTTCTTATTCTAATATGTTATGTTAATTAATATGATAATTGGTAAATAGTTATGTGAAATATTTAGTTGCTTAATTGTTCTGTTCATTGTGTTGTTTTTGAATTAATTCGTTGATTAGTGTATTTGATAATGATATTTCGAAAAATTGTTTTATATTTATGATTTTTTTCGATATTATTTGTTTTATTTAGCAATGAATTTATTATTAATATTATTTATTGGTGTTTTTTTATTTTTTATTTTTTTAATACATTATTTTTATTAAACTGTTGCTCAGCATATAAAGACAGGGTTTGTTTGCAAGATAACCATTAATACAGCAGGAAGAGGAGCATACCGTGTTTCTGAAATTCATTCAAATCCAAATATCATTGCTGGCATACATGTGTACACTATTCACTGTAAAACAAGGTTCAGAGTATGTTCTCGCTTTTTACGCTTGCCTGGCACTAGAGTCCCCACGGCACCCCTCCATAGTCCCTTGTACTCTATCCACTGGCCCCCGACCGTCTCCCCCTTTTTTAAGGCATCCCTGACTGTGGTAGATTGTCCGCTGGCACCAATCAAGTACCGCTTCCCAGTACTCAACCCTCAGAGGCCGTTCAGCCCCCAAGGCCCATGTAATATTTCTCTTGGCCATTCCAGTCGCTTATATCATCTATATTTTTGGATATTTGGGAAATACATCCTCCCTAGTTATGCATAGGACAAGCCACCTTGCCTCCAAGGGAAAATCTAAACCGGTGACTCTGGATATCACCTGTACAATGCCCCTCCAGTATTATTGGATTTTGGAGCAAGCCCACAGTATGTAAAAGAAGGAGCCCACCTCCCCTGCTGTGTCTGTGTCAGTTATTTATGACTTTTGGTGTTCAATTTTTATGTTGGTGGTTTTTGTGGGTGGTAGGGAGGATAGTGTATGTATTTAACATATTTTTAATTTGTTTTATATTTTATATATTAATTTTGTATTCCCAAATTTGTTTTGTTATTTAGCATTTGAATGTATATAACTACAAATCCAATATTTTTATTATGAGAATGTTAAAATATTTGTAATTTGTTACGTATTTAAATGTTTTCCCCCAAAAGTTAAGGAATTAGATTTTTGTATCTAGCCCCTCCAAAGTACTTTATTTTCCATTTTCCCTATGGTTGCTTCTATTGGAGCAGAAAAAGTACATCTAACACTCCAACCCTCAAAACCATTCCTGCTTTTGCTTAGATTGGAATGGGATTATTAACTCTAATCCCTCGAACGTCTGACACTTTTCTAATGTTTTTTTAATAGTTATTATATGTTTAAATATTTGTAATTTTTTATTGCATTTTAAATTATTCATAAAAGCATGTAATTTTTCATTAAAATTGTTTTTTGTTGATTTTATAGATATGTTTTTGATATGTATGTGTTACATATATACATATATTTGTTTCTTAAATTTAATTTGTAAATAATTGTTAATATTTGAATTGTATGTTTTAATTATTTCTTTTTTCTATTTTTAAAAATATGTTTATTTATTTATACGTATATATTAACTCACATTCATATTGCAAATTCTTTGTATCGCATTATTTTTATGTGTTTTAATATTTGAAATAAATTATAGACAGTGTGTATCTATATCCATCTAGAGAGATAGATAGCTAGATAGATAGATAGATAGATAGATAGATAGATAGATAGATAGATAGATAGATAGATAGATAGATAGATAGATAGATAGATAGATAGATAGATAGATAGATAGATAGATAGATAGATTTGCATCTGGGTTGTGTCACTTATTTGGTGCAGCAAAATCTGTTTTGAGATATACAAAGTCACACAAATCCTGAAAAAAAAGTAGTGTCTTGTGCTGCTTGCCTTAACTTGCATGTATGTTTTTTGCATCAAAATGGTGTGCCTACCCAAGGCTGGTGTCAAGAAAAGAAATATCTTTATTTTGTCTTGTTATTTCAGCTTGCATGTGTGCTGCATTCTCAAACACACATATAAAAAGGCAATCGCCTTACAGGATAGTTTTTGGGCAGGACGTTTTACCTTCCTTCACAAAAACTATCCTTACCACAATGCAGGCACCCGTGTGCCATGATGCAAAAGTGACTGTGCTGGCACTAGGCACCCACAAGTGTGCCAGCACCAGAAGAGAGCATAACTTGCCCATATCTTTGAAAAGATGGCCCTGTTCTGCTCTCTCGCCTTCACTTAACACAGCACAACAACTTCACTTTCTGCACTGCCTGAAATGCTAGTAAATATGTCCTCTGATGTTAGTAAAATCAAAAGGTCTTGGTAACTCTAGACCTAAAAAAGTTCATCACCTCAAAGCTGTGTTTATAAAGTTATGCTCAAGTTAAAGTGCTCTGGTCACAGGGAGACCTAATTATTTTAATTAATGTGTAAATCAGCATGGATGATTTAATTAAAGGACAGACGTTTGCGAATTATTGATTGATGGAAACCACACATTGGCGTAAACAGGTAGTCAAAGAAAAAGAGAAAGGCAAATGAGTGTTGGAATGTAAAAAAGGCAAGGATGAAAATGAAGCTAAGACATTCGGTGTTATCTGAGTGTTACCTGTGGGAACAGCACCGCCCAGTGGGCAAGACCATTTTTTCTGTTCATATGTCTCCATTTGTCAAACACTGCAGTGAGAATGAGCTGCGTTCTATCTTCTAATTTAATCAGCTGTGAAAGAAGAAGTATTTTTGCATAGGGGTCTGCTCAGGCCACAGCCGATGAGTTTGGCAAGTAGGTCGTACGACCCTGATTCAAGAGAATAAACAGTTTAAAAAATGGTCTTCAATTATAAATAGCAGCTCTTTCTGACATGTTGGATCAGTGTTTGTGTGTGTGTATTTGTGAGAGAGAAAGAGAGAGAGAGGGCTGGAGGGAATTAGAGAGGAAAGGACGGCGCAGAGAAAAAGAGTTGATGTATTTTCAACTTTAGCGGTCGGTCACTTAGTTGGATACTTCTGCATAAGGTAAAGTCACATAGAAGGCCTTGCCCCACCTCTCCTCGCTTAATACACACGCAGCAACGAATAGTGAGCAAGGATAAAACAAGCAATTGCAATGCCAAGAGCTCATGACTATTCTATTAAGCCTTAAAAAAAATGTGCAATTTTGTGTCCTCCCTGTCATTTTCTAAGCATGCACATGCGTTCAACACGCATGTGTGTGCCTGCAAAATGATGTGAGTGTCTTTTGTTTTGTATTGATGTGAGTGGACCAGTACATAAAAAAGGGAGCTTAAAAAAGCACAATTAAATAAGTTGACTAGGTTGCAGGGAAGGTTAGTGAAGGAGTGGGGAGAAGCAACACAGCCTGTGGGGAAAAAGCAACGTGAGTGAAAGGCAAAAGAGAGGAACGTGGACTGGGGCTTAGGAATAAAGGTATAACCTATCAACTAAGTACAATGTCGGCATCACACAAAGTTCTTAGGTCAAGCCTGGGCAGCGCATGCACTGCTCTGTGAGGCATGCTGTATTGACTTGAAGCCCCGCCCATTCTCCGCCTATATTTGTCATTGGCTTTTGTTATTGTCTTTTGAAAATGCTGGCTTGTGATTCGTTAATAGGCTTGTTTGTCCCTCCTTCCTACCGCCTTGTCTTTATTTGTAGCCTCTCATGAGGACTGGCTTTTTTACTTTGGTTGTTACATGGTACATCTTATTTAGTCTGTAAGAGCTATTTCCATTATTGAGTTTCTCCTACTACAGGCACGACATCCTTTCCTGCAACATTCAGCATGCCATGCGCGTTTTCACGGGCCGCTTTTACAAAAAAAAGCGCCCCACACCGCTCTTTCACTTTGATAGTGGCTGCAGACCTTTCTTTAGACACGTTTGTCAAAGGGGCGTGGCCTCTATTAATGTGAAAGGACAGCATGGGGTGCTTGTAAACAACAAGTATTTGCAATGCAATAGGTCTCGCATTTTAGAAAATTTGACCTATTGGTATTGTAAATGGTAATGTCTTTTATTATTGCTGGTTTTGAAAACACATAAATAAAAGGCATTGTCATTTACAATGCCAATAGCTCAAAATCTCACAATTGCGATACCTATTGCATTGCAAATGTCTATTTTTTTTAAAGTGTGGGAATCAATCTATAGAAAACAAAAATGGGAAGGAATCACCAGATAGTCGCTGTGATAAATATTAAGGCCTCATATTGTAAGTGGTAAAAACCAAGGCTCTATATATGGTATGATACAGCTATTGTGCTTAGTGCTTAATTTGTATGTTTTGCCTTTTATTTAATATATCTTATTGCACAACCATTTTGGCATACAGTACACTGTACCTTTTCTGTAATTAATTATTGGACAAGTTATATGTTTTATTGTAGGCTGCTACCATCAAGGTCCGGATGATGACCCTGTAGTGATCATCTGTGGGGTTGAAGCGTTGCCTTTTTACTAGTGGACTGATATTGATGATATACATATTTTCCCACAATGAACTCTAATTTTGAGTCTTACTGTTGAAGCCATGTTTACTATCAGCTCCTAAAGTGTATATGCTATAAATAGGCACTTGCACACTTTATTCACATAAGTTGCTTTGCACTGCACCGTCTTTTGGAGCACTTACAATATGAACTACCTACCATGGCTTTGCCATATTGATACATTGCATGATTAATAAACTGTATTGGCATTCTGTACCAATTCTAGATTGTATGGTTCTCATTAGCATATGGAGGATAGGTTATTTCCTCTCTCCAAAGGGATGACTGTGTTGCACTTTTGACTAATTGCTCAGATCACCAGGATTACTGGGCTTTCCCTTATTTCTATAAAGGTACTGGTGAGTGGGTTCAACGATCGAGGGTGTGGGCTCAGGGGCTAGTTAGGTCTTCGTGTAAGACCTTTTGAAGGTGCACAGATACAGCCTGCAGGCTGTGCTGCTTTACCTTTCCTATTACCTGAAGCATGTATTTGACATTGGGCTAGAATCATTTTGTCCAATGTCTAGGAGACCCAGATACAGTAATTTTATGTATACTATCCTGGAACCAGTAATGGCAGCTATCCAGTGGCGGCTGGATGGGAACGGGGGTGGCAGGAGGAGAGTGGGGGATTAAAAAACCAAATAAAAACACTTACTTCTTCAGCCAGCTGTGTCTTACCTCCGTTTCCCTGCCAACGTCCCAGAATAGAAGCCGGAACTGGAAGCACACACATGCCCCCTCCCCAAAGCCAATCACAACGCTGCAAAGCAGTGTTGTGATTGGTCTGAGCAATGTGGTTCGGTGCTCAGACAGGGAATAGTTGCCTGGGCATGTTACCCACCAGGCTGTGTAATGCAGCCTGGTGGGGAACATGCACAGTGCACATTGCTATTCGGCCGGCCCAAGACAGTCGGCCAAACAGTCATGCACACTTAGACTGTGCCCACCACTCCCGCCCCTGTGACTCCAAACTTGCCCATCCTAACCCAGCACCACAACCATCAAAAATAAAATGATAATAACAAAGTTATTTTCATTTAATTTTTTATTTTTTCACTGCTTTGAAAGCAGTGGAGCGACACTCCTCCGCCTCAGCGGAGTAGCCTCCCCTGCAGCTATCCATGGCGAGACAGAGGTTAATGTGCCAAATGATGCATCAGCTTCCTGCATGTGGGAGGTATGGAAGGGATCACTGCTGATTTTCGCACCAATCTTTCTCACTTCCTCAAATGAAGTTGGGCAGATGCCTTTTTTAGAAACAGAAGGTGGTGCCCCAGTAGTTCACCTCAACCCTGACAACCAAAACGTCTGCTTAATCTTTGTTACACTTGAGTGAGTTTCTCCTCATCCAGTCCCATATGACCATCATGCATCACTCCTTAAATTAGGGAGGACCTGACTGTCATGATGTACATGCAGAAATGTCAACGCTGGGAACCAATGAATTTAGAAAGTGACCTCAGATACGTTTTAAAATGCTCTTAGAGTGGGAGGAATTCTAAGAAGGAAGCAGCATTGTAAGTTGTGAAGGGGCCCCAGGAAATCATGCAGTGAAGAGGCAATGATGCAAGTTAGAAGGGAAAAGAGAACATACTTACAAGGTCCAAATAATTCAGTTTAGGCTTCTTCATAGTGTGCTGGATGCCAGATGTGTGGGTACAAACAATTCATACTTGCCGAGTTGCATGGGAGGCAAAATAACTGAAACACCTGATACCTGATTATGTTCTCTGGAGTATGTCGGACAGCTCCCCCATGATTGTTTTGGTTGAATCTCTTCTTCTTTTTTACCTCTTGTTAGTATTATTGTGTTATCATAATTGCATTTTCTGGTTGTCCAGGAACTTCACTGATGGATGCCGAATCGGCTGTGAATTGCTATTCTGATTTCGAGGCTAGAAAGCTGGGTATCCATGTATTGTGGTACTATATTGGTATTGAATTGTTTTGCTGACATAAAATACAAAACCAAAAACCACACCTCTTCAGTTAAGGTTGACACCTCACTTCTAGAAATCCAATGTTGTACTCATTATAACTTTGGTCCCCTTTGGCCAAACTGCACCTAACCGGTCAACCGTAGCTGCGAACACCTGAAGCCAGTGCAGCAGTAGCGGTCCGCAGAGGGAGTTCCGTAGGGCGGTGAGGCGGGGCGGGGGAGGGGCAGGGTGGGGAAATGTAAACACTGGAATATGGATGAACGGAGGTAAGTACACATTTAAATAAATAAAACGAATTCCTTTGCACGCGCTGCATCGCAAAATGCGATGCAGCGCGCGCAACGAAATTCGTTTTATTTATTTAAATGTGTACTTACCTCCGTGCATCCATATTCCGGTGTTTACATTTCCCCGCCCCGCCTCACCGCCCCACGGAACTCCCTCCACGGACCGCTACTGCAGTGCAGATTGATTCATGGTTGCTCCTGGGGCATGTGCACAATCCCTGGAGTATACTGTAAGGGCCCGATTCACAGACCTAACTTAACACAAAATCCTAAACTTACTACCATTTTGGTATTCACAGAAGGCACTTACTCATTTTGATATTCACAGAAGGCACTTACTCATTTTGGTATTCACAGAAGGCACTTACTCATTGATGAGTAAGTGCCTTTTGTGAATACCAAAATGAGTAAGTGCCTTCTGTGAATAACAAAATGGTAGTAAGTTTTGGATTTTGTCTTACGTTAGTTCTGTGAATCGGGCCCTAAGAAAATAGTAATGTGAAGTTATGGATAGGATTGATTAGAAGACTGCTGCTGGTGAACCTGGCTTCCAGTCATATTATGTAGCAGGAGAACTTAGACATGTTTGAATTGCTTGAGGGATTTTTAGGATCAGTTTTAAACCAATAGAAGACACTGAACATTCTGATCATCAATCTGAAAAAAGCTTGGCTTTAGTAGAACAAGTCAGAGTGCTACCATGTTTATAGATGTGCACAGTGAGGCCAAATGATTGTAGATACCTGTCAGCAATCAGGGAGATCTGGGACAGGCAATGCACACCTAGAGAAAGTAGAAAGCAAACACACACATCTGAGCACCAGGAGGGTAGAAATAAGACTCATGGCAAAGCAAGCTGTGTACCGCCATAAAACTCCAAGATTAGAGCTAGAAAGTTACTTGCTATAAGAGATTGCTGAATTTGGTGACTTGGACAGTTGTGTGTAGGGAGAAACCTAGGGTGGGCTAAGAAGTATTAGTACTAGGTCGGCTAGCCATTCACTTAGGTCACACTAGATGGTAGTAATATAAAGAGGCTGAGATCTATTACCATGGTGCCTGGTAACACTGAAGGGCATATTTAACCTTATGTGACGCAGTGCAGTGCAGCAAGCTACCTCACTGCGATGTGTGACAGGGAAATGGCAGGAATGTACCATACTTAATGCTGTACAGCGCCTTCCTGTCTTTTTCCAGCGCTGGCATACGTGTGCTGCCTAGCGCTAATGCAGGCATTCTTGCACCATAGTTCAAGGATGACTGCGTTGTAAGCAGAATGGTTTTTGAGCAGGAAGGAAAACCTTCCTGCACAAAAACAATCCTCTGGGACATTTACCTGTTTGTATGTGTGCTTCAAAATGCAGCCCACATAGAAAGAGGAAACAACGAGGAGAAATAAACATATTTCTCCCAGTTACAACTAACTTGGTAAGGCATAGCCATGTTGGCAAATTTCCAGGTCTACCACTTATAGTAAATCTGGGAATGTGTCCAAATCCATAGAACACCTTTCCAGGGCAGAGTAGTGCAACCCAGCGATTTGCGCTGCATTACATTAATCTAGATATATCAAGCCACTCAGGGCCTTGCATGGCTTGACAAATCAAACTTAAGGGTTGTGTCATTTTTGCACCCCATTACGTGGTGCAACCCTATGAGAAATATGCACCTGAGTTGTAGCTCCACCTTATTCGTTCTGGCTATTTCGCCAGCATTGCATTTCCTCACTTTTGTTATTTGGAGTCCCTCCTCTGACCTTCGTATTTCCCATTTCACTGCTCCTTAATGTTCCTTCATACTAAGTCATGGCCTGGATGCTTTGTGCTGTGCTATGCCAGGTACTTCAATTCCAGGTACTCCATGTGGGTTAGTAACTGTCTGTCCTTAAGCACACGCTGGTAAGTAAATTGTTATCCTTTATTGCAGTCATATAGCCATTATTCCATCTTTTTTGCATTCTTATTTTGTGTATAACACTGAAATTCACTTGTCTATCCCAGAGTGTACCATTTACCAGCAGTGAAGGCCCTTCGCAAGCCAAGAACTGACATCACCCTGGGCCAGTGACTAATAAAGTGTGATCTCCTCTATTTGTTTTGTTCCCTTCTATCTCTTTGTTTATGAAGATCTCGGCAGACTCTCTTGGATGAAAAAGGTTTACATCAAATCTCCCTGCTAAATACATCATACCTTACCTCTGGTTCTGATAATACCTGAAGTTTACAGAAAGAACAAATGCCCTTCTATGTATCCCTTTCCCCCCAGAGAAACAGAGAAACACAGTCACCTCAGATCAGCTCTGTAACATTGCTTCATTTGGAAGCTTTGAGGACTCATATACTTCATAGTTGTCAGAAAGTGTCAGTCCTCACCTGCCAACAGCTTTCTTGAACGTTCTTGAATATTAAGTTCAGCAGGGCCCTCTCACCTTCTGCAGGAAGATGCAGGGTGAAACGATACAGTACATATTTCTGAAACAGGCAAAGCGGTGTAAGGAGATCTGCCCCGGTTGGAAACTGGGTAACAAAACTGTACTGAATATAATTCAATAAAAGAGCATGTCTATGTTAACACCTAGGCCCTGCAAGGCCACCAACAGTGGGTTGTGCGAGGGCCTGGTCGAAGGTAAGATGCAGTGGCCAATCCATTCCGGTGCATGGCCAAAGGCTGTGCACAACAAGAGATGGCTGCCTGTGCGATTTGGGTGGAGTAGTCAAAGGTGAGGCTTGATAACCCTGCCTAACATCCCTGTCTAGCAGCTCTGCTGCTCAACAACCCATCTCCAAAGCGTGGCCTGGAACATCAAGATGCTGCACCATGTGCCCTCACCATTATCCGCGGGTTAGCACCGAGCCCATCTGGCCACCTTAGGTCATGGTTCAAAGCCACCCGAAGCAATGCAATTTAACATTTGAGAGGACTGGGTGCACGGGCAATGCTACTGGATCGGGACAGGCAGAAGGAGGGGGACAACCTGATCAGTGAAATGGTAGCACAGCAGAGGCCTGACTCCATTTTGGCGGAGCAGCGCACAGGTTTCAAGGCACTGGACACTTGATTTGATGCTCTAGATAAGCGCTTTGACGATATAGGTATACAGCTAGACAAACATGATGTCCGTCTGGACATGGTGGAGGGCAGGGTGTCGAACCTTGAAGATGGCGCAGCACAAGCGACCAAACCCCTGGAGCGAGTTGAAAAGATCTTAAAGACTGTCAGCATGAAAAATAAAGATTTGGAATCCAGGAGCAGATGCAACAACATACAGATAATTGGCATACCCGAATCCACCAACACAGGTCGCCTGGATGGCTTTGTGGAACAACTTCTAGCAGATTTCTTCGGAAGAGAAGACTTCTCCCCAGCGCTCTTAGTGGAGAAAGTCCACTGCTCACTGGGGACTTGCCTGATCCCTTGCTGCCCCCCTCACACCATCATTGCCTACTTGCTCAACTTCAGAGACCATGACACCATACTGCGACAGGCACGAGAAAAAGGTCCCCTTCACTGGCAAGGCTTAAACATCTCCCTCTACCCAGATTACACCATCATGGTCCAGGAGGCCCGCTAGAAGTTCACGGGAGTCAAGGCCACCCTCAGGAACTTGGGACTGCGATATGGCATGCTATGCCAGGCACGCCTTAGTGTAGACATTGATGGCAGGCCTCTTATTTTCGACACACCGGCGGAGGTGCAGGAGTTCTGTCAAGCACTGTCCAAGAAAAAACCCACGTAAGTACCAACCTTCCCTACCAGGTCATTCCTGGGCTCAGGTTCTGTTGCAAGTGTAGATCTATTTTCCTCAGCGTAATAATGTTGGACTTTACGTAATGCACAGATTATTATAATAGATGTGGGACATTGTAGATTGAGTCAAAACTAAGCCCGGGCGGAGCGAAGCGATAAAAAACTCTGCAACGCCATGCGGAGTTCCACAAGCATGCGGAGTTGCTTGTTCGGCATGCTCATGCATGCTCGCCAGACGTTTATGACATTCGGCAACGTGGATTGCGTGTTCAGGGTAAATATCGCGCAAACTTCATCACGCGGTTGCCGATCGGCAAGGCCATCTTGTTTTTCTACTCTTTGCATGGTTCTGGGGCCTGTTTTTCATCCCTCTCCAATCTTTTCATTCCTTTGGTTCTTGCACTGTTTTTTCTGATCTTTATTATTTATTATCTATTCCTCTCTCTCCCTAAGTAAGTGTATATTTTGTGTTTATTTCTACTTTTACCTACGTTTTTTGTACTGTTTTTCTATTACTTGCTGTTTATTTCTTTTTACCTTCCTACTCCTTCTCCTAACTTTATTTTTTACTTCTATATTTTCTTTTCCGCCCCCCCCCCCACCTACCCAGAACCATGGCTAAGGCTAGGAAGAAGGGGAAGGCCAAGGCTAGTGTGGTCAAGAACCACCTTCCTAGCGGAAGACGGCACCCAAAAGGGGTGCAGCCTCGGGCCCTGGTCTAAGAGATGGCGGTGGCCCCCCTTGTTTTTTTTGTACAGTACCACCTCCCCTTAACCATGGCAGCAGGCGGCAGGCCTGGTTACCGCTAAGCTACCCTGGAGCGTCACCACCGGTGGGCGAGGGTGCACTGACCAGTGTTTCGCTGCTCTGAAGTACGGCGCACTCACAACCAGCTGGCTCACCATTGGTCTGACATCTTGGACTGGGAGCAGGACCTGCTGGACCTGCTAGGTGTTGAGGTCACGAGGCCTGGTAAGTAGCTAATTATAGTAGTATTGTGTGTTCTGTTCTGTGTTATTGCGAATATTATTTTTTTACCAAATAGCAAGAATGCTGCTGCTTACATGCAGATAAGTTTTGTTTAAAATTCTTTTATTATGTGATTGTTATTCTTTTAGACACTAGACAGGTGCTTGGTGCTACTAATCTTACTTGTTTGTAACTTAGCACTCACTTGGGCTAATTATGTAAGAGAAAGAAGAGAACTTAAGTTAGGTAAAGCTAGAGAGACTCCTTTCCATTGTCCTGTCACTAAGATAGTGGTGGTAAGTAGGCAGTTTAGTTACTTAGCATTAGTTGGTAATTTTTTAGTGGTCATTGGCATGACGCGTCCTCTGTCAAATGCTGCGGACTCTAGTCCTTAGTAGAACCTTTTGTAGTTTGTTAGTGAGTGAGTACTATAGCAACTCATCAGTACATCAGCAACAACCAACCAACAATTTGGTGTATGCAATATGCATGCGTCCATCTATGCATTTTTGAGGACTAAAATAAATGCAGACTTAGTGAACAATTGGCCCGTCAAATGGAGATGATTCATTGATGATTTCGAATGAGATGGAAACTTAGAAGAAGCAAATATATGTTTGGGCAATTCCTTTCCAATGTCCCTGGAATAGGCGGGTTAGGCTAGGTGGTACTTACAGGTTTAGGGATCGGAATGGAACACTGCATTAATAAATAATAACTAGCCGGTCCGCGATACTACTACTAGTCGATCAGATTAGATAGGTCAATTTTATTGCAATTGTTGTTTCCTTTCCAAAAATGTTTTTAGAGTGTTTTAAAAAAAAAAGTTTTATTTGTTTCACACCAATCAATTTTTGTCTCTTTATTATATTTTACATGATCCGCATCCAGGAGCAAGACGACGATGGGGTCGTCTGAGGCAGGAGCTGAAGATGCCTCCCAGGGCCAGGATCGCTCCGCTACGGAGGGCTCTGCTGCTGGCCCCAGTAAGTCCTCCTGTTGTTAATATTAATAATTATATTTCCCTAACTTTTACTGCACCTTATTTTTTCTGAACTATTATTTCGTTTCCTAATTCTTTTTTTTACCAAATGTTCTTCGATCTGTTTCTAAATTCTTGTTATCCCTGCATTACCTACCTACTTAGTTATATTTTTTTACATCAATCTACCTGCCTCTGACTCTGTAAACTATTAGTCTGTCTGTAGCTTGCCCAGTTGGCCACTCTTTATTTTTAAAACGCTTTAAAACTCAGATTCACCAATAGCTGTAGCCGCTGTGTCCTTTGGGTTGTCCTCTTCTTAATCTTGAGAGGCTTTTTGAAATTGCCACCAACAAAATGCCCAAATAGATATTTTACTATTTTTGATAGGATAGGACATACTCTACTCTAGTACCCGATTTGTACTATTGATATATGTGGTATATGTATGTATTGTATTTTCTCAATCTTGCTTTTGAAAATAAATAAATAGGGGGAGACGTAGATGGCATCTAAAAAATGTGTAATGTTTTTTCTAGGCGTACCCACCACCAGTGCCGGGACCAGCGGCGGGGCAGGCGACGCCTGCCAGGATGGAGCAGATGCGGCACCTGCTGCAGGGGTGGGTGAGCCAGCAGCAGTGGCGGGCGGTGGTAAGTTGTACTTATATTCCTTACTTATTGACAATAGTTACACAGTCGCTGCAAGGTTGCACACACTGTACTGTTGAGAGAGACTAATTTGTTGTGACCAACGGTTGAAGAAGACACCCTTTGCTTAGCATTAGCAATAGCATTAGCGACGGGCGTTGAGTAACTAATGGCCTCTTCTATCTTACTTCAACTCAGCTGGAAACGTTTTATGAAGAAGAGTAAGAGTTATATGACCCTGATGGATGAGTTGAACGAAAAAGGAAAGAAGGATGGAAGGAGGAAGGACGGGCGACATGTAATATATGACTGGCAGAGCAGGATGCATGGGATGCATAGGTGGCTGGTAGGAATCGGATGCATCGGTGGTTGAAGGATGGGTGGAAGGTGAAAGAAGGGATGCCTGCCTGGGTGGGTGAAACTGTATGGGTGATAGGAAGAATCCTCCGGGGGGGTTCATCGGTCAAACTCAAAGGCAAGCAAGGAATGACGCATGGGTGGTGGTTAAAAAAACTCTTACAAACGTATGTTGTTGGTGAAAGGTTTGTTGTGAGATTATTTAAGAAGAATGATAGCCATGTTTACTTTAAATGGATGGATGCCTGGATGGTACAATCATCATAGCATAGGTGGAGACTGTCACTGGATGAAGGCAATGTAAAAGAAAAATAAACTGTGCCAGAGTAGCAAAGCCAAGGAGAATAGAATAAGATTTGATTTAAAAAAGTAATGCTAGAAGAGCAATGCAATGATAAATGGAAAAATCGCTGGGAAGAGAAACAAGAACTGGTTTTTTTCAAGGTGTTTGATTCAAGGTTGTATTTAAGAATACTCCCTTGACTTACAGTAGTTTGCAAGCACAGCATACATATTTTGTATGTATGTACAAATACCCACCCAATATCAAGTGCCTCCCTCCTACTCCAAGGCCCACTCACTATCTATGTCATTTTGTACTGTGTCAGCCTGCCATGAGTGACCTATCAGCTTCATGGCACTATACACGGTACACGTCATCCCATAAATAATCAATGATCATTTGGATCAGATATCATCTGCCTTGTTGTAGTCAGGGTGAAAGTGAAATGGAGCTGTTGCCATTGATGTAACAGAGTATTGCCATAATAGAAAACTAAGATAATTGTGTAGTTGTAGACTACAGCTGCCCCACCTGCAGACAGTAGTAAATAAAAATAACGTGAGTCTGCGACACGAGTATGTCTGTCTAGGGCGCAGGCTGACTGAGCTGGCATGCCTACAAGTTAATTTAGCTAAACAAGAGAGAGAGAAGGGAAGACTTGTCTACTCCATAGTGCCTAGTAGTAGTAATGCCTGAAACTCCCATAAATGTTAGAGGACGAGGAAGTGGGAGGATACCACAAATGTTATGTACTGTGGTTGCTCGTGCTACTGTGCCACTATGTGTGTAATCAATTTTGTGGTACTGTTTTGCTAAGAGTATTGGTTATAATTGTCTTTTTTCTTTCTTGATATAGCTACTCCTTCCCAACCAACCAGGAAGAAGTTAGCAACCATGGCCTGGCGCCGGAAGCTGGAGGCCATCTGCACAGAATATCGGTGGCTGGTAGATCTGGCGGAGGAGGACGAGGAGGCGGCAGCAGCTGCAGCCTCCTCCAATGAACCGGGCCCCAGCCAGGCCCCCCAGTGGTATGGCGCCGCTGACTGGCAGCCGCCCGCATAACTTCATTGAACACTGCTGCCCCCCCCGTGGATGCAACTGTAGAGCATTCAAGCGCTGCATGCTCCTCCGGATGGTGCGCCTAGAGGAGTGGATAAAGGAGGCCCTGGAGATTAACCACTGACTGCGAACCCGCCGCTAGAACTCCGTCACCTTGCCTCTTTTAAAACATTTTGGAGGGTGGGTGGTAATTGGGCGTTGGGGAAAAGTTGGGGTTTATATTTATGGACAATGGACTTTTGGAGTGGACATTGGATTGGACTCTTATCTTTGGACATTGGTTGGGGTTGGGGAGAGGGGTGGGTCCGGTGTTGTGGATTTTTCCATTAGTTTATTTTGCTAGAGGAATACATTATGTATACTTACTTTACATACAATGTAAATGTTTTGTGGGGGATTACTCTTTTACTTCACACAGTTTCCTTTGCTTCTGCAGGGCCGCAGCCAGTTTTTTATTGAAATAATAATTTGACAATAGTGTAACACACCAACAGATAGATGCAGTACCCTCACTTGTGACTTGTCTTACTAGTACTGTCAATCTCTGCTCCTAGTCTATGCAGTCTGCAAATGGACTCGGAAGGGTGTGGGTGTGTGAACTAATTAATTAATTTCCATATTATTAATTATGCCTCCCCCAAACTTCTTCTGTTACCTGTGATTGATGTTTATTTATACTTACGCAAAGCAATGGCTGCATGGTGATGATGGTTTGGTTTCCCAAGATGCCATGGTGGTGGTAGCAGTAGTAGTAGACAGTGACAATAACATTTGCAAAAAAAAGAAAATGAGACAGTCAGTCGCCTGAGGGAGACTCGGGAATGAGTAATAGAAGTACAGTACACAAGAAGACTGGCAAACAAGAAACCCTGATGATAATACACAATTCTAAAGTAAAATAAAACATAATGGTGGTGGGTATAGTCTAGCACAAGTTACAAACTGAAGTTGACTCGACCTATGCAATGGACAAGAGTAACCTTTAGTGATGGAAAGATGATGAATCGATACCAGCAATCAATTATAATGGATTATGTTCCTCTGGAAAATATTTACTTGTGAATACTGAGGTGGGCATGCAGAAGAAGATCCTCGCCCCGCCTTGAGTTAGTGTTGCTTTCACCACATCCGCCCTAGCAAGTGTGTGATCAATTATTGGTGTAAATTTCATTTAGTCACACTCAATATAAATCACACAGCCTGGGGGAAGAGGGTTAGGGTTTGATGGATGGTTGCAAAGGGGTGTTTGAGGGAAAGGTTTGACAAAGACAGACACTACACATGGACAACACTTTCATCTTGGCAGACGACCATCATAAATCTGTTAAGGGAGAAAAAGGAAATGCATGCATGATGATGACTTGATGATGAGCAGTACTAGACTAGTAGTACAGGGCAGCAGTATATTATTAATTATTATTATTATTATTAAGCAATTGCCTTGCCTGTCTGCACCCGGAGAGACCCACGTTACTTACATTTTATGTTCTGCTGTTGTAC
Organism: Triturus cristatus; assembly: GCF_964204655.1. Lineage (NCBI taxonomy): Eukaryota > Metazoa > Chordata > Amphibia > Caudata > Salamandridae > Triturus > Triturus cristatus. Next base: position 1,107,579,336 of record NC_140581.1, on the reverse strand, counting down.
CGGGCTTCCTTTTAAAGTTAGCAAAGAAAATTAAAAAATATCTGTAGGTGTCAAATATAAGCAAACACAATAAACAACAACACACACAGTCATAATGATTGAAGAGAAAAATGAATCAAATGAATTGATGATTCTACAACTATGTTATGGTTAAATTGGGAGTTGCATCTCGGCATTCCACTTGGTCCTTCCATCCATGGACGCTCCGTCCATCAATCTTGGGTGCCAGTCTGGCGGATGCAGATTGGTAAGGTAAGGGTGAGTTGTTTTTCCCAATATAGCACAGAGTAAAGGCCGACCTGTAAGTGTAGATGGAAAAACAAAAGGGATATTGAAAATTCAAGGACAAAAGTAAAGTTAAACTGCATAAATCAAGGAGGAGTGCAACAAGAAAACTTTCAGAGGCGGCATGGCTAAATCATGCCTACTCTGCTTCCAGCATTAACCTACAACACAACAGGGGCAGGAATTTGTTGGTTGATTTCATCGGTCCTGTCTTTGGGACAAAGAAGAAAATCGCTGGTTGAGGCTAAATAGTATTGTGGAGGTGCTGATGAACCTGGTGCTGTGCCAACAAGTAGAATTATACAGCACTAGATAAGGACTAAACTACTGCTAAAGGATCTGTGAGATTGATTAACCACTGATTCATCTGCATACTACTTGCAGGCAAAGCCTCATTATCACCATTCTCTCGCCTTTGTGTTTGGTTTTGTTTACTTCTTGTCTAGCAGCCTGTTTTACCTATAAACAGTCTCTCCTGACCATATAACTCCTGCAGTGTAAAGGTGGTTGATCAGTCTTTTGGCCCGTTTTGGCACTGACTATTTGAACTCTGTTTACTGAAAGTAGTCGTATGTTTTTCCCCCATTCAAGTTTGCATTTTTTGTTTCTTTTCTTTACCTGTTCCAAGAAGTTGCTCGTTTGCCTATTAACACGAACGCACTGACCATATAAGCGGTGCTATGCGGTGTGAGCGGTATTCCAATCCGACTGGTAAGGTCAAGCGAGCAAGGTGTAGAAGACCGCATCATTAGATCCCATAATTACATCAGAGAGCTGCTATTTGCTCTGATGCAATTATCCAGATTGTGCTTAGGTAGTCCAATTTCCTTGACCAAAAAATTAAGTAGAATTGATAATCATTTCATTTTAATGACCTCCGTACAAATAGAATCCTAACGTGCTTTGCAATCAGAAGCACTTTCTCCAACGCTCACGTGACCGTCGCGCGGGCTGGTGAGAGAAGAGCCGCCGTCAGGGCTCTCAGCGTGGCCTCTGGAAGCAGAAGATTCCAGACGGAAGAAGATTGTTGACGTACAATTACAGTTCCCGCGCAACGAGATTTACAGATGCTCTAGTGCCGTGCAATGTTTGCTTAAGGACGACATACTGCCTCGAAAGCGCTGCAAATCACCCATAAGAAGGCCCCAGCTTTGAACAATAACCCTAAAAAGGGAAATAAATAACACGCTGGGCTCATTTGAATGCAGGATGCTCCCGGAGCATTAGCAGTCTGCAAACCGTTTTGAGCGAGAAATCATTGCGCGACGAATTAAACAGAGTATGCGAACAAATGCGTAGCAGTATTAAAATGCAAATCACCACATGAAGTCTTCCTTTCAGGAAAGCCATACACGAACTTTTTAATAACAAATATTGAATATACATTTTTTGAGATACCATGCTAAGTGGTTTGTATATATGTTTCTTTTCTCCGACCTGGTATTAGTTTCATACACCAAACAGTGATAGAGACCATAGCAAATACGGTAAAATAGAACGAAAAGCAAAACAAGATTAATAACCATCAACAACGCCTAGTCTTTTTGTTTGGATTTAGAGACTTGTATATAAAGGCATTCGTGAAGAAAGATACAACATATATGGAATAATGTATGTTTGACAAAGTTATAAAAGAAGGTTTGTGCTGTTACATGTTGCATTGTTATTTGTAATGCAAAAGTAGGAAAAACAACAGATATACATATGCACTCAGTAAAAAGTAAGCATAAATATGGTTAACATGTGAATCTCTCACTTGTGCCTCATTTTGTCTGAGCTCTCTGTGCTTAGCAGATATGTGCCTGATGAGCCTGACTTTGTCCCTGCCCTACTGGCTTGTCAACAGGGCACGAGTCAGGGGTACACACTGAATAATGGGCTGAACTCGTCCCGGTGTAATTTCCAAACACCGGGACACTTTCAGCAGCGCCTGCACGCTGTCTGCTTTCCATCTGCAACAAGCAACAATGTGCAGGCGGGGACTGGGCTTTCTTATTTAAGACTCCTGCTGGGCCCATAACAAAGGCCGAAATTGAGGGGTCATCAGGCCTCCTTTCAGGGCCGGACTGGGAACCAAAACCGGCCCTGGCAAAGAGCCTGGCTGCCCCCCCCGGGTGCGGCTGAGTTGTTTGTCAGGGACGGTTTTGGACGATTTTATTACAGGGGCCATTTTTGCAGCATATCGGCCCTGAAACAAAAACGGCCCCCCAGGGGCACAAAATCGTCCCCCACCCTGCCGCCCACCAGGGAAACGCCCAGTGCCCGCTAAGGCCAGAACGGCCCTGCCTCCTTTTGTTCCAGTCTCTTGGCTGGGAGCAGCCAGGAGCCTCAAACCTGATGCAAATGAAGCAGAGGGGAAACAAAGGCTCAAACCTTGTTAGCTCTTCACACTTACTTCAGTCCCTGTTTAGGAGATATTCATGCTCTGTAAGAATATACAATGTGTTGGTCTTTCCCAGTATTTACACAAAGCAAATTGCATTTATATAGAGCTTACTTCCCCTGAGGAGGCGTTGAAATAATTTAAGTACCACTATTTTTTCTTGTATATCCCTACTCATTCTAATGCGGGGTGTCAAAGCGCTTTACATCAACACGTGCATATTACATGTACAATAAATTATATAAGTTTGTAAATGAATGTACAGGATGTGTTACATAAAATTGGGGGATTCCAAGGTGTAGAAGTCACATATCATCTTCCATAGCTCACTGTTCTATTATCCTCGCAATGCGCTCAAACGTACACATGATAGACCTGCTAAACATATATGTAAAGACTTTAGATCTGATGTCACTCATTGTGATGCCACTTCCTGTAAAGTCGTGGCTTGTGATGCCAATTTCTATGATGTCAATTCCTGTGGCGCCATGTGTGATGTTGTGCGTCGTGATGTCGCGCGCCGTGATGTCACTTGCATACTGCCTAACTAGGTTAGTCCCCCCACTTCTTTTTTTAGGACTTATGCCCTGCTTGTCAATATTGCACTTGACCCATGCCCGAGATCTGCTGATCAACTTATCTATCACCTGAACTCCAGACATGTGACTGACTGTGTCTGAGCCTTAAAGAATGTGAGCATCCATACCAATAGACACAATCCAGACAAGAGACTCCCAATTTCTGAAGCAAAAAATGGCTTTATTTTGGCTGGCTCCCACCTTAAATTGCCGCTTCTTCAATATAAGTCAATGGAGGAAATATATTGTAGTAGTCTATGCGTGTTCTTAGAATGTTCATTTGTACAGAACCACACTGCGTGAGGGTTCCGTATTGGGCATTGGAGCGGCAGACAGTTGGAAGTTGAGTATGTCTCTGCCACTCTGCCTTGTTGGTCCAGCTGAACATTAAAACATCGTGAACGACTTACCTGCTTACCGTGTCTTCTTCACGACATCGTTTTTGTGGCGACTAGAGCTGGGCCAGCAACACAAACCTGCGTGCCAGAATTACGTTTTCTGCTGAATATAATGTGGCAGATCAGAGTTTCAAGCGTCGACGATACGTCAATGGCTCTCCGCGTCAATCAATAAAGAACTGGCATATTTTGCTGGAAAGTGGGCAGAGCGTACAAAGTAAGTTTTGTGCGCGAGGTGAAACGCATGGATGATTCTGCGTTTCAAGTGTACAAGACGTGAAACGCAAGGAGGAAAAGACGCATCGTTTCAAGTCTGGAACGCAAAACCTCACATTCCACGGTGATATGAATGACGACAGCGCGTCGAGACAAAGAGAGAACTAGAACGCACACCTCACATCACAGAGGTTAAGTTTGCTGCAGTCAAAACGGAAATTGGAATGTTGTCAGTTTCAATTATTTTATGTCACAGTGCTGTTTCAGTGAAGGAATGGCACATAGTCTGCTCTTTCAGTCTGGTGATAAGCATCGTCAGGAATACAGTATGTAGGAGCTACAGTGGGAAAGTAATTTTACACTCACAACGTTTTTTTAAAGGTGAAATTTTGGTAAAGTGTACATTTAACTGTGGAACAGCCTTTATTTGTCTGGCATCTCATTCTCTCTGTATTTCTTTATAACACATTCATACAAGTTACTTGAATCCATTTTGTGAAGTTTTTTTTATTGGCATTCATTGCGAATATGCAAGCTGTGACACCTACTCCACTGTTTTTGGAAACTCCTGGTGAACCACCCATCAAATGGAAACAGTGGTTTGATGAGTTTGAGACGTATCTTGGTGCAATTGGTGCAAATAGATTCAGACCCGAGCGGAGGAAGTACTTCTTACTTCATTCCTTGGGTTTTGAAAGGAGAGCATTCTTGAAACATCCCCTCCACCTGTTATTGAAGGAGAGAACGTTCTTGATGATTACCATCGACACTGTCAAAAGACTTCAAACCAGGTTTGACGTACAACCCAGTTTAGTTGTTTTGCGTCGCAAGTTTTTTTTCCGTGTACAGGACAGTGAAGAGGATGTTGACAACGTACATTACAGCATTGAGGAGACTGATTTCTGAATGCCAATTTGAAAATTTGGCGGATTAGTTAGTGCAAGATCAATTCATTTGTCATTGTATTGATAAAACTATCAAACAAAAACTGCTTTCTATGGGAAACCCAACCTTGGATGAAACTATTAGATAAGCCAAAAGCATTGAAACCTCACAGTTGTCGGCAAAGGAACTAGAGACTAAAAATAGTGAGTGTGTTTCTGCTGTTAAAGCGAAGGAAATTAAGGAAACCAAAGACAGTAAAACCTCTGTCAGATCACGTTTTAGGTATGGAGACAAGCAGAATTTTTTCTTTTTCCAACAAAACATTTGTTTTAGGTGTGGGTACAAAACTCACTTGAATGGCGGTAGATGCCCCGCAAAGTTTGTGACTTGTAGAATTTGTAACAAAACCGGTCACTTTGCTAAAGTGTGTCAAGCTGGTAGAAGCAAATCTTCTCCACAATCTTCATCTGTCAAGTGTGTTGTTGATGAGAGTTTGCTTTGTGATGATGATGAATTTATTACTAATTATCTTAGAGACATGGTGGTGGTGGTACAAGATGACGGGGTCACGGTTGGCAATCCAGAGTTATGTGTTGACCCATATGTGGAGATCTTAGTCAGGGAAAAAGTGCTGAAGCTTTTAGTAGACTCTGGTGCTCGTATTTCTATGATCACGCAAGAGCTTTTTGACAAGACTTGGCCTTCCAGGTTGCTCTTACCACCGGATCGTAAAGCAGTTTCCTACAAGGGGCGTGAGATTAATTTGTCTGGATATATTGAGGACATAATGGAGTTCAAGGGGAGGAAAATTGCAGGAAAGATCTATGTTGCACACAGAGGTTTGAACATTCTGGTCTGGTTTCATCAGGGGCTTTTTGGACTGTTACTTAGGCCTGGAACCGCAGAACAAGTACTTGTTGTGAGAGATAATCCTAATCTTGAAGAAATTATCAACAAATTTCCTCATGTATTTTCGGGTGAGCTTGGGAAGATCAAGGATTTCCAGCATAAGATCATAGTTAAAGATGGTGCAAGACCCATCAAGCACAAGCTCAGGAATGTTCCTTTTAGCATAAGGCATGATTTAGAGAATGAAATTAATTTCCTGTGTTCCAAAGGGATAATAGAACCTGTTGACTCCTCCTTGTGGTTATCACCTTTGGTGGTTGCACGTAAACAGAATGGGGAATTAAGAGTTTGTGTTGATCTCTGCTGTCTAAACAAAGAGATTTGGGTGAATTCCCATCCTCTTCCAAATATCAATGAACTTTTATCGGGTTTGAAGGATGCAAAAGTTTTTTCAAAGTTAGATTTGGCCTCTGCCTACCACCAGGTAGAGTTAGCTCCTGAATCAAGGCATCTTACTGCATTTGTTTCCCCTTTTGGTACCTACCAGTAAGTCTGTATGCCATTTGGCCTTGCGTCTGCGGCATCTGTTTTTCAGCGGTTGATGAGCAACATGTTTAAAGGAATAGACGGTTTGTCTGTTTTTCAAGATGATGTCTTGGTCTTTGTCCCAAATAGAGCTGTCCATGACGCCTAATGGTGTTGTGCTGCGTAGGGACAAATGTGACTTTCTTACCAAAGAAGTTGAATATTTGGGGCCCTTGGTCACTGAACAGGGGATTCACCCCAAGTCTAGTCTTGTAGATTCCATAGTTAAGTCGAAGGCCCCTTCAGACAAAGCTGGCCTCAAGTCTTTCCTTGGGCTATGTGAATTTCATTCACATTTCATACAAGATTTTGCAAGCAAGTTTAGACTTCTTTCACAAATGCTAATGAAGGGTGTTGCCTTTGAGTGGAGTGACGAGTGTCAGAACGTGTTTGAGTGGGTGAAGCAACAACTTGTCCCTCCAAAGGTGTTAAAGCATTATGATCCTGCTCTTCCTTGCACCTTGACTGTTGATGCAAGTAATGTTGGCGTGGGAGCTGTGTTGTGTCAAAATGAAGGTGGGGTGGTCAGAACAATTGGTTGGTATCTTCGACTGAAATGAAATATTCTGTCTATTGTTGGTGAGCGGTTATGAAATTTCTGAATTTCATTTGGGGTAGAAGGTTTTGTCTGCAGACTGACCACAAGCCTTTGATTTTTATTTTGAGTGGGAAGAATGTCAGAGGATTCACTCCTCGCATTGCTCGTTTATCTTCCAAACTTCTTCAATTTGATTTTAACCCAGAGTACATTCCTGGAAGTAAGAATGGTTGTGCAGACTACCTTTCACTTTCTTCTGACATTGTGGAAATTGAGCAAGTTTTGTGAGAAGAGGACAAGGAGGAGTTTATTGTGGCAGCTGTGGATCTTCCACAGTTGTGTGCTATTTCTGAAAGAGAATGGAGTCAGGCCCTCAGTACAGATGTTTCCTTGGCCCAGGTCATGAAGTATGTGGCAATGGGTTGGCCTTGGGAGAGGAATTTGAGTTTTGAGTTTTAAAACCTTTCTGCAAGATGCTGATGATTTGTCAATTGAGGATGGTTTGTTGATGAGGGCTGACAAGTTAGTTCCTCCTGTAAGTTTTAGATCAGGTTTAATTAGGCGTGCTCATGAGGAGCATTTGGGAGCCACTATGTCTAAAAAAAGGGTGATCTCTCTTTTTGGTAGCCCTCCATGGACAGGAAGGTGGATGAAATTGTTAAGTCATGTGTGATTTGTTCCAGCTGCGACAAGACTGCCAAGTTGCGCATGCCTCCTCTTTCTCCCATTGAGTTGCCTTCTGCACCTTGGGTGAAGTTGGGGCTTGACATTGTTGGTCCGTTTTATGCACTTGACGTCTCTTCAAGGTTTGCATTGGTTTTGATGGGCTATTACTCGAAGTGGCCAGAGGTAAAGTTTGTGAGAAAGGTGACCTCTAGGACTGTTGTTGAATTCTTAAATTATGTGTTTTTGAAGGAAGGTTTTCCTGAGTTCCTTGTGACTGACAATGGTGCTCAATTTGTTGCAAGTGAGGTCGAAGATTTTCTTAATTCCATTGGGACTAAACATCTCAAGAGCTCACTGTATCACCCCCAAACCAACGGTTTGTTTGAACGCTTGAACAGGGTGTTGGGGGAGTGCATACAGTGGGCACTTGCTAATAGATGTGTTGTTGCTAACTCTGTGAAGAGCATGCTTTGGTTTTATCGCACTACTCCACATTCGACTAATGGTGTTTCACCTTTTGAGTTGTTGCGTGGTCGGAGGGCCACCACCACTTTTTGTCCTAGTTGGATGAGTAAATGGGTCAGAGGTGGACAGTGGTCTGATGTTTGTGGGAGGAGTCGTGTAAAAATTACTCAAGAGAAGCAGAAGAGATACTTTGATAACAAGAAGAATGTGAAGGAAATGGAGATTGTCATTGGTGATCATGTTCGTGTGAAAAAACCTATCCACGTAAGAAAAGGGTGTTCCAAGTTTGGTCCACCTGTAAGGGTTGTGGAAGTTAAAGGAGATTCTGTGAAACTTGTGAATGGACAGTGGTGGAATAAATGCTTTCTTGTGAAGTGCGGTGTCTTAAGTGAAGGTTCCAGTGGTTGTAGTGTGGGTGGTGAAAGGAAGTCTATTATTGTTGGTCAGCCTAATTTGAGACATAGTTCTCGAGTTAGGAAACTCCCTTCTCGTTACAGGGTTTGATTCAATCCTGTCTTCAAAATGTGTTATTCTTTACCATTTTTATTATGTGCTCTGTTTATCTTCCTTTCCCTTTTCCTTTTTCCCTCACAGGTTTCTTCAGCTTTTTTTCTCTTGCTCACTTTTTCTTTTTTCGTTTCTCATTGTTTGCTCTTGTCTTCTTTTATTTTGTTTCCTTAAGGAAGTAGTAGTACATGCTTATTCCTAGAATGTTCATTTGTACAGAACCTCACTGTGTGAGGCTTCCGTTTTGGGCGTTGGAGCAGCAGACAGTTGGAAGTTGTGTATGTCTCTGCCGCTCTGCCTTGTTGGTCCAGCTGAACATTAAAACATCATGAACGACTTACCTGCTTACCGTGTTTTCTTCACAACATATATTGACCAATTATTTTATTAAAATTTCCCATTCTCCTCTTCTAAAATGTTGGCATGTATGTGCAAGAGCGGCACTGGATACAACAATCACTCTGTTTCTTCTACCCAATGAGACTCTCATAATTAAGAATCATTTGTGACTGACTCTTCCTCAGACCTATCTTGCTGTGAAAGATGCACCTGACATGTGATTGTCTCTCTTACTGTCTCACCAGCTTATCAGGGGTGTGACTGGCTTTTAACTAACTTGGTCCCAAGACTGTTGACCTTTTAGAGGCATGCCTCACTATTGACCTATAGTAAGTTTGCCCTTTCGGTAGAGTCACCCCGGATGTTTTGCCTTCTTGCTTACCCTGAATTTTGCTAGCTATAGAATTCTGCATACTTCAGCCCTGGTAACCAGAATGAAAGTATATGTGGTCCTCCTTTCAATATGGTAATATGAGTATACACCTGATTGGTTTTTTTTTTATTTGTCTATACATCCCCAGTATATGGTCCAAGTTTACCCAGGGTCTGGAATTTCAATGCTATCAGTTGACTGCAGCACTCATTGTGTCATCCACTATACTCACACTGCAAAGCATGTCTCCAGGCCTACCATTGTAGCCTGGCTGAACAGTTTTAAACTGCAAATTTGATCAGTCCAAATAACCACTTTTTTGACAGCTCTAACCCTGCCTTTTAAATATTAATGATTCAGCCCTACGCAGAGCTTATTGGGTACATAGTGTTTAAAAGTAGGACACATAAAGGTTTATTGGGAAACATGTTGTATAGTGAAAATACCCTAGAAGCTATTTTCACTGTACCATCGTTGGGTTTTCCATTGGAAATCATTGGGAAAGAATATTAAGATTAGGGCTCCCGGTTTTCAGTTTTTACGGATTTATACATATAAATACAGACGGAAAACTATATTTTCTTTGTCTGTATTTATATTTAGAAACGGCAAAATACAAGCAAATTTTGTCGGGCTTCAGTGCACAAGACATTGTACATCACGTGTGATGCCAGACACAGGGAATGCGTGCAATGCTGTGATGCCGGTCTTCAACAGAATCATCCCGGAGCGTGCTGGGAAGGAAAGTTTGAGGGCAGTGGAGATGCAGGGGCTCTAAGAAGGGGTGAAAAAAACAACAAAGCCTCCTTAACAAGTGAATGGTGTTTTTAAAGACCTGTGAAGTACTCAGGTGTGGCTGGCAGCTCAAACACTGTCTGTGTGCCCGGGAAGCTGTCTCAGCCCGGGCTGACACACAACAAGGAGGAGGCGGGGGGAGGCCTATGAGTTATCTAGTACACGCCCGTAATGACTGTCTTGGCACCTTAAGTTCCGACGTGGATGAGGGAGCATTTTTTAAACCTGCATTAGTGCCCAAGGTACCGCTGCTATACCACTGGCTGTGTGATCTTGCGCCAATTGTTTAATAGTCATGTGCTTGCTTTCATTGTGATTTAACTAGGCAGTGCAACTTTATTATCCCCTCAGAACAGATTCCAGATTTTGAATCATATCAATTATCTCGGACTTCAGTTGCATATTATTACTTTCAGCGTCTCACAGCTTTTGAATACTTTCAGGGCTACTTTTAAGAAAATAGCTACCATTAAGTGAGTAGTAGTTTGCAGAATCATCCCGGAGCGTGCTGTGGCCAAGGGTCTGTGAAGGAATGTTTGAGGGCAGTGAAGATGCAGGAGCACTAAGAAGGGGTGAAAAAAACAACAAAGCCTTGTTAACAAGTGAATGGTCTTTTTAAAGACCTGTGAAGTACTAGGATGCGGCTGCAAGAAGACGGACGCCAGCTCGGGACGCTGTCTCAGCCCGGGTTGACACACATGAGGGGGGAGCGGGGGGTGGAGCCCTTTGAGCCAAATGGATGTTGCGCGCCTGGTGGGAGAGATGGCCCCACTGTGCAATCCGGGAACCTGTACAATCCATGCTAATGAAGTCTGATCACTTGGAAACTAGTCAGCGCAATGTGAGTGTTTGGCATGGATGTTTTGACTGGTTTGTGAAACAATGCAGGGGAGACAGCTACCTACAGATCTGTACATTCATCCTTATCGTTCGACCAAATAGAACACTAATCCCCTCCAGCAGAGCCCTAGCCAAGCAATTGATTGAAATTCCTCAAAATGGATTCCCTCATCCATGCAAGTAGCTATTGCCCTCCGAGGTCTCTCCTCTCGTACATTGACAGTGGCAGTGCTCTCACTATGAGCAGGCGTCTGGACCGGGCAGGTTTCCAGTGCCGTCACCTGAGCAACCCCCCTAGACGGTGTGGGCATCCAACGCCATTAGACTTATGGAGTATATCTCACTCCTCTGCTAGGTCAGTTTTAAAAGGGGCATAACCTACTCCTTTTTGCATACACAACTTGTGCAGGAGATATTTACCATTCCCCCCCCTTCTTTGATCAGCGAGAGGGCTAATATTACCCTACCCGCTGTATTTAGTCAGAGCACTTATCACATTTGACCTTCACCCCTGGTCCTGATGAAACGCCAAGGATCACCTTGACCACCCAAGGCGTGAAACATGTCGACCACTCTGTAAGTTATTCAGACACATTACGTCTCGTCATATAACTATCAACCTACGGGCTTTTTAATATACCAAGGATACCTCTTTATTAAATTACCGTTTGTTTTGGTAACCCTTAGGTATTTTTAACTCACCTTGCACACACTACCCTGCACTGACTTCTCTGGTACTCCCCTCCCACATACCCGCATGCACTCATCGGCAGTTCTCTAAAAGATCTCCGCCAAAGAGACCCTTCGGGGGACCCGTAGGGCATTGCACCGCCAGCCCGACGAGAAGCAAACGCCCGATGATGAAGCATGACATCCTTCGGGGTGTGTGAGGGCAACAAGAGACAATATTGTGTCTCCCCCACCATCCAGAGTACCTAATCCCTGACCTAACCTCCTCTATTCCTTCATTTCATATGTGGATCCTGGTCGTCCCTTGACCTGATTCACTTGGGAACAGTGCCCCTTTTTGTGCGTACCTCATCGAATTTTCGGAGCATCAGCACTGGACCTTTATAAAGCTCCTGGTCCCCCCCTCTCTTTTTTTGACATAGTGCTCTCACATAACAACCGAGCGCATGTGTGCATTGTCAATTTAAATAAATGTGGAAAAATACTAGTTGTAGCGTCGTCTTTTGCTTGTAGCAAAAATAAATGTGGATAAATTCAGAAAAAATGGCCAAAAAATAAATATGGATAAATACAGACAGAAATGGCAAAAAAATAAATACCATAAAACCGGGAGCCCTAATTAAGATTAATAGATGTTATCTCTGGGTAGGAAACAGCTACAAGATTATTTTTTTGACTTTTTGAAACATTTATTCCAATTCCAATTCACTGAGTATGTTTTGTAATAGATATTTTGGAAAGGGGACTTTTAGAAAAGTAATATTTGGCCTGCCTGAAGTCCCTGGAAGCTAAATCTACATTTTGCTCTTACCTATCTGCCACCCCGTAGTTAGCATTTGAATAGTTGTGAATGTGGTATGAACTTGCTCCCAGGACAGGGACAAAAATGATTGATTGTGGAGAGATGTTGCTGTGCCCTTTACAGATTGGCCTGCGGGATGTGCCCAAGAACTTCATTAACTTCAAAGAGGCCTATCCTGTCACAAGCAGATGGAGCTAACTTCCAACCCTGCAACCTTCTTTTGTTCCCCCAGCCAGACAGGCCCCAATCACAGTGGGCCTTTTCTGACAATACAGTGTCAAAGCCTGTTTGTCAGGCCTGCTGAATTTAGATTTAACATTTGGGGGGCTGTTCAGAGGAGAAAGGCAGGATGTCAAAACAATTCTTGAGTATCCCTGTCTGGTTGCTGAAAACTCAGCTTTATTCTACCAGACTTCTGTAACTGAAGTTGTTGTGGGCACATGGACTGCCTCAAACTGGCTATTAGTGTTAGTTGTTGGAGAACACTCAGATCACCATAGTACACTCCCCGCACATAGCCCCAGCCCTAAGAGCCCAAGATGAGTGTGGCCGAATACTTCGACCATCTTGAAAATGCCCAAAGTGGGTAGGGTTAGCCCCGGGAACCTTTACCCCATTGGTTAGGGTGTCCCCAGGGGTCATACCTGCCCACAAACCCATGTCAGACACAAATGTGGCATCTCCAGGCAGCCACTTCAGAATACTCCTAGACCTGAGGAAGCCCAGAAGAAGACTGAACCTGCTGTCTGCAACCTGAGAAAAGCCCTGGAGGACTGGACCTGCTCTCTCTCTTGTACCCAGGACAAAGAAGTGGACTCAAAGGATCATAAGGCTGACCTCTTGTTCATGCTACAGGGACACAGATGCAAGAGGCCTTTTCCTGTAACTACCCAGCTAACTAGAGGCAACTAGATCTGGACTCTCCTGTTGATTTCTGCCTTCCACCCTGTGAGTCTCTAAATGTCTCCTCTGAGGTCCTGGGTGGTGGGGGGTGGGGGGGTAGCAGTGCACGTCTGTGGTGGATTGGAACTTAAAGGTTTGTGCTACTTGGAGCTATTTATACTTAAAACTTAAAAAAATAATATCTTTGGTTGCCCTAATTGGATTTTTATCATTTTGGTGTAATTTTACTCTATTTTTCTAATTTGGTTTGGGATGTTTACTGTTTTGCATTGCAACTTTATTACTGTTCTGATACTGCATAAATACTTTACACATTGCCTCTAAGTTAAGACTGTCCACTCTGTCCCAAAGCTGTCAGGGGACTGAGCTCAGTGTAATTTAGTTGCTTCGAGGGTTTACCCTACCAAAGATTGTGAATATTATTTGAGGTGGGTACTTACCCCCCCAATTAATAGTCCCAATTTTTAACATGACCGATTATACCAATGCTACCTATCTTTCAGAGATGTAACTACCTGATATGTGACTGGCATTAACCAAGCCTGTCAGTCTGTGAGATGTGATCCTAGCATGTGATTAACTCTGATGTAGCCCTAGCCCTGTTAAAAGTTCATCTCACATGTGACTTACCTTATTCTGGCATTCCTGGCCTATAGGGAGTTGTGTATGGCATGCAACTGAATCTGCCTCAGCTCTGTGAACTTGCAATCAAAACTTTCCCACTCTCCCAGAGGCCCGTCATCCACTTGTCACCATTTACTTACTAAACTTTCCTCTGATTGTTACATAATTCTGAGAATGGCCTATTAAACAGCATATTTTGTCATATTTACTGTTAAAAATACGACTCTAGCTTCCAAAATATGTTTTCTAAATCATAAAAAAATGCTGTGTAAAACAAATTGAGAACTGCCTTCCCCATGTGGACGTCTCACAGCTGCAGCAATGGGAATAGTAATTTATCTTAATGTACTTACAATTAACCTGGGGCTGATATTTGTCATGAATGACACTTGTAAAATTAAGCCTCCTACCTATAGATTACTTGAGCTCTCTCAACAGCTAAAGCTGTCTGACAGACCTAATAAAATGTACCATTCTCTGACACAAATACGTTTAACATGCATCATAGGTCATCAAAATTGTTCTGCTTGTTGTAAAAGATGAAGAATTCCAATGTACATGAGCATTCTCAAACAGCATTTTGAGATGTACAGATGCCTGGAATCCATTTAAAAAAAATGCAACAGCACATTAGTTTTGTGCAGCGCAAAATCATCAATTAGGGCCTCATGTAGGTAGCCAAATACCGGTCGGTAACGGCCTATTTTCTGTAAATATGCCGTTACCGACCGGTATACAGACAAGTGAGATGTAGGAGTCCAAAAACGACTTTTCGGTAAATATGAGGCGGTAAATACCGAATCATATTTACCGAATTCTAAAATACCGAATCAGATTTACCGAATACATACTTAACGAATCGGTAAATATGAAGTGGTAAATATGAAGTGGTAAAAATTAAAATGACATGTAGGAGCACTCGGTAATTAAGAAATCCAAGAAAATCGGTAAATAAGAGTCGGTAATTAACACGGATTGAAAGCAGGTGGTAACCATCAACAGTGCATATAAGCAATCCCAAAATGCAACAGCGTGGACAACATGGCCGCTATGTATGTCATTGCAAGGCGCCTACGTCTACAGGCAGCAGGACTGAGGGTTTGGCGATGGGAGGAACGCATCTACAGACAGCGCATCACACTATTCCACCTGACTGATGCAGAGATACATGAGAGGTACAGGCTACACCCCGAAACCATCATGGACTTAATCAGGGAGCTTCACCCACTCCTGGACCAGCCAATAAGAAGGGCGCACGCCATACCCCCACATGTGCAGGTGCTCTGCAGCCTACATCTGCTGGCATCCGGCAGTTATCAGGTGGTGATAGCTGCGGTGGGTGGTGTATCCCAGAGTTGCCTGTCACGTTTCTTCAGGAAGTTCCTGGATGCCATGATGCAGAGAATGCACCACTACATCAGCTTCCCCAACACACAGGCTGCACTGCAGAAAACAAAAACAGACTTTTATCACATGGCACAGTTCCCCCATGTCATCGGCTGTATTGATGGTACACACATCCCAATCTGTCCACCAGCTGATACAGAGCACATCTACAGGAACAGGAAGTCCACCCACTCCATCAATGTGCAGGTGATCTGTGATGCAGGGAACATCATCACAGATATTGTTGCAAAGTTTCCTGGGAGCACCCACGACTCGTACATCTTCCAGAATAGTGGGATCTACACACGACTGAGTGCCGGAGAATTTGGAGAGGGATACCTGCTAGGTGAGTAACAGTGACGCCCCTTGCAACCTGCAAATCATAGTGTAAAGAGGCATGTGACTGATGTTTCCCTTTAACTCATCTAGGCGACAGTGCATATGCATGCCGGTCATTCATCCTCACTCCCTACCTACACCCAGCAACCCAGAGTGAGAGACGATACAACGTGGCACACAAAACAACACGCAATGTGGTGGAGCGCACGTTTGGACTACTGAAGAGCAGGTTCCGCTGCCTCCACAAGAGCGGAGGCGCACGCCAGTACACACCCATCACCTGCTGCAAGATTATTGCCACTTGTGCAATGCTGCACAACCTTGCCACGAAAAAAGGTACAGATGTGGAACTAACATATTTTGAGGACAACGAGGATGAGTCAGGCCAGCCACAGGGCAACGCAGCTAGAGTGCCAACTGCAATCGATGGGAGAGAGAGACGGACAGAGATCACATGCAACTATTTCTGAGTAAGTAAGGGGACACAGCCAGTTGTGATTAGTCATGACGTAGTTTTAATGTGGCACCACGCCATGAACACATGAACAAGCCAATCTGGCAATATACCATCTATACAAGGAGTATGTCCAGGGTTACGTCACCCATTGGGAAGTGGCTAAGCAGGGCCACATCAATGTTTGCGCATACGCGCTGCAGTGGTGGATGGCACGGCCTGTGCATCCTCACTAGTGCCAACCCCAAGCCGCCTGCTGCTCCTGCGTCCTTCTGGGACGGGGGGTGTGATGCTGCTCCTGCTGCTGGTGTCGATGCTCTCCGCAGCATCCCCTGCAGCAGTTGTCGACGCCTGACTAGTAAATAGCACCCCTAGTGCACTTGTCACCTGCACCATCCCCCGAGACAGGTCGCTGCAGCAGTGTGTTAGGCCCTCCTGCATCGTCACAGAGCGCCGGCACAGTAGAGAAGTCGCAGTTGCCAGACGGTTGAGTGCCCTGTTGGTAGTGTCCCTTCTCTGCCGTTCCCGGCGCCGTGCCTCGATGTCAGCATCTAATTTGCTGCACAACTGCTGGATTGACTGGGACATGTCCCGAATGCCCGCAGCCATGCCGCTAATGTTATTGTCCATGTTGACTAATGTAGTTTTCATCACCCGCATGTGCCTCTGGACTGTCATGACTGCCTTTGTTTGCAGGCGCTGTTGTTTCAACATTTGGCCCTCGAGACCCAAGAAGACACCATGGCCGTCAATGGGTGCTGGTGGACTCTGGACACGCGACCTGCGGCGCCCTCTTGCTCCCGTCTGTGCTGCCTGTGAGGTGTGGGGCACAGTGGCATGGCTCCCTTCCTGGGGCCTGGTGAGTTCTTCAGGGCCCATGCTGTCGTCTGACGAGGTGTCTAAGGCTCGTAGCCTGGCTGCTGGACGCCTCCTCATTCCCACACCTGCAAGCGGAGATGTGGCCGGTGATTCAAACATGAGTGGCGATGCTGGCTCTGGGTGAGGTGATGCTGGCTCTGGGTGAGGTGATGCTGGCTCTGGGTGAGGTGATGCTGGCTCTGGCTGCGGCGAGGCTGCCTGTGTTGGTGGTGCGGCTGCCAGTGGGCCTGCTCCCTGGTCTGAACTTGTGCTGGCTAGAGGTGATATTTGTGGCCGGTGTGCCGTCTCTCCTGCAGCATGCCCTGTCCTGCAAGATGTCACATCTGTGGACAGAAATACAACATTGGCTCAGTGACCCCGAAGGGCTGCATTGAAAGCGTCACAATAAATAATTTCACATTCCAAAATGTCCTCTGTCTCCTTGTGCCTCGAGTGCGTGACATGCCTTGTTGCCCTGTAACATTTACGTCATGGTTGGTGTTTCCCTGACTACATCTCCCGGAATGCATTGCCTGTCTGCACTGACACGTGTGGACTGCAGTGTGATTCTCGTTTCACAATGGGGGATGTGGGATAGGGATAGGGGGTGCTACATTGCTGTGCTTTCGTCTTACCTTGTTGTGTGGCGGCTCTGGCAGAGCTGTCGGCGTCCCCAAGACCCACGACGCTCTCTTGCTCGATTGTGGCCCCCACCAGCTCCTCCAGTTCGGTGAGGGCAGGTGCCCTGTTGGTTCCACCTCCAGTCTGGCTGGCCTCCTTCTGGATGTCGCCCATCTTCCTCTTGGTTACAATCCTCAGGTCATACCAGCGCTTCTTTAGGACCTCTATGTCCCTGTGGGTCACTCCCACAGCATTCACATGGGCCTGGATGGACAGCCATATGTTGCGCTTTTCAGCCTCAGGCACTTGCAGGGATTGCCTTCCAAACAGCTTCTGGTGCTGCTTCACCACCTCCTCCACCAGCACCTGGAGTTCCTTGGGGCTAAATTTCAGCTTCCTCCTCCTTTCCCCTCCGTCTCTCTGTGTTCTCTGGCTGGACATGATGTTCGTTTTCCCGCTCGCACAGGCACCGGCTCCCTGCCTCTCCTCTGCACTCCAAGCCTCTCCAGGGTCGGCTAATTATGTACACCTGCCTGGGTGTGGCTACTTCCTGGTTGGGTGGGCTGTGGTTGCACAGGATTAGCTGTTTCGTCAAGTCATGTGATTTTATTTACCGATTCCGTACATACCGATTCGGTATTTTCCGATTCGGTAAATACCACCTCGGTATTTACCGATTCGGTGAATTCCGATTCGTGATTACCGAATGTTACCGAATCGGTAACTGTTACCGAATTTTTACCTACATATAACTTACCGATTCTAATTTACCGATTCGGTACGGCTCGGTATTTAAGAAACGGTAAAATTTATTTACCTACATGAGGCCCTTAGTGTTTACAAATAGGCAATGCTTCACTTTACAGTTGATGTTTTTTTCCTGTGACATTTTGACTTATCTGAAACAAAGTGTTTATTTTCAGTCTATTGCCACCACTATGTTGTAGGTCTTTACCCCACAATGGAGGAGCCAATGTTATGGAGTGATTATCGGGGCCAGTGGGGGTGTGATGGCAGGCCAGCAGGCATTAGCCTCTGTGATCTGACTCGCCACCTCGCTCCTGATTCCAGATACCGTAAGGATCTTGCGACGGCTGTGGACGGTGGGTGCGTGATCAAAGGCCACCGCCTTTAAAGTGCGCAGAGAGATAGAGCTCAGGCACTTTATTCCAGCTCTCCTCACCACACCACCTTCTACAGCTGCCATGGCCCCACAGACCAGCTCAGACAGCACTGCAGCAGAGAATTCCTTTTTGTAGTGTTCTGCTGGACACGTTCTAGTGTTCTGCCTGTGTTTGCACCCCACACCATACACCCACCCATCACAGGCGTCACCAGTCAGGTGGCCCTGCAAATAAAAGGGCCTGGGCGCACATGCCCTGGGCCAGTTCCAGTACCCCACTACTGTGTCCATGTGGTAATTTGTCCAGAATGTGGGCCTAGTGGCCCAAGACACCACAAGGGTGACGTGACGAGGGGGTCTGCCCCACGTGTATGCTGGTGGTTGCCTCACAGTTTGTCCAGGGGGGTGTAGCCTGCAATTAAGGTACCCCGCGCCTGCTGCCAGCACGACAGTGACAAAGGCAGTACAGGGCATGAAGACCGTCATCCAGTGAGTTCACATGAGTCCACCGTTAAGGCCTCTGCAGCCACCCGCATGTTCATGCCCCCGCAGCCATCCGCCTTGGTGACCGGCCCGATGTGCGCTTTTGAAATGCCTGTGTGAGTGACAAGACTGCCGGAACGGCTGCCTTTGCAGCGAGCCAGAACTAAGCCTGCCCCAGTGTGAGGGAAACCCACACCAATATTCTCAGCCCTGAACTGCCTGTTGGTTCCCTGAGCAAAAGAGGTAAGAGAGAGAAGCAAGAAGTGCGGCCCAGGCGAGAGATGTAAGGTGCATGGCCGGACCCATAGCTGCACTCGCCCTGTGTACTACCCTTCCTGCATCTGTCCTTGCAGCGCCGAAGAGAGGGACAACATGGCCGGAGCATCAGTGGAGCTGCATTGGCTCTGGCAAAGCATAGTTCAGTGAACCACACCGTAAACCGAACCAGCACAAGTAAGTGCCCTGCATTTGGCCCCTGGGGCTAACTTGGCGAGAAAGTGTGAGCCCCCCTGCTGCACTAACACTGAATGTCCTGCGTGAGCAAAGTAGCATGGTCATGTACATGAACCTCATGAGAGAAACCTGTGACCTCAGATTGCCTGAGGAGACGCTGCAAGCCTAACCACAGAGGTGAGGGTCTAAATAGAGGTGTAAGCGCCAGGAGCCTAAAGGCAAAGGAAATGCGGCACAGCGGTGAGCATTTCATGCCCCATTACCGATTACCTGGTCCCATGGTGAGGTCTGCCCTCGGGAAGAGATGGTGCGGCCCTGCAAGAGGCCTCCCGCCGCATGGCCCTGCTGACGACGAGGCTGCACTGGCACTGAAAAAAGAACCGCACCGGACTCTCCAGCCCAGCAGGGCTCCCAACTTCAATAATGCTGCTGCGTGAAAGGCAGCTACAAGGACACCTACAAAGGGACTGTGATGAGAAGGCCCTGATGGGCCAAGAGCGAGAAGCCAAGTTGCACTGTGTGGCCCTAGTGGCCACCTGCCCTCACCACTAGTGAATGGAGACCCTTCACCTTGGTTGTGAGCCCTGTTTACAGCTCCAGCGCCCTGCGCGGTTCATCAGTGAAGAAAGACTGCTGCCAGGGAAGAGAAAGACTCTTCAGCAGCAGCCCGGCTAGTCAAAAAGTTGTGGCCTGCCTGCAAAGACTGGAAAGTAGCTGCAGCGCTACCCAGTGGCCAGATCCCTGCACTGCACCACGTTCAAATACAGAAAGAGCACAGGTCATAAAGAAACAGCCCCTCAAGTGTCACGAGCCTGTAGGGACCCAAATCCTCACCCCAGGAAACCGGTGAGGACATGCAGAGCCAACCTCTCCCCTCAATGTGTGAAGAGCAAGAAACAAACCTTGCAGACCAGGTTGCATTCAAGGCTGCCATGTGCCTGAGTGACAAGCGTCAAAAGAAAGGGAGCAGAGACAAAAACCAAAAGGACAGAGGATCTAGTGCCCACATTCTGTTTTTTCTTTTAATGGTGTTATGTTATTGTGTTGCAGCCTTCCTTTTCCAAAAAAAAAGCGCCGGGACACTCTTTTTGAGTAGCCGTGCGCTATGCAAAAGAATAAATAACATAACATAACATAACATATGAACTTGTTTCTACCCACATTTCCCCCTGAACAATTTGGGCTGTTCCTCATCTCCCAAGCTGTAGTGGAGACTCCCCAAGATAGGAGTACATGCCTCCACGGTGGCTGCCTGTCACGTTCGAGGGGTAGAGACTGTTAACCTGACAAGGAGGCTCAGGAAGCCCACAGCTGCCCCAACTGCAAAAGCGAGCAGGAGTCTATCTACACAGCTAAAGACAGCAAGTCCCGCTACACAGTTAGTAAGCCGCAAGGACCACTGTGGACAGCATGCACAAAACCCCAGTGACGGTCTAACAACAGAGCCAGCAAAGAATTGTGCTGCCCACCCTCAGTGGGTAATGGCCACCACCACAAGAAAGAAGAGAGAACATGCCAAGTGGCGGAAGAGGGCGCCCACAATGTGGATGGAGCACGCAAAGTCAGAGGTGCGCAGAAGACCGCACCAGTGAGCTCGACAGCACGGGCAGGAGTCCCAGAGAGAGAGAGACCCCTCCGAAGAGAGGAAGCAATGCTGGAGACAGCATGGAGAGCCTCTACACCTCCACTGCCCTAGCACATCCCTGCAGTGGGCCAAACAGCACAGAGTGTCCTCCATCACACTGCCTCATGACGGAGTCGCCAGTGGCCCAAGACAGGCAAGAGGAGATTAGCACACTCCACGTGTCAAGCTGCCACATCGCACCGCAAGCAACAAGCACGTCACGCATAGTGACCAACTTCACCAAGCATGCCTGAATGGCGGTAGGAGCAGGCGCCACGACAACGCAGACTCAAAGCGCAAGCACGGCATTCTTGAGCGAAGAGGTAACCTGCCATCTTGGAAGAGGAGCACCGCGAAAATCCCTGAGGAGAGTATAGGGCACGTGAAAGGTCCTCAAGGAGAAGAAGCATGTCCTACCAACAGGACAGACCGGCGGCAGGGCCGCAGAAAATCAAAGACAGCCCTAAGAACAGGGAGCGACCAGCGATATGTCCATGTGGCGCGAACTTGAGACATGTGGCCTGGCGCCAAATCACAGTGCGGAACCTGGTCGGAAGTAAGTAAGAGCGTGGCAGGACTCCACATCATGAAGGAGGAGAAGAGCGTGGCAGGACGCCACACCGCAAAGGAGGAGAAAGATAGTGGCACGATGCCACAGGGTGAACAACCACCACAGGCTCGCATGGTAAAAAGGGAGACCAGCGAAAAGACAGAAGACTCGTTCCAGCACTGGAGAAGGTGTTCATCAACACAAGCCATGGAAGGTCAGAGGTACCCCATAAAAAGTAATTTGTGTGGTCTGGGAGAAAAGGGGAAATCAAAATGCAAAAATATGTAAAGAACCTCCCGCTCGACCAACAATTATTTTCTCAATGGCTAAATGTAGCTCGTACGGGCTATCCCTTTGTTATAGATGTGACTAAGTACAGCATCAATTCATTAATTCATATATTTTATTTGTCTTTTTAATCTTCTGTTATAATTTTATAGTACTAGTTATAAACAATAGTTTTCCATTTGTATTTTTTGTAGTTTAAAAGTCAAAATCTTTCTGTGTTCTTACATACAGGGCAAAACATACATCATTCAACAAAATAGACAATTTTCCTAAAATGTACAGATAAAGCATAATTGTGCAATATTAGACATACATTATGTCATGTTAAAATTTAACCCCTTCCATCATCACAAGTGAACTAACCTCACAAACAGTCATCACATCCCAATCATACACATTCACACATCACATTCATAAAATTCCAGCTTAAATGGCTTGCACAAAATAGCTACTTTTAGCCATTGAGAAAATAATTTTGGTCGAGTGGGAGGTTCTTTACATTTTTTTGCATCAACACAAGCCAGCCACTGGGGTGCAGGGATGTCACTGGAGATAGCTTCGTGGGAGGACCAACCGTAAGCCGCTAGCAAGTGCAATCTGCGTCCAGGACCCACGCTTCACAGTGCGACCGTCCACTCACCTGTCACCAGCTGCTTGGTATCGATGGCACCACATCTAGCAAGTGCACCTGCCAGAAGAAAATCGTAAGTGGCCACAATGTCCCTCCAGTCCTCCTCACTCCATGAGGTCACCTAAAGCAAGAGATCGCCGCCTGTTGCCCAACTGAATGAAAAATTATTGTGTTCATCATCCAGGTGCATCATCACCACCAAGAAAATCTAAGGAGTATCACACCACCAGAGTGGATCCAAACACTCAAGACATCCGGAGTTCAATGAGGCTAGCCACCCAGGAACCTTCTGTGTGCCCCCTCAAACCTGAAGCCTGCCAAAGAAGAGCATACCCAACCATTGGACTATCCATCCTTGGGGATACATGAGGTTTGGCCGTGGCCCTGTTGGGAGTTCTGCAGCGACCCCTCAGGGTGGCCTATGAAAGACCCACACAGCCCACGCAGTCACATGGCAATCCAGGGGCAAGGGCCTCAATGGAGTTTCTGTGAGAGGGGAATCCAAACCGGAGAGATGCGTCGGCAGCAGCTCCACAACAGGCACCGGGAAGCGTGGAGGTCGAGGATGGAGACTGGTCACCCAAAGACCATCTGAGGAAAGCATAGAACCTGGTTTCTGATGGCGAGAGCACACAGACTCTGAGACAACCCTTCTTGCGGCTGCATGAGCGACTTGGTTGTGCTTCTAGTGGCAGTTCCTCAGCGGCGTCTTCGTGCAGCCTACACGAGGCCTGCACAGTCCACACGGTCCCATGGCCGCCCGGTAGGAAGGCCCTCCAGGAGACTCCTGTGAGGGGGAGTCAAGGCAAGAGGGGCAAGTCTGAAGTTTGGCAAGCGGGACCTGGAAAGCATCATCGCCTCTATGGAGGGCCATCATCCACCAAGGTCATCCGCAGTATTTGCAGGTTTGCCGTCCACTGGAGCCTGGGGGAGCTCATTCCCTGAAACCCCCATCCCCTTTTTATGTAGTCTCTTGCAACCCCCCCAACATGACCCTGGACAGTGAAGGTAAGAATGGTGGGAGGATATAATTATTATGCTGGTTTTATAGACGTGTGAATTTTGTGGGATTTTTTGGGTACATTTGTTGTTTTAGGGGTGGGGGCTATTACATGTTGTTTGGCGCCATTTGTGTAACGAGTTTCGTTAGCATGTGCACTTTCCAAGGCAACCAAAAGGGCGGCAAGCCACACCAATAGGGACTGAGATATGGAGAGAGTCATGGCTCGGCTGAACTCAATGGCGAGGTTGTTAACATTATTGAGGCCCAAATCTTGTTCCAGCTAAATATCTGCAACTCCACTGTTTCTGTAGCTGAAGGTAACATAGCAGAGCTCATGTACTATTTGACTGGCATCCTGACAAATAGTGTGAAGGAGGTCTTTATTTTGCCATATGTAAAGTTAAAAAGGGACTCTAGGCTATGCTAGAGTTGCAGTCATCTTGTAACAGCGTGCAAGAAAGTGTCTGAGGCACTTGAAAGAAAGTGCATATACAAATGTGCATATGAATGAACAAATATAAGGGCAAGAATTAAGCTAAGTTGTTTACAAATTAAAACAAGGTTTGGCAAAGTCAATGTCTTATCTACGTTAGAGCTATCGGTTTGTCAATGTCTTTTTGCCATGTTACAGCAGCGTGGCTGCTCTATAGCATGGCTCAGAGTAAAAAAAAGCTCTATGATGCGGCCAGTGCTGGCCAATTCATGTAGTATTTTTATTGTGGTTGGACGGGAGGCAACACAGGGGGAGGAAGGGCATATGATGGGGGGGCAACACGAACAATGGAGGGTGTGGAAAAAAGCGATACGACACAGCCAGTCCTGGTCACATTGTAGCACTCATTTTTGTTTTGTTTTGTTTTGTTTATTGTGGGGCGGCGGGAGGCAAGAGGCAACACGGAGGGAGGGTAGGCAGAAGGCAACATGGAGGGAAAAGAGTGATGGTAAGCTGGAGCCAACACGGACAACGGGGGTGAGATGTAGCAGCTGGGAGCAAGCACACAGTGAACAAGGAATAGATGCAAGCTGTGGACAAAGGAGGGAGGAAGTGGATGAGGCAAGCAACAACACAGAGAATGATGGAAGGAGGGAGGGCAGGTGGGGGCAAGCCACACAGATGAGGGATGCTGGGTGGGGACAAGCAACACTGATGAGGGAGGGCGGGTGGGGGCAAGCAACATGGACAAGGCAGGGAGGAAGGAACATGGAGGGGTAAGAAGTACACAAGAGAGCCAGCTGGAATAGACCTACACTGTAGACTGCTTAAAAAAACAAAAAAGTAGCGCCTGAAAAAATGAGTAATGGAAGGACACAATAATGTCTCCATGCTCAAGGAGAAACATGTGAAGAGGAAGGAAACCTACAGCACCTGATCAATAAGAAGAAAGCCAATGAGAGTGACAAGAAAGCCAATTAATGATAAGCAATGGGCAGCCTCTAGGCCCACTGTTAGAAAACAAGAGGTCTCGATGAGACAGCACATGCACTGTCTAAGCAAGACCTAAAAACAGTAACATTAGTTTTGAATAGAACATTTATGATATCATAATATTAAAATAAGAAGTATAGGAATCAAACCACTTTTTCAGGAGCTTGAGGATATGTCACATTGATGTTTTGTGTTGCAGTTTAGGAGTATTTGGCTGACAAAGCATGTTATATGATGCATGTTATATGAATGTTTTCTACACTCATGAGAATACCTTTTTATAATGTTCATGATCCTCCTTTGATGATTTTTGAGGGCCAGGCTAATTTTGGGATTCTTATAGATGGACTTGTGCTAGTTTTGGGCTAATTTTTAAGGGGAGATTGTGCTTGTTTAGAACTTCAAACCTGGCAAGACGGCAGCAGCCAGCAGGTGGAAGCAAACAGAGTGCAGAGAGATAGGTGGTACCTGGGCCACAGAGGAAGAGGCCGTTTCATAAGGCAATTGGTTTTATGAGGCCTAGTGCTTTGAGGCTCTTATAGGAGGTAGAGTGGGTGAGAAACAATAATGGAGCTGCTGTGAAACAGGGAAAGTGAAAGCAAATCATCTGGGTAATTCCTGAGGGTTTATTCACTCATCTGCCAGCTGCAGTGCTTAATTTATGTGGGTGGTTACAGGTGGGGCCCACCAGCACTCATTGCAAACGGGCCCTTATTTTTCCTAATCAGACTTTAACCCAGAGCAAGAGAGATTAAAACACAAAAGGGGAAAGAAGGAGGAAGATAGAAAAAAGGGACAAAGAAAGAAAGTAATGAGGAAAATCTCAAAAAGTGAGATAAAGGGCAGTTAGTTTCCGGTGGTGGCTGAAAAAAGCATGAGGTGGAATTAAGACTACACAAGCTTGGTATTCAAATTTTAAAATTTAAATTTAGTCGTGTGTTGTTAATTAAAAATTCTACACACACAATAAATGAGATAAAACACCAACATATTTAAGACTATTCAATTTTACACATTATTTTATTTTAAAAACATTTTAACATTTTTGATATTGTGTTCACAATATACCCACTAGTCCCTTCAATGATGATTTGTGGTTCAAAAAATTAAAGTGCATAAGTTAATAAAGTGCAATAGACATACATGTTGATGCAATAAAAAATGAATATCTTGAATAAGTTACAAAAGTTTTAAAGTGCTTGTCAATAAACTAAAAAGTCATACTTCTAGTAGTCACTCAGATATGAACCAAAGAGGGTAGAATCTCTCAGTGAATCCCTCTGATCTATCCAGCAGCCTGATAAACAGTGAAGTTTCACTGCTATTTGCACAGCTGTGGCCAAAAAGTGCAGAATCGCTCAGTGGATCCCTCTGAGTGGAAGCACTTGCTGAAAGGCAGAATGATCCAGAAAACAGGAACTAGATTGTGTGAGAGTAATTCTCCTTGGGTTGGAGTCAAAGGCCATGATAAGTATATATTTTTAAGAATTGGTGACAATAGATGTAGAGCCAGCTGTAGTGCCAAGGCAGACCTAAAAAAATAAGATTATTTAATTTCTCTTTAATCAAGAGAAATTGCGAACATGTAACATTTGGCCTCGTGTTGTTATCCAAAACCACACCACTGTGGTTAACGATCTAGCATTTCTCCCTGGTCATGAACTTTACTATGCCCCACAGGAAAACACCTTCCCAAATATCTGATTTCTGCATCTGAAATTTCTTACGTTGGTCATATTTTTCTATATTCCTTAAGAGTTAACATTTTTACAACTAACCCCTATTTCCATACCCTTTGACATATCAATACAGATGTGATAAAGGGTCGAGTTTAGAAGAAGCAGTACCTTGTCTATACAATTTGACTTTTTTCATAACTTGGAACCATATTATACTGCATTGGTTGTCTAAGAGTGGCCAAATTCAGTTCTAGGTTATATTTATATTTCACAAAGGTTTAAAGTTTTAGCCACTATTTCTCTGTAAAACCTTTCCTATGTCCCTGTCTCAAACTCCGAGATCTTCCACAAAGAATCTAATTTCTCATTAATGTAGAAACAAGAACTAGTGGATGTTCCTTCTCCTTTGATTTGCACATTTTCATGCACATGTAATTGGATCTTATATGTGCAAAAAAGGTATCTAAAGGTGAAAATTTCCTGAATCGGGTTCACAAAATAAGAATGACTGAGGGTATGTGCTTCCGATGGGACTCCTGAATACGTGCATTCTATGGCATGATCACAATCTGCATTTTGTAGTACTTTAGTAGCACTACATTAGTGCTACTAAAGTACTAGAAAATGATACAAACCTACGTGTGTAAATCTCTGCTTCCATATCCCCTATATTTCTATGGTGAGATCCTCACACATGTAATATGACTACTAAATAGCAAATGTGGAAGGGACCCCGGGTAGTTGCTAGAAAAAGTGGTCTATGTATTACTAAATAAGATAAGTATTGGAAGGAGTGATTTAGGGATGGTTAGGGAGGGGTTTAGGAAGTGACAGGTACCCACCCACAAAAGAATAAGTCCATTGCAAGTGGTTTATCTATAGGGGATTATCTGCTATGCACACAAGCTACTGAGATATACATGCATGTGGTATTCTGGAAATGTACAATATGCATATATTTAGAGACGTAATCCTATTGCATTTTTGAGACTCATCAAAATTATTATGGAAATCGTAAATATGATTTTTAGATCTATTCATTCCAACAGTTAGCAGATATTTACCTATT
The DNA here is from genome assembly GCF_964204655.1 of Triturus cristatus. Taxonomy (NCBI): domain Eukaryota; kingdom Metazoa; phylum Chordata; class Amphibia; order Caudata; family Salamandridae; genus Triturus; species Triturus cristatus. Next base: position 1,107,551,628 of record NC_140581.1, on the reverse strand, counting down.
TTGGAAAAAGATAGTATTGACAGGCCTGACTGTGCACTTAACAAAAGACTCATAACATAGCATGCCGTAGCCTAAATCCTTGCTTATCCTAACAACATTCTACATGACAATTTTTTAAACACATTAGCTACATTTCATATGCTTTTTAGGTAATTTTGAACGGAAACTTGCTTTTACAATACTCGAATATCAGCAACACATGCTCTTTTCAGCTTTCCAAACCTGGGAAATAAACTGCAAGTTGCGTTTTTCTCTCTATTAGTTTCTTCTGTGTTTGAAATAGTGTGTATACGCGAATGAATACACCTACCGCTGTAGCGGTTCTTTGAGGTTCTTTTAGTTTATATGAATATTGACACAACAATGATTGCAGTCTGCAATTCCATCTACATTACTTATGGTACTTCATTGTTATGGTAATTTGCTGCCAATAACAATTCCAAGACCTGCAAATCCCCCAAACAAGATGTCACACCAGCAGAGACACTATAGACAGAGCCACCTTCATATCAGCCCCCAAAAAATACCATCAATACTACAAAGATGCACAAAAAGACGCCCAAGCAAACCGCAGCGAAACAAGTGCCAACGACATCAAGTAACTTTTCAGCTTCGTCATAGAATTTTCCTGCCCGACGGCCACTGAGAGCACAATCTGCCCTTCACAGAAACTCTGTGACACTCTAGTGTACTATTTCCACAACAAGATATCCATCAACTACAGGAACTGCAAACCCCAACCTACCGACCTCTACAGCCTCTTCACTCCTACGGACGCCACCCCCGACCATCCACTCACCACATGAGCACAGCTCACCATGGAGAACACCACAGCCATCTTGAACTCCATCCACTTGGGAACACCCACGGACCCCTTCCCACACCACCTCTTCAACCTCGGAAGCAATGATATCAGCCACCAACTCACCACCATCCTCAATGCATCTTTTTCTGCAGCCACCGTCCCCAACGCATGGAAACAATCGAGAAGTCAGACCTTTCCTCAAGAAACCCTCCACGGACCCCAGCAAACTCTAGAACTACTGCCTCATCTCACTGCTCCCTTTCCCCGCCAAAGTCCTTGAGAAGGCCATCAACCATCAGCTCACTGAACGCCTGGAGAGAAACAACCTGCTCAACGCCTCTCAGTCTGGTTTCCAGGCCAACCACAGCACTGAAACACCCTGATCACCTCCACTGATGACATCTGCACTCTCCTCGATAGGGGAGAATTGGTGGCCCTGATCCCCCTCGAGCTCTCCGCAGCGTTCAACACTGTATCCCATCACACTCAACTTCCACAACTGCATGAAGAATGTCGTCAACTGGATGAAGACCAACTGTCTGTAGCTCAACACCAAGACCAAAGTGCTGATCTTTGGGAAAAATGCCTCCCCGTGGAACGACACCTGGTGGCCTGCCAAATTCAGATGCACCCCCGCAATGACAGACCACGCCCGCAACCTCTGCATCATCCTGGACAGCAAAGTCAACATAAAATGACAGATTAACACAGTCTCATCCGACTGCTTCCACACCACTCAAGTCCTGGACTACGGCAACGCACAGTTCGTAGGAACCACAAACCGACTCATGAGGAGACTAGGCCTGGGCGAAGCACTACGCTACGCTCGCGTAGTTTGCGAAGTTCGCGCTACTTCGCGCTACGCGAACTGCACGTAGCACAGTGCGAACACGCGTAGCGTAGTGTTGCGTAGTGCTGCGGTCATTTTTTGCTTGCTCGCGGTCCTCAACGTCAAGTTGGCGACCGCGAGCAAGCAAAATGACATCCTGGCGAGACTTTTTCCTTGTTCGCGATCGCGAGCATGGAAAATAATCCTCCCGGCGAGATTCCCAACGCGAGAAGGTCAGGTTTCTCATTGCGAGGGGTCGCGTATGCTCGCGACCGCTCGCGATGAGAAACTACCAGTTCGCGTTGAGAAAGCTGCAGCTCGAGTAAAAATCTACTCGAGCAGGAGAAAACTACAGCTCGCACTGTGCAAGATGCCATTTTCAATGATTGCACAGTGCCGGTTGCTTGTCCGCACTGTGCAATCATTGAAAACAACATCTTGCACAGTGCGAACATGTTACTTCGCAGTTCGCGAAGTGCTACGCGTAGCTCGCGTAGTGCGAACTTCACTTTGCGTAGCTTCGCGAAGTGCTACTTCGCGAACTACGCCCACCCTTAGAGGAGACTCCAGATGATACAAAACTCATCCTCAAACTACCCAACCAGACCCACATCACCGCCTACCTAAGGAACCTTAATTGGCTCCTCGTCCATAGAAGATGTAAATTCACGACATCCGCCGCTACCCATGTGGAGGCCTGTCCTTCTCCTATCTTGCCACCAAGTCCTGGGACTTTTTACAACATACATTTTGCCTCTGACACCATTGATCACAACGCTTGTTTTATCGGCTAGTCTGTTTAATGACTGCGATCTGAAAGACAATTTTTTCTTTTTCTTATCAATTTTTTGGCTTGATGAACACTACTCGTTAGTCATACACTTATTATATACATAAAACAGTGACATATATTTACATTTATACAGTGACTTCAAAACATGTCAAAAATAACATTGCAAGAAATTTGAAAGCAATCAAATAAGTCTATTTTACATGACCCTAGTCATTTGTCCGATACTATTTGACTTAAGGAACTTAAGCCGGTTGGCTCCTATAGTTCTAGCTGTTGTTGCGGTCCTGAGCAGAGTCGGATACTTGTGGCTATAAATAGTTTAAACAAGGATGCAGGTTGTAGTCCTTCTGTGCGTTTGCTTGTGTGGAGAAGCTGATTCTCGATTTGTCTCCTACAAGGGTGTTCACGATCTCTGCTTGTTCGCCAACGCGTTTCGACCTGTGTAGCTAGGGACCTGTGTGATGTTTATAAGGTCGTCTTCAGGGCTGATGTAAAGTTGGAATCGGACTTCTGTTCCTGTAATTTAATCGCAATGGTATCTAATTAATGTTTATGCCATATTTGAAGGTTGTGAATAAAAAAGAAGAATCCTGTGTCAACTTACGCTCACTCCGAGACAAAGTGGCTTGTCTTCTTTGTGTTGCCGTGTTCTGTGTGGTGCCACTGAGCCCAGCAATCTAGCACCTGGATATCCTCATAGGTGAATAGCAGCGCTGTACAAGTACGTATTGATTGAATATAATAATTGTTCGACCACCCAAGAAGCAAAATTTAACTGTGGACCTAGTTCATGAAAATGCCTTTTCTCTGTAATCTGATAGGGTATTTGCAAGAATATCGGCATACAAATCTTAGCTGTTTCAAGGGGTAAGACAGTTATTGATTGAAATAAGATGTAACATTTGACCAACCTCACTTGGAAGAATGACTTAGCATTATTTATATTAGCAGTTTTATGTAGCACTGACAAGACACAATGGGTCACAGAAAGCTTTACGTATGAACAATGTTGTAAAAACAGTAGAAGACTTAATCTAATATATAATAGAAAACAGCAACTGTACCGCCTATAACAATTTCTGCACAGGGTGAATAAGATATGCAGTGGATAGACTTCAGTAGGATTAAAGCATTGTCAGAAGCAGTACTCGTTCCTATAATTAGTTCAGTTGGAAGTGGCACTAAAATAGTAGGCTCTCCACAGTGGCGTAGCTAGCTGTATTGCCACCCGGGGTGGCCTCTAACTTTGCCGCCCGGGTGCAGGTATGAGCAGGGGGGTCAGGGCAGCTGACTTGTTACTGGGGTGTACAACTTGTTTGGGGGGTGGCAGACGACTTGTTCTCGGGCCAGGGGGACAGTGGTAGTCGACAGACACGACTCCCACCTCCTCCAAAAACAGTGTTGCCCGAGTCAGACTGATCCCTCCCCCCCAACCCCGGCCGCCCCTAGCTATGCCACTGACACTCCAGCTCTGTTTAGACAATCCTGTTAGAATGGGATTCTTCAAATGTCTGCTTGGGAAAAGTCCAGTTTTCTCAGTGCACTTCCAGAGAAAGTTTGTTCTAGAGTTTTTAACTTCTCAGATCCTGATGTTTCAAGTAGAAGATTACCTCTGCTTCAAACTAAGCATTTTTCTCCTGAGATAGTCAATTTTTGTGAAAGGTTATATTATGTTATGTTAAATAGTCTTATAAAGTGCAAGAGCTACCCAGCAACGGACCTCCCATTGCTGACAGAAGGAGATAACTGAGACACAGACATTTCTGAGGATAGTTTCCAAAATTATGTATAAAGGTGAGTTTTGAGTTGCTTCCTAAAACTTAACAGATTATTGTTTAACCTGAGCTGAACAGGGAGAGTATTCTGCAATTCGGCAGGGAAGTAAGAAAATGAGCAACCTCCTTCTCTTGTTCTCTTGATTCTGGGGACGTCAAGAAAGGCGAGACTGGAAGGTAGTTGTGAATTCTCAAAAACATGGTTAAATGCATGATGCAAACTATTTTAAAGACGCCCTCTTGCTCTTATGGTGAGCCATTTCCATGAGATTCAGATTGGAAAGATATGGTCGCACTTTCTTTTGCTCATGGACAGAATGGCTGCTGCATGAATCATTGCTTTGAGGGGAGCTAGATGCAGTTTGGGGATATCTGAGTAAAGTGGCTCAATTGCTAAATTGAAATCTAGATTGAGAATAAAATATTTTTGTCCAAGGAACAATCTAATTTTAAATTGTGCTCTCCTTGTTACAGCATTAGTGTGCTTTGAGGTTAGGATTTTTGTCTAAGATGACGTCATGTGATTTGGCAGATTCGATGATAGAAGTGTTACAGTTTCGTACCATGGCCCAGATTCACAAAGGTTTAGCGCCGGGATAGCATTACTTTTTTAACGCTAACCCGGCACTAAACCTTTTTGGAGATTAACAAACCAACTCTAATTGGTGTTAGCATTGGTTTGTATGGGAAAGTAATGCAAAGCAGCACAAAACTCTTCTTTGCATCACTTTGCATCTAGGGGGCTTTACATGGGTGGTCTGTGGTCGTTCCAAGGCAACCACCCATGCTTTTTGATACTAATCTCTATCTACTATAATTATTAGACAGGTTTTAGGGCCAAATATTATTCCACTGTAAAGCAGGCGTTAAATGGAGAAATGTTTTCATTGCTCCTTTATATTCAGACTTTGCATGAGTGCTGCACTGTGCAGCAAGCATAAAAAGTAGGAAAAGCTTTGAAGTGTGTCTAGGCATAGTATTTTGTACAGGAAGGGTCCCCGTTCTGTACAAAACCTATGCTAGACTGAGGCATTCACCCTAGCACTATGGCGTTAAGGTGTATGCCTGGTGCACCGCAGCTGAAATCAGCACGGGAGCTAGGAAGAGGTGAGGAGAGTGCCATATCTCTCTGAATATGGTGCTCTCCTGCTCTCTCCCTGTCAATCAATGCAGTGCATCCTCTTTGGGGCCGCGCTCCATTCCGTGACAGTTTTCAGAATCTGGGCCGATGAGTTGAACCTTGTTTGAATCGGAGTAGGGTGTTTTGCAGGGATATCAAGAGGGAATCAGTTGTAAGCAGGGTAAGCTTCAAGTGGTAATGTGACATCCAGGCTTAAATGTCCTCAAGAAATTTGGACGATAATTCAACATCTTTGAGAAAGGAGATTTCCAGATATAGCTGGGTGTCATCTGCATAAAAGTCATATGAAATTGTAGAGCCACTGACAATTGACGCTTTTTGTACAAGTAGAAGTTGGTTGGAGATACAATGCACACCAGTGGAACCCTGTGAATGGAGAAATAATTGAAGACTGTTATATACTGACACCAGTTTTTAAGTGCAATTAGAACCATTCATCTCCATGTTTTGCTCGAGAACTTTCAGGAGAGTGAATGATCCACTGCATTGAAGGTAGCTGATAACTCAAGGAGCTTAAGGAGGCATGAGCAGCAGCGGTCCGTGGAGGGAGTTCCGTGGGGCGGAAAGGCGGGGCGGGGGAGGGGCAGGGTGGGGGGTACTAAACACCGAAATATGGATAATTGGAGGTAAGTAAACAATTAAACAAATAAAACGAATTTCGTAGCGCGCGCTGCACCGCATTTTGTGATGCAGGGCGCGCTACAAAATTTCTTTTATTTATTTAATTGTTTACTTACCTCCAATTATCCATGTTCCGGTGTTTAGTACCCCCCACCCTGCCCCTCCCCCGGCCCGCTTTTCCGCCCCACGGAACTCCCTCCACGGACCGCTGCTGGGCATGAGTAATCTTTATTGAGGATGTAAAGAGCTACTCTCAACTACTTTTAAAGTTGCAGTTTCAGTCCTGTGTCTCGGCCTGAAGCCTGAGCTGAGCACATCTATTAGGTTTTCTTTCTCAGTTAAGTGTTTGAATTGGTCTCAATTGAACTCTCTGGGTCTTTGATCAGGAAGAGAAGATTAGAGACCAGGGAAAAGTTACTCAAATCAGTGGTATCCAGCCCAGGCTGTTTTAGCAGAGATGAGACCAAGGTTATTTTTTTTATTATGTGACTGCCACTTGAAATAAGGAAGCAGTAATCGGGGTGATCCAATAGGAAGTGTTTGAGGTGCAACTTTCCCTTAAGACATGTGGTGGGAACTGGTTCATCGAAATCAGAGGAATGTTTACTTTTGGTGATTGTACTAAGCAATTTTATTGCTATGACTTCTCTGCAAGAGGATCACGTTACTAAGCAGTGCACAAGGTTGATTTGTGATCAATGGTTTTCACTGTATGTTTGAGGGAGTGTTCTCTATCCTCTCAAGAAAGAAGGTAAAAATACTGATTGCAACAAAAGAGTAAATTGGAATAGGGAGAATGGATTGTTTCACTCCTTTGAACACCCTTTTGGGTGAGATAGGGATTTAGCTTTCAATGTAAAGTGTTTACATTATTTTCTTTCATTTCGAGTTTGCGCCAGTATGTCAAAATTTCAAAGAGGGGATTTGATGCTAAATTTGTTTGGATGCTGTAATAAACGTCCTTCTCTTGTCTCCGTCAGCTTTTTAGGAAACTAATATGCCAATAGGTTTCTTTATTTGTGTCTTTTTTTTAGGTTGTGTGTATTTAAAATAGTTAAACAACAAAATAATGTAATAGAAAGGGAAACAATATGATAGCGGGGGAATGGTTTACAGATATGATTATTTGAAGATGTATTATAGCCTTATAGCCCGCCGTAGCGGGCTATACCGGCTGTTAATGGCCCGCTGCAGCGTTAAAGGCCCGAGCCGAAGGCGAGGGACTTTAACAACAGCAGCGGGACATTAACAGCGGTATAGCCCTGCTACGAAGGGCTATAAGGCTATTAGAACATTCTGCCACTAGAGGGCAGAATGTTCTAACAAAACGAAGCCCTTCAGGGAGCGCGAGGGGATTCAAATCCCCTCCGGCTCCCTGAAGTCTTTGTTCACAGCCAGAGCTGTGAACAAAGACAATCATTGGAATGTTGGAGCTCCGTTGGAGCTCCGGGCTTATACCAGCCAGTATTATCCCGGAGTGCTCCATTGTCTTCAATGGAGCTGCCAACGTTCCAATGTTCTAATAAGAGTTACAATTTTGTTGTGTGAAATATGAGGGAGAGGGGAAGGGAAGGAGGGAAAAAGCAGTGCATACATATCAACTGGACATTCATATAATGATTTATTATAAAAATCTTTATTCTCTTTTAGGTTTATTTTGGTCAGTCATATCCCTATCATGTTTTCATTGTAATGAGCTGTGAGTCCATTCACTTATCGCTCATGATGGAAGGAATGGATTGTAATGCATGAGATACTTTCGAATGTAGCATGGGAGTTTGAATGTTCTTCAGACCTCTTACCCATTTTTGGGTCTCCTGGTCAACCAAGTACATGGATCTCTTGGGCTGCCACTGATTACAAATTTCAAGGCATGGATAGAGCAGCAATGAAGTAAGGGGATGTCTAGTCTCTGTGATTGGGGTATCGAATTTCATCTTCCCTTCTTTTGTTACAAGGCGGTCTAGGGTAGAGCTTTTAATTTGAATGAGACTTATATCGAATAAGGATAAGCATGGACGTGATGCAGCAGTTTCTTTTTTGTCCCCCCAGTAAAGTTTGAACACGTTTAAAACTATGATGTTTCTCAAGTTGATTAAGGATAAAGCTAGGATTTTGATCAATTTTTAAGTACACATTATGCAGTCACCAGATGAGATACAGGGCATGGAGCTTGATAGGATCAGTCAGTAATTTTTATTTTGCTCAAAAGATATTAGAAGGTAAATAATTGATTGTTTTTCTCTAGCCTATCACATTTTATGGAATTAATTGTTGCTGTTCTGCCATCTTTTAATGATAAACTACAGGTATGCATAAATCATTTGACGGGGGTAGTGTGGCTAATGGAATTAGGGCTTTCCATTCTATAAAGTTGTCTAAGTGAATACCTTTACTCTTGTATGATGATGCTTTTCTCAAGCAGGTCTGCCCTTCTTGTACATAGGTGACATTTAATTAGGTAGTGGCTCTATTGCTGTGAGGTCAGTGGTCCATTATAGTTTTAGAGCAGGTTCCTGTGTGGTGTGGTGGGGATGGGAATAGGAATCCTGTGTAGTGTGTTCTCCAGGGAGGTCACATTGGCGTGTGTGCACCAAAGGTCAGTGGACAGGGACTAAAAAGTGAATACTTTGAGGTTCGTAGTTAGGCAGAAACACTCAATTGAGCTACCTTTTTACCTTTGCAAGTGAGGTAACTATTTTCTCCTTACATAGTTCAAAAAAGGTCTCTAAACCCAGGACAAAAATATAGGATGACAAGTAGATGGCTTCTGCTCACTACTTTTACTGTGGAGGTGCCTGCCCCCTTACACCGATGCTGACGGAACCTGTAAGACATATCCATTAATGAAAAATGAGCCATGGTGTCAGCTTGCTTCACAACCCCCATATCGGCTTTCATGTGTGTAAGAAAGTGTCTCTTTTTGCATGGGTATCCCCCTACCTTTTGCCCGGTTTTAATGTGGTTTCAAATTGTAGTGCACAGGGGCCTTGCCAACCAGGTCCCCTGTGCTAGCGCTTCTTCCTTAAAAACAAATCCCTAATTGGTACTTCTACCCCCTCTAAGAACCTAGTAAAAAGTATCCTGAGTACCTTGGACATGGTGGCAGAAGAGGGTCACCTGGGAGCCCCCTCACTGGGCCATGCCACTGTCCTTGCAGCTTGCATGCCCCAGTGAGGGAGAATAATACAAAGCCCCCTCTCTGGCCGGCCTCACAGCACTAAGGCAGGGTGCACTATACCACAGGTGAGGGCATATCTGCAGGAGCAGATCTGCCCTTGCGATATTGGGGTCCATTCCTTGATATTGAAAAAGCCAGGGAAGCCATAGAGAGTACATGGGATGGAAACTCGACAACTCGAGTTCTACAGCACCATGATGGCTTCAATAAAAACAGGAGTGCTTGGTACCAAACTAATCCTTACAATAAATCCACACTGATGCCAGTGTGGTATTTATTGTGCCATGTACTCAGAGGGCAGCTCAGAGTTGCCCCATGAAAACCTACCAACCCTGGTGTGGTCTCTGGCCTGCTGTAGGCAGCCAGCTACCACCAGTCATGTTTCTTAACCCCTGGGTAGCGAGCTTCTGCTCTCTGTAACCAGCAACAGTGCACATCCTGGGCAGAGTTGTGTCACACCTCCTCCCCAGGATAGGCCAGTGCTCAAAGAGTGGAGCTTCAAAGGCCTGTCACCTTTGTAATGCGACCCCCAGCCTCTGGGGCTAGCAGCAGATGGAAGCCCCCGGATTACACCCCCACCTTGGGCAGGAAAACATAAAGAAGAATAGGAGTTGTGCCCACCTCTGCCAACTCCACCCCTAAGGTGGGGGAGGCATGGTAAAGCACATATTTCAGTCCCTGCCATCTTAAAGATGGGGAGACCCCTCCAACCAGGGCTAAGTCTATGCCCTCCTCTCACAGGAGGGTGGCATAATAGAGGTAAGGTGCCCATTGGCCCTACCTGCTACTCCCCTAAAATGCTCATAAATCTAGTAATTAGGTGCGCCCCCAGACCTGAAAACTAGATTTGCAGTGAACTAAGAAGAAAGAAAATGACTTTGCAGAGAAGACTGTACACGACGACTGACTTGGCCCCAGCCCAACCGGCTTGTCTGCAGCATTGACAAACCTGCAACCAGCGACCACTGAAACCCCTGAGAGGACTGCTGCCTTCAACATAGTCTCCTATCTCCCATGGACAGCGGACCTGTCCAGAAGAAACCAACAACCAAGACTCTGGATCCAGGCGGATCCGCGGCTCGTGCCCACTCTTCACCCAACGGCCACGGCCCAAGTTGAGTGGTCGAAGTGCCCAGTGAAGTCTCCCCAGTGACCAGGACTCCCAATACACCATTCCACGACCTCTCCTGAACTCCATGACGGTGCCTGCAGAGTGAATCTGAAGGGTCTCCCCCACAGTACCGGTCTGGTAAGGAGATTTCAAATGTCTAAAGGCACCCATGGACCTGCAGCTACTGGGCTTTGGTGAGCTTAACTAGTGGTGCCTCTGTGATCCCCAACATCTCAACTTATCTGGGCTGCCGTTGGTGTTCTGCCTTGAACCTTCATGTCAAAGCCTGCAGCCTGTTTCCAACAAGAAGAAATTTCATAAGATTGCATAGGGCGCCCGACGCTGTGTTTGTACCCTCCACTCAGCCGCCCCTATGCCGCTTGTGGTGTATGTTTGGTGCTGCTGTGTGTCCCCCCTGTGCAGGTCCTAACACCCAAAGCTTGTTCCCTGCAACCGTTCCACTTGCCTGCATGCACTGTGGCTCCAAGCACCCCCAGTCTCCATTTAAACGCATCCGACAAAATTCTGATTTTTATCTTTGCATCCGGTTGCCCCTGTGCCACTGGTGGGGCAGTGTTGGTACTTACCTGACCTTTGGTCAAGAAGACTGGAACTGTAAGTTGCGTACTTAGAGATTAACCGCAAAACTGTTTTCCCAGTAGGATAACATTAAACTGTGCTGAAAATATTCTAAGTGTCGATTTTTCAAAGTGCAAAGTACTTTTTATTAAAAATGTACTTACCTTATTACGAAGACCTTGAGCTTAAAATAAAGTGCAAACAAAGTTTACTTTTCAAAAATTGGTCTAGATCTCCTTCTTGTCGTGTGTCCATTATTGATCACTGTTGTGCAATAAATGTCTTACACTATTCTGTGTTAGGCCTAAGGCTGCTCACCCACACTACCACTAATAGAGCACTTTGGGTTTTACATTGACCTCTGTACACTTTTGAGGAACCCCTGGACTCTGTGCATGGTTTTACCACCTAGAGGCAATATCATATAGCCAGCTTTCTCCAATGTGCAAACCTTGAATGTCATCGCATCAACTTGCAATGGGAGTTCAGGGCGTTTTAAAACCCCCTTTCCCAAAACGCATGCTGTTAATCTTTCCAAATGACCCGGTAGTTGGTAATGTTTTGAATTCTTACCTGTGGCGTACCTACACTTGACCTTTGATTGCTTGATGAAGTGCCAATATGGGGCACCTTTGGGCTTTAGCACCAGCAAAAACATTTAATAAAATTATTACACTCTTTATCAAAATATACACTGCATGCCTTAATTAGTGATTAATAAATGGCATTTTATAGAAGAAAATCAGCACAAACATTTATTCACTCCTCGTTTTTACAATTGTTAGAACTGCAGCCTAGTGGAGGCTACAATCCTTCTCACCATTATCCTGTTTGAGCTCCTTCTTCCCTGCCACCCTCCAGATATCGCCTATCTCTTTGCATATTAATGCCAATCTCTTGCTAATTAAACAAGAACATAAAAGTATTAATACAAATTAACAAAAATAAACAAATAAATTAGCTTTATGTACAGCAACACTTGAAAGTCTGAGTTTCTTACTATTTATTCATGTATGTACATATGGGACTTCATATAATTCACTATTTACCACGTGGCTGGCTAAATTGCTGCCACCTTATTTATTTGATGTCAAGCTTTTCCTATTTGCATATTCCAGTATCTTCTAGTTCTACAATGCCTCAACTATTAGTCCTCTGTAATGGGTCAGTCAGTGCAGCCTTTATGTGGGTTTTAATTTATTGCTTCCTGAGTGTGATGGAGTATGTTCAGTCTTACAGTGGATTTATGCAGAGGTTTGTGGGATGTTTAAATGGCGAGTCATGGGGTGCGGCTTGAAGTCAGTTTGGTCTGGTCTGTTGGGTATTTAGTTGTTTAATGTTTCTTCGCATTTTAAGGTGATGTGCTTGGTGCAGTGGACAGATGTGTTTAGTATGGTTTCTCCTAGTTTGATCTTTGAAGTACTCTTGTGGTGGTAGGATAGGTGATGTAGTTTGAAGTCATGGATGAGTTTTCTTTAATGGTGGGTTTTGTTCTATGGTGTGGTATTCCAATGTTCTAACGTGTTTGCATGGTGTGCTGTGGTGTTATTGATAGCCACTGTGCAACATGGATGTGTTGGATGTAATATTATGTTATAAGTATTTGTCTACAACTTTGAACCATTATTATGCTATTGTCCCACATTTTAAACATGGATTAGAGCATAAATAAAATGGATGCCCTTTGTGCAAATTTGCGAGTGTAATCAAATAATTGTGTCTTTATGTTAGTGTTTGCTTGTTTGAGATTACTAAAGAGTTTGTTCAGTGTTTGGTTTTTGAGTATATTGTGTACATTAGAGTGAAAGAAAAGTAGTTTCACCGTGGAGATCTCTGTAGAGTATTTTTCACATGGATGGGTGTGCCAAGAGACTTTCTTCTTTTTTGGATTGGCTGGTTGGGTGTTGAATGTTCAGCTCTAGTAAGATGTTTTCTATATTTGAATCAAAATCCCAATCCATGAAGGTTAAATATGATGTGATGTTGTGCACATAACGATGTGGTATATTTATTCTTGTTTTATTGCGTGCTGCTAGGGTGCATATTGGTGTGATGCTTGACAGTGCTATTAGCTTGGCAGCATTTGCCAACTATATGGCGTTGGTGCCATATTGTGCCCATGTGAGTTTAAGGCTGCCTCCTAGCCTGCAGATTAAGGATTGTATTGTATTGTATTGTATTGGGGGATTTATAACGTGCACGGCTACTCAGAGGAGTGTCCCGGCGCGGTACCAGCAAGAGAGATGGAAAGGGAAGAAGGAGAAACTAATAAAATAAGAAGGTTTTAAGTTGTTTCCTGAATAGGGTGGGATTTTGAAGGCTGCGGAGTTCCAAAGGAAGGGAGCTCCAAGACTTAGTCGCCAAATAAGATAAAGAACTACCACCTTTTCTTGTCAAACGGATTTTGGGCACAGACACCAAGCACACATTCGAGGATCGTGGGTGTCTGCCCGGAACGTAGAACGAAAAACGTTTCCTCAGGTACCGAGGGCCGTATTCGTAAAGTGCTGCATGGGCCGTCACCAAGGCCTTGAAAAGAACTCTAGCTTTTAGCGGCAGCCAATGTAACCTGCGAAGATGTTGTCTGACGCTGGTATGCTTAGGTAAATCCAACAGCAACCGCGCTGCGGCATTCTGCACCACCTGCAATTTATCAATAAGATAACCAGGGAGACCAATATATAAGGCATTGGCGTAATCAAGGCGGGAGGTGACCAAGGCCCTGATTACCGTTTCTTTGGTGGCAAGGGGCAGCAAGGGCAAGAATTTCTTGAGCATCTTTAAAATGCCGAAGCAAGTACCGGTCAATTTACTGATTTGATTATTAAAACTAAGTTTTTCATCAAACCAGATCCCCAGATTCTTCACAGGTAGACCAGAAGGAAATGGTGGTGAAACATCGACTGGCCAACAGGTATGGAGGAACCCGGGAGGGAAGTCCCCAAAAAACAAAATCTCTGTTTTATTTTCATTACATTTCAACTGGGCCGAGTTGAACCAGGTGAACACCGCAGACAAACAGGATCTAACGTGGTCAGTACAGGACTCATGCTTTTTCCAAGTAAACAAAAGCTGGGTGTCGTCAGCGTACGCTACCACTTTAGCACCAAAGTCCTCTGCAAGCTGAATAAGCGGGGTCATATAAAGATTAAATAACAACGGACTCAGTGTGGAACGCTGAGGGACCCCTGTAAGAACATCTTGGATGGTAGAAGTAAAAGGAGGGATCCACACTTGCTGGGTTCTACCGGTAAGGAAGGACTTAAACCAATTCCATGCAGCGCCGATGATGCCAAGCTTGTGAAGTCGGGCCAGGAGGAGAGCATGGGGGACGGTATCAAAAGTGGCAGAGAGGTCCAAAAGGACCAACATTGCCCTGCCCCCAGCATCTAACAACTCCCGGATAGCCTCAGAGATTTCAACTAAGGCAGACTCAGTGCTATAAGAGGCACGAAAACCCGATTGAGATGAGTGTAATAGGCCATGTTGTTCAATATAGGCCGTGAGTTGTTTATTCACAAGTTTCTCACAAACTTTGTCAACACCTGGCAATAGTGAAATGGGCCGGTAGCTGGAAAGGGTATGGGGATCCAGCGTAGGTTTTTTTATAAGAGGGACCAGCATGGCCTGCTTCCACGAAGAAGGAACCGTGGCCGACCCTAAAGAGGTGTTAATCAACTGGTTCACCAAAGGATTAATGATATGGGCCGTGCAAGCCAAAATTTTTGCAGGGCAAGGGTCTAACGGGGAACCAGACTTTAGAGTAACCAAGGCAGCCAGAGACTCCTCAAAAGATATGGCAGAAAAAGAGGCGAAAGAAATTTCCGATGGAGAGGGGGAATAGGAGTCAGCAGACGGCTGCAAGGTCTGAACTGCTGGTGGGTCAAAAAGCAGTTGAAGAGATCTAACTTTGGACATAAAAAAATCCGAAAGCTCTTCACACCAGCTAGAAGAGGGTGTGTGCTCATTAGTCAGAGCTTTAGGAGAGACAAAGCTTTTTACAATATTAATCATTGCCTTGGCATTATTGCCAGACAAAGCAATACGGTCCGAATAGTAACATCTTTTTGCCGCGGTAATAGCCGCATAATATAGTTTTTGAGCTTTTTTCAATTCCATCTTATCAGTAACATGGTAATTTTGTCTCCATCTTCTTTCAAGCCTTTTGCACTGTCGTTTCTGCGATTTAAGCAAAGACGTGAACCAAGGGCTGGACAATGGCATATTAGGGCGACGAGGTCTGACCAGAGGCGAGAGATCACAAACCGCCCTATCAATCCACTCGTTGAACTGCCCCAAAGCCAAGTCCAGATCTTCCGAAAGATGTGGCAAACAGTCAGCTAACGCGGTGCACAAAGATACAGGGTCAATCTTCTGAGGAACCCTGTAGGGGGTCGCACCACGAAGCCTAGACGAAGGAGGACCCTTGGTAATATTCCACGCAAATGGAACCAAATATAATCGGACCCCGTAACGGGCAAAGGAGGATTCACCACCACCGGCAGGCTAGAGCAGACTACATCAAGCGTATGGCCAGCACTATGAGTGGGAGAGGAAACATATTGAACCAGCTTGGCAGAATGCAATAATGAAAGAAAGTTGCGTGTATCGTTCCCCTCAGAATTATCCATATGGATATTACAATCCCCAAGGAGCAGAAAGTGAGAATAACGCAACGCTCGAGGTAGAATCCATGTGTCCAGCAACGTAGGGAAAGAGCCTAAAGGGCCAGGAGGGCGATAAAATACAATCCCACCTAGACAATAATGGGGGGATACTTTTATGCAAAAATCAAGGGTTTCAATTTCAGGGGAGTCAACAAGTTCAGAGAAACGGCACTCCCATTCTTCTCTGACAACAACTGCCACACCTCCTCCTCGCCCCTTTTTCCTATCGGCACGAGCAATTTTAAAGCCAGCGGGGATGGCTAATTCAATAGCTGGCCCAGTGGATTGAGTGAGCCAGGTTTCAGTCAGAAAGAGAATATCAAGAGGAGCATCGGTGAGCAGCTCAAAGATGTCTTGGCAGTGTTTAGATATCGACCGCGCGTTTATAAGGGCAGCCCTGATATTGAACGGGGCCTTTCCCACCACGAACTGTCCCGAGACCAGAGCAGGGGGCAGCGATGAGGCATAGCCACACTTCATGCAATAATAGGGGCTGTTGAGTGCAGCATCCCATTTCATACCACAGCTACAGGGATCATTAAGTGCAAACAGTTAATTATGGCTATAGTGGATGTAGTTACCAAAGTTAGAAGTAGCATCACAAACATGGAGGCTGGCGCTGGCCGCTGCCGGGACACTGACGGACGCAGACGGGCTTGCCTTAAGCGCGCCTTCGGTGCGCCAGCGGCGCGCCCGCTGCACGCGTCCACTGTGCGCGTCCACTGCGCGCGTCCGCTGCGCGCTCGCGCTGTGCGCATTTGAAGCATCAGCCCTTAGAACCACTAGAGCACGCACTAGCTAAGATGGCGGCTCGAAGTGGCACCACCAGGAAGTGAGGGCAAACCGAGGACGCGAGGTGGAAGCCGAAGACTTCGAGAAATACTCCCCCCAAGTAAGTTCCCACACAGAGTTTTAAGAAAATGCACAACAATAAAAATCACATTACATTAAAAGATTATTCGTATTTTCTTAAGCAGAAAGCTGCCGTAACGCTAACAAAATCAAAAGCTCAAATGCTAAGAGCCGCTGCGCGCTCGCGCTGTGCGCATTTGAAGCCTCAGCCCTTAGAACCACTAGAGCACGCACTAGCTAAGATGGCGGCTCGAAGTGGCACCACCAGGAAGTGAGGACAAACCGAGGACGCGAGGTGGAAACCGAAGACTTCGAGAAATAGTCCCCCCAAGTAAGTTCCCACACAGAGTTTTAAGAAAAAGCACAACAATAAAAATCACATTACATTAAAAGATTATTCGTATTTTCTTAAGCAGAGAGCTGCCGTAACGCTAACAAAATCAAAAGCTCAAATGCTGGGATCGGGATGAGGGGTTGATGGTGTGTGAGGTTTATGTTGAGTCAAAAATGCTGTTATATTTATGAGGAAAACAAGATTATAGAATATCATAAATGTGTTTGGTGTTTGCAGTAAGGGCTGTCTATAATGCATTGATAGGTTTGATGTGGAGTGAGCCTGTATTTTACCTGCAATTTGCAAACCAAAATATAGCTACTGTCTACAGTAGAACTACTGCATATCCATGGATGATGTTAGACATGACTTCCTGAATGAGGAGTAAGCAGTCCTATAGGAGAGAAAGAAAGTAACTTGGCAGGAAAACAGAGTGCAACATTGCAGTTTTAAAATGATCACATACTAGTGTAAAAAGAGATCTATCAATGTGACTAGAACTTAGAGTGACCACTTTACTTTAGTTTATTATGGTCACTGTCTCGAGTCTTGAACTTTTCACCTAAAAAACACCATTTCAAGTGACTTGGGCTAATTTGTTCGGTGCAAGCAGAACAAAACTACAATACCCAGAATGCATCAGGATTTCATACAAAAGTCAAGCACTGGCAACAGTGTCCGTAATGGCCTGGAGAAAGGTGGTCACCCTACCAGAGCACGATTTAGAGATGGCTTTATATTGTCCATTGAGTAATGTTGTTATTTTGACAAAATATTGAGTTGTAAATAATGGGATACAGAAATATGGGAAAGAAATATCGAGATACAAACATTTTGTGATACAGAAATATCGTTGTCAAGAATGTAGATTTTTTTCAGGTAAGTAATATCGGAGTCAAGAATATTATTGTTGTTAATATCGTTTTCAATAATATAGTTTCAAAACATATTGATTTTTAATTATCTTAATGTATATTAATTCAATGTATTATTGTTTGTCTAATTGTAAAAATATTTTTAAATATAGTTTGTCATTTTAAGTGATTTACAATTGTTTTTGTTTAATTGCTAATAGTGATTTATAGTGTTGTAGTGAGATGCTAGGTTTAAAGGGGTATGGGGTGGAAAGTTAATTAAGTAATAATTAACTACCATTCATTATTAATTTATTAATAATTATTTAATTTATTATTCATTATATAAATTGTTTAATAATTATATATTTTTATTTTTTTAATTTGTTTTTATATATATATCAGGAGCGTGGTGTTGGGTTTGTAGCGGTATTGCATGGGAAGTTAATTAAGTAATAATTTATTGATGATTAATTATTTATTTATGATTAATTATTTGTGTAAATTGTGTAATAATTATATTGTTTACTTATATATTAGGTGGAGGCTGCTTGGGATGTAGGGATATAGGCTGGGTTGGAAAGGTAATTAAGTAACAATTAACACTTATGAATGTATTATTAATTATTGCTAGATTATTAATTATATGAACTGTGTGATAACTTTATATGTGAGTTATATTTTAGGTGTGGGCTGTTGGGCTTTAGGGATAAAGGGCAGGAAGTTAATTAAGTAATAATTAAGAAATAATTATTATTTGTTAATTAAGAAGGTAATTATCAATTATGTAAATTGTGTTATACTTATTTATTTTAGTCATATTGTATGGGTGGGATGCTAGGATTGTGGGGGTATAGTGTGGGAAGTTAATTAAGAAATACATACATTTAAAAAAGTAACACTCATAATTAGTCATGAAAGTGTTTAATATTCATGTAAATTGTTTAATTGTTTTTTATTTTTTATATAATTGTTTTTGGTTAATTAATAATGATTTATATTTCTTCAAAATTAATAGGGTTGTTCACATTTGTAATATGTTTCAAGTGAAGTACTTTCCCTACTGTTGAACAGACTAGAGTAGGAATAGTAAATTTGACCTCTCCGTAGTCCAAGTCTTTCCCTACTGTTGCACAGATTGGAGTGGGAATACTAAATGTAATCCTTCTGAAGTACAACACTTTCCCTACTGTTGCACAGACTGGAATGAGAATAGTAAATCTTACCCCTCCACAGTCCAACTCACTCCCCAATGGTGCACAGACTGGAGTGGGAATTGTAAATGTAACACCTCCGAAGTCCAACGCTTTCCCTACTGTTGCACAGATTGGAGTGAGAATAGTTAATGTAGTCCTTCTGAAGTACATCACTTTCCCTACTGTTGCACAGATTGGAATGGGAATAGTAAATCTTACCACTTCAGAGTCCAACACGTACCTACTAATTCACAGACTGAAGTGGTAATAGTAAATTGTACCCCTCTGAAGTCCAACGCTTTCCCTATTGCTGCACAGACTGGAGTGAGAATAGTAAATCTACCCCTTCAAAGTCCAACGCTTTCTCTAATGCTGCACAGACTGGAGTGGGAATAGTATATTTCACCCTTCCTATGTCTAGACCTTTCTCTACTGTTGCATAGACTAGCGTGGGAATAGTAAATTTAACCCCTTTAAGGTCCAACACTTTCTCTAATGTTGGGCGGACTGGATTTGGTCTTGTATGAGTGAAATGTCTAACTAACTATAACGTCCCTGAAACCAATGTTTTTTTCAGTGAATTTCTATGTTTTTTAAATGCTAAATAGAGTGATGATTTAGAGGCTTGGTCTTGGATGCAGATGCACCAGAATCATCAGAATTTCCCGGGTCAGAGCCTGACTCCGACAGACTCCCAGAGTCGGAGAGAGAGAAGAAAGTCTCGGGTGGTTTCAAATACCACACCTCAGGTCATGGCTGCTTACCTTTTAGACTGCCAGGATCAGACTGCAGGGGAGCTGAACCCACAGCACCAACAGATGCAGTCGTATACCCCATTTCACTAGCATCTCGGTGGGTAGCAGATTCCTCACAGAGGTGACTCCCCCATCTGCTCCATTGGTAGAAATACCAGGTTTCAGAGGGACAATAAACTTATCCAGGGTCCTCTGAGATGTAGACGAAATAGCAAGTGGAAAGTCAGAGGAACAAGCTACTCCTGTGTGTGTACCCACCCCTCAGAGGTGCAAACTGGTATTAATACCAGGATGTCCCTCCGGGTGAACCCAGCAGGGAATACAGGCCCGTCTTTACTTGAGAAAATCCCGGCGCTGCCCTTGACAGAATTCCTCCCAGTACCTAGGTTTGCACCAATATCCCCCTTTCCAAGCTGGTTCTTATTTCTCATCCCAGCCTGAGCTAAGCCAGATTTTGACATTCTACTGGTGTTTGGCGGGCCCCCATCTGGCAGATGACTTAGGAGGCATAACTGGTAGAATATGCAAACAAAACGTCCAGGAGAGAGGTGTGCTGCTTGGGGACTCCCATGATGCCAGTGCCTGTCCAGTTTTTCCGACACCATGAGATTGCTCTTGCCGAATGAGGGCCAACAAAAAATCAAGCAATTGCAGCAAGTCTGAAGACAACTGGAGACTGAGGGCATTTTGCAGCTGCTTCCCCTGATGGTGCCAAAATGACCAGCCCAAATTGCAGCAACTCATTTGGAAACTGATTCTGTGACCCTCAATTTGCCACCCCCTCTGTTTAATAGCCTTTGTTAGCAGTGTCAAAGTGAACTGACTTTTGTACAGATGAGGATGTGATTAACAGTGTCTGAACAGCCTGGTGCTGCCTTCCCAAGGCTGTGAGTCCGGAAGACGCTGAAACTGACTCCAGACAGTACCAGCTCTAACACTCTGAGGTGCTCTCTGCAGCTGTGCTGGGTGGACCCGCCTGTGCGCAAACTGAGCCAGGTGGGATCTCTGCCGATCCATGGAGACGCTCCACACCTGTGTAAGGTGCGAGGAGCCAGCCCACCACTGCCGCCTGATGTCCCGACGTCCTCTGTCTCAAGGTCACAGCCCCCACACATCAGCAGCACCACAGGCAGGTCTACACAAGGAGCAAGACGGCACATGCTTCTGGCAGGATCAACCAGACAGCCACACCTGCTGGAGAGAGATGGAGCCACATGTGTATCCTGGACTGACCTTCACACCCCTCGGGAATCTGCTGCAGGAGCCCTTGCTTGCCTGCAGGGGGCCTGGATGGACAGGGTGACCAACTTGCTTTGTGATGACAGAAGAGACAGGCAGACTAAATCACAGCCTGAGCAAGACACAGGAGTGCCAGCCTGGATGGCATAAATACCCCACAGAAATGCTTTTCCGAGCTGCTGAGTAACTACAGCGGGTGGAAAAGGGCAACAGCGTAATGTGCGGGTCCTGGGATCCCGAGGTGGCATCTGTGACTAGCTTTAACTAACTCCATCCGCTCTGTTCTAGCCACTAGGGAAGGCAAGCTGCCAGGCTGCTTGCCCTTCACACTGCTGGGTGGGTAGGCCCTTGGGTTGGGCCGCCATGAAACGCAGACACTTGAGTCAGTCAGTTGAGACTGGCTGAGCCGTCCATCCCAAAATGGACCAAGTGTGCCCAATTGATTAGAATTTATTGCAGACCAGATAATCTCTGAGCAGGCCACCCTGTACCTGGATGCCAGCTTCATGTCTCTGTCTGTTATCCGGGAAGACTGGGTCAGATGAAAAACGTATCGGACAGGGCCGGAAGGCAGCTATGGACCTGGGTCAATAGGGCTGGGGGCTTCTCCCCCTAGGACAACACAAAGCTCTGACCCACGGCCTGGCCAGAGCATATTGTGACATTGCAGTCCAGAAAATAAAGTCCAGAGGCAGTGGGCTTTCACCCCTGGGGTAGCCAGATCACTGACCCAGGACCCAGTTAAATCTTCCTAAACCAGCCAACTAGAGAGAAACCTCCTTTGCCCTTCAGGAGCCTGTCCAGGTCATTTTGTCACATGGAAGGCTGAAAAATGAAGTCCAGAGCTGAGGGCTTACTCCCCAGGGCAAGCTGCAACTCTGATGGAGTACCCATATAGAGCTTCTTCACCTGGCCAAGCAGGGGAGACCTCCCAGTGGCTGTGGGACCGCAGCCCAGTCCCTATGTGACATGGTGAGCCTGAAAATGGATCGCAGATCTGGTGGCTTCCACATCCTAGGCTGGACAGAGCTCTGACACAGGACCAGGTCAGAGCTTTAAAACCAGGCTACGCAGATGAGCCCACTTCAGGGCTATGGAACCGCATCCTGGGCTCTAAGTGACACAGCGGGCCAGAAAATGAGCCCTAGGGCTGGGAGCTTGTACCCACAGCCAGTCGAAGCTCTGACATTGGACCCAGTCAGAGATTCTATATATAGGCGAAGCAGGGAAGCCCTCTAAGGGCCTGTAGGAACCCATCCCTGGCATGCTGTGACACAGCAGGCCAAAGAACAGAGCCCAAGGCTGAGTGCTTACACTACTGAGCCAGCCAGAATTTTGACCAGGCACCAACTCAAAGTTTGTTTCCTGGTGAAGTACAGGAGCCCTAACCTGACCTTTGGAAGCTCACTCATCCTGGACACTCTAAGACACAGTGGGTCGAAGCACAGACCACAGCTCTGGTGGGCCTTCACCCAGGGTCTGCCAGGGCTCTGACTTTTAACCTGGTTAGATCTTTTCGGCCTTATAAAGCAGGGGAGCCCTCCCTAGACACTCTAGGCAAGGCAGTCAGACACTTGGTCTTCAGGCAGGCCACACCAGAACTGTGTCCTGGGGTCTTGGCAAAGCATTCCACCCCACAGGGAGCAAAAGCTGGCCATCTGATTACTTCTGTGGGGCTTTCAGGACCTTTAAATCAATCCGGGGAGAGGAACCAGATGGACAGCAGGTCACCCATACCCTCGCCCTTCAAATACGGATGAAGTTTGTTAGCCATTCTTGTAAGCCGTAGTCACCAAATGGCAGAGGTGGGCATTCAAGTGAATATATCTGGCCTCTTGGAGCCCTGGCTGGGCTTGACGCTTTCAATGAGCCTTCATGGGGCTTCCAGGGCAGCTCAGAATTTTGAACACTGAGCCTGATTCATTTGTGTTTGTGTAAGTTTACGCTTTTTCAGTATTCACAAAGCTGCATTTTAACCCCTTCAGTGCCCGCCCCTTTCCCCGCCCTGTGCCGGCCGTTTCATTAGCGGGCGGGGTTTATGACGAGCTGGTCTCGTCATGGGCACAGCGCAACCGCGGCCCATGACGAGACCAGCTCGTCACGGGCATTGAAGAGGTTAATAGTACATTTTAAAGTACAGAGACTGAGGAGTCTGTGCACTCGTAAACTTACTATTAAAATGCAGTTTTCTCAATAATGAAAAAACGTAAATGTACACAAACGTGTACGTTTACCTTTGTGAATCAAGCCCTGAGTCATGTGCATAAGTGACATGTTGGGCTTATTTATTTTCAGTACAAAATGTCACCAGTGATGTTGGCATGGCACATTTTGAGCCTCGCACGTGGGCATGAAAAATATCTCACAGGTGTAATTTCACCCTCTCCTAATTATGGCTTCTTTTGAAGACTCCCATTTATTTTGTATGAAAACTGATTGGAAAAGTGAGAAGTGATTGAAAAATGTCAACTGTTATACAACAAAGATAATGGCAGTATTAAAAGCGTGTACCTCCAAGTTCCTCTTCACATTTTATAAAGCAATAATTGCGCCTAGTAGTCGCATATGAAAAATTTATTATTGGACTCTAGTTTCACTTTAGATGGTTTTCTTTGAGACCTTAAGCATGAGTGAGCACCAGAGATGCTTTGAGAGAAACGTGGAATAACTGCACTGCGGCTCTTTAAAGCCACACCGCGTTGCTGTTCCTATGTAGTCTTCACACACAAACTAAGGGAGTGTAGTTGTGGCAAGGGTTGATTTTATACACAATTGAATGCCTCAAAATTGAATTTTAACAATAAAAAGTTATGGGCAGAGTGTAACTGCCCATTTGTGGCTGTAATTTATTGCAAACGTGGATCTACTTCACAATATGGGCCAGCAGTTGCAATGCAGGATAAACACATATGAGCTGCACATCGGTTTCCATGTGGCCATAATGGCAAAAGGATATGTTGTGGCATACAAAAATGAATAAATGCAGCCATGATCCTCCTATACTAAAAATACAGGCTCTAGATAGACCCGGTACTTATACTTCCAACTAGTGTAGCCCTTGTAAATCACATGCTCTCGAGGATTTGATACCAAACTGTGACTCAAACGTTGCCAAGGATGCTGGTCCCCTGTTGCTGGGGCACTACAATTGGCGGAGAATCATAGCACAGGTAGTCCTCTATGTATGTTAACGCCAAAATATAAATAAAGGATTATCCCTCTGCAATTGTAACCCAAGGTTCAAGTCAAGGCGTAGTGAGATGTAGGTTGTGTTTGTAAGAAGATTTGCCACAACTTTTAGCTACGGTTCTTCCTCGACTGGACTGGAAACAATCAAAATGCAGCATTTTGGTTTAGCACAGCTGTTTGATATAGTATATGTTGTGTAACCCTTATAGATGTTTGGCATCACTTGAAGTTGTTGCTGTGCTCAGGATGATGCGTATTGTAAAGCCAGGTCAATTCATGTGCCGTTTTTGTTTCAAAATGCCGCAGTGATTAGGCAACCTCAAAGAGAGGGATATCTGCAGGTCACAACAATCCGTGTGCCTGGCTGAAAGTAGAATGAAGGCTCAATGAATCATCAGCGCGTGCCTCCGCTAGGCGCTGGGAAGGGACCGCTTCCGTCTGTGTCCCTGGCTGCAATGAGAGAGCGCAGCAACAATTGCATAAGCAGCTGTACCGTGTACTGTGCAGCTTCCCTGTCATCTCTCCCCTTCCCCTCACTGGGTGCCCGGCCAGGTCCCATGTGAGTTACCGTTTGTTTCACTTCTCACATCTTGAGGTGCACACACATCACGATGACAGGTTATCCATTTTTTCAGATGTCCCTTTATCGTTAGGTCCTGCAGAGACCCCTGATTTCCATAGGGGTCGAAACGCCGTAGACGAAAATAAAGCCAACCATTCCTATTACAGATTTCTTTGGATGGTCAAAATTAATATTTTGTTGGAAACCATTTGTAATTGTCACAAATATGTCACAAATTTATGTAAGTTCCATGTTTATTGGGGACACATTGCACTGTTCATTTGAATAATTGTTTTTTCATATATATGTATATAAAAGCTACAATTTGCTATATCAAATACTGTGTCGTGTACGGTTCTTCTCCTTTTGATATCACCATAACCCATTACTTCATTGCAATTGCGCATATAATATTAGAATTTCAAATACACTTCATTATTCCACAGGAACCACTGTTTCTGTTTATAAACATAGTCTCCCAATGGGTCAGAGTTTTTTTTTTCAGGACCCGAGTAAAAGAAACCCTAATCTACTAGGTTAGGTTTTAGTACCAATACTATATGTAGAGTGCCACTAAATTGTGAAATAGGTATCAAAACATATGTGATAAATAAAAACGAATGTTACATCTTTATTAGATGTCCATGGTGCCCCCAAGACCTGTAAGAAAAAGAGGTTAAAGACATTTAAAAGTTACAGCATTAGACAAACTGTCTTCATATTTCATGGTAATCATCCGCATTCATGACAAATTATATATATTGTTAGAAATTGGGGTTTCAGGTTGGCAGAGGTAGGCACCCTGTCCAAGCAGGAACCACATTCCTAGTCAGGGTAAGTCACAACGCAACCTACATTATCCTGTGCTCACCCTCTGGTAGCTTGCCACAGAGGTGTCAGGCTTAACTTAAGAGGCAATGTGTAAAGTATTTGTACAACACTTCACACAATAAGACAGTGTAAACAACACAAAAAGACTCCATAGTAGGTTAGAACAATAGATTATGATTTTATAAATACAACAAGACCAATGTGACAAGAATTCATCCAGTAGAAGTCGAGATATGAATTTTTAAAGATTGAATGCAAAATATAGTACTTAGAAGCAAGAAGCACCTATGGAGTTAATTGGTCACGCTGCACCAGGACAAAGTCAAGAGTTCAGGCCAACTGTAATGGTGCGTGGGCTGGATGCAGGACCCATGCAGGCCCAGGAGCAAAAGTACTTTGATCCTGGTTGCAACAGCGGGATGCATCAGTGATCCCCACGCAGATGAGGTGTTGCACCAAATTACTTCACGCAACTTCAGCAATACGTCGCTTCCATGAGGAAAGCGTTAGTTCCAAAGTGCAGCTGTTCTGAACGTGTTGTACCAGGTTTCGCCACGCTGTAGAGGCGATGTGTTGATCTTCTCCATGTAGCGTTGGCAATGCGTTGCTCTGAATCGGTGGTTCCAAGTGCGATGTGGCAGTTCCAAATGTGATGCACCAGTCCGGTTCCTGCAACAGGGGCGATGCGCCGATTCTGATCTTGGAGTAGAGAATACATCGGATCCACTGGGACAATACCCTCGGTCGACTTCCAAGGGTCCAGGGCTGGGGTGGCACCACTTGGAAGGACAGACTCAGAAGCAGATGAGCCCGAGGATTGGGAAAGGAGAGTTCTAAATCTTTTGTGTCCCTGAAACTTAGGCAACAGGAGTCTAGCCAGCAAGTCCTTGGAGTCACTCTGAGTTCAAGGGATGCAGGTCTACTCCTTCTCACCCAGGCAGAGGGAGAGAGCAGCAGGGAGCAAGGCAACACAGCAAGGCAATAGTGCATAAAACAGCAGCTCCAGCGGAGTGTCAGTCCATGAACAGCACAGCAGATTCTCTTCTTCCTGGCAGAGTGGTCATAGGTCCAGATGGGTTCTGATTTGGTAGTGCCAGAGGTCCAGTACTTATACTGAGTGGTGACTTTGAAGTGCGTAGAGGTTCTAACTTCCTGCCTTGGCTCTAAACACACTACAGGGGGGTAATCAGTACATTGTGTGGAGACAGGACACAGCTCTTTCAGGTGTAAGTGTCCGCTCTTCCTCCCATCCTGCTCAGGATGGCACATCTGCGCATGCTCATGGCCACTCAGGCACACCTACCCTTCCTTTGTGTATGACTGTCTAGAGGAAATGCAGGAAGCCAGAAGTAACCCACCCCAGACATCTATTGCAGAAACAGGCAGAAGGCACCAAATGGCTAAAGTAAGTAAATGCCAGCTTTCTAAAAGTGCCATTTGCTAAACTTGAATTTAAACTCCAACTTCACCATAAATTGTGATTTTAAATTGCAAGTTCAGTGACACTAAACTTGAAAAGTATGTTTCTTCACAATTGGGAGTCAAACTTAAAAGATGTAATAAGGTAATGTTATCCTATCGGAGAGATAAGCCTTGCAGTAGTGAAAAACAAAATTGGGAGTTTTTTACTACCAAGACATGTAAAGTTTAAAAGTACATGTCCTCCTTTTAAATACACTGCACCCTGCCCGGTGGATTATACAGGGCCTACTTTAAGGGTGACATATGTATAAAAAGAGAAGGTTTAGGCCTGGCAAGAGGGTTTACTTGCCAGGTTGACAGGGCAGTGGGCACAGTCTCTTCAGTGGCAGGCCTGAGGCATGGTTAATAGGCTACTAATGTGGGTGGCACAATTAGCGCTGCAGGCCCACTGGCAGCATTTAATTTACAAACCCTGGACACATTTAGTTCACTTTACTAAGGACTTATAAGTAAATTTAATTTGCTAATTGGAGATGAACCAATATTGCCATGGTTAAGCGAGAGAGCACAAGCACTTTAGCACTGGTTAGCAGTAGTAAAGTGTTCAGAGTCCTAATACTAGCAAAAACAAGGTCATGAAAATGGAGGAAGGGAGGCAAAAAGTTGGGGAAGACTACCGAAAGGATGTCAGGTCTAACATATATGTGCAAAGCTATATTAAATATATATATTTAAATAAACCTGACTCCTAGCAAAAGATTTTTTGTTCACCAATAGGGTATCTTTTTTCTAAAATAAAAGAGAGTCAGTACAATACCTTTATTATTTACTGCTCTTAGCTTTCATTATTTGTCTTGTTACACAATTTTACAAGGAATTTCATATCTAGTCACTGGGTGGGAGTTAACGTTATAGTCTCTGAGCGGGCCTAAGTGATTTATGGGAGGTTTGATATAACAAACAAATAACTTTATATATAATGAGGGTAGGTGGCCCCTCAAAAATGATGATACTTAATGGAAAAATATAGAAAAAAATATTATTAAGTGAACCCACAAATTGTAACTTTACACTGGTTTTTTTTCTTCTAAAAACCAAAAGATGGATGCAGTGGTCTGGTTTGAAAATCATTATTATCATTCAAGAAAAGTTGGTTTATCAGGCCATAACCCTAATGTGTTGATAATAGAGTCCATGGGTGCTCATTATTCAACCCCATTGTATCAGTTTTGAGGTTGAAGACCCATCTTTGTTCCTTATTCACAAACTCTCTTGGATATCTGGGCCATCCTGTAGTTTTTCAAGAACCAATCAGAACATGTCATTGGGCATATGAATATGTCCGAGGTAATGATAAGTCAATTTTGTTACCATACGTCAACACCTAATCGTGCTTCTGTATTCGTTGATTCTCACTTTCACTGACCTTGTTGTCATTCCTATATATTGTAAAATACATGGACATCAGGTTAGATATACACAGGTCTTTGTGTTGCAATATGAATGTCCATGAAGATGCTAATTTTTTTAGCTACTCTAGGTCAATTTCTTTCAGTGTCTTAGTAGGGTGGCAGATATTACAATATCCACAGGGGAAGTCTCCAATCACCATTGTGAGGCCCCCACAAGGTATTATCAGGTGGAGTGTTCACTGATTCCCAACATCTAGCGTGAACCAAAGTATCCCTCAGGTCACTTGATACCTTAAACCAAAATAGAAATTTTGATAGGTGCTTTTTGGTCACATTCAGGATATTTTGTTTTTGTTTATAATCTTCTTGCCCTCATTTGAAATTGGGGTGTTACGTGGTCACACATGTAATTTGTTCAGAGTTTTTTTTTCTAGTCTTTAAGAGTGCCTCCCTGTTGTTGTTTATTGTCCATGGGGGGGTGGGTGAAGTCAGTACTGAAATTGGCATGGATGGGCCTGTCGTAATTAGGACCCTCACAACGGGGGCTGTCTGAATCAGAGCGGTCACAAGGCTGTCGGAGTTGGGAATGTCACAACTGGGGTTGTCGGAGTTGTGACGGTCGTAAGAAGGGCTGTCAAAGTTGGCCCTCCTGCTTGAGTCTGTATCAGACTAACAGGTGTGGTTGTTTCATTACAATTACCTGAGGGACATTAGCCAGAAGGTCGGACTACATGGTCAGTAGACAGCAAATCCTCCAGTAAGTCATCAGTAGAGTAACTATCTGTACTAGATTCAAATTGAGTGCCTATGTCCTTCTTTACCTTTGTTTTTTTCTTCTTCGGATTGTCATTTATCGGTACTGGGTACATCCTAATCTCCTCGACCATATCATCCTCCATATCTGCTGTTCAGCATTCCACTTAGCATCCATCCATCTACGGACTGCCCTTTTAGTTCTGTATTGATTATTTTCCTTATCTTTGGCATGTGCAGCATGCTCCTAAGCATTCAAAGTTTCATTCTGCGCTAGCCTATGTGGGGGCTTAATATCATACAACACTCATCTCAAATTCTTAATTATATTCAGTTTACCATTCCATGGAAATTGCAAAGCCCCTTCTTGCTCAGTGATCTTAATCCATTGGTTAAGTCAAATGCACTTGTGTAGCCCAATATGCATAGCCATGTAACATGGTATACCTTCTGGAGGAGCTT
Source organism: Triturus cristatus (assembly GCF_964204655.1). Lineage (NCBI taxonomy): Eukaryota > Metazoa > Chordata > Amphibia > Caudata > Salamandridae > Triturus > Triturus cristatus. The sequence continues at coordinate 1,107,522,265 of NC_140581.1, read as the reverse complement.
CCTCACTCTCATGGAAGGGGATTCTCACATTTGGAAATCTGGATTAAGCAATGTTGATTTCAAACAACTGGCAGTTTTCAGAAAATCACAATGAAATATGTAGCAATGTCAGTGTCCAGTCTCAGCACGGCACCTTCTATGCAAGCCTTTCACAGTGCATCACAGGATCACACAGTAACCAACCACAGCACAGACACACACAAACCAAGCAGTACCAGCACTTGCCGCCCAGCAAAGGCTCACCCTCCTTTAGAATTTCTTGATGTGAGCAGAACTTTTACAAAAATGCCAAAGCAAAACATAAACAACAAAATAACTTACATCTGCTGCAGTAAAAAAATCCAAGTTTTTACTCACCCAAGGGATAAATGGGAATATTGCTTCCAACTTCATAATACATACACAAGTGAAGTCTCGACCAGCAGGAAATCACTGTGACTAATGCAGTTTCTCCTCTGAGCAACAGGATCTACGAACACCACTCACTATTAATCTACTCACGACAGTCATAGTTCGCTATCATAATTGTGCAGCCTATAGTACCTCACAGACTGACACCACAAAACTTAACAGACAAGTTAAACAACAATACACTTATTATCGATCCCAGGATCTTGGACTGCAACAAGTCTAATAACAACTTCAACTTCTCAAAAGAAAACTCATATACATTTACATAGACAAGCAGGATATATAAAGAAGCGCGTTAGCTCCTCCGTCCAGCTTCGCAGCCTTCTCAGACTTAAAGTATACACTTGCAACTCGAGACACACAGCGTCAACACAGACACCAAATCATTTATTGTTTGATTTATTTCATTTCTTTTGTGAACTTTGTGTGCGGGGAAGGGTTGCCAATAATAGCGCTATGCGGCTGCCCACTGTGCACACAGTGTGCCCTTGCACAAGCCCCAGCATTATACCGCAACCATATAGGCTGGGATCAAGATTCACTTTATCATGGCATAGAGTGATGTAGAGTGCAGTGATGTGGAGTGGCATAGAGTGGAATAGAGTGGCATAGAGTGGAATAGAGTGGCATAGAGAGTAGTGGCATAGAGTGCAGTGGCATAGAGTAGAGCGCAATTTTGCAGAATAGGTTAGAGTAGCATAGAGTGGATTGGCATATAGCGCAATGGCATAGAGTAGAGTGATACAGAGTAGAGTGCATTGGCATTGAGTGCAGTGGCATAGAGGCTATGGCTTAGAGTAGAGAGGCGTAAAGTAAAGTGGCGTAGAGTGGACTGGTGCAGAGCAGATTGCAGTGACTCAGAGTGGAGTGCCATAGTGTGGAGTGGTGTAAAGTTAACTATGCATGGTGTGGTAGCACAGTGCCATTACAAACGACACATCTTCAATTGAAATCACCATTACATTTGAACAGATATAGTTTTACTGATAAAAGTATACAGCGCACAAACGATAATGTGTGGACATTTCATCACCTAGTGTATTTGTTTGTTTTGATCATATTAAAATATTTTTTTCCACCATACTGTGCAGCCTTCCTCCAGCACACCTTTGCAGCCAGCATGATTGTCACATAAACCCTCTCACTTTGAAGTCAGAGAAATAAAAATAAACACCAAGATCCCAGGAAGACAGAGCCTGGCATTTGACCTCTGTCTTTGAATGCACAGCAAATGTGACAAGATGAGATCAAGATTTAAAGGTTTCTTCATAGAAATTGAACATTGATGGAAGTATACAGTAAATAGGGTTTGGGCAACGGAAGGGACGAACTCAAGCTGGACAGCCTAGAGTAAATAAAGCCAGCAAACAGAAAGTAAGCAAATGTGAGTTACAAACTACAAAGCCAATGGTTAGCAATGGGCAGAATGCATTCCCAGGGAAGCTTTCAGAATGTCCACTAGATGATCATTAGCAGACCAGACAGCGCAGACTTCGACCTATAAAGGAACATACCCCAGTGAATTTTGTACATTTCCTAGCCTTTACTAATAATGGTAGAGGTATATCTCTATAACTGTCTTCAACAGCCCATATCATAATTTATCTAGAAAGGTGCCAGATAGAGCTCTCGTAAAACCTTTGCAGGGCACAAAGAAGAGTGGAGGCCCTTCCACCCTTTAGCACGTACTATCAAGAAACACCATTAAGGGCAGTGATCAAATGGTTTAAGACAGAAACGTACAAGATGTGGCTTCAGATGAAACAAAAATGGGCAAAGTCAATAGGTCTCACCTTTACCTTTAGGACATATTGGCTTTGCCACTTTTACCTGTTGCTGTGCATCATGGCCAACAAAACAAACAGCATTGGCAATGCCAACAGGCCTGGCGTTAAAGGACTGTTGTACGATAATGTGAAGCATTAGAATTAAATAGCATCGGAATAGAAATGCATTTGTGAGGAAGCAAAGAACTGTAGAATAATATTAGTGTAGGTTAAAAGATCTGTAACAGTTGCATTGTCAAGTCAGGTCTAAAACTTAAGGGCCACATGCATCAACGTAAAGAATTGCGATTCCTAAATAGCAATTTTTAAGGAATCGCTATTTAGGAGCAGCAATTCCTTAAGCATGTAGGAATCGCAAAATAAATTGCGATTCATAAACATTACCTAATAGCGATTCGCTATTACATAATGTCACTCAATTCATTTCTATAATGAATGGTAATGCATTTGTAAATTGCGATTACAGATGCAGCGGAGTTTACCGGCTCTAGTCACACACATATACACAACTCTCGTTTGGGTCCAAATACATTCATACATTCAATGAGCTAGCAAATATCCCCTGGTCATAAATTTTGATTTACCTTAGAGACCTGTTACACCAGTATCATTACCATTCCTTGTCTCCTTATGTAAATGTACTTTGTCGATAGACCTAGTTGTAGATTAGAATAGGAAGGAAATAATAACACATTTAACTTTTATTTAAGAACCACAGACTCAGTAGGAGTTTTAAGAGGTTTATCTGAATTAATAATTTTGAGAGTCAAATCAGAATACACATAGATACACCAAATTCTCCATCAGGAAAAATAGTTCAGTTAGCTTATAATCGATTAACATTAATTTAATTCTTGTAATGACAATAGTACCTGAGGAGAGAAAGAACAGAGAACAAATACGGAACATAACCCCACAGAACTATATTTACCTAGAATGGTGTGAGGACCTGAACATCAGAGTATCAAGGTTTCAGAACAGGTTCAGGACCAAGATGGTGACCTCTTCTAGTCAGAGAAAAACATGTTAGAATACAAAATTAAATGAATTCACTGTATACCGCTTACTTCTACTCTAACCCCATTTACTTAATATATATTTTGCATTAACAGCTTAGTAAAACTTGCACGGGTTAGTTTCAGCACGGCATGTGCGTTAATGCAAGGTTTTCGAGCAGCCATGGTAAAAGCTATTGCGCAGCTGCAAAGATTTCCCACCAAGCGTCAGAAACGTCATTACTACGTAGATGCAGTAGACGCATGTGCAGAAGAGTTCCCGCGTTTTCGGCGGCCATTTTAAGGACACCCGGGTTACTGGTTTGTAAAGTACATAGAAAAGCTTCCCCTAGATACAGTATGTAAAATGTGGTGCAACGTTAGTACTCACAAACATGTTGGTTATAGTATTACAGGTTATTCGAGAGAATTGCATACGATCAAGTTTCCTTTATACCAAACCTTCCTTCATCAATCCCCTCTCTGATGGCATTTTATGCCATCACTAGCTTCTATTAAATCAGATGCCAACTTTGCATTCTACCATTTCAATTTCTTCAAATCTTTCATTCCTTCCTTTATCCTTTTTAAATTGTGATCCCTTCATTCTTTTGTCGATTTTTCCTTTCAATTCTTCAAGTCGTATTTCGTCTAATTTTCTTTTCCTACTCTTCTCATTCTGTTCGTACATTTTTCTCTTCCCACTACATTTGTGGGAACACATTATTATCAGAACTAACAAAGTTATGCCCATAATTGGAAGTAATATTTGGCCTAAGATACTTTTACCTATGTTAGAAAACCAGTCACTTATAGTGGAAAAACTATTAGTTATTTTCTTCCATACACTGTCAACATTCAGAGCTTTCAGTTCCTCTTCCAAATGCGTAATATTTTTAATATACCCCCCAATTTCTATAATTGTATCAGGAATATAAGTGCAACAATGTTGCGCTCTCAACATTTTGCAGACTCCACCCTCTTTTGCTAATAAGATATCAAGGGCAAGTCGATTTTGCAAAACCATAGATCTAACAGCAATCAATTCTGTATCGATCAATAAGAATCCTCCAGCAGTGTCAGTAGATAACCGATCAACTACTGTAGACAATTGACAGATTTTTCGAGAATTCAGCAGAACCCCCACTGAAGGTATCAATGCACCAAATATGTCACCTACTATTTCAGAAAAACTAGCTCTTTTATATCGGGTTAGTCCATTACGGTCATCATTGCTTCCAGTGATTCTTTTAACATGATAGACTTTAGGGAATACTATTCCGAAATAGCAACTCCCGTACCAATGATCAGGCAGCCTAAAGTAGGCTTTGTTTCCACAAATATATAATAGATTTCAGGAAATACTGGATCAGTTCCTCCTTTTAATCCCCAGCCCCCAATTACTAAGAAATTATGTTCACACTCACTGGAACCAATAAATGCATTGTTATATTCAGTTTTTAGTCTATGGAGATAGATTTTCCCTTTCTTTTCAAAATCCAGGGTCATAGCAACATGTGTCTTGCCATTTACCAAAAGGTCTTTCTTCTCAGCCTATTTAGGTATCTGAGGTTTCGGTTCAGAGGCCCTTCTTTGGAAATCTTGTCTCCTCTGTTCTACTAGATTCAAAAATATCTTTTCTTCTTCATGTAATTTACATGTTGAGTTGCATTTGTGTGCATCGGCTATATCTATTGCTTTCATTGTTAGAAAATATTCACCCATGAATTGTGAGTCTCTAGTACTAAGGACGGGGTTCATGCTCTTCTGCATAGGGACCTTTGAAAATATTACATCTGCATTTGAATAATAATGCTGTAGTTTTCCAGTTCTATAATATAAACTAGCCAATACACTACATGAAATACTATGTGTCAAAGGTAGGTGATGAAAAGTTACCCCTTCAGATACTGAGGTTGCCAATTTCATACAAACATAACAACCACTAACTTCCATTGTTTCTACATAATGTACTAAGTTTGCATGTACATTTAAATCAGTTTTGTTTTTAATCACAGTGTGGTGTAAATCTAACTGATCTGGTGTTTCTAAGTCTACTCTATCTCCTTTAATGTTTGCTACCTTTGTATGTGTATTAGTACTAGTCTGTTTGTTTGTAACCATCAAATAAGGTATAGCTATTGCTGATATCACCCACATTATGAAGACTAATAATAGGCTACATATACAAATCCTACAGCACTTCTTTATACAGCTTTGTTTTGATTTTCCAGCAACTTTAGTATCAGACATTTTTGGACAAGAAGATTGTCTCCTCTTTAATTCAGAAACTTGGTATGTGATAACACCTTAAGTGTCTTTCTTTTCTTTAAAATCGGTCTCACTTCTTCGTCAGTTCATTCAACATTCAGTTCTTCATCAATTTCTTCATTTAAGTCGAGATTTTCAAAATCTTCAAGTATGACATATGTCCACTCAGGACCCTTGAACTTGTTATTCAATGTCTTCAATCTTTGGCTCCTTTGTTTTGGAGTTGTAGTGGAAGGTCCAGATTGGCTGGATACTTCGTTTACTTGATCAGGTTCTTCACTGATTGTCTTAAGGCGGTATTTCAGTCTCTTGATAATCCTTGGCCAATTATCACCTTTTTTGGCTTTTCTTAGTTTTCACTTCACTGTCAGTTTCTTCAAGGCTTATTTTATTTTATTTTATTTATGGCACAATTTGATCATCTTCAGATTTCCTCTCTATCTGACCTTGTCCAGGGCTTATTGTTTTGGCCTGTTCTGCCTGGATATGTTCGTCTACCTCAATCTGACCCTGTTCAGGATCGATGATGTTTGGGTTGTCTTCTGTATCCTGAACCTGTGTTTCTCTGCCTGTCTGGTCCTGTTCAGGTCTTCTTACCCTCTGATTTTCTTCCGCCTGAACGTTTTCTCTAAAACCTACCTGTCCCTCCTCAGACTCATGAATGGGGCTTTGATTTTCTTCTGTCTGAGTATATTGTTCTCTTATTAACTGTTCCTGCTCAGGTTCCCTAATAGTTGTATCACTACTCTCCTGAGCGAGTTCTTCTACACCTGACTGATTCTCACTCTTTTCCTGTCTATCTAACTGTGTTTGGCTTCTAGTTCTTACAATTACTTCAGGTATGTCCACCACTGGGATCCAGTCGTCCTGATAGGTGTTTGGTTGTTCTTGGACAGCTACTTCAGGATCTTCTAAGGGAAGTTCTTCAGCTGCACAACCTTCAGCAACTTCAATTACTCAAGTCAATTAAAACTCGTCTTCTTCAGGAGCTGGTACCCTTTTGGTATGACTTGCATGAATCCAATTAGACAATCCTGCACACTTTACAGCTGTTGAGGTATTTAGTATAACCTGATGTGGTTTGTCCCACCTTGGAGCTAGGCATGATTCTCGAGTGTGATTCTTCACAACTACCCAGTCACCGGGATTCAGATCATACGCTTGGCTCAGCTGTCTGTTGACTGCATCTTCCCCAACCTCATGAGAGATAGAATGCACTCTGTCAGCCAACTCTTTGCAATATTCCAAAACCAAGTCATCAGTTATATTCAACAGCTTGTGTCCTGGTACACATGCTTGTCTCATTGCTCTTTCCATGAGTATTTCATGGGGACTCAATCCAGTTTTTTTGTCAGGAATAAATCTGAGTCCCATCAGAACAAGAGGTAAAGCATCAGGCCATTCCAGTGGGGCGGATGCACACACCTTTCCGAGTCTTGACTTGATTGTGCCATTCAATTGTTCTACCACCCCAGAAGCCTCTGGGTGGTAAACGCAGTGCAATTGTTTTCGTCTTTGAATGCTTCACATATTAGTCGAATTATTTCATTATTAAAATGAGACACTCTATCTGATTCAATCGTTACTGGAAAACCAAATCTAGGGAGGAGTTTTCTTAACAAGAGTTTGGCCACTGTCAAGCTGTCATTTCTTCGAGTCGGGCATGCTTCCACCCACTTTGAGAATAAACAAACTATGACAAGTACATATTTCAATCCTCGACATGCAGGCAGTTCAATAAAATCTAGTTGAAGTTTTATAAAGGGACCCTCTGCCTTTCCAATCTTTCCCATACTAACCATGGTTTTCCTGCCAGGATTTATTTGTTGGCATGCTAAGCATCTTTGGCAAAGACTCTCTGCTACGTTCCTGAATTTTGCGTTTATCCAATCTTGTCTGAAAGGTCGCATCATTGCATCTCTGCCTACATGTGTGTCTCCATGATACATCCTAGCCATAGGTGCAAGCATACTGTCTGGCATTACTGGTATGCCATCATAACGAACCCACACACCATCTTGTCCTCTTCTTTGACATCCTATTTTCACTCACTCTCCCTTTTCTCTTATTTCTACTGCATCCTGCAGATCTTTTACCTCCTCCCAAGTCCCCACTCCTGCAAGTAGCATAAGTTGGCAGCTGCTTCCACATGTTTGATTTTCTTATTTAATGCAATTTTATGTCTTGCACAGTGCTGGGCAACCTGGTCAGCATATCGGTTACCGGCTGTGACATAGTCATCTCCTGATTGGTGAGCAGCACACTTAACCACGGTTACCTCTTTTGGTAATTGGATTGCCTCAATTAATTCTCTCACAAAATTTTCATTTTTAATGGGAGTTCCTGAGCAAGTCAGGAAATCCCTCTGCATCCATAGCTGGCCAAAATCATGCGCAACCCCATAACCATATTGGCTATCATTAAATATGGTTATTCTCCAATTTTTCCCAATTTTGTATGCTTTATTTAAAGTGATTAATTCAGCTACTTGTGCAGACCTGACTTCTGCTAAATAGGATGCCTCGACAATTCCAGCCGATGTACTCACAGCATAAGCAGCACATAATCCTCCCTCCTCGTGTCGCATGCATGAGCCATGTACAAATAGCTCATGATCTGCATTTTTCAAGGGTTCCTCCTCTATGTCAGGACGTGGTTTGGTGCTAACTTCAGTCACGTCAAGACATTCATGTTCGACCTCATCTCTCACCTCTTCTTGGTATGGATCAGGTAGAAAGGTGGCCGGATTGAGAACATTACACCTCACTATAGTCACGGTTTCAGCCCCCAGTATTATTCTCTCGTATTTGGTTAACCTACTGGGAGTGAGGTACTGTGTTCGGGTTTTGGTCAGCAATATCACAACTGAATGGGGAACGTACACCTTTACAGGGTGTCCCATCACAATTGACTCACTTTGTTCTATGCTCACACAGGTTGCAGCTACAGCTTCCAAACAACCTGGCAATGCACATGCCACAGGGTCTAGTGTAGCAGAAAAATATGCCACTGGCCTTCACTTTAATCCATGTCTCTGTGTCAGGACCGAGAGTGCACAATTATCTATCTCATAGCAGGACAAAGCAAATTCTTTTGAGTAGTCCGGCATTCCCAAAGCAGGAGCTTCGCACAAACAATTTCGTAATTTTTTAAACAATTTCATGCTTTCATCATCTCACTCTATGGGGTCCTTTGCTCTCTTTTTGGTCATCTGTATCAGAGGTTTAGCTAGTAAAGCAAACCCTACAATCCACTGTCTGCAATATCCAACAACCCCAATAAACATTCTTATTTCTCTTTGGGTTTGTGGCAACTGCATTTGTCTTATTATTCTGATTCTTTCTGAGGTCACCTTTCTAATTCCTCTCTCTATTTGATGTCCCAGGTATTTGACTGAGTTTTTACAAAACTGAATTTTTTCGGGGGACACTTTCTGTCCACCTTTTGCCAAATGATTTAGCAATGCAATTGAATCAGTGACACTGTCATCTCGTTTGTTTGACGCAACAACTAGGTCGTCAATGTACTGCACCAGGACTGATTCTCTGGGCAACACAAGAGATTCAAGACTTCTTTTGAGAATCTGATTAAAGATTGAAGGACTTTCACTGTAGGCAGACGATTCCATACGTAAACATGCTCTTCGAATTTAAATGAAAATAAACACTGACTATCTGGATGCAGTGAAATGGAAAAAAATGCATGACATAAATCAATTACTGTGAACCAACCTGCTTTCCATGGTATCTGGTAAAGAATCACAGCTGGGTTGGGCACTACTGGACAACATGGTACAACAACTTTATTTATTTTCCTCAGGTCCTGAACCACCCTATATTTCCCGTTAGGTTTCTTAATGCCAATTGTAGGTGAGTTACAAGGGCTACTCATTATTTCTTTCAAAATGCCTTATTCGACTAATCGCTCAATCTCTGCTGCAACACCTGCCTTTATTTCAGGACTCATTTTGTATTGTCGAGTATTTGGATAAATAGCACCTGCTTTCACTGTTACTTTTACGGGATCTACATTCGCCATTAATCCTATTCGTTTGCCAGTAAAATCACATATCTCTGCATTTACAGTCAGTTTTACTTCAGCAGGTAATTCATCTTTTGTTATAATTGAATACATTTCATTTACTTCTGTCCCTTCTTTTGCGAACATGAACTTGTAAACTCCATCTTCATCTGGGGTTTGTATTGCAACACCATCCGGTGTGCAGAATGTGGTGCAATTCATTTTGCACAATAAGTCACTTCCAAGCAAATTTACAGGACTTGAGTCACAAACTACGAATTTATGCATTTCTTTAAAATTTCCAATTCACACCTCCATTGGTTCTGTGATCTGGGTTCTAATCTGTCTGTTCAAGACACCTACTACTTGGATGGCTTCACCCGAGAGGGGCAGGTTAAGAATGTCTGCTGTTCTCACAGTAGACCTGGTAGCACCAGTGTCCACCAAGAAAGTGATATCATTTCCTTCCACTTTACCTTCTACGTATGGACCTGGCTGATCTACCGGTAGGGATGCGCCAGGTACGCACTCCCCTTCCTTCCCCTTCAGGCACCGTCATTCCTACTCATAATTGAGAAGTGGGCCCTGCAAAAGAAACTGCGATGTTACAACATTTTTCTTACCACTTCCTTCTGAGAATCCGGTGTCCACACTGTACTTGGCTTGACTCACAAAATTTGGCTTAGGGGCAGGTGGCAATGGATTCTGAAGATCCATACCCTGTTGCGGTTGACTCATTAACACCTCATTCTGCGTCTGTGGATTTCAATTTTGATTCGGGCCATTATTAACTTGTACAAATTTACACTCGTTCTTCCAATGCCCCAACTTCCTGCACCCGTGACAGGGAACCTTTTCATTGTCTCTTCCCTGTTCAATCTTCCCCGTGGCTCACCCCATTATTTTCGCTTTGACCTTGTACCCTTCCTTGACCTTCTGACTGTTTATTCAATTGAAACTCTTGCTGTTGAGCTAATTTTACTTGAGCCCACATTACTTTTTCTTCTAAGGCTTTTCGTCTGTTATCAATTTCATCCCCACAATATTTGGCATACTTAAAATTTCGTCTATGGGCTTTGATTGCCAACATAACATGTGCTGCTTAATCACTTGTGATATATCCAATCTTAACCCTGTCACAAATCGATACACAAAATGAGTCATGTTCTTGTTCTATATACTTTCAAAACCACTATACTGTTTGAACACCTGTGAAAGACGTTCATAATATGCATGTACAGACTCATTTTTCTCTTGGGTTGTTCTGTCTATTTTTACCCAATCAGTTTCTTTCAGGGGAATTTTACTCTTCAGAAAAGTGATCACCTGGTGATATTTTTTCATTACATCTTCTGATGGGGCTCCTGTCTTTGAATCTCTTAGATACTCTTCACTAGGCCAATCTACAGTTATTTTACACTCCGTCCACAAATCTGCTGGTACTACTATGTCAAACAGACCATCCAGATCTTTTAACAAAACCTTTGAAACTTTCACAAACCTTTCAACTTGTCTGTACCATTCCACTGGTTTCTCTCTCAGTTTAGGAAATTCATTTGTAAACGACAAAATATCTTGTCTAGTCCATGGTACATGTACGTACCGCCCTCCGGGTACTTCCCTCATCGGATACAAACTCTCAGCCTTTTCTGTTTCTCTCATGGCATATTCAGAAGTTGTTCGATTTACCTGTGCTTCTTCCTTTTTCTTTGCCCACCTAACTTTCCATTTGTCAAGATCTCCCCATTTTTGTAATAGAAATAATAACTCCCTGATCTGTAGTTTTCTTCCGGACATATTCATGTTTTCCAAATCTTTATCGGAAAATTCTGCTCTATACGTTTTTTTTAACACCTTTGACTTCCCTATATCAATTTCCATTTCAGATGCCAGATTTGTCAACTTTTCATGAAATGTTTTTGTATTTCGTGTGATGCTTCTACAAATAAACAATAACTTTTCTTCACTGTATGTGTTTAATCTGTCTAGACTCACATTTCCGGCTACCATTTCTTCCAATTCTACTCGCAATTTGAAAATGTCTAATATTTTTTCTGGTTCCGGTTGAGGTTTCTAGTCTAACGTTGTAGGAGAGTAGGATCAGCTTCACATGGGTTCCCCCCATTGTTGCTGGTGTTTCACTGTTTTTCGACCTTAGTCGGGCTGTGGCCCTGCTAATCAGGACCCCAGCCTAGCTGCTTCCTCTCTAAAATGGTTTCCATGTACATTAGGTACATCTCTAATTGGATTCTGGAGTGCCTTATAAGTCCCTAGCATATGGTATCCTATTTACCCAGGGCATAGGTACCTCAGAGGCCTACCAGGGGCTGCTGCATGTATTATGCCACCCCTGGGAAGCACTCCAAAATGACACCACAGGTCTGCTACTGCAGCCTGGTTAAGGTGGTGCATGCTCCCCTTACTGTGGTATAGGCTACCTATATCACTACCATTGCACACACATATAAAACCTATACGTCACTCCTATGGCAGGCCTTAACAATCCTGAAGGCAGAGTGCCTGGTTTTTATGTGAGAGGGTGTCCCTGCATGAGCAGAGCCCCTCTGCAGCGTTCGGAGTACCTCCTCTGATGCTGTTTGTGGTGCAGCCTGACCATATACTCTTATGTGCATTATAACCTTGCGGTAAATGCTAACTTTGGACTGGCTGCACGGAAACATGTCGTGTTTGGTGTCAAACACTTTGGAATACTACCCCCCTCGCCAGTTCTGGCGGCGGGGGTAGCATTCACCCTTCTAGAGGGAGAGACATGTACCCACTGGTCTAACCGGCAAAGACTTTCTAGAGCCCTGGCATCACAAAATTGATGCCACTGCCTCAGACACGGTTCTGGCCTCCTGCTGCTGACCGAAACTCCAGCAGGGCAGGCCTGGACAATAGGTTTCCTGTCACAGGGAGGTGTAACCACCTCCCCAGACAGGCAGATGTGTATTGGGGCTGGGCGGGAGCACTCCCTGGTGCTTTGAAGTCCTGCACTGGGGGCACACTTGGTGTCCCTGTGCATAGTCCAGTTCAAACCGGTTGCAGGGGCTACCTGCCCCTGCTCTGGTGTAAAACTGGACAAAGGAAATGGGTATAACCACCCCATTTTCCAAACCCTCCCATACGTGGGTCCCCAGAGTATGTCCCACCCCCTATCTTAGTATATAGGCACCCAGTCCTTGAGACCTCATATTACCCTGGACGAAACTCTGCAACATATATCTGGGACCTTCAACTTTCTATTTCGACTAAAAGACTGAAGAAATCTCCCTTGGGGTCAAGGAGTGACTCCCCTGCTTGGCAGGCACCAAAGAAGCATCTGCCCGGTCTGCAACTCTGAAGCTCCCGCCCGACGCCAAATTCTTTGCATCACCAGAGGTGGATTTATAGACTTCCCCTAGGCTACCCTGAGCCACAGCAAAGCTGAGGCCCATGGCTATTGTGGGTGATGTGGAACCGTGACCCCTGGACACTGTGAACTTTTGCTGGTACATTATCTTTCTGGTCTTCCGTGGAGTTGTGCTTTGGGCTCCAAGTAGCCCCAGCCTTGAGCATCAACTGCACCGAAGATCTGTGGCCTCCACTCCACGAGTGACCCGTGGGCCAGTTTCCAGTGCAACTGCTTGAGGCTCCTTCGCGATCGCTAGCCCGTTGGCTAGTGGGTCCCCACAAAGGCAACTCCTTTTCTGCTTGGGCTTTCCTGGTTGCTTCAGACGTGCCCTGACTTACCCTTGCTGGGTGAGTTCCCCAGGCCTTGCTGGTCTGCACCAACGTCTTTCGTCTATTTCCACTTGACTTGCCGTTGCAAAGGCTTGTTGGGTCCATTCTAGTCGCCAACACCAAAACACTCGACAAACTTTGTGGTACAGCTTGAATCTAGCTCCTGGTTGTCATCAATGCCTCCTGGACCTCGTGGCTGAAGAGTCAAGACACCCGTCAACTCACCTGAAGCACCCGACATCTGTGGACATTGGACTATCGTGCCCCTGGTTACTGGTAAGTGACCCATACTCTGTCCCCTCTGCTTTCAGGTTCCTTCCATCCTTGATCCAGGCTTGGATCTCTTCGGACACTTCTCCTCTTCGCGGCAGCAGCCCTTCTTTGCCAGCTTCCATTGAAAACGACGCCGCGACCCGACACCAAAAGACACCTATGCACCCGGCTTCCCTGGGTGAGGTAACACGAGTACTCCGGTGCTCCCGTGGGTGTTGGCCCTAGACACCTCTAAGTCCAAAAGGGTTTGCTTGTAGTCGTCCTCTAAGTGTCCTTAACTTGTAATTTTCCAACTGCGACATTCCCCATAGAAGTTAACAGCAATTCGCGCCTGTGTTCTAACACTGCATGCGTCCCCCGTGGGTCCCCTACGTCACTACCTTGGGTGGTTCCTTGGGGCCCAAGCCTTTCTAAAGGCTCTAGGCCTTGTGTCTAGTTCAGTTGTGGTTCTTATACCACTTTATTGGTATGTGGTTTGGTACGCCCCTAGGTCCCAAACGTGTATTTGTGCTTTTACTGTTGAATACTGACTTGTAACCTAAGTACTTTGAACTCCAGCCTCATAAAGAGACTAGAGGGGTGTGTTTTATCTTAAATACATATATTTTGAATATATACCTGGTGTGGTTGTCCTTTCATTTTGTCATTCAAGATATTATAGACTGGTAAAACAAGCTGCTTTACATTCCTTCAAGACTTAGCCTGAAGGCTGCTCTCCATAGCTACCACTAGGATAGCTTTCAATAAAGGTTGTCTTTAACCTATCACCATAAGGGGTTGTTTGGACTGGTACAAAGTGCCCACTTTAATTAGTGGACAGCATATACCAGGCCAACTTCTCACAGACATCCTTTAAACAACTGGGCAAATTTCTCCTCGGGTTTTCCATTATTGGTTCTCTAATGGGTAAATCCATTAATGATATTACTGATTCACATTCACTTGCTTGATCATCTATTATTACCTTTTCTTTTCTAGGTTCTATGCTTGGGGTAGGCATTACAGGAACTTTGGGACAGTTTGACTTTTTACCATACAATGGGACTACTGGGCCTATTGTTACTGGTATAGTCAATGCTTCTGTATCAATTCATCTCTATTCTTATTTATTGCTTCCTTTTCTCTTTCTTGAAGTACCCTGTTTGCTGTGTCATGTACTATTTGTGGAACTAAAGGTGTTCCTATCATCGGGGCACAAGGGGTCATTCTATTAAATCCATCATTATAAGGTGGAGAACTTTTCATCAATATGTCTTCTAAGTATCCTTCTTCTACTTCTCCGCTACCTGTCATGGTTAAATGCTTTGTTTTCTCTGTACATTTGCCTCCAGTCTGCTCTTCTGACGTTATCACAGGATATAGGCCTTCTGCCACCATGGCCTGTCTCAATTGTTTCATTTGACTATCTCTAGTCTCTCGAGGAAATTTGGGATAATATTTGCTTAGGGTCCTGTTACTTCGCGGTCTGTCAAGTTCAAAGGCTTCCATTTACCATTTTTCTAAAACCTCATACTGGGTCAATCTAGGTCTGGGTTCTAATTCATTCATCCGAGTTCTTAAGTTAAACAGTATTCTCCCGTTAAAGCTTCCGTACTCTAGAAATGCTAATATTCCATCATCTTTTGTATATTCTACCCAATTTTCTAACCATACACAGGTATGATAGCATCTTTCCACCATCATGTATGAAGCAGGCGTATTTGGGGGAGGAATAAGAATCCCTTCTCTACTCTTCATGGGTTTGTCCGTTTTTAAATAATTTTTAACCTTTTGCATAAATGACATCTTTCTCTTTTCTCCATACATTGCATGTTTGTGCTTGTTAACCCCTTCGGTGCTCATGACGGAATGGTTCCGTCATGACCCACGGTTGAGCTGTGCTCATGACGGAACCATTCCGTCATGACCACGCCCGCGCAAGATTCCGCCAGCACAGCGGCGGAATCTGCGCAGCATCGAAGGGGTTAAGATACTGTTTGTAAGCAAACCCTATAAATCTTCTGTCTGGACGAGTCCCTGTTAATGTTGGATCGTACATGCAGACTTCACTATCTATTATTATTATCGGATTTCTATTTTGTTGACCAATCAGACATTTGCTTTAATTCCAATGATTATCCAATACCAGCGCATTTTTTAGTCTAAGGACCAATCAACCTCTACTCTGCTTGCTCGCTTAGCCAATGCTTACGCGGCCTTTCTGTGACGTCAGTATCACTCCTTACTACTGACCCCTCCTTTGCAATTTTGGCATCAACTACACGCCCGCTGTTTCAACCAATCCCAGCGCAGCTCTCAGTGACGTCAGTGCAGCACCCTCAACTGACCCCTCCTTTACAAAGTAATGCGAAAACTTATTTTCTCACAAAATGTACACAAATTCATTAATTAACCAACGTAAAATCATTCGCTATTGTGTCTGACCCACTAATTCAAAGAATAGTAAAATGTCTTTCACTGCGAGTAAAACCCTTCCGCTTACTTTTCACACACTGCGAGTAAACCTTTCCGCTTACTCTTCACACAAGCATTAGAGAACCTGCCACTCCTTCAGTATTACCCTTTCTAGGTGATATAAGACCAAATTTTCACCAGCGAACGCCTTGCTATCAATTATTCTCACTAACATACAAGAAATGAATCCCTAACTTAGTGCTTCTAGACCTGGGTAACTTTAAGCACTTTCTCGATCCAGACCAATAACCTCACTGCAGTATGGCTTCCATTCACCACCCGCTATTCAATATTCCCGGGAATTTCCAGACAACATAAAACAATACATAACAGATTTGGTTAAAACATAAATTAATAATTCAAATTTAAAAAATACAAACCTCGCCTAACTAACTAAACTAACCATGCTTCTGCTACCAAGTAAAACTGATGCAGCGGAGTTTACCGGCTCTAGTCACACACATACACACAACTCTCGTTTGGGCCCATATACATTCAATGAGCTAGTAAATATCCGCTGGTCATCAATTTTGATTTACCTTAGAGACCTGTTACACCAGTATCATTGCCATTCCCTGTCTCCTTAAGTAAAATGTACATTTGTCGATAGATCTAGTTGTAGATTAGAATAGGGAGGAAATAATAACCCATTTAACCTTTTGTTTAAAAGAACCACAGACTCATTAGGACTTTTAAAGATGTATCTGGATTAATAATTTTGTGAGTCAAATCAGAATACACGTAGGTACACCAAAATTCTCCATCAGGAAATAGTACAGTTAGCTTAAAATCAATTCACAGTAATTAAATTCTCATGATGACAGTACCTGAGGAGAGAAAGAACAGAGAGCAAATACGGAGCATTACCCCACAGAACTATATTTACCTAGAATGGTGTGAGGACCTGGACATCAGAGCATAAAAGATTCAGGACAGATTCAGGACCGGGATGGTGACCTCTTCTAGTGCAACGCCAGCGTTGCACCCCTCTCTGGTGCTACTCTCTCCGGCTCGGGCTCGTCCAGACCCCTTCCTAGATGTGCCTCCTCGGTTCTTCTGCGATTCTTCCCTAGTGTTGGATTCTTCAATCAGCTTGCAGCAATTCGGGCAGCATCTCAGCACAGCATCATCATGTGCAGCATCAAGTGTGTCTAATTAACTTAAACTTACCTCTGTTATACCAATTCGAGTGTATGATCCACCACCAAATGTTTCAATTCTACCTGCACCCCTCAATTTGATTGGGCCAGGCAGTGGGGTGAGGACATCACACCATACTAAGTGCAATAACCTTCTTTGGTTCTATTGTCTAATTTTCCCGCCCCTTAATTTTAATACCCACAAGCTTTATTCCCACAAGCATTTCATATGTGGATCGATAAATTTGAAGTACAATATTGCGGCTTCTTCCTTTTGCAGGTTCAAGAGTTTAGCTTCCCATGTCCTTACCGGGCACATGTTCTTGGCAGAAGTTCAATTATATCATTGGTCTCAAGACAAGGATGCAGTACGCATGTTTAGTTGTCGCAAAGGGATAGGGACGTCTATCACCCTCCAAGGCCCAAATACGAGCTATTAATAAAGTCAGAGATAAACATGTTAGAATACAAAATTAACTGAATTCACTGTATACCACTTACTTCTACTCTAACCCCATTTACTTAATATATCTTTTGCATTAACAGCTTAGTAAAACTTGCACAGGTTATTTTCAGCACGGCATGTGCGTTAATGCGAGGATTTCGAGCAGCCATGTTAAAAGGTATTGCGCAGCTGCAAAGATTTCCCACCAAGCGACAGAAACGTCATTACTACGTAGATGCAGTAGACGCATGCACAGAAGATTTCCTGCATTTTCTGTGGCCATTTTAAGGACACTCGGGTTACTGGTTAGTAAAGTACATAGAAAAGCTTCCCCTAGATACAGTATGTAAAATGTGGTGCAACGTTAGTACTCACAAACATGTTGGTTATAGTATTACAGATTATTCGAGAGGATTGCATACGAGCAGGTTTCTTTTATACGAAACCTTGCTCCATCATTACCAAATTGGTAATCGCAAATTGGGAATGCAATTCCAAGGGTGCCAGGGAACCTAAGGCTTCCTGATGGACCCCCCCAAAAAAGGTAAGTGTGCACATGTGGCGCAGACACATGCCCTAAGGGCATGTGTTTGTGCCACATGTCACTTTGTAAAGTGCACTTTTGTACATTTTTCAAATATTTTGCAAATTACCATCAACTTGAAGTTGATGGTAATTAGCGTTTCCTAAATGCACAGTTTGCATTTAGGAAAGGATTGATGCATCACATTTAGGGCATCACAATTTGCGATTCCCTAAATGCATTTGCAATTTAGGTAATTGCAAAAAATTGTGATTACGTAATTTGCAAATGGAAATGGGTTCATGCATCAGAAAAGGGCTTTTTCTGGCCGCAAACGGGCTGATTTCGTGAATTGTCCCGTTTGCGACCGGAAAAATGCTTAATACATGTGGCCCAATGTACGTTAAAGACTGCCCTCCCCAATCTATGCTGCTGCCAAAGACAAACAGCATAAATTATCAGGTTATCAAAGACACTTTACTAGCATTCCAGTGTCATGTGTGTGCCTTTGCAAATCCAAGCTTAGGCAGTTGGATAAATGAATAAACAAAATGATCATAGCTGCTGGAGGGCAAGCACACAACTTCTGCCCAATCAAAACATGTCCTCCTGGCTCACAACATGTGGGTGGAGCTAAAGCCCTCTCTAGTGGTGGTCACATCATTGTTTGGCGACAGCTGTGCTAGTGGGCATGTGCATGTGTGATGACAGATGCATGTGCATAGATCATCAGGCAAGTGCATATGGGTACTTCTTTTTAGGTCGAGCCTAGCAGCGCACTTGCGCTGCTCTGCGAGGCTTCTTGTGTCTATTCTGTGTGGGTCTGACTCCTCCCACACATTGGATTGGCTTTTGCGTGTGGCTTTCTATAATGAAAGCACGCAAATGGCTAAAGGCAGGTGCATGTCCCACCTCTTTTGTAATGTTCACTCCCACTGCGTTTTGCCTCGGGAGCGAGCAGCGGCGTGCAGGGTGGCAGCTGCATTCCTCGTGGGTCAGGTTACTATCTACACAACGCACCATGCATTCGTTTTCGTCTGGGGGCCGCCTGCTTTTGCATATGTTATTTTTTTTTTTTAGAGTGCTGTGCCTTTTACAAGCGCTACTGCCTACTTGTTAACAGCAGTCCCAAAGGCGCAACCTATTGGCTATGCCAATGCTTGTTTATCTACTGACCAGTATTAGTGCTCTCTTTCCACAAAGCACCACAATTAGATGTTAACAGATTTCTCCTAGCAAAATAAATAATTATGACGTTATTATGGTGGATGGAAGAAATTCATGTAAAAATTGTATTTTGAAATGACAGAACTAATGCTGAAATACAGCAAATTAACGATGGGATTCTTTAGGAGTTCTTATCATTTCGGGAACCATTACGAGGTGGCTGGAAACTAGTCACGTAATCCCCAGCCCTCCGCAGCCCCAGGAACTACATCCTTACTTACAGGCTTCCAGTGGCAGGGGAGCAAAAATAGTCCAAATTTCATGTTTTTGCAGGATCAGTATTTTCACACAGGTTTTTCCCCATTTTCGCTTAGTCTTTCACCCAGTCATTTCACTTGCTTTGACTGAGGAAAATGTTCAGGTAAAAAGCTCAGGAACCAAGTTGTTTAATTAGATTTTGTAATTCACGATTTGGCTGGTAACTCCAATTACCTGGCCTAGCTGGAATTTTGGGTCACCCGTAATAAGACCACTATGAAGACATTTCACTGACAAAAGTAAAAACCTAATACAGGAATTCGATGCTCGTAATGATTTTCCAAAACGTGTTATGGAAAGCACTGGGAAAAGAAGGAACCATTTCCGGAATAAGAATAGCTAATATTCTAAATCTAATGGGGAGGCCATGGACAATTGGAAACGAATCTCTAAATCTGATTGGTCTAAATCCATTATGCTGCAGTTGAACTCCACTTCCTAGGCAACCGAGTTGTTGTATGTAACAGTGGTTTCCCAGGTAACCAAGCCTTTGTATGATCTTGGGCTATCTTTCAATCACATTGGAGCAGAGGCTTACATGGCATCCAGATGGACTGGGACATGGGACCTAAAAAAAACAGACACCCCGGCTCTTTTATTACTATGAGTAATTAGAGTACATTTGATAGAAAAGAAGTGGGAAGGAAACTGGACGTCAATGGGCACATCTGGTAAGCAGGGCTAAATAGATTGCATATTTCTTCAACTTAGAACACAAATGGACTTTGTCTACTTTTAGTCTTCGGCAGTGTAAATATCCGGAGGGTATTCTTACAATAATTTTACTTTCTGTTCCTAGGGAACATGCATTAGAGGTGAAGAACATAGTGATGCACAATGAAAAGGAAGAGGGCGTTGATGAAACCAGAGTAGATCAGGAGTCGCAGAGTCAAAAGGATGGCCGAGAGAATGAGCAACAAGATGACACTAGAAGTCAAGGCCAAGAAGAAGGGGGCTCCATGGAGCCACACGCCACAGAACTTCATGAACTTATGGAACCTCGAGGCCTAGAAAAAGAGTACCCCAAAGAGCCATATGCCTCAGGACACCATGCTTACAAGGAACCCCCAGGCCTAGAAGAAAGAGGCTCTATGGAGCTACAATGTCCAGAACACCCTAAACCCAAGGAACTGGCATTCCTTCCAGAGAACAGCTACGTGAAGGCGCAAGCCCTAGGGCCCAATGGTACAACTAAGGTCCGCGGCCCTCAAGAACCTGCCACAAATGGTTTGCAAGATAAAAAACAGGAGGTGCCGAAGGAACTGCAGAAAGTGGGAAAACAGCTTATCAGAGAGTTCATTTTCTGTGGCATCCTCTGCATTTTGCACACTTTGAAAACGGACATGCTGAGTTCATTGGTCTGCCTGTCATTATACTTGAGCATTTTCTGTCACAGTTCTGTATGTAAGCAGGGAACTGTGAAGATGGGCTTCTGGGCAGGACACAATACAGGGGAACCTCAAGGGCAACAAGAGCAGGATGCTGTGGAGAAGTCAATGATAGGATCAGAGAGCTCTGCGGATCTGCCAGGACCAGACCAGCCGGGTGCAGAAAAGCTGACACGCTCAGAACAGCACGATTACGAGCAGGAATATGAGGGCACATGTGTGATAGGAACTAAAGTCTTCAAGGATTGGCAAGTCGTGGGTGTGAAGTGTCCTAAGGAACGACCGGGCTCAAGGAACAGAAGTATCAAGAAGAAAAAGTCCGAAAGGAGACAAAAGATAAGACAAAGACGGACACTGATGAGATCAACAGCACATAGAATCAAAGGTGCCATGGTCTGCTGTCAACACATGTCCCATAGGCAAAAATGTCCCAATAATCGCCAACGCCTTCAAAAGACAGAGCGTGAAGTATCACAAATCCAGGAAATGAGCCTACGGAAGTTGCAATCCTTGTACAACCAAGGGAAAGAGGACTTACAAGTCATACAACAGTCGGGGTCTAAAGAGACGAACGAAGCAGAAGAAGCGTGCTCTGAAAAGACTGTGGTAATACAACAACAGATACAAAAAGAGATGCCCGATTCAAGAAAAGATGACCCCAAGGTGTCCTGGGAACAGAAGAAGAAGGGACTTGAGGAGCAACAAGTGTACAAGCACCAAGAAAAAGAAAGGCCACAAGGCCTGCAATCTCACCCCCACAATGTGCTACAAGAACCCACAGAAGTAGATTCCAGTATGCTGTTGAGGTTTGAAGAGCCAGGGTGCAAGGGGCTGCAACACCGAAAAGAGCAGAGCACAGATGAAACTGATGATGTAATATTTCAGGGCATCAATGGCCCAAACGATTCAGAACTTAACAGACCTAAAGAGCAGGAGGGCCTAGGAATTCGTAATTTACAACTTGACACAGAAATGTGTAAAAAAGGATCATTTTGGGTACAAAATAGGCACAGACTTATACGCCCCGTTAAAATGCATTATCTAGAACTGATTTGTAAGAAAGGTAAAGGAACGAAATGTCAACAAGTCATCAATGGTGTGTTATCAAAAGAGGATTTGCCGCTCCTGAATACTAACAAAAGTGGGGCACGGTGGCATCCCAAAAAGGAGACAAATTTGTAACAAACCAATGACATACAAAATACAAACCTCCCTAACAGCATGGATCCATTCATTTGCTGTACTCAAAAAAGCAAGCTTTATAAGGCACTGCAACCCCAAAAGGTGGGAGCAGCCAGAACCCACCAAGTCAAAAAGTGGGTTACTATGAACAAGGAATGGACTTAAGTTTTCTAACAAACCTTAGGGCCCAGAACAGCAACTTTCCAGGTAACATCTTTTTCCAGAAGCACAGAACATCAACAACGCCTCTGAACACTAGTATTCAGAATAGTAATTAAACCACAAATCCCATCGGAGGTAGGAGAAGCCTCTTAGTTTGCAACTACAGGTTTACAATAGCCCCAACTTTCAGCCTTGCAAGGGTCTACAGATCTATGCTGCTCAGAACAACAGGCCTTTATTGAATTTCAATCCCCAGAAAAGCAAGACACCTGGGAGTAAAAAGCTCTGAAAAGCATGACATTCATATGCCAAAAGGCCAGTTGAGCTTGGTATGACTGGACTCCAAGAATCAGACAGCAGAGGCCAGAAAACCCTTTAGAAATCAATGTTACAATTAAGAGAGTTTACCAATGCCCTATGTTGTGTAATAAAAATGTATTTTTTGAAATCGTCAGGCTTTGAATAGTGTAGTATCTTTACATGTCTAATTCATTTGGAGAGGTTCCTTGCCCCTCTAAATTTTCTTCAGAAATGTCTGAATTTAAAGAGTAGGCTTTCTGTCTACACTCTCAAGCAAAGAACTGTGGAGGAGCAAACCTGGAATGGTAGAACCCAACACTTTTATTGATAAAGAGAACGGAGACGGCTGTCTTTGGCCTTATGGTCTTATGGTAATAACTGCATGTGTTTTTAAACGAATGTTAAGAAAGAAAGAAAATCATTTTTTTTTTTTTTTAAAGTTCAAAACTTTTGCCTTCAATTATTTTTCTCCTGCAATCAAACAGGCCTCTGGAGGAGCGGTATTTATTGTTTGGTTCAGGCCCCATGGTTACTCCTGAGTGTGATGCAGATCGCTTAAAATTAACTGCACTGTCGCTATATTGTTGTGAGTGCTAACATGATGTGTTCCGGTTTCTTCCGTCTCAGTCATGATGCACTCTTTAATCTTACACCATGGCTATTGCGTGTTGCATCCTCTGTGCCCATGTGAGTATATTAGTGTGTCAATGCAGAGTACTGTACAGTGTGAGAAGACCACAATATTCATCGGAGACGTCAAACCCTGGCACAACCTGAGCACATTACGGATGGGCACTGAAAAAAACGCATGGCACAATTATGAGGCATGGGTGGGGTTATTCAGCCAATGGAATATCCGACCCCACAGTTTCCTAACTTCACTTTCATTAAATCTACTCTTTGCTCACATAATCATAAAATTTTTAAATATTTTTTTGACTTACTTTTTAAGAATGTTCCCACTTAAAAAGGCACCTCTTTTACCTTAACTTCCTACGTTCCAAGTTTTTTTTTTTGCAGTTTTATATGGCGCAAATTTGACCCGAAGGTATCAGAGCGCTTTACATGAGCACCAGGGGCCGTATTACGTATTGGCATTGTTTGCACCCAAGGCACCTTTGAAAAGCTGTGCCAGGCGCAGACAATGCCAATGCGCCCCATTATGGTGAATGCACTGCCCTGGGAGTAGCCGCAACCTTGCACTGCCCTGGTGGCAGCGCATTCATGTGAAAACACGGAGAAGCTGATCCGTGTTTTCACAGTGCAGGCGGCACCCACCTGCACTTTGAAAATGTATTAGAGATCCCATTGCAGGCAGGTGCAGTCACTGACTGCACCCGCCTGCAAGGGGATAGCTGGGGGGTCCATGGGACCCCCTTAACCCCCTTCAGAGGGCTGCTCTCAGGGGGGCGCACTGACAGGACGCCTCCTGAGCGGCTTCTTTGACTCTGCGCCTGCATCTTTAAAACGGCACGGGAGCAGATTCAAAGAAATCCCCTCATTTGCATAGGGCACGCCCCTATCCAAATGAGGGAACACCCTCTGAAGGTAGTGCTGGCGCATTAAGTGCGCCAGCGCTATCGGTATTATAAAAGGGGATGCACAAGCATCTGTGCCCCCTTCTATGATAACATAATACCCTGGGGACGCGCAAAGCGGGCACAAATGCCCGTTGCGCCCCGGGGCATCTTAAGTAATTCGGCCCCATTTGCGTTACAGACACACACATTAATTTTTTCAGACACAGGGGATTAAGTGATTTGCCCAGAAACACAGGATGGTTGCGCCTCTAGCAAGACTCGAACCTGGTTCCCCAGTTTTAAATTTGGGCACTCTGGCCCTTAGCCAAATCCTCTCCCTTTACTCACAAGGCCTATCAGAAGTTTTTGTGGAGCTTTGGTCACAAACATCATGTGGGGCCCCTTTCTGATAGAATAACGTTTTTAAAAATAAAGGCAATGTCCTGTCCTTTCCTGGCAAATGTTTTGAGGCTGATCCAGTATATAGCTCCACCTAGTGGCAACTGATAATACCTATAAATTAACAACAGGAGAGAGAGGGAGTTTTTTGGAGCCACTCTTAGTCCCCCAGGGCTAGTATAGATCAACAACAAAAGAGTGTGTCCATCAGATGTGAACAAGTGCAGAGTAACTTAGAAAAGTGAATCACTATGTTTTTAAAAAGAACCCTCACTCACCAACCTAGTTGGTGACATGCTTCATCATTGGGTTCCCACCGGAGAGACCGAATGTCTCCCCGGTGTGCTACGACGCCTGAATTACAGCGGAGCTGGTTTTTTGTGTGTGGATGCAGTGCAAAGGGTGATAGTGTAAGTTTAAAATATGTCACAGTTTCAACCAATAATGAATTTTAATAGTGGTAAACCGGACACAGTTAAAATGGTGTGGCGGACGATAGGAACTGGTGATAATTAGACCAGCTACGTCCTAAATAAAGTGCATAGTGAAAAAAGTGGTCAACATGTTTCTGCTTCTTGCGTCAGTGCACGAAGCATTCGTCAGGACCTAAAGTGAGACCACCACGGCGGTATACGCACGCTAAGGCGTACCCTAACCTGTGGGGTCAGAAACCGCTTAAGACTTACGGTCGAGTTTACCCTTCAGCAATTTCTGAGAGGTTCAGTTGTGATGTTCAGTTCAGTTTCACTACATGAGTCCGGGTGGGAGGCGGGACTTATAGTCACACTTACTCCAAAGTCACCAGCCCTCTGCAACACCTATTTGGCCCTCCTGCGGACTCGGTTGTCCGCAGGAGGGCCAAATAGGTGTTGCAGAGCAGAAACAGAAACATGTTGACCACTTTTTTCACTATGCACTTTATTTAGGACGTAGCTGGTCTAATTATCACCAGTTCCTATCGTCCGCCACACCATTTTAACTGTGTCCGGTTTACCACTATTAAAATTCATTATTGGTTGAAACTGTGACATATTTTAAACTTACACTATCACCCTTTGCACTGCATCCACACACAAAAAACCAGCTCCGCTGTAATTCAGGTGTCGTAGCACACCGGGGAGACATTCGGTCTCTCCGGTGGGAACCCAATGATGAAGCATGTCACCAACTAGGTTGGTGAGTGAGGGTTCTTTTTAAAAACATAGTGATTCACTTTTCTAAGTTACTCTGCACTTGTTCACAACTGATAATACCTGCCTCATCATGTCGATATGACAATAGCAGAGTAGGCCTGCTTTTAGCTCGAGCCTAGAGCAGCACGCATGCGCTGCACTAGGAGAGGGCCTCTTGGAATCACATCATACTTCTAAGAGACTTCACCATGTGGGTCGGACTCCACCCACACATTTTATTGGCCATTGCATGTGGCTTTCAAAAATGAAAGCACGCAAATGGCCAAAGGTGGGTGTATGTCCCGCCTTTTCTGAAAAGGTTCACTCTCATGGCCTATGGGTCTCGGGAGCGAGTGGAGCCAGCATCGGCTTGCAGTATGCCAGCTGCATTTCTTAAATTCCTTGCAGCACGCATGCACGCACCACTCACGGGCTTGTATTGCTTTTATATTGTGCCCGCTTCGCTTTTGCTGTTTTCCTCCCTGTCCCCAATGCAATAAAAGCTTTCACAATCTCGAACTAATACTGTTAGTTCCACCCCCACCCTGCTGCCGCCTCGTGTCCAGGGTCCAATGTACGAATCAAGCCCGCCACGAGCCGGTTATGTTGTTGATGATGCTGCAGAAAGCGGAAGCGCAGCCGAGGCAGAGATTACATTGTGAATGGAGATGTAGTTGGGTCACCAAGGCCTTATTTGTTCACATCAGGAGAGAGGAGCCACAACATATGTTAGCTGCCAGGACTGCAAGCACGGCAAGAACGTATCATGTGTTGGCGTGTTTCCGGTGTCAGGGCTGCACTTACCATGTGAGTGGGGTGCATATGACCTTTTTTCCATTAGTTTTATGCCTGATGTACGCATCTGGTTTGTTGTGCGGTTCTAACTTATCTGCTGAAAGCATGCCTTTGCTTTAGCTCCGCATTTCTTGCTACAGTCCTTTTATCCAAAGAGGAGCTCTTTTGCAGCAAACTAGCGAACCAGAGAAAGGGCTGCTTTTAATCTGTATTTGACATGCAAATAGAAAAGTGCAGCTATTTACTGTGCCAGAGCACAAGAGAAGTGCTGGTACTCTCTTATTAAAGGCATAGCGCTCTGGCTGGGATGTCCAGGTGTCCTCCCTTCCAAATCACTGAAGTACAGCTACTCCATTCCTGACGGTACCTGCACACTTAAAGCACAGGATTTAGTCAAAACGTGTGACATTGGTACTTAGGTGAGTATAAAGCGTACGTGTTAGCCAGCTCTAGGTCCCAAGTCGCTTTCATTTTGGAGTTTTCTTGCCACATAAATGGACTGGCTGGCTGGGTCACTGTTCGGCCCCAAATGGCATTAGTATGCCCTTAATTCAACAAGTACATTTGCTGCTTTTTTCATTCACCGTTGTTAAACTGATTCCAAACGCTTTGTTCGCTAAGGCCACCTAGGTGCGGCAAGATAATGTTATAACCAGGATCACACATTTTGGGTAAACTGTGACACGGAATTCCTTGTACTACATTGACAGTGTAATGACTTAGAACCGAGATATCGTATCACTAATGCGTCCATTTCACAATAGCACATTTTGAAAAGCAAATGCAGACGAGCGACAGCGAGAGCCATGTTAGCCCCGAAAAGGAGCACAGTGTGAAATTTGAGCGATAAAAACACAACAGATAAAAACACTTTCCTAAAACAGTGCCATTCCCCCTGCACACAAGAAGGGTCAGTTTCAGTGACTCACGCGCTTCAGAAAACGGCGGAGAACGGATGTTAGGCACCATTGGCTAAAGGGCAGGACAGTTTAAAGGTGTCATACGTTACATATTGGCAGCTTTGCTTTACAACCCACTCCTCTGGCGAGTACATTTGCCTAAATAAATGCTATTAGTGATGATGTGGCATTGCATGACGTCATAAATAGAGCCAGTGCTATTGAGATACACTACCGCGGGACCCTAGCTACAGATTCCCTTGTTTTTAGTACAATAGGCACCTCGCACATACACACACAAAACCCATACAATGCGCAAAAAAGACATTCACACAGTAGATGCACACAAATACCAAAAACAGAACACTCCCAGATTGATGAATACATCTTGCCTGTCATACAAGAGCCTCAGCACAGCATACAGAAAATTAACATGATGCACACACAAGATACAACACACCAGATGCACACACACGTGTTTCATGTATATCTGATCGTGCACACTTGTTCCAATAACATGCACACGCCCTCGCAAGTCGGGTGACCCGGTGTCATCGAAAACGGGTGTTGTCCAGGCCCTCTCTTTCACTAAATGTTGCGCACGGAATCCCCCACCCCCTCCTGGAGATGAGCCGATCTCAGGCAGACGGGTGGCAGATGTGCTCTACCCTGGAGATCTCCCTCTGAACAATGGGCCATGAAGTGCAGGCCGGAGCCTGGGTGCCAACAGACAGTCTGCCACCAGCAGCCTTGTCCGGCACACCCTACCCCCTGAAGGCATCCGCAGCGCCTCCATCATCTGTTCAAGTGCCGACAAGCAGTGGCGTAGCATGGGTGCCTTGCCACTACTATGTGAGAAAGGATTCCCACCTGGTGTGGTAGTGAAAAATCCACATTTGCTTTAAAAATTGCCCATCACACCCCGGGGCCTTGGTGCCACTGCACCCGCTACACTATTGACAGCTACACCCCTGCCAACCCCCTAGTTCGCCCCAAGAGCCATCCAGAGCAAGTGATGCACAGTGTAGTGCTTAGGGGACACTGGTTGCCTCACCTACAACAGCGCTACAGCGACCATCTCGCACTGAGGAAGGCTAACACAAGAGGGCATAAGAGCGGCCATCACCTCTTTATCCCCCGTAGCAACGAGAGCAGGCGGCAATAATTCTTTGATGTTTGTTTTTAAAAGTATAAATTGTAAATTAAAGGAAAGTTTTTTCCTCTTCTCATTCATGCGGCGTACATGTGTTTTTTTTTTGCAATCTCCCACTCAGTGCTACACGTAGTAAAACCTGTAAATGTTAAGCACCCAGAATATTGTGCTGCATGGCTAAAAACGTATAAGGTCCCAAAGGCGAGACCTATTGTCTATGCCAATGCTTGTTTTCCTAGATAACAATGATAAGCAGTGGCAGCAACGGGCCCTGGAAAGAGCTGGGCCTGGGGCACAATCCTCCCCACTTCCCCGGTCAACTATACGAGTGTTATCCACCAACACTAGCAGTGTGATTTAGAGTTTCTTTGTAAAGACAAATTGTCTGACTCGTGGAGGCAGAACTATATGTGGACAAAAATCGATTTATAGGATCTCCTGCACAGTACGACCCTTAAAATGAAAGAAATTTGACTATCAAAGTATCTTCTTACTTTAACTCATCCTCCACAATTAAGATCTTCAGTTGCACCTTTAAATTAGGCCCTACTTTCTATTGGCATGTAACAAAGCTCCCAACTCATAGGACCTGTGCATGAGTGCAGTGTACTCAATCATGGCTCACATTTGATTACATACCCTTAGATCCCCTGCATCCAGTGGGCCATTCAATCCAAAATGCATGAAGCACGCCATCAGAGCGATCCCCCATTTTCCTTTTTACTATGATCCATCAGTGATGTTCCTCAAGGTCAGACTCTAGTCAGGCATTCCTGATTTTGAATATGATTGTTCTAGAGTCAGATTTGCATAACAGATCAGAACTGGGGTTATTTTCATATTCAATGGTTAAATTGAAACCTGCTTTAATATTACCATTGTGTAAAAATACATCAGTGCTAGTTTAAGAAAAGGTTCTGCAGTAGCGCAACATCTGTACACAACACTGATAAGTATTCTATATGGATTGAAGGGAAGGCTGAAGTGGCAATACGTCAGTGCACCCACAGTTGACCACCTTGGAGCATGCATTAGGTGGCATATATGTATGTGTGAAGCAAAATACTACCCCAGTTTACGTAGAGGATCTAGCTGAGTTTGTAACAATTTTGGATAATAGGGCTTGTGTCAGTGGTTTTCTTGAGCTCTGCCCAGAGCAAGGTAACAGGGTGGAGCTTGCTCTATGAAAGGACAATGGATTTCCAGAGACAGGTTGTGGTATAGATGATATACATGAATGAGACAGGAAGCAGTACGTTGCTTGAGGGTCCTTTAATGTAGTAGGTAATCCTGAGACCTCATCCTCCAGCAAAACAGGTACAACTGACATTATATTCAATGAATAACATTCCACCTGAAGAACATTCTGAAAAGGAACATACTCAGAACACATGACATCATAAACCTGACATGGACACATTAGCACTTGTAGAGAGAAATACAAGTAAGAGAAAGAACAAATAGCAAACACATTGCAATTAATCTTGAAATCGAAGAGGAATTTTCTTTAGCCTGACCGGTCTCATATCCTCAGAGAGTGAGGGGGTATTAGGAATCCCAGAGATATCATCCTCGCTACATTTAGGAGGGCATTTAGCTATTCTATTCAGATTCCACACTCTATGATCTTGTGTTCTAACTGCATTACCCAGAAGTTTGGTAACTCTAATTGGTTGATTAAACTTGGATTTACCAAACTTTCTTTCAGGAAGTTTTATCCTGACCAAGTCACCGACTTGAACAACAGTTTTTTTTACAGATTTTCTTGTATCAAATACTAGTTTCCTTTTTTATAATTTTTTCCAACTCCCGGTTTTTCCAGTCTACATTTTGGTCAATCACACCACCCACTTCCAACCTTTTCGAAATCACCCAAAGAGGACTTACTTGTGTACTAGCAACCCTTCCTTTAAATAAAGTAAAAGGAGTGAAACCAGTAGAAGAATGCGGAGTAAACCTATACTCAAACACTTTCTTCTTGATAGCTTCCTCCCAGTTGTGATTGGAGGTTAAGGCCAATTGCATGGCCTCCTTTAGAACTCTTACAAATCTTTCAACTACCCCATTGCATTATGGATGATATAAGGCTGCACGTTTATGCATAATTCCTCTTTCACTCAAAAACTCCTCTACCACTCTGGAGACAAATTTAACCCAATTTTCAGTCAACACAGAATTTGGCAACCCCTCACTCGCAAAAAGTTCATCCAGAAAATTAATGACAAACGATGAATCGACACAATTGACAACCTTGATAGCTGGCCACCTGGAAAACATATCCAGACAAACTAGGACATACTGATCCTGAGATCTTACTTTGACAGGGCCTAGAATATCAATAGCAATATCAATCCAAGGACCAGTTGCTTGCTTCCTAACCACCATAGGTTGAGTTCTGCATTTCAAAACTTTATCACTACTGGCACTCTTAAGACAGTCACGCACCAATCTTTCCACAAAGGTATCCATTGCAGGCCACCAATAGTTCACCCTAAGCCTCTCTTTAGTTTTTGCAATGGCCATGTGACTAGCATGTGCATTATCAACCAATTTTTTACGCAAAACCAAAGGAACAATCAGCCTGCTTCCCCTGAAAAGAAGATCATTGGAGACTGATAATTCTTCCTTGATAGATCAAAACCCTTTGACTTCTTCATCACATAGACGTTTCTCACACCACCCATCACGTATATAAGAAACGACTTGTTGAAGAACAGAATCATCACGCATGGCTGCACTCCATTCTTCTTCAGTGATTACACCTTGAGTATCCAAGCACACTTGCATATCTTCTCCAGAATCTTCCCCAAGGAAAGAATCATCATCTTCACAGTCAGAGACAGATGCACTACCAAGTCTCGACAAGCAGTCTGCAAGAATGTTACTAGCCCCCGGCAAATAAGAGACAGTGAATTCAAAATCTTGCAAAGCAACTACCCATCTCCTTATTCTATGTGATACACAATCAATCCCTTTTCTTTCAAACACTTCCTTTAAGGGTTTATGATTAACCCTGGGCGAGACACTACGCTTCGCCCACGTGGTGTACGTAGCGCTGCCTGCTTCGCAGTTTTTGAAGTAGGCGAAGCAGGCTAGCGCTACGCACACCCAGGGCGAAGCGTAGCTGCCTGCCGCTGCCACCCGCCTCCCGCCCGCCCTCCTTTTAAATCAAACCCCCGCATTTACAATAAATACAAAATTAAAGAAACTTACCTGAAACGCGGCGTCTCCGGGGCTCCCTCTTCCATTTCAAACTTCTTCTGACAAATGCGCATGCGCGGACGCCCGCGCATGCGCATTTCTCGCAAGAAATACGCATGCGCGGGCTTCCGCGCATGCGCATTTGTCAGAAGAAGTTGGGAATGGAAGAGGGAGCCCCGGAGACGCCGCGCTTCATGGTAAGTTTCTAAATTTTGTATTTATTGTAAATGCGGGGGTTTGATTTAAAAGGAGGGCGGGCGGGAGGCGGGTGGCGCATAGTGGGGCTACGCGAAGCACGTAGTGTGCGTAGATTTGGGCACACTACGTGCTGCTTCACGTAGCCCCACTACGCCCACTACGCCCACCCTTATTTATGATCGGAAATTACCGAAAACGCTTTACCCCACAAAAATTTCTTGAGTTTACGAATTGCCTAATACACAGCCAAAGCCTCCTTCTCAACAACTGAGTAGTTGCATTCCGCTCCCCTAAGTGGTCTTGAAATTAACAAAATCGTATTGTCTACCTTTTCTCCGTGTTGTAAAAGCACGGCACCCAGTCCTTTACAACTGGCATCAGTCATGATGAAGGACTCTTTCTTGGGATCAAAACTAGAAAGATTGGGTGCTTTATATAGACAATCTTTAATTAAGTCGAATTCATCACTACATGATTTACCCCAAATAAATTCACTCCCTTTTTTAACAAAGACCTAATTTTTTCAGTTTTTTGAGCAAATCCAGGAACAAATTTATTATAAAATTCTGCCATACCCAAAAACTTTGTAAGTTCATCTTTATTTACTGGATAATTGAGGTTAGAGATAGCTTCAACTAATGAAGGTTTGGGTTTGATCCCTGAGTCAGAGATCAAATGACCAAGATACTCTATCTCTTTTACGTCAAACTTGCACTTATCTAATCTAAGGGTAAGGCCTGAATCTTGAAATCTAGAGAGCACCAGACCTACCCTCTCATCATGTTCTCGCAAGTTGGAACCATAAACGAGAACATCATCTTGGTAAACTTTGACTCCATCAATGCCATTTAAAATATTCTCCATAACCCTTTGAAACACTGACGCAGCTGATATTAAGCCAAACGGCATCCTAAGAAATGTATAAGTTCCAAAAGGTGTTATGAAGGTAGTCAATTCCTGGCAAGAAGGATGAAGTCTGACTTGATGGTAGGCAGAAGACCAGTCTAGCGTGGAAAAATGTGTTGCATCACCTAATGAGGACAACAATTCCGTTATATTCGGGAGGGGATAACGATCAACCACCACTGCTTTGTTCAGTTCCCTCAAATCAATGCATAGCCTGGCCTCTCCGTTGGCTTTCCGAGCCATAACGACCGGAGAAACCCACTCAGTGGCCTCCACTTCTTTGATGACACCATTATCTAGTAATTTATTTAATTCTTCTTTCATTTTATTTCTGACTAACAGAGGAACATTCCTGACTTTGGCTACAACAGGGACAGAATTATTTTTCAATTTGATTAGGTGTAGGTATTTTTTAAGACATCCAAGTTTTTTATCAAAAACTTTGGGAAATGTTTTAATCCAATTACTGTGATCAGAGACTGAGGCTTTAGTGGGAAGGTCTCTCAAACACACTGAAGGAGTTTTATTTGCATATAGAAATACACCAAGATCCCGTTGATGAGACCAACTTATCAAGGAATCTCCTTTCATCGAGACATATATCTTGCCTGCAGTGATTCTACCTTTATAGTCAATTGTCCCCATAAAATATCCCAAAGATTTATGATTTGTCCACCATAACCCCTCGACACAATATCAGGTTTAAGTAACTTCACATTTGCGAATAGATATTTTTCATAAAACATTTTGGGAACTAAGGTGATTTTCGCCCTAGAGTCAAACAACATATTAACGCATTTGTCATTAACACTTCTTCCATAGGTCCATCCTTCACTTGACAACAAATCTGAGAAACAATCAAATTGTCCTCATCTTGTTCATAAAGATCCACTTCTCTTACACTCATTTGATTCTTATTGGATCTGCAACACTTTCCACCCAGGACAGTCTTTGAAATTAGCCACATGCCCTGTATTTCCACACTGAAAACATTTTACAGAGAAGAACTTAGTATTCGGGTTTGGCCGCATAATTTTTGAAGAAACAGAAGTACCCTCTGTGGACGATTTGGAAGCTTTATCAGACCCTAGAGCCAAATCTGTTTTTATTTCTTTGACATCAGCATCAGTATTCTTATTGTTGTCCGCACCTTTACGTATGGCTTCAGAGCAGGCTTTGGAATGTTCATGCAATTTTAAAGTGGTGATGACATCTTCAAGAGAAGGGTTATCTTTTTGCCAAAGCGTATCTTTCGCTTTGTCTATAGAGGAACCTAACATGAGTTGGTCTCTGAGTCTTTCATCTAAGCTCCCCCCAAACGAGCAAGTGGAAGCGAGTTTGCGCAAAGAAGTGACATATTGCTCCACAGACTCTTCATGTCTCTGAACTCTCTTTCCAAAGTGATAGCGTTCCAATATCATGCTCATTTTAGGTAGGTAATGCAGATCCATTTTCCTAATGCAAATTTCATACTCTTTAAGGGAGTTACCCTCACTATCTGGTAAATCAGGAAGTTGTTCAAATACTTCCTGTCCCTCTGAACCTAAACAGTGTAGAAACAGTGCAGACTTCCTTTCTGCACTTAAGGAAGTACAGCAGACCCTAGCATAGTTAGAGAATACCTTTTTCTATTTCAACCAAGGTATGGGAGGTTCACCTGGAGCAGAGAGGAAGAAAGGAGAAGTGACGTTCTGCATGGTGTAAATGAGAAAGATGTCGTAAGTTTAAATTAAGACTGAATCTAAGTTAAAAATAAAAAATAAATAAAAAAATTATGAGAATAATTATTGACACAATATTGTCAGTAGTTTCAGTAGTAGATATTGTGGCAAACCTATAGATTATACGCTTGAAAATCCAAGGTAAACAAAGCTTCGAACAGATATTGGCCTGAGACTTGTCTTACCTTAGTACTAAAGTAGAAGCATAATGAGGGCCAAAATGATTAAATCATACAGACATTCAACAACAGCAGTAGGTATTTTTGCTAAAAGTCCCCCCCTTTTTTTTTTTTTATATGATCTGCAGGAACTTGTTTTAGTAGGAAGCGAGCTGTGCAGATCAGCGATGACAAAAAGCACTTAGATCAGCGATGACAAAAAGCACTTTCCTCTCTCGTGGGACAGACAATTAAAATGAAAGATTTCTAAAGCAGACAGTAACGCTGGTAAGAAGGAGTCCCCCTGAGGAGGTGAAGGTGTGTGCTGAAAGACGCACACCGAGCGAGGCAAAATACCTTTACTTCACAGTACACGACTTTACTCCCTCGCAGGGAGGCGGAGTGAGCAGTTCCACTTAGCGAGATCGTGGCACAAAAGGGAAATTGGTAGAAAGTAAAACGTACATGAAAGCAAACAGTACCTCCCTCTACCATTGAACGCTGGCAAGGAGGAGTTTCTCTGAGGAAGCGAGTGCGTGTCTTGAAAGGTGGAGTGAGCAATTCCGGTTATCAGGGAAATAACCCGATGTTCAATGAGTATGTTCTTGTTCTCCGGGAAATGACGCGATGACGTTCTTGATGTCGGAGACGTAAAGGTTGACGAGGCGACGCCGGGTGCAGGCACAGTCAGGCAACACGGGTTGCTAGGCAACAGCACCTGGTGCACGCCCACAGGCCTACCCGGCCAAGCCTCAAACGAACTTACCAAGGTTCGTTTTCGCAGAGTCTCCGAAAATGAGGACGAGACACAGCCGAGGCACTTGAGGCACCCGAGGCACTCTCACTCGAGAGATTTCACCAGATCAGCAAACCATCTCAGCATCACTATGATAATAACGCCATGAAGAATTTTCCACGAAGACGGCTGAAGGCGGAAGCTGCAGATGTCTGGAGGTATTGGTGAGCAGTCAGAGACCGTTGTTGGTGGCAGTAGAGAAGTAGATTAGCGGATTGAATGAAAACTTGGTAAATTAGATGATAAAGTAGATGATGAGTTGAGGTCTCTTGAATGTTGATTTCCAGTCGTCGCCAAAATGTGGTATAGATGATATACATGAATGAACATTCTGAAAAGGAACATACTCAGAACACATGACATCATAAACCTGACATGGACACATTAGCATAATAAAGTCAGAACACTACACAGGGTTTAATATGAGAGTAACAGAAGACTGGGAAGGTAAGCAGGACAGAAGTTGAGAACTGAAGCGGGTTGGAACAGCAGTGATTAGCACACTAGGTAGTCTGCAAGAGAAACTATGAAGAATATAAAAGTACAAACAATAAGAAGTTACACACAGGAAAACAATCTTAATGATAGCTTATCTGCTACTCTGTCGTGATCTATCTGTGAAGTGAAAAGATCTTACAAGTAGGCAAGGAGTAGATTATTCTCACAGAGATCAGGAAGACACCCAGCAGCTCTTATGGAAAAACAGAGCTGAGTGGATCTCTGTGCCAGAGGCGCAAGGCCTCAGAAACACACATTGGCACCCTTGGTAACAATGTTAATCAAGATTATAATGTAAACACAAGAAAGAACAGCAGGGAAGAGAACAAGGAGTACCAATACCGAAACTTTGCTCAGGGAAAAGCAGGACCGAAATCACGGTTAGCGGCTAGGGCTGTGACAACAGTGTGTATTGGAAATCATCTATTTGATGGCTTTCAACCTGAGTATGGTACCAGGATATCACTGTCAGAATATCATCTGACATAAATATTGTGCAAAAATATTGCTTCTTCAAAGGTAATTTTCGAAAATCTACACCTAATTGTACAATATTTTTGTAAACAATATTTAATATACAATAGTTATGTCAGATGATATTTCTGTAAACGATATTCTGACAGACAAACCCCACACTGGAGCAATGGCGGACTGTTGGTAAAATGCTGCTTGTCAACTGACTGACTTCAGCCCTCTACATTCGGTCCAAAGACCGAAAATGAGTGCTGACCTCAATAGTATCTTTACAGTTTTCCAGTCAATTTGCCAGAGAGCTTTGTCATCCCCTATCCCCTTGCAGGAAATGCTCTCAAGCAAGTCAATCATGGGCAGAAGAGTTTTGTCAAATGGGCACTCTGCTTACCTTGAGAATGCTCTTCAATTTCATTATGACTTTATGTCATGAAAGAGAAATATTACATCTACTGCCTCACAAACTAAGACTGCTCCTCTGAAGAACTCCCTGATCCTGTCCTAATTCCATAATCTGAAATGAAACCCAGCAGACCACATTACATGTCAACAATTCTGCGATCAACTAGGTTGTTGCAGAATTGTTGAGCTGTGTTACGATCTGCTGGGTTTGCTTCTAGGTTGTAGAATTCGGACATGGTCAGTTTCCGAGGACTTCAGGCTATTTAGTTGAATGTGGTGGAGAGGTAATATCTGAGTGCATAGCAGTCAGCCTATGAACGATGTTCCAGTTCCAGAAGGATCTGCCTTTTTTATAATTCCTTATTATCGCTGATTCTGAGTGAGGTGGAGCAAAATCATTGCATGGCATTTCACTCTGTCGGCTTCAGAGTGGGAAGGTTTTTTCCGCACCCATTTTATCTGGTTGTGACTGAACCAGACTTGATTTTTCATCCAGAAAAATCCTATTAAGCTTTGGCTGCAACAGCAACAAACCCTAATTGCCCAATGTTCATCTCTGCCAGAAAAAAACCTTGTTGTTTGCTCTCCTTTTCCCCAAGCCCACCTCACTCACTCTCAACCCAACCCACAAGCTCATAGCAGGTGGTAAATGTGTCTGTAAAACCCCATGGATTTGGAAGTTCCAAGTAGTTTTAAAATGGAAAACAATCAGTTTACCATTTTGTTCACCTTGTCTTCTCATTCAATCAACTTTGGTGTACAACAATCGTCCACGATTGCTACAGTCGTTTCTAACAATAACATCAGGCTGTTGCCCAGTTTCATTGAATGACTAAAAGATGCACTGTAAAGCAACAATGCAACATCAACATTACAATGCTGTAAATCTTCACCAGTACTGTGCAATTTCAAGTAAAGCCCCATTGAATGGGGGAATTACAGTGTGAGGCTGATTGTTAATACTCTTAAAACCACTTGGAACCAGGCCAAAATGGCCGTAGTGGGCCCGAGCATTTCTCTGGTGGGCCACCAGGGTGCGGGGTCAGTTTTACACCCCTGGGGGCCATTTTTGTTACCGGGGGGGATTTTGCAGCATAGCTGCGATATCGATCCCCTGCCACAAAAGCAGCACAAAGCTTTCCACTAGCAGACCCGCCTCCCTCCTCCCTGGGGCCGGCCGAGCTCTTTGCCAGGCAAATTTCGGTTCCCAGACCGGCCATGCTTGGCACTCCCAACATCAGTGATGTCATGAGTGATGTCACTGATCATGTCATGAGTGATGTAATATGTGACGTCATCAGCAGTGCATTGCGGGCGCGCGAGTTATAGTTAGCTGAACTAACTATAACGGGGGAATTTCAATGGTTTTGTACGAGTGAAAAGTCCAGCTCCTGAAACCTATGGTTTTTTCAGTGAATTTCTAAGGTTTTTTAAATGCTAATTCCTAACTATAACATGCCTGAAACCTATGGTTTTTTCAGTG
Organism: Triturus cristatus; assembly: GCF_964204655.1. Taxonomy (NCBI): domain Eukaryota; kingdom Metazoa; phylum Chordata; class Amphibia; order Caudata; family Salamandridae; genus Triturus; species Triturus cristatus. The sequence goes on along the minus strand of NC_140581.1, from coordinate 1,107,483,935 downwards.
AATGTCAAAGGTTTTTTAAATGCTAATTTCTAACTATGCCTACAAGGATAGGACATGTGAAGAAAGAAGAAAAAACGCACAGAAAGAAAAAAAAGAAATGCAGAAAGAAGCAACAGAAGTCCTCAAAGACGAAGAAAAGTGCAGGAAGAAGGATAACGTGCAGAAAGAACAAACAGAAGAGCAGAAAGAAGCCTTGTTGCAAAATCATCCTGTACCCTCAACTTTTTCAGACGGATACTGGTGGTAACTGAGTCTGACTAACCAGTCCTAGAGCCAGTGCTATGTTAAAAGACACTCAGAATACAGTGAAAACACCTACATACACTAGGGAACACTATGCATTGGGGTCCCCCTGTGATCAGCATGACCTCCTCTGTAAGCCCCTAGTATATAATAGGGCAGTGGATTAAAACTACCTCTTAATACGTGCCACAGGGCGTGTTTGCACACGCCACCTCAGGCCTCGTCCCCTCACTTCCCCAATGTGTAAACACGCCCTGTGACCGTTTTAAGTTGGGCGATGAAGTCCCCTTGAATCCTGAGGGTCCCTAGGGTCCAACTAGCCCACTAGGTACCTCCAGTAAGCACCACACAGCTGCGTTGCAGAGAGGTGTAAAAAGTGGCACGGCCTGGACCACCTCTCTGCAACGCAGCTCAGTGGCGCTTACTGGAAGCACCTGGTGGGCTAGTTAGCCCCCAGGGGACCTCAGGATTGAAGGGGAATTATTTCCCCAACTTAAAATGCGCCATAGGGCATGCTTGCACACGTCACCTCAGGCCCCGTCCCCTCCCTTCCCCACTGTGTAAACACGCCCTGTGGGCGTTTTTTAAGTTGGGAGATTAAGTCCCCTTGAATCCTGCGGATCCCTAGGGGCAAAATAGCCCACTAGGTATGTCCAGTAAGCGCCATTGCAGAGAGGTGTAAAAAGGAGCACGGCCTGCACCACCTCTCTGCAACGCAGAGCAGTGGCGCTTACTGGAAGCACCTGGTGGGTTAGTTGGCCCCCAGGGTCCCTCAGGATTGAAAGGGAATTATTTCCCCAACTTAAAACGCGCCACAGGGCGTGTTTGCACACGTCAGCTCAGGCCCCATCCCCTCCCTTTACCACTGTGTAAATGTGCCCTGTGGCCGTTCTAAGTTGAGAGATTAAGTCCCCTTGAATCCTAAGGGTCCCTAGGGTCAAACTAGCCCACTAGGTACCTCCAGTAAGCGCCACAGAGCTGCGTTGCATAGAGGTGTAAAAAGGGGCGTGGCCTCAGAACACCTGTCTGTAACGCAGCTCCCTGGCGCATACTGGAGATACCTATTGGGCTAGTTGGCCCTCAGGGACCCTCAGTATTGAAGGGGAATTAATTCCCCAACTTACAACTGGCCAGGGGGCGCATTTGTAGAGTGCTGCAAGGAGGGGGCGAGGCCTCCGGCACGATGCTGGTCTTTTATTTATTTTATTTTTTTAAGAAGGAGGGCTGTGTGGCCCCCCTTCCTTTTCTAATTTAATGGCCCTGGGGACCCCATCCCCCAGGGCCTGCACCCTAATTATTTTTGTTGAAAAAAATAAATTTGGCCCTCTCAAGGCCTTAACCGGCCCCGGGGACCCCAACCCCCGGGTCATGACCTTTTTAAAAAAAAAATCTTTAGGAGGGGGCTGCGTTGCCCCCCTCCTCAGGCCTCTTATGGACCCGGGGACCCCATCCCCCGGGGCCGGCCTTTGTTTTTTATTATTTTAAAAAAAAATATATTTATAGAAACACATAGGACATGCTGGACAAACCGTATGTACCTATCACCATGACGATTTGCGTGATATTCATTAAAAGGCGACTATGCATAGAATGAATCCACATGGAATGTATTTACACCGCTAGTGAAGCTCTGACGTGTCTGACGCCCTACCGTGCCTAATCTTGGCACCTCCGCCGGTGGGTACTCTCCAAGTAGACACCCTTGTCGTTTATTTATACAAACATGGGTAGCTATTGACAGGCACATTTAATATACACGCACACCAAGCCATTCAAAGGGGAATCGACAAAAATTCGACCAAACTGTGCAAGAAAACACACGTCCACTGCCGGATGTGTAATACTTTTTATTTTACTCTCTGGAAAGGAGACGAACCTCACTTGAGAGTCACAGCGTGCTCCTGGCTGAGCCCAATTCTATGTTACACCCACCAGTGCCCGCGGAGTGCCTCACACCTCTGTGTTGTATTCCACCAGCTAGTGCGTATGCTATGACACTCTCTAGCCCATGTGCACTGTAACACCACCCCGTGAATATGTCATGCCACACTTGCCTTCGCACGGGTTATATTGCCCCATCTAACGTGCCTTCCTCGATGCCTATGTTATAACGCACAGCGCTATGCCATACATATTACAATCTGGGATCCATATCTTTGTCACAGTGCATATGCAACGTTACACTCCCCAGCACATATTTTATATTACAACTTTAGAGACTAGTTAGGTTACACAACACTGCCCTGTGCATATTACACTCCAAGGCGCATATCGCATAGCACGCGCTAGTGCCTGTGCTATCTCGCGCTCTCCAATGAATCTGTCATTGTGCACAATGTATTGCATATTATATTTCACCCCCCGGTTCATCTTATCTCACACTTTTTGGTGCATAGTTTATACCATATACTATATCTAGTTTTCATTTTCAATCGTGCTCTCAGAACTATGTTCTATATAACACTGCGTCCACCTGCCCTTTTCACGGGCATTACAATTTGCGATGGGGGGTGGAGGGTCAGGGGGTGTGTCTGCCAAGTGAGCCCGGAGTCACAGTCACAAACGTCCTCTTCTTCCTGAATAAAAGTGAGATTATGCTGCATACTTGTTCATATTTTAAGTAGTTTGCACAGACACACATTTTAAAAACCTATAAAGTCCCTAATACCCACCTTCTCTGAACAGTTAGCTTGCTACCCATCCACCTCCTCCCTATCCTCTGTTGTCTGAATCCATGGACTAGCCTCCTCCCTTCTGCCATGCATGGTCTGATGTGCTGCTGCTGGAGCGGGTTATGCATTTTGCATGTCGTTTTATTAATTAGATTAATTAATTAATCATAATCATACTAATGGTTTGGAGTGATGTGGAAATAACTAATCAACCTTATTAATGACCGAAATACACGTGGGATTTGCATCTGCATGGCCTAATTAATGAGGTGAACTAAATTTCGTACGCATATTAATGATAGATAATTAGAACAGTGCATGATATATGTCGCTTTGGTGATGAAATTGTGATTCGTGCTTTATTTAGTAAGTATAAACCGCATTGAGTGTTGCTTTTGGCTAGATAAATACACACACATATGGGTATTAGCGAGGGAATAACATTTAATTAGTCATTTCTATGTATTAATTACGTTTTTGTGTTTCTTTGCTTAAGTTGACTATTCTGGCCTATCAAATGATGGCTGCTTTTGGTGCCTAACCCAACTGCCGACGCTGAACCAGGCTTGGGTGAAGTGCGCCTGCGCTAAAAGATGAGCAACAATGGCCCTGTCTTGACCCCAGGCAAGCTGTACTTATCAAGGCCACTGGGAAAGGTTCCAGCGCTACAGACAAAAGGCTTTATTAAAGAACTGGAACCAGCAAGTATGCTGACAACATGGACTAAACATTATGGGAACGGAGAGGTTGACCCCTGATCAGCCAATCAGAACAGTTTAAAAATCAATATTGTTACATTTTGCTATTGAAATTATTATAAAACCCATAGAATAGAGAGGTTGGAGGGTCGCTCCTTCGATTTCCTGATGATGTGCTGACGAAGAGGACGGTGACACTGCAGGACAGCTGTTAGCCTGAATCTTTGACGGACTGAATTAATGCCTAAAATCCTGATGAACTTAACCTGCTAAATTGATGGGCATAGATTTGCGAGATTGCCAGATTTGACATAGAGGACGACTTTAGCTAGAATAGGTAAATATGAATGGCAACTTGATCAAATGAATGATTTAATCTGCAATATTAATATAAATTTGGACTTGAACATCTACAGAAATGAGTTGGGTTGTTTATTCATTGAAATGTGTTAATGAAAATGTTCATTAGAGTATTAGAAATTCACTTAAATCTACAACTAACAGATCCATCCCGGTCATGAGGGGAATACCAAATGTAGAATCTAGGGCCTAATGAGTATAAGAAGGGTTTGTAGGTTTGTTGCTCATTAGGGTAAAGTGGTATCTTCCTCCCTCATTATCCAGCACTTGGAAGGATAATCGCATCTCGAACGGACTGATGGTGAGTGTGTGTTGGTGTTATGGGCCCCACCAGCGAATGTATGGATAGTGTGCGTGTGTGAGATCTTTTGGTCCGCAACGGTAGGGAGGGATTTTGCACTCTGCGCTGGAGCACTGCCACTGCCCTCCATTTAGCATGATGTACCAGTCCACTCCTCCTGCCCTCCATTGCCCAATTCTATGGCCCATCACTGACCTCCTGATTAGCCTCTGTGCTTAGCTTGCTGCCCCTATTCTCCTTCCCCCTGCCCTCCGATGTCTTTGTGCATGCCCCTGCTCCATCCTTTTTGCCCACCATGTTCCATGGACCTGCCACTCCTATCTACTCTGAGTGTTCTGTTGAGCTGCCACTCCCCTCCCACCTGCCTAGCATTGTCAGATGACTGTAACCTGTCCCTGCCACCTCCACCCTGCCTGTCCACATGCCATGCCCCTATCCCCTTCCTCCTGTCCTCCATGGTCCATTTTACTGCCACACCCTTCTGCCCTCCTTGGTCTGTTGTGCTGCAACTGCTCTGCCTGCCCGCGTGGTCTGTTGTGAGGCCCCTTCCCCTGAACTCTCTTGTCTGTGCCCAGGTCCTGACCCTCCCTTCTATCCTCCATGGTCCTTTGTGCATGCCCCTGCACCCTCCTTCTTGTCCATCATAGCCATTGTGCTGCCACTAACCCTCCCGCTTGCCATGCATGGTCTTCTGTGCTGCCATGGCCCCTCCCACCTTCCCTGTGTGGTCAGCTAGCTGCCCCTGACCCCCTCCCACCTTCCCTCCATGGTCTGTGTGCATGCCATCATAGTCTCATTGTTGCTCTCCATGGTGTGTTTTGTTTCTAGTGCCCAACCTGCCTGACCTCCATGGTCATCTTGCTGCTCCTGCCTTGCCCGCTTGCCCCCAGCCCTCTGTTTCCATGTGCAGACCCCTATTCCCTCCCTCCTGGCTTGTCTGTTCCATTGTAATGCACCTGATCCATCCCTCCTGCCCTTTATGGTCTGTTATGCTGCAGCTTTCTCTCCTGTCTGCCCATTATGGTCAGCTAGCTACCATTGCCTCTTTCCCCTCTGTTCTCTGTTGTCCATGTGCATGGTCCTGTCCCCTCCCTATTGCTTTCTATGGATTGTTGTGCTGCATTCCTGTCTCGCATGTGCTGTGTGGTGTATTGTGCTGCTGCAAACCCTGATGCCTGCCCTGTAGGCTCAGTTTGGTGCACCTCTCCATGTCCCTCCTGTCCTCTGTTATCCGAGTCCATGTCCCTACCCCAATTCCTCCTGCCTACCATGATCCAATGTACCATACTTTTTTTTTTTTTTTTTTTTTTTTTTGTTGAAACCGTTTATTACAGAATCCAAAAGATATACAAAGATGGGCCTACAACCTTCAGGCCGGCCGCTAGCAAACAGGAAGAGCATATAATACAAACAGTAGAACACACGCTGCGGCAGAAGAGAGATCACAGGAGTTGAAAGAAGCGTTGGCAGCCACACCATCCGGACCCCACACAACGGTTTCATTTTTATATAAATAACGAAAAAACAAGTCCACAAGGCAACCCACAATCGGAAACAGCAGCATGTGCTCCCCTGGGGGGGACCCTACCGATCCACAGGAATATCAAGGGGGGGGATAGGTCGGGACGGAGACAAAGTGGACTCAATGCCCAGAACCAGGAAGACAAGCAGGCTAAGGAGACGGGGCCGGTGACGGATCAGGCATCAGCGGCGGGGTACAGATTCCCCCACGGTAGGCGTTCCAGGGGCCCCACACTTTCACCCATTTCCCAGGCTTACCTCTCGCAACATACACCACCTTTTCCCGAAACATACACCAATCCATGTTGTCCTTCCACGCCGAGACAGTCGGTGACCTCTGGGAACCCCACAATTGCGCAATATCACGCTTGGCCACCATATATCCCAGAGTCACCCACCACGTCTGCGGCACTGAGTAGTCGGTTGGCTCCCACACATTCAGGAGACATCTCCTCGCCTCGGGCAGCAGCGGCACATGCGTAACTGCCTGCAAAACCTCATGCACACCACGCCAGAATCGCGCCACCTCCGGGCATTCCCACAAAATATGGAGAAAGGTCCCCCAAGAACCACACCCACGCTTACACAACCCGTCCACAGCATAGCCCATACGCATCAGACTCGGCCCCGTAACATAGACCCTATGGAGTATCTTGAGCTGGACGAAGCGAAGGCGAGCCGGTATGGCCACCTCTTTCGGGGAGGCCACCGCAGACACCCAGTCCTCGTCATCCAGCTCCAATCCATCAGCCCCCCACGCCTCACGAAGGCTAGTCAGCAGTCCCGAGCGATCATTGATGAGTTTTTTGTAAATTAATGAAATCGTGCCGTCCGGTACATGCCCATCTAGCACTCTATCTTCCAGAGGGGAGTACTCCGGGATGGAGGCAACGCCCGGGAATACGGAGCACAACGCATGACGGATCTGCATATATCGAAAGTACTCCCTGTCCTGCAACTGGAATTCCGTCTGCAGCACATTGAACGTTTTGAATCCCCCCCTCGTCCAGAGATCGCCCACCCTGCTGATGCCTATCATGTCCCACTTCTCAAAGCCCTTCGAGGTCCACAGGGAGCCCAGCCGCTCAGATGCATATAGTGGCGTCGCCCGGGTCAACCGATCCTTCCACCCCATCGCCAAGTTAGCCGCGTGCCACACTCGTACCATGACCCGCGTGGGGCCCGTCAGACGTGCGTCGAGCGAGGTAGAATAAAGCGCCCGATTATAGTCGCCACCCGGCAGTAACATTTTATCCATCTCAAAGGCCGGGTTTAGAGCGGGCCCGTAAAGGCCGTGATTTATCGCAGCCAGCTGGGAGGCCCAGTAATATCGCTTGATGTCTGGGAGGGCAACCCCCCCGTCGTACCACGGGAGCGTCAGCTTCGCCAGGGCGATACGCGGCCTACCCTCCCAGAACAGGCGGCGCTGCAAACTCTCCACCTCGCGAAAGTAGCGCGCCGGGACAACGTCCATTGTATTCTGTAAAGCGTACAGGAAACGTGGCAGCGACATCATCTTAAACAATGCCGCCCAGCCGAGCGGCGAGAGCGGCAAGCGCCTCCAACGCGCGACGTCATCCTTCAGGCGCTGGAGGGGGGAAGCAAGTTCTGTTTATATCGGGCCTCCGCGTCCAGGGTAATGAAGATACCCAGGTACCTAAATCCCCGCGGAGCGATCTGGATAGGACAACCCCGCGGAAGGATAGGAACCTCCCCAGAGAGGACATACACACAAGATTTAGCCCAATTGATGACTAGGCCGGAGTTGAGGCCAAATGAGTGCAATACATCAACTAGTACAATCAGCGATTTACGTGGGGAAGCCAGGTATAAAAGAATATCATCAGCGTAAAGAGATACGCGATCCTCATACTCGGGGGTCCATCGGAAACCACGGATAGAAGGATGCCACCGCAGCCACTCTGCCAGGGGCTCCAAGGCAAGCGCGAAGAGGAGCGGTGATAACGGGCAGCCCTGCCGCGTGCCCCTGCCCAGCTCAAACGGAGCCGACACTCTACCGTTCACCGCCACCTGCGCCAGCGGTCCGGAATACAACAATTTCACCCAACCGATGAATCCCGGGCCAAACCCAAACTTCGCCAATGTCGCCCAAATATATGGCCACTCAAGTGTGTCAAACGCCATAGTGGCGTCCAGGGACGCCAAAATGGCCGGCTCCCGTATGAACGGGACACGCGCGAGCACCCCATGCAAACGCCGCAGGTTGAGCGCAGTGTTGCGATGAGGGATAAAGCCGGACTGATCCTGGTGAATCAGATCGCACACCACGCCAACCAGCCGATTGGCCAACACCTTGGCGAGAATTTTGGGTTCCGCATTCAGCAGCGAAATGGGCCTGTAGGACGTGACCCGGTCCCGCGGCCTCCCCTCCTTATGAATAACCACGATAGTAGCCAGACGCTGGTCTAGCGGGAGGGAACCTGCCGAACGGGCCGCGAGGAACATAGCACGGAGATGCGGCGCCAGCGTATCCGGTCGCAGCTTGTACAATTCGATGGGAAGACCATTAGGACCCATGGCCTTGCCGGAAGCGACCGAACGTATGGCGAGGGCAATTTCCTCAGATGTTGGGGCGGCGTTCAACGACACTCTGTCCTCCTCCGAAAGGGAAGGCAGCGCGATATCCCTGAGCAGGGCATGGGAATCCTCTTCCGAGCGGGAGGACACCGGGGAATACACCCCACGGAAATATTCTGCGAAGCAATCAACAATTTCTTCCGGTTCAGTGACACACACACCATCCAGTTTCTCAATCGACGGGACAACTCGACTCGCTCTCTCCTTTTTATCCAGCCACGCAATCAATTTCCCAGCCTTATCACCCACATCATACAGTCTCCCCTGTTGCTCTCTACTGAGGCCCCTGGCCGCCTCCGTGACGAGGGCCTTATAGGCCGCCTGCTTGAGTCGGAGAACATGTAATTTGTCATCCGTCACCCCACATTCTAGATCACCCTCCAACTCGGTTATCTCAGTTTCAACACGGGTCACCTCCTCCCGCTCGCGCTTCCGGGAATGGGAAATAAGGGACAGGGCCTCCCCCCGGAGTACCGTCTTGAACGCCTCCCACAGAGAGACCACCGATGACACAGATCCCACATTATCGTCAAAATATCGCTTAAGGGATTTAACCAACTCTGCGCGAATGGTGGGGTCACGCAGGTACCAGGGATTAATCGGGACCATCCTACCCTCCCCCCTCGGGAGAATGTCGAAGTGCAACAGGTGCGGGGAGTGGTCTGAAATACCCCGCGCCAAATGGCGCACCTCCCCGATCCTCCCCGCATGCGCCGCCGGCACCAGGACATAATCTAGCCTTGAGAGACTGCCATGGGCCCCGGAATGAAAGATGTACTGTATCTGCGTAGGGTGTTTCAAACGCCAACAATCCACCAGCCCCAAGGTATCCAAGAGGCCGGACAACCACGCTTGGGGACGGGGGAGATCCCTAGGGGGGTGACGGTCCTCAGTTCCGGAAACCACAGCGTTAAAATCCCCCCCAACCACTAGAATCCCCTCCGGAAGGCCAAGGAGGAGGCGCCGCAGATCCGCAACAGTAGTCGTTTGCAACCCTGGCGGGACATAGACAGAAACAAAAACAATCACTCTGCCCTCCATTCTACCCACCAGAACCGTGTAACGTCCCCTGTCATCATGGAGCACCTCATCAACTTCCAACGGGAGCGAGGTCTTAGCCATGATGCCCACACCCCTTGAACCAGACGTGAAGCCCGAATGGGCCAGAAGGCGGTAGCCCCGTCGATTCATAGCACGAAAGGAGTTGCCAATGAGGTGTGTCTCCTGCAGAAAAACTATATCAGGTGAAATTCGTTTTAGGAACTGCAGGACCACCCCCCGTTTTATCCTGTCCCCCAGTCCATTAACATTCCAGGACAAAAGACTCAGTCCCCTACCCCCCATCATAGCCGAAAGCGATCAATCGTCCCCCCGAGAGCACTTTAGGAATAGCACAACAATACTTTTGCCTTGTGGTACAAATGAACAATACCCCACCCCAACCCAACCGCCCCAAAAAAACTCCCCCCTCCCTGCACCCCTGCATGAGCCCAGACAGCCCCCCCAACTTGCAGTGTGCCTGTCGCCCCTATATAATTGGAACTAGTTAGACCCCCTAGAGGAGGAAAGAGTACCCCCTCAAGACCCCGCACCGCCTCCAAAAGAGGGAAGACGAGTACAACAAACGAAAGACCCTAAGCTTGGCCGAAAGTGGCAGCATCATCCGGAGTGTGCTCCGGCATCAGTACCTCAGACCCGGTCCTGTGGGCAGTCTCCTCCCGCAGCCCCCCCCGCCATCCCGATCAGGACCCCCAGACAAAGTGTCCAGCCAGTCCCCGGCCGTTTCAGGACGGTCAAAAAAGGGAGTGCGACCATCCACCTCCACCCGCAGCCTGGCCGGGAAGAGCATGGCGTATTTTAAGTTCATGCCTCGAAGCCGCCGCTTGACGCCCAGGAAACTCAGTCTCTGCTTCTGGACCGCTTGGGTGAAGTCAGGATAAAAGTTCACCTCCATGTTCTCCAGCTGAATCAGCCCTTGCAGTCTGGAAGCTTGCAAAATCGCATCCCTGTCCCGAAAGTTAAAAATACGGGCAATAAGAGGCCTCGGAGGGGCTCCGACCTTCGGTCTGCCCCCGGGAAACTCTATGGGCCCTCTCCACGGCAAAGAATTTACTCAGTCCTCGAGGCTGGAGATGGGTAGTGATCAGGTCCTCCACAAAGAGATCCGCCGCCGACTCCTCCCGTCCCTCGGGTACTCCGATGATGCGGATATTATTCCTCCGGGCCCGGCTCTCGGAGTCCTCCAGGCGCCGATCCATGAGCGCACTCGCCTGACGGAGCCGGTGCACCTCCATTTGAAGGGCCGCCACCTCAGTCGTAAGGCCCGACGCGGTGTGGGCCAAAGAATCGACCCGGTCGTTAGTCTTAGAGAGATCAGCTCTCACAAGGTTGACATCAATGAGGACCGCGTCGATTTTGTGCGCTAAAGTGTCGAACTGCTGGCCCACCGAGGCCTTCATCTCAGCAATGGCGCTCATGATGTCCTGCAGAGACAGATCCGTAGGCAAATCCGGGGCATCCGGGGGGCACTCAGAGGACTTGTGCGAACCGCCGGGAGACCCCTTCGGGAGGGTGTAGCGGTCCATGATGTTGGCCTGATGTGCTGTGCCACGATCCCCATCCTGCTTCGTGGCCATCGTCGCGGGTCTCACACCCGCACCAGCCACGCAGTGGAGAGCAAGCAATCAAGGCCACGAGCTCCGGGGGGCTACCCCAGGACGGCAGAGCGGGCCACAGCAGGCAGGCAGGCAGGGTCTCCCAGCGAGGCCACCCCAACACAAAGAGCGCCGTGATCCCACTTGCGAAAACGGCAAGGGGGCGCAAAAGTGAAAGTGAAAGTGTGGGGTACGCGACTCGCCAGGCCCAGCCCGCCGTTGTTGTTCACTTTGCCACTGGGTCGCCCCCAAACGCGAATCCGGGGTCAGGAGAGAAGTAGGCCGCAAACTTCAATCGGTGCTCACTCCGGCACCCGAGGTCCGATTCGAAAACGGGAAACGGGTACCACCTCGGCTCAGGCTCACCGACACAGTCCCCTCAACCGATGCAGGATGAAGACAGGATAAACGTAGGAGGTTGCGGAGGTCCTCGGGAGCCTCGCACCTACGCGGCCATCTTGGTTGCGTGCTAGGCTCCTCCTCCAATGTACCATACTTGCGAACATTTTGAACTTGGTAAGAGTGAGATTTTGAAAAAAAACTGGGGTATTGAATTTCCCCTTTGAGTTACATTGAAAAAGAGGAGATTGTAGACAGGAGAGAGATCAAATAAAGCCCATTTGAGCTTAAAAACATTGGACATTTCCTGGCTGAAACGGGTCTGTTGGCATGTATGGTTGTACTACCACTGCCACTTCCTTCTGGCCACAATGGTGTATTATATTGCCACAGCCTCTCTTGCCAGTCCTGTATTGTTGGTTTGTTGCCCCTGCCCCCCTTTCCACTGCCCTCCATAGTCTGTTGTGCTGCCACTGCCCTTCCTGCCTGCCCAGTGTGGTCAAATTGTTGCATCTGCACTCTCCTACCTGCCTTCAATTTTCAGAGTCCGTGCCCCTGGCCTCTGCCTCTCAACAGTATCCCAATGAACAACTAGATTGCTGACATTCTATATTTATTACAAAAGTGTGGAACGCCTGACGTCATCTTGATGTAATCAAAACTGTAATACATAGAGTATTTCCTTTAGAAATTACATATATGAGAAGGTCTTATTTGCATCAAAATTATGGTTAGTGCTCTAAAGAACTAAAATGAGGACATATTTTCTGAGTTTTCAAATAGCGACAAAGAACTTTTACATTATTTGTATTCTTTATGTTTTTTTATCCAGTTGACCACTTGATTAAATGTTGCACCTAGGGGAGAGGATGTGATGTTACTTCCAGAGCTGGAAAAATGTGGGGGTACCTCTGGTGTCAGTAAAGTTAATCAAGTGTAACCCTTATTACTTATGGTCCGGGCCATAACAGTACCGGTCGCCGTCGACACTGAATTCTAGTGCCGGTTCTATTAGTAGATTCACAGAGTTGATCCTACCCAAGCGGCACAGCCGGTCCACACGGTCTGGACCGTTTTTTTAGGGTGCTGTAAGGGTGGTCACTTTTCACTACATGTGTTGGGTGTCCACCACCAAAAAATGTGTAGGTAGTATTTCAATTAGGTCCTGAGGAATTGCCATCGAATTGATAATAGGGCAAGAAACATGTCGACCTCACATTTTAGCGTATAAGAGCACAACATAGAGTGACCATACGCGACTCTTTATTTTTAATTAGGGGAGGAACCAACTTCATTAAAATTATCTTGATTGGAATAATTTTCCCCTATTTTAACTTCACTTTACACTTCACATTCACCTACATTAGGACCCTTACCCGCACTTCACCTGCTGGCTTCGGAATAAAGATCTCCGTTAAGTAGGCCCCATCACGGGCGCCTGATCGGGCATTGCAGCGCCAGCCCGAGTAGGAGCAGACCCGATGATGAAGCAAGACATCTTCTTGTTAGGTGTGTGAGGGTCTTTTTCCAACAAGGAGATCACTCTCCTGCATTGTTCTGGTGACTACATTACAGTTATTATTTGTCATCTTTCTTTTTGTTAGGAACTGCATACTCATTGTCTACACATAGTCTCTTGGGTATGTATGCTGGACCGCTTTAAAAAAAACCTTGGCATTCCTTCCCCTCATCTTTGTTTCCATCTCATCAGTGATGTCATGAGTGATGTCACTGACCAATGTCATGAGTGGTTTTTAGAGTTTAAAACTGAACACTTCCCATAACTATAACGTTACTTGAATCTTTCTTTTTTCCAGTCAATTTCTACTTTTTTTAATGTAACGTAATATTTAATTACCATACGTTAATCCAACCCTCTGCCACACAGCCAATGGCCATGCGAGGCAGGGGGTTGGCTGCACAGTCTGTGGCCAACACCTCTCATGCAGCCAACTCCATGCTCCACAGGGCCTTTGGCAGTGCGTAGTAGGGGATTGGCCACAAGTCCTGGCATGCGGTCAGGCCCTGTGGCCAAGCCCCTCATAGGCAACCAACCACACATGGCCTTCATTCATGTGTGGCTGCAGGTCAGCCACAAGGCCTGATCGTAGGGAACCAGGGGCCTTTTTTTTTTAAAGAGGAGGTGGGCCGCATTGGAATCTTGATTTGAATATGAGCTCATATTTGCGCCCAAATCTGGATTGCCATAGAATTGGGGTCTATGTCTCCAGCCTGGCATTGTCAAGGTTATGGAAATCACCCTATATACATGTGTAGTATTTGTTGTGCTACAGTAAATCCTCAAGCTCTTATACGTCGTCCTAAAGAATGAATGGCAGTGTACAAACCATCGTTTTTGTTTCATTGGTAAATGAGTCAAGGACTCTATAGTGCCCAAGAAATACTTATTAATTTCATAGTGCATGCAAGGCGGCAGAGACGGTGCTCAAAGATGACATCTGACGGATAAGAATAAAACATTATTTTCCCAGCGTACTACCCTGTATTTAACAATGAAGTCCTAGTGAGTATGCTACTGCAGCTTTTATTTTTTAAATAGTTATTACTGAAAAATTCAACCTGGCACTGTGACAATTGAAGTGAAATTATAGCTTCAAAAAATATTTACACTGAAAGATGCCACTCATGCACCTGATTCAGCTATACCCAACTGAGAAGCCTTACGAAAGGCAAAACCCGTCTCTGGATGCTTGTGTTCCGGTTCAGGGAGGACCTGGCCTGCCAGTTTGAGCTGGACTGTTCCCATGATGAACAGGGGCAAAACTGATTTGCATATGACTGGGTCAAAACGGAGGTGGCATGGTGTGCAAAATTCCAATGGACTGGGATGTGGCGGACTAATTACCAGAGGCTGAAATTGATTCAAGCATTCCATCCATCACTTTTTTTATATTCTTCAGCCTGTCTCAAATAATTACATAACAGAATGATCACTGGAAAACTGGGGATTGTCTGCTCCTCACCTCTGTTGCACGGTTACTAGGGAAACCGAAAGGACCCATCATCTGGACATCGCACATAACTGAGCACATCATATTAAAAAACAAGTACAAAGTCACATAATGTCAATAATGTTCAGTATTTATGTAGAAAATGGGCAGACTGTATCAATAGAATCAGCAGCCAAAAAGAACAGCCAAAGGCGCAACAACATATACCAACTACCCACAAGTAACTGTTAGACCTGGCATGTTTTGGCGTGGTTTTCCCTTACTTTTTGCCTTCTGACCTCCTGTTTTTGCTGGCTTTAAGACTCTGTGCACTTTTTCATTACTGACCGGTGCTAAAGTGCATGTGATCTGTGTCTAAAATGTAATGGAATTTGTTTTTCCGTAATTGTCATATTTTATTTATTGATAGGTTCCTAGTTCAGTGCATTATATGTGCCCAGATCTTGTAAATCCAATGCTACTAGTGGGTCTGCAGCCCTGATAATGCCACCCACATGAGTAGTGCTTCAAACATGTTTCAGGCTTGCCACTGCAGAGCCTGTGTGTACAGTTTTAAACTGCCATTTTTACCTGCCAAGGTAACCTACTTGTCAGGCCTAAACTTTCCTTTTTATTACACATAGGTCACTCCTAGAGTAAGCCCTGCACAGCCCATGGGCCGGGTGCAGAGTTCTTAAAAGGTAGGACATGTACTTTTTACATTTTATATGTCCTAGTAGTGAAATAATCTTAAATTAGTTTTTCACTACTGCAAGGCCTATCTGACCCATAGGTGATCATTGGAGCTGCCTTATAGCATTTTACAGGTGTAACTTTCAATTGGGAAAATATGGTAGAAATAAGGTTGGTGACTCTGTACTCACAATTTGAAAACACATCTTTTAGTGAAATTGTTTATTATATTTTAGGTATGAAAATGCCACTTTTAGAAAGTTGGAATTTCTTACTCTAAACCTTCTTTGCCTTCTGCCTGTCTCCAGAATACATATCTGGGTTGCCAGTTTGCTGCTTGCTTTGCTGGCTTGGCCTGCTTCCTGCTGAATCAAGCATGTGAATATGAGAACTGGACTTGACTCTCTACATCCTGCATCTCTAAAGGTTTTCCAAGGGCTTGTTGAAATTGCCTCCTATATTTGGAGTCTCACGGATATCAAAGACTTAACCTGCATCTTGCTACCAGCACCTAGGCTCCTCTGCTGTGGGTCCTGCTCTGCCAAGGGGTGCCAAATGCAATCCTGGTCTCCTGGACGTAAGTGTTTGGTGCTCCAATCCAAAAAACGAATGCATCAGCACATACAGTTCGATCGGAACCAGCACATTTCTCTACAATATCGATGCATCGTCGCAGCCTGCACAGAAGCCGTGGCCCCCACTCGCAGACTGCGTGACGTAATGACCTCAACTTACAACGCATCCCTGACTTTGCAGATTCAGTGACCTGCATCACTGCTGCTTCATGAGTCTTAGACACTCCCTAACTGACGTCTGCGACGTACTGTCCAAGGACTCTGACACATTCCTGGTCCTGCACAGCTTTACGCCAATGCATTGCTAGTGTGCTGCATGCTTCGCCTACAGCCCAGTGGTTCGAAACCGTCACATCAGCCCAATGCACCTCGCTGTTTGACATCAATATATCTATGACTCATCGCCTTTGACCGAGCTTCAATGGAACCAAGGTACTGTCAGCGGGTCGGCGTGACTCCTGAATCCAGCCCACACTTCACCATGGTCGGACTGAACTGTTGGATAGGCCCCGGTCAAGCATGACCAGATAGCCCCAGTTGTAGCTATTGATTTCGAAGCACTGCATTTTTGTTTAATATTGCAAAATTCATAACTTGACTTGTGTATGTTGGATCATTCTCGTTTTGGACTTGTTTCACTCAGATAAATATTGGCTATTCTTCTAAACTGGTGTGGAGTACTTTTGTGGAGGTTTCACTGCTGGAGTGTGTGTGTGTGTGTGTGTGCACAAATACTTTACACATTGCCTCTTTAGTTTAGCCTGACTGCTCTGTGCCAAGCTATCAGAGAGTGAAAACAGGTAAACTTTTTGGGCCCGATTACGAGTTTGGTGGTCTGAGGACTTCCAGACTTGCATGGTGGTCCAGCCACCACTACACCGATGGTCCGAATACCCCATTACGAGTTGGGTGGTCGGACTAAGCTCGGACTGCCAACGCTGCCAGGGAACTGCCGTTCCCTGGAGGTGGCTCGGCGGTCCGTAAACATCCTTTATGACGAATGCGTTACAACGCATGCCATTACCCCACAGTTTTAACTCTGCAAAATCTTTTACAACGCAGGGCTTTATAAGCTCAAACCATTACAACGCATTCCCCAAAGCAACGTTCCGGTGGAGTTAGAATAGTAAGTTGCATTGTAATGGGGAATGTGTTGTAATGGTTTGTGTTGTAAAGCCCTGCGTTGTAAAAGATTTTGTGCGGTAAAAAAAGTTGGGTTATGACATGCGTTGTAAACGCGTGCAGAGTAAAGTGTCCTGTTTGCAGTAGTCAGGAGGCAACAATATGCTTGTCGGGACCGTCGCGGTCCCCCCCAAGCATATTACAAGTTTCCTCTCTCTCGGCGGTGACATGGAGGTTCCTCCTCCATGTCTACCCTGGCGGAGAGGAAACAAAGGGCCTCCTCTGCTTGTGCATGCACACAGGGAGGCATAACATGTGCGTCCACAAAGGTTTCTGCACGGCATGGACATTTCAGTCTATGCCGTGTAGAACCTTTGTGAGACGTTCCCATTGCAGTGCATTTTTTCAAAGGCACCGCTGCCTTTGAAAGAGGCACCGTACTGAGAACACCACGCTGCCCGCCCACCAGACTACAAATAACGTATAATCTGGCAGGCCGGTGGCGGTGAGTTTTGGCAGTGTGGGGGCATGGCAGTGGAGCACCACCCATCCTAGCACTGCTGAAACTCATAATTGGGACCTTGGAGTATACTACACTTACCCTGACTAGGTTTGCGGTTCCTGCTCGGACAGGGTGCCTGCCAATCAGAAACCCAATTTCTAACAGTAATCGATTCCTCTCCCTTCCTCCCCACTGTCCTCAGCACCCATGTCCCAGGTCCAGTCCCTCCATCAAGGGAAGCATCCAGATGACTTGATGTTTTATGGTACTGTATTATTGCTATTGTGACTGGATATGATCTATGCATGTTCACTAATGCGTTCCCAGCTGAATACATGAAAACTAACAACGAGATTTAAAAGAAATCCTTATTAGTTACAACAATATTACTATAAACTATATTATACACATTAAAACAATATTCTTACATTAGATAGTCTGTTCCTCTAAATTTTTGTATTACTGATATTTTTGACACAATATTCATGGTGCATGATATTTTTAATTTGATATTTGAGTTTATCTGCAGTTTAACTCCATCCTGAATCACCATTTAGCAAGTCACCATCGTAAACATCACCTAGAATGTGTTTGTTCATAAGGATGCACCCTTGCCCCTTGCCATAGTTGGTGGCATCTCCAATGTGATCTACTGAGCATGTGAGAAGGTTATGCCATCTAGATACCAAGGCAACAAAGCGGCACAGGACCCCTCGGGGAACTAGGGTTCAGGTAGCACTAAACCAGGCAAACTAAGATAGAGGAAAACAACTGCAAGGGCCACTTGATTAACTTGAACCTATTGAACCTTGAATATTAGGTTCAAATTTGCCTCTCAAATTTTACATCTTATATTCTTATATAGGACGTTGGCACTGCTGATGCCAGCTCCATCTGACCACTGAGTACTGAATTGTTCAATTTTTTCCTTTTTCAACCCATAATATTTAAATTTTGTCTCGAGCATTGCTTCTATTTTGAGTTTTGAAGAGATAGATTCTGGCAGACACAAATATAGTGTTCCACATCTGCATTTCATCTATTGTTATCTATTATGTAGGTCAACATACATACTGACATTTTACAACAGCAGCACTGGGCATTCTACAATGGCTGCCAATCAAGGCAGGTTTGAGAATGTTGACCACCGCGCAAGGGTTTGTGGGATCAGGCACCCCGAGCTGCACAATGAAACAACAAAAGTATTTTTGCCAGCCATCTCTCTGTCATTGAGCACTGAGAACTTCTGTTATCAATTCCACGGTTTAGATAAGTAACCTCAGGGCCTTGCTTTCACTGTCAAAGTACAGAAACGGTAAAATAAGCATCCGACAAGGTTACAAAAGTTAGAAAACTATTATTATTCCAGAAGATTTTGAAAACCTGACTTTTTTGCAGTTTTATTGTGCAGGGTTGCTTTAGTTCTCTTTTGTATTAGTTCGGTGTGAAGCACTTTTATGCTGAAGTAAATTAGGCCTCCACAGGAAAACCTTGTCAAGCGAGTGGAATCCTGTTTTTGAAGTTCGTTCAATGTGAAGTTACACAACACACAGTATCATTTATCACAATGTACAGAGCACAGTGAATGTCCTACCTGTCATCCGAGTCTAAAAAATGCTGTATAAGAAGTAAAGTGAACGAGGGAAAGTAATATGATTTATTTGTAACAGTTTGGACAAATATTTCAGCAGTGGCCACCCAGAAATATGAAGGTTACACCATCAAAAGGACATCCTAGTCTCAAGAAACTCAAATTTCCAACATTTACAATCTGTAATAAAGGGATGCAGCGCATGTATTAAGGAAAATGCAAGATACATGTCAACAGAACGTAGACTCAATACACACGATTGGCTCTTTAAATCCTCCAGCTTGATGTGCTTCTTTAACCTATAACCTGTCTTAAATGATTCAGTTTGTGTAACGTGCAGTGTAGGGTCCATTGCAAGATGGCTTTAACTAGACCTGGGATTCCTCCCAACCAAACGTTGGAGGTTCTATTACCAGGGACATCAGTGATTTTAGAGGGAAAGAAATACTCCTGATAATGTTTTTTCAGGATTAATGGCGGAATGTTTTTCACCTTTTTCGACTGGAGTTACTTCCTCGCATTTCACTTGTTTTCAGCAGGTACATTTAAGGGGAAATTCTGGACCCACGGTGTTCCTGGAAATGTTTTAATGTGGTTTTATATAGTCAGCTCACCTCTGCCTCTTAAGTGCACGGCAGGGGCGGAGCGATCAATGTTGCAGCAGGTGCAGCGGAACCTGGTTACAGGGCTGTGAGGAGCCCTCTACATCCTAATTATGGATGCTTCACTACCCAAACAATTGGCAAGATTGCCCGTTTTCCATACTTTCTTTAGTGCCCATGGCACCACTGCTATGCATCAGGTGCACAGTATTATTATCTTGCAGATCAACAATTATTACAACATCGAAAGAGTGCTAGGAACTTATACTTGTCAGAACATTTATGTTCTTGTTCATAGTTGAGTAGGCCAATTAAACCAATAAAAAACAGAAGATTTTTTCTGAGTTTTATATAGCGTGAACTCGACCCGAAGGTATCAGAGCGCTGTACATTATAACCAATTGCATTACAGAAGGACACATTCATTTTTGTTAGGCAGGGGGAGATTAAGTGATTTGCCCAGAATAACAGGATGTTGAGCGTCCCTGGCGAGACCCGAATCCGGTTCCCCAGCTTGAAGTTGACCGCTCTAGCCGCTAGGCCACATCCTCCTCTCCCCGATTACACTGGCAGGTCATGAGGCCAAATGAGGCAGTTTTCAACCGTCCATCCTTCGAATGTTGATAAATCGCGAATAGCAGAAAATGCTATGGATTCTAGCATAGCTGAGTCACTTTATTTGTGCACCCATTTAGTGCGCTTCATAAAATACTATTTGAAAGTTTGCGTGTTGTTGCATATGTACAGTGCACAAGCATAAGTGTTCTAAAATAAAATTAAATGAATAAAATGACCCAGGTATATTGTGTGTTGCGATGTCCAAAAAAGCATGTCCAGCATATCCCTGCATTGCGTACAGGGACATGTAGTGGGGTACCATGGGTACCCCCCAGTGCACCCACAATGGGCCCCCAGATACATTCTCCGCATGCCTTTCCATGGTGGTTCCACCGCCGTTGAAAGGCTGGCTACCGCCGGCATCATAATAATGCCTGCGGAGCCTGACCCTGCACCAGCCCCATATTAGTGGTCCAACTCCGCCCACCAGGCAAGCGCGCGGAATGCTACCGGCGGAAAAGTGGAGAGCAGAAAATCTCACCGCCGCGGTCGTCACCGCCATGCTAATGGGACTGGCGGTTTTCTGGGTTGCGATTGCGGGCGAATTACCATCGCCGGCCCGGCAGATGACCGCCACTGGCCCAGTGGTTGCCACCGCCGGCCCGGTGGCGGCCATCTGACCACCATCCTAATAGACCCCATAATGTCCATTCTAGGTGTATCTGCTATACTGTGCGTTCATAGCAACATTCTTGCTGTCCATAAAATTATAGTGGGCCATAACTGAGATATAGACGGTCATCTTGACGCATTTTATCTATCACTGGCATAACTGTGGCCTACCATTAACATATCGGGGGCTATCTGGATCCTGTGGTATGCTCTCTAGGAGAAATACCCACACCTTGTCCCTGCTTAATGATGTTATTTTTATACATGTCGCCTTGATCATGATAAAGCGCTCGGACACCCGCAAAGGTCATGTTCGCGCTATATAAAGCTTTATAAATACAATGTAATTTTTTTTATCATTATGGTGATCTGGCTATCCTTGCCATTGAAGTTGCTAGTCTTTCATTTATTGTTTGTCTGCCTTTTTTACAACCTTTCAGGAACCACCAGTGGAACAGTGCCAATATGGGTGTCTCTGACATGATGCTGGTCTCTCCTTTACAAATGTTTGGCAATCCTGACAGCATCCCTGTAATCCATCCATCGCACGATAGTTCCATTGCAAGTGTCACAATTTTGGTGACAAACTGCTTTACTTTTGACAAGCAAATGTTCATGCTTTGCATAGTATGGATATTCTCAGCCGCGACCTGTGCCAGTAAGAGCGTTGGAGCGGTGTGACCGGGTGGAGTGGGGGGGCAATTTCGACCTACAATAACGAGATAAAATTGAATATATAATTAATTTTCCATCGTCTGTCAAAATCCCCTTTCCCCCACAGGGCCCCACCACTCTTACCTGCACAGGCCACGGCTGGATATTCTTAATATCATATAGCCCCTCCGTGAAATACTAGTGGCCCATTCTTGACATATAGAGGATGTTCTTAGCAATGTTCTGTCTATCCCAGCCATAGTGGTGCAAATCCTTGATACCAGGTGGAGCCAAGCCAGTGGCCAGCAACTTCAAGAAACAAACCAGAAAGCACTTCTCAAATGCTTCAGGCTGGATGTTTAAAGTAGTATCTGTGTATTATTGCTCCTCAAGTATGTACCCTTTCCCATAAGCTACATTTCATTTGCCTATTTCTATTTTGCACTTCCTCACCCATGTTCTGTTAGCCTAATTGTCTCTCTGTAAAATGTATCTTGCAGATTTCTGCTAGTTTGTCCATTTATGTTCTATTTCTCCTTTTCCATGCAACACCACACGCTTAAATATATATTCTTTTGTTATCAATGTGCCAAGAATTTCAATTAATTTATTTCATTTGTTGTGCAATACAAACTAAATAAATACAAAAATTCAATACTGTGGGTTTTCTCGATGCAACTGTAGACAATTGATAAATAGTAGTGTCCCTGGCACTATACTGTTCATCCTTCACTTACCGTGGCTGTTTTTGGCATCATCCTGGCTGTCCTTGATGGATGGTGGTAAAATCTACCCTGTGAAATCCTGGTGAAATCCAAACCCTGTGATGGACATCTTATGTAATCAATGATGATGATGCTGCCGATGATGATGAGGATACTAAACCTGAGAGTACTTGGTGAAAGGGAGAAACTGGGGTACTTAGTAAGATCCTGTTTCCTACGAAAATGAAAAGTTTGGGGAAATTAACTATTCGTCACAATAAAAAGTGATTTAATTTCATGGTGAACATCGGTATTTTTAGAAACTTGTAGGCTGATGTTTCTGGCAAAGGACTGGATTTCAGACATATTTAAGGGATACTTTAGGCTGAGTTAGTGCAATCATTGCTTATTTTGGTTCCTTGGTACCAGCAGGCACTTACTACTATAGCTATTGTTTCATGATATGACTAGATTTAATCATGTATAGTTATAGCTGTACAGTTGTTCGAGGTCTGATTATGCCACATTAATGTAACGTGTTCAGTGGTGTAGCAAGTGTGTCATGGGCCCTAGTGCAAGGCAGGAAATAGGCACCCTGGGTGCTGTTTATACTGCAAAATACAGCAATAATCATGGTTCAGTGGGTTTCTCAAGCCTCTGGGTCCAGGTACCACTGCACCTGCTGCACCAATGGAAGCTACACCCCTGAACCTGTCGGTTGAATCCTGTAAGCACTATGTAATTGAGTAGTAGCATTGCTGTATGAATCTGAACGAGTTGTCTAGCTCTGCCATCGATGGCCTGTGATAAGGAAATATGTATGGTTAGATGTTCAACCCTACTCCATCCATCCATTCTACTCCATTTACCGGAAAATCTACTTGGAAGGCGCACAGTGGAAAAATAAAGCGGAGCAGCATCATATCTACTAAGATGTGGCACTGTTCTGCTCTCTCCCTGTGCTGGCGCACTTTAAGGTACAATGCACCAATGCAAACACCCTACCGCCATTGTGCAATGGTGACTGTGTTGTGGTAAGCATAGTTTTTGAGCATAAATGGGTCCCTTCCTATACAATAAATATGCTTTACGGCATTTCCCTCTTTGTATGTGTGATGTAGAATGCAGGACACATGCAAAGAGGAAAAAGTGAGAAAAAATAAAAATATTTCTCCTAGTTACGTCTGCCTTAAATCCCTGTCTACAATTCTGTGTATGTAGGTATTTGCGTCGAAACCCATGAGTGGCTTTATGGGAACATCCATGCCCCACCCCTGGAACTCCCCTTTCACGCAAAGTAACGCTAGGCAGCGCATTACACACCTTTACCTTGCTTTTACCTACAAACCCAGGCAAATCGTGATTTAAATCGGATTGTAAATACCAACACAACACTTTGCATTGGGTGAGTAACGCAAACCCAAATCAAAGTCTTTGTAAATCTCTTCCCCAATCTCTTAGCACATTGCAGTCTGATCTTATGCCAGTCCATAGCACAGAATGCCTTTGGCTAGCTGTAGCTTCACAGGATGATAAGAGGCTGAAAGCTGATGTAGGCATTACTAATGCCCTGATCTTGTTGAACCTCTCAGCCACATTCAATATGTGGGTTACTGTATCATACATGAAAGCATTATAGTGAGAGGGGCTGAAGTTAACGCACAGGAGTGTTGCAAATCTTTACTAACAGACTGTATTCAGTCAGTCAGGTTACCTTCATACACAGAGGACAACGTCTGCTAAAATGTCCCACAACGGTCTGCACTCTCTCCTTATTTGGATAACATCTAAGTAAGTGCCATTGCCAAGAAACTTCATAGGGCTGGACTGGAAACCAGAAGTAGCCCTGGCAAATGTTGTCAGACCAGGTACCATACTGTATATAGCGAGCTAACCTGACGACTGCAAGAAGGGTTTTGGGGAGGATCCGTCAATAACATTTATAAAAAATATTGCAAATATGGTGCGTTTTTCATTATAAAACCAAGCAAGACAGCATGGCTCAATGAGTGAACCGTTGGATGGTGCGGAGTAGGCGAATGAATGAATTCATGAATTAATAAAAGAGAATAAAGACTATTAGCTACATGGAGTGAATGGTCTCAATGCCCTCACCCAGGGTATGTGCTCTGGTTTTCAGCTCCGAGGGGTAGTTCTGTTAATGAGGCTCTGGTTTTCATTTTAGCTTCCTGCATTAAATCATCACCCTCCCCAAGCACCACAACCACAAATCCGTATGAAACATGCATAGCATTGATGTTTTTAACACAGTTTGCATAGGGCCTCAAAGAATGGAGCAAAAAGCATCAAGCCATGATATAAAATGGGAGAAAGTACAATACAACCATGTAGTGGCTGAATGCATGAAATACCCCACATCAATCCCGGCCCCCACCCTACTACACTGATTGACCCTAGGCAATTTCCCCTCCCACAGCACCTCCTCCCTCCTCCACCTCCATATAAGAGCACCCCCAAAAAACACATCAGCTTGGGGTGTGGATTGCAAATATTATATATTACTCCATCTACACCAGCACCCCAGGGGACAAAGGACAGCACTCCTCCTGGTTCAACAATAGTCCCTTCACCACAGCAGTGGTGGTGGTGGGGATGAGTACATCGAAGCTCATAACTAGAGTCTGTCACTTCCAACAACTGCCTCCCAATTCAATGGTATAACCTTATATGCCAAACTGAAAAGCGTTTCCAAGATCACATTAAGAAGTAATACACTGATTTGTGTATTATGTATTCGGAGCAGCTAAGGCGTGGAATGATCTTCCGGCTCAGCTTAGAAATGCACCGGATCTGTTGTCTTTTAGAAGGGCGCTGAAGACTTGGTTGTTTAATAATTAGAATTTCTCCACTGCCATTTAATAGTCTGACTCTTCTTGGTAACGGCCAGTAGGAAAGGTAACTAGCGCCAGGACACCCCAGGGTAACCGTTGCACTTTACAAATTAATGAACATAACATAACATTTGAACACTGAAGTCTCGTCATATATGTTCTAAACTCTCTGAGCCAAGCACCGGCTGACACCTCAGCCCCCCACCCCTCCCAATGACCTGAAGGTCAGTGCTGCAAAAACAAATGATTTAAATGCACACTTCACATCCATTTGTTTTACATAGTTTATTCTAATGCCCAGAATATGTGCAGGAAGGATATGCGCCTGTTAATCCACAGTAACATAACCGGCTCCCACCAGCAATTAAACCTCTCCCACCCTGCCAGCCCACTGGGAAAACGTCCAGTGCCCAGTAGCACCAGCCTTACCCTGGTGCTAAATATGCATATGTATTCCAGTGATACTGCTAGGCCTATTTCTAGCCTTGCTTTTCCCCTCTGTGTGAAATGTTAGTGGAAACGAATGGGAAGAAATTGACAAATTAAATGCTGACAAAATTGAAGTTGGTGTAATAAATTGCTGCCCAAATCTATGGCTTGACATGGCTAAAGGTTATTAAAGAAATGCTGCACGCCCGATATCGGGGTTTGCAGTAAATATTGAGGGGCATATTTACGAGACTGTCATGCAGTGCAACAAGTCACCTTGCTGCGCTGTATAACAGAAAAAGGGCAGGAATGCATCATATTTAAAAGAATACGGCACATTCCTACTTTTGTCTCTGCACCATTGCAGGCACCCTTGCAACATCGTGCCCTGGCTGTCTAGGATCGGTAGCCTGTCCACTGCGGTGATGGGGGGTGTAGTGGCAGGGGTGGCCGAGGGAGACAACCTGGAAAAGGTAAGGAGATTGGGTAGCACAATTTGGGACAGGGAGCAAGGACAGACACAGTCTCAAGCTAATTCCCAATTGGCAGGGCCTGCGAGAGCCGCAGCCAACCAGCTCGAGGGACAAGATCCAGTGTCCTGCATACAGGGCTTAGCCCTCCTTAGCAGCACAACTAGAGAAGGTCACAGAGGTGGCTGCAGCAGGTACGGTATTATCTTTACCTAGCATGAGTCTGGGTTTAGTGTGGTTCAAGTGCAATCAGTTGAGGTGAACATCTGTCTGCTGAAGTGAAGGAGAACATTTGGAAAGGGACATTTGTTGAAACATTTGACTTGATTTTAGATACCCCAGTAAGGAAGAGGCTATGTGCTGCAAGAATATTTACACCTAAGAAATTGCACTCACACCCTTTACAGGCAGAAGATGGACGAGAAATTGGTTAACTGGGTTATAGGTTTCATAGTTTTTCACGCTGTTATGGTTAATACATTTTCAAATCTGGGGTCCCAATTGTCTGGCTACTAAAATAGGATAGGATGTTCTCATGATGAGTTTGGTATTAACTCTTGAAAGGATTAGGACAGGGGATTTAGGAGGAAGAAAGCCACTACCCAGATGCTTTATTTGGGTCAGACCGATTTAAATTCATGGCTAATCTCATGTTGCTCAAAAAGCCACAGTCCAGTATTCATTAGCCCTTTCGGACGATGTCTGGGTAACATTTGGGGCGGTGAATAAAGGGGCAGATGCTGGGCATAAATCAATTAGTTTGTAATAATTGATTGTGATAACAAGTAACTAGCGAGAGGATGCACGTTTCAAATAATGTAGATGCTGGAGCAGGGTTTCCTATTGAAAATTTATTGAGATTTAAACTCCAGTTTTGTCGATATGTCATGATTAAAATTACTGATAATTAATTAATAATTACTAACTTAGTCTTAATTAATCAATATTACTAATGAGAGAAATTACACGCGGGAATGCATTTATGTTGCTTTAATTAACACGTGAACTAAGTTGGTGTGCAAATTAATTAAATAAGTGTCGCAAAAGTGCTATTTGTTTTGTGTTTGTGCTTTAAAATAACGTGCTTTAATGCTTCTTTGTGTCGCAGACGGCTAGATAATTACATACACATAAGGGTATTAGTGGGTATTAACACTGTATAATCATTACGATGTATTAACGTTGTTTTGTGTTTCTTTTAATTAAGATGGTCCGTTTTGGCCTAATCCAAGATGGCCGCTATTTACAGCCTGCACTCGAGTGATCGAATTTTGACAAGAGGCCTCGCTGAACATGGTTGGAAGTCACCTGACCAGAGCCTCTGTCTGTATTAAAAGTTTCCGTGAGGACAGCAGCTCCAGGCTCGCTGCCAATTGCCCTTGGAAAAGAATAAAGCCACAATGAACTCTGATAAACCTGCGGTGGCTTCACTATGGTTCCGAGGAAGAGCATTCATGGATGTTTCTTTTTTCAGTTTGAGTTTCCTTCTTCCGTGTTTTTATTTTTGTGATTTTTCTGAGCGGAGGTTTTCTGAATGTTGCAAATCAACATCCTTTCCTGCTCGCTCTGCTTAGCGGCTCAACAGACGTTTAGAGATTGTTTGTTACTTTTATTTTTGTTAGTTTCACTATAAATATTGTTAGACTAGAGAGGGTCTAAGGCCACTTCTTCCCGAACCTATGCTCGTGAGGATCGATGCTGATTGAGAGGACGGCGACTCGGGAGACTTTATTGAGAGACCTGTCCTGACCCATTTAGCTAGAATAGGTAACTATGAGAATGATGATACTGCTAATGATTGATTTTCCTTTGAACTAATATAGATAAACAACCATTTTGTTTGAATTACAGTGTCGGGTGGTTATTTCTTTGTCATTTATTGAGTTCCAAATGTATTTCCTATGTTTAAATCATGACTCAAGACATATCTTTAAGGTCGCATTGACCTCGCTTTAGATGTAGATTGGTTTAGGTTTTCTCTCATATATTCAGTGCGGATTGATTAATAGTTGTGAATGTTAGTGTGATGGGCCCTAGCGTATAATGAGAGTATGTGCGTGTCACTGTGGATTTACTCTGTCCGTGGAAGTAGGGAGAATTTATATGCGCCGATCTGCAGCAGTTTCCTGGTAGCAGTATGATGGTTTTAGATTATTGTCTTGATCTGATAGATTGCTTCTACATAGGCTTTTGATTCATTGATTTATTGATTGATGTTGATATATGTATTAACACTATATGTTGAGGTCGTCGTATTGAGTTCTATGTAGTGTGTACGGCTTCTGGAACGTGGGGAGCTGGTGACGGTTCCGTAGTAGGGCAGAGGGAAGTGAGTGCTGCTCTCGGGAAAGACGGGATTGTTGGAATTACCTGTACGTATGCAGGAAAAACGTGTGACAATTGAAGTTGCGCGTCACATTGTCTGGGTTCGGAATCAGTGACATCGTCGTGTGTTACTATTAGAGACATAGTTTCAGTATAAAAGGAGTACGTATGGTAGCGAAGGTTATCTGTGAAACTCTGGTCTTAAGTCCCAGGGATCCGTAAGGTTTGCCGTTAAAGCTTTCTGCTGGAGAAGTAATAGGTATTCTTTGAGCTTGTCTGAAGGACTGGGCAGAGGTAAGCGCTGCTTGGTTAACGTGTGTTATAATTCTGTAGTGGGACAGACTGTTCGCTGTTCTCGGGAAAGGCAGGATTCTATGTGGATGTGCTACATTTTCCTGGTATGAAAGTGCGTGAATGTATGAGCATTGAGGTGCCGATCACGATCCTGTAAAAACCGGGTATGAACCGTCGGACGGAGCAAATTCTCCGTCCGACGCGTACCCGGTCGTCAAAATGTACAAACATGGAATTACGATTCGCACGGAAACACCATTTCCGTACGAATCGTACAAAACCCCGACCGACGAAAATAAACATACACATGCGATCCGGGAAAGCGCCGACGTGACGTCGGGACGCACGCAGCCTGCCATTCACGAACCAGGAATTACGATTCGCACCGACGTCATCCCGCACGGTGAATATTTTCCGGCTGCCAAAAACTGCCGGGAAATCAGGACGACGCGAACAAGGAGTACCTGTACGCGACGGACAGACATGGACCCGAACCTACGTGTCATCCCGGCCCTCATAGCAGTCGACCTCCTCTACAGGTTACGATGCAGACGCCGCAGAAGGTCAGAACAACTAAGGGAGGGGGGGGAAGGGGGGGAAAGGGGGGGGCAGGACCAGGGGCAGGCCACAAAACCACCACCAATGTCACACAGCACACATGCCCTGGACATACCTGACCCCCATGCCCTGGTCACCACGATGGGGTGGGGGCGTGTCCAGCAAAGCCAGCGTCCGCCACAAAGGAAGTGCCTGACGATGCGAACCGGCAACACAACTATACAGATACGTCCCGTACCCACGCCTTAAGAGCGTGGGTACGAGTCGTACCACGCCCACACCTACATCATCCCAACAATGGCGGGACGGCTGTACCCACGTGGCAAAGGCCTGGGTACGGGTCGCACAAGCATCACATAGCGTGGGTACGGATATGTACGGACCGTACCCTCACCACTGTATGCATGGAGCGTACCCCCAACCCCAACAGTGTAAGTACGACCCGTACCCTCACCCGCGGACGTATACGTCCCACCCCAACAGTGTAAGTACGACCCGTACCCTCACCCGCGTATGTATGGAGCGTACCCCACACCCCAACAGTGTGAGTACGACCCGTACCCCCACCCGGGAACGTATGGAGCGTACCTCCACCCCAACAGTGTAAGTACGACCCGTACCCTCACCCGCGTACGTATGGAGCGTACCTCCACCCCAACAGTGTAAGTACGACCCGTACCCTCACCCGCGTACGTATGGAGCGTACCCCCCACCCCAACAGTGTAAGTACGACCCGTACCCCCACCCGCGTACGTATGGAGCGTACCTCCACCCCAACAGTGTAAGTACGACCCGTACCCTCACCCGCGAACGTATGGAGCGTACCCCCCACCCCAACAGTGTAAGTACGACCTGTACCCCCACCCACGTACGTATGGAGCGTACCTCCACCCCAACAGTGTAAGTACGACCTGTACCCTCACCCGCGTACATATGGAGCATACCCCGCACCCCAACAGTGTAAGTACGACCCGTACCCCCACCCGCGTACGTATGGAGCGTACCTCCACCCCAACAGTGTAAGTACGACCCGTACCCCCACCCGCGTACGTATGGAGCGTACCTCCACCCCAACAGTGTAAGTACGACCCGTACCCTCACCCGCATACGTATTGAGCGTACCCCCCACCCCAACAGTGTAAGTACGACCCGTACCCCCACCCGCGCACATATGGAGCGTACCTCCACCCCAACAGTGTAAGTACGACCCGTACCCTCACCCGTGTACATATGGAGCATACCCCCCACCCCAACAGTGTAAGTACAACCCGTACCCCCACCCGCGTACGTATGGAGCGTACCTCCACCCCAACAGTGTAAGTACGACCTGTACCCTCACCCGCGGACGTATGGAGCATACCCCCCACCCCAACAGTGTAAGTACGACCCGTACCCCCACCCGCGTACGTATGGAGCGTACCTCCACCCCAACAGTGTAAGTACGACCCGTACCCTCACCCGCGTACGTATCGAGCGTACCCCCACCCCAACAGTGTAAGTACGACCCGTACCCTCACCCGCGTACGTATGGAGCGTACCCCCACCCCAACAGTGTTAGTACGACCTGTACCCTCACCCGCGTACTGATGGAGCGTACCCCCACCCCAACAGTGTAAGTAGGACCCGTACCCTCACCCGCGTACGTATGGAGCGTACCTCCCACCCCAACAGTGTAAGTACGACCCGTACCCCCATGGAGCGAACCCACACATGTGTATGGACTAAGCGTACATATTGTTAAATAGAAGGGGTGTGTGCCCATCACTCCCAGCAGTGCCCAGAGTCAGGAGGGGTGTGTGCAGAGTCCTCCCAGCAGTGCCCAGAGTCAGGAGGGGTGTGTGCCTAACACTCACAGCAGTGCCCAGAGACAGGAGGGGTGGGTGCCTATCACTCCCAGCAGTGCCCAGAGTCAGGAGGGGTGTGTGCAGAGTCCTCCCAGCAGTGCACAGAGTCAGGAGGGGTGTGTGCAGAGCCCTCCCAGCAGTGCCCAGACACAGGAGGGGTGGGTGCCTATCACTCCCAGCAGTGCCCAGAGTCAGGAGGGGTGTGTGCAGAGTCCTTCCAGCAGTGCCCAGAGGCAGGAGGGGTGTGTGCAGAGTCCTCCCAGCAGTGCCCAGAGTCGTGTGCCTAACACTCACAGCAGTGCCCAGAGACAGGAGGGGTGGGTGCCTATCACTCCCAGCAGTCCCCAGAGTCAGGAGGGGTGTGTGCAGAGTCCTCCCAGCAGTGCCCAGAGTCAGAAGGGGTGTGTGCAGAGCCCTCCCAGCAGTGCCCAGACACAGGAGGGGTGGGTGCCTATCACTCCCAGCAGTGCCCAGAGTCAGGAGGGGTGTGTGAAGAGCCCTCCCAGCAGTGCCCAGACACAGGAGGGGTGGGTGCCTATCACTCCCAGCAGTGCCCAGGCACAGGAGGGGTGTGTGCCTATCACTCCCAGCAGTGCCCAGACACAGGAGGGGTGTGTGCAGAGTCCTCCCAGCAGTGCCCAGACACAGGAGGGGTGGGTGCCTATCACTCCCAGCAGTGCCCAGAGTCAGGAGGGATGTGTGCAGAGTCCTCCCAGCAGTGCCCAGAGGCAGGAGGGGTGTGTGCAGAGTCCTCCCAGCAGTGCCCAGAGTCAGGGGGGTGTGTGCCTAACACTCACAGCAGTGCCCAGAGACAGGAGGGGTTGGTGCCTATCACTCCCAGCAGTGCCCAGAGTCAGGAGGGGTGTGTGCAGAGTCCTCCCAGCAGTGCCCAGAGTCAGGAGGGGTGGGTGCCTATCACTCCCAGCAGTGCCCAGAGTCAGGAGGGGTGTGTGCAGAGTCCTCCCAGCAGTGCCCAGAGTCAGGAGGGGTGGGTGCCTATCACTCCCAGCAGTGCCCAGAGACAGGAGGGGTGTGTGCAGAGTCCTCCCAGCAGTGCCCAGAGTCAGGAGGGGTGGGTGCCTATCACTCCCAGCAGTGCCCAGAGTCAGGAGGGGTGTGTGCAGAGTCCTCCCAGCAGTGCCCAGAGTCAGGAGGGGTGGGTGCCTATCACTCGCAGCAGTGCCCAGAGACAGGAGGGGTGCGTGCAGAGTCCTCCCAGCAGTGCCCAGAGTCAAGAGGGGTGGGTGCCTATCACTCCCAGCAGTGCCCAGAGTCAGGAGGGGTGTGTGCAGAGTCCTCCCAGCAGTGCCCAGAGTCAGGAGGGGTGGGTGCCTATCACTCCCAGCAGTGCCCAGAGAGAGGAGGGGTGTGTGCAGAGTCCTCCCAGCAGTGCCCAGAGTCAGGAGGGGTGTGTGCAGAGTCCTCCCAGCAGTGCCCAGAGGCAGGAGGGGTGTGTGCAGAGTCCTCCCAGCAGTACCCAGAGGCAGGAGGGGTGTGTGCCTAACACTCACAGCAGTGCGCAGAGACAGGAGGGGTGGGTGCCTATCACTCCCAGCAGTGCCCAGAGTCAGGAGGGTTGTGTGCAGAGTCCTCCCAGCAGTGCCCAGAGTCAGGAGGGGTGTGTGCAGAGTCCTCCCAGCAGTGCCCAGAGTCAGGAGGGGTGTGTGTCTAACACTCACAGCAGTGCCCAGAGGCAGGAGGGGTGGGTGCCTATCACTCCCAGCAGTGCCCAGAGTCAGGAGGGGTGTGTGCAGAGTCCTCCCAGCAGTGCCCAGAGTCAGGAGGGGTGTGTGCAGAGTCCTCCCAGCAGTGCCCAGAGTCAGGAGGGGTGGGTGCCTATCACTCCCAGCAGTGCCCAGAGAAAGGAGGGGTGTGTGCAGAGTCCTCCCGGCAGTGCCCAGAGTCAGGAGGGGTGGGTGCCTATCACTCCCAGCAGTGCCCAGAGTCAGGAGGGGTGTGTGCAGAGCCCTCCCAGCAGTGCCCAGACACAGGAGGGGTGTGTGCAGAGTCCTCCCAGCAGTGCCCAGAGTCAGGAGGGGTGTGTGCAGAGTCCTCCCAGCAGTGCCCAGAGTCAGGAGGGGTGTGTGCAGAGTCCTCCCAGCAGTGCCCAGAGTCAGGAGGGGTGTGTGCAGAGTCCTCCCAGCAGTGCCCAGAGTCAGGAGGGGTGTGTGCAGAGTCCTCCCAGCAGTGCCCAGAGTCAGGAGGGGTGGGTGCCTATCACTCCCAGCAGTGCCCAGAGACAGGAGGGGTGTGTGCAGAGTCCTCCCAGCAGTGCCCAGAGTCAGGAGGGGTGGGTGCCTATCACTCCCAGCAGTGCCCAGATTCAGGAGGGGTGTGTGCAGAGCCCTCCCAGCAGTGCCCAGACACAGGAGGGGTGTGTGCGGAGTCCTCCCAGCAGTGCCCAGAGTCAGGAGGGGTGTGTGCAGCGTCCTCCCAGCAGTGCCCAGAGACAGGAGGGGTGGGTGCAGAGTCCTCCCAGCAGTGCCCAGAGACAGGAGGGGTGGGTGCAGAGTCCTCCCAGCAGTGCCCAGAGTCAGAAGGGGTGTGTGCCTAACACTCACAGCAGTGCCCATGAAACGCAAAGGGTGGAGTAGCCACAGATACCATGCCCACAAATTTCAGTCAGGTGCACAAAGACCCTGCAGTACATGTACCACATGTGTGCGAGGCTGGGAGTATACGCATGCATAGCGCAGAAAAGAAAACATGTACACATGAAGTCATGTCAATAGTCCACATACACAAGTACAATGACTACCAAGAATGCCACGAAGGATGCAGGTGGAGACATCGCTCAGCATGCATGTGCAGAGTAGAAGGAGTCCGTCACACACCCAGCTAATGTACACACAGCTCTGCGCTAAATATTGGGAACACCCTGCAGGGAAGATGTCAGGGTACACAGAGGAAGGAATACACCTTTGGGCAATTTCACCATGCAGCAACTGCTTACATGAACACAGAAACCTAGCTAACACCGTGTGATGGCACACAGATCCCAGGGTCCCCCCTATGACCAGCACACTACTACATTTCCCACACAACCAACACATGATCACCACCCAAAATCATGTAGCAGCCCCACCAACAGCAATATCAGAAAAGCAGTAGTGTTCAAAGGAAACAAAAATGGCTTTAATCAGCATGATCAAAAATTGTATGTTCGTAGAAAGTTCAATATTTACAAAGCCCATAGGGCAGTCCAGAAGTCACAGCTGGATGGGGGACACAGTGGGATGCCTGTCCCCTAGCTTGCCTGCACAGTTACATTCCGTCGTCTTCCACAGGGGTGAGGGCATCATGTGGGGGGGAAGAAACAGGCACCGCAGGGACAGGAGGGTGAAGGGTAGGCGTCGTGGATGCAGGGATGGAGGACTCCACCACAGGGGGTGGGGCAGGGCCAAAGGTGGAGGCCAGGATCTCGCTGCACACCTTAGCAAGGTCCTCCAGGGAATCCCCTGCACCCGAAGGAACCACAGGCCCCAAGGAGGGGGGGGGGTCAGAGGGATGGGTCGCAGCGCCACTGGGGGAGGATGTAGACAGGGGGGGGAATCAACCACCCTGACCGAGGACTTCCTTGACCGCTTGCGTGGTGGCGTCACTGTGGGGCTCAGGGACAGAGCGGCCATGAAGGAGTCTTTGGGGGAGATGTGGCCAGGAGAGCTGAGGGGAGGGGATTTGGAGGGAGTGGATTGGGTGGAATGCAGACTCCCACTCTGGCTGCGTGTCACACGTTTGCCCCCCGACCCAGTGGGTGTGCCTACTTCACCCTGTGTGTGCGTGTCAGCAGGTGTGCGGTGGACCTTCCCTGCTGGTGTCGTGCCTGTGTGTGTTGTGGTGGGTGCATGCTGACGTCTGGGTGTACGTGGGACAGGCATGGGAGTGGGAAGTGTGGATGGGGCAGGGGTAGGGGGTGGGACATAGCGCTGCAGGAGACCCACTGCTGCAGTCAGTATCGAGTCTATCGACCTCAGCAAGCTGCGTTGGTCAGCCTGCGATGAATGAATGTCCTCCAAGTATGCCTCCATGTTGTGCAGCACTTGGCTGTGGCCATGGAGGACATTAAGGATCGCAGCCTGACCAACCTGCAACTGCCGCTGGATGTCCACAGACTCGGCATTGGCGGCAGCACTGGAGACAGGGGCAGGGGGTGCGGTGCTTGGCAGGAAGGAGACATGTGGTGACCGGGCACGTTGGGAAGGGACACGAGCAAGTGGGAGGCGGCTGATGGCAATGGAGGTGGCGGGGCGAGATGTAGTGCCGCTGTCAGCTGCTGGTGCAGCCGCCGCCCACTCGGAGAGATCATCCTCGGACCCGTCAGCTTCATACTCTGTTGTGCCAGTCGACAGGTCCCCTGCTTCACTCTCCTCCGCCTCAGTCCCACTTGATGTGCCAGCCCCGATGTCACCGCTGGCACTGGTGCTCGGTCCCTCTGCTCCGTCTGTGCCCATGTCTCCCTCCGTGTCCCCCGACGATGCTGTGGGCAGGGTGAAGAGACAGAAATTAATCATACACCTGTATACATATGTCACATGAGTCCAATCTACATAGGTCACAGTGCAGAGCCTGAAACAAAAGAAGAGTTACATCTACAAAACAAGGTACATATGTAGGGCATGCAAGACACAGTTGTTTGACCCACCATGCCACCGAAAAACTATGGAGAGCATGACACAATAGCAAATGAGATGGAATGGAATTTTGACTGAGGAGCAAGGTCCTGGGGACAATCCAGCACTGCATCTGCACCACACAGCGTGGCAGGAAATAGGGATGAGCAGGGACCATATCCAGGAACAAGAGGCACATGCAGCATAGGTTATACTGAAGACATGCCCACCATGACTGGTCCACTGCACCTTGAGTGCATGTCCAGACAAACATCACACACTGGCCAGTCCTAGCAAGGAGATATCAGGTTGTGACATGAAGGCCATGCCCGCACCACCCACCCCCTACATGAGACTATTCTTTGGAGACACAGGAAGCACTTACATCCATTAGTCTGGGTGAAATACACATGGGATGCAACAAATCAAGGTTGCACACAAAATACCCAAGGTGCGCCTGTCCAAATAATCATGTACAAATGGGCATCATCAGATGATTGTAACAAGACACACAGGCAATGTCCACCGTGAGTATGAACAAGGAAAATCAGGTCAGTCTGTACAGTGTACACTTGTACTACATTTCACGTCAATATACATTTGTTTAGGGGACAATGGCACAGAGCACAACCTATGCTGTAGACACAGAGATTGTCAACATATTCGGATTACACACATGATACCTAGGAAAATCTGCCCCTGGGGACAGTAGTGGCCACACAACTCCATGCTCCTGAATGGGAATGACTGCAACACACGCTACCATCCCCGCACTATGCGTACCGCACACTCATGCACATCATGTCACAGGCCACCACATAGGACATGCGTGTTGTAAGGCCTCACACTTGAGAGACTAACTCCCATGTCTGGACTCAGCATTAGTGCCAACTGACATGGAACCCACAAGACCAGAACTGGACAGGGCACAGGCAAGGTCCCAAAACCTGTTACACACCACCCCCACACATGATGCTGCAGGCATTGTACACGTGGAGAAGGTGCCAGGCTACATAACCTTGTGACGGAGTGACTTCACACAGACCAGGGAACACATTGCAAGGAGGGGAAGGGAGGCAGGAGAGCACTGCAATACTGTGGGTAACAGGATCTGCACAGCACCATTAAACCCTGGCAGTGAATCCATGGAACAGTGCACTTACAAATGCTGGTGAAACACAACAAACACACATGTACCTACCCCCTTCCTGCTGCTGCATCTCCTGTAAGCGCCTGTCCAAGTCTGGAAATACCACCGCCAGCACACGCTTGTGGGAGAGACGGCAGCGCCCGCGGTTCTTATGGCTCTCAGGTGAGTCCCCCAGCAGGACCCGTGCGATCCTCCGCGTCCAGCACCGGATATCCTGCCAGCGTTTCCTCACCTGGGACAGGCGCCGCTTCCGACCATCCGCACTCCTCACGGCACTGACGGCGGACAGCCAGATCTGCTCCTTGGCAGAGGCGCCTACCTGTGAGGATGAACAAGTGACACTACATCAATACACCTGCAACATGTCACAGAGACACATATGAGAACAAATTAGCTGGTTACAACAAGGCATGTCATGCAGCCAACGCATTGCACCTTTGCCATAGGGACATACTCCTCTGGGGAAGGGCAAAAGCAGTACGTGCCAGTGAAGGTACACAGGTGGAATGAGGGCAAAGACACAATCAATTATAAAGGCTCACACTGTGCATCACACCCACCCCTCCTGACTCTGGGCACTGCTGAGAGGACTCTGCACACACCCCTCCTGTCCCTGGGCACTGCTGGGAGTGATAGGCACCCACCCCTCCTGTCTCTGGGCACTGCTGGGAGTGATAGGCATCCACCCCTCCTGTCTCTGGGCACTGCTGGGAGTGATAGGCACCCACCCCTCCTGACTCTGGGCACTGCTGGGAGGACTCTGCACACACCCCTCCTGACTCTGGGCACTGCTGGGAGTGATAGGCACCCACCCCTCCTGTCTCTGGGCACTGCTGGGAGTGATAGGCACCCACCCCTCCTGGGGAGTGATAGGCACCCACCCCTCCTGACTCTGGGCACTGCTGGGAGGACTCTGCACCCACCCCTCCTGTCTCTGGGCACTGCTGGGAGTGATAGGCACCCACCCCTCCTGCCTCTGGGCACTGATGGGAGACATCAGGCATTCCCCCCCCCCCGGGACCCTCCCTACAGTACATAGCATGTGTGTCACACCTGGACACAATGGCAGAAGTCACAGTCACAAAAAAAGGGACACAGTCTGTGCTAGTAGCTCTGCACTCACCTGATACCCTGGTCGCCCATACAGCAGGGGGTACTGTGGGAGGATCACATCCAGCAATGCCAGGTTCTCCTCCAGGGTGAATGGCTGTGACCTCTCCACAGACCTTGACATGGTTCCAGGGAATCAGGAGCAGCAGCAGTGTGGTAGAATCGAAATATGTGCAGGCAAGTGCTCCCTCATGGGACCTGGGTGCCTTATATCTGCCTTGCTGGCCTGTTTCATGCACAGGAGTACAGAGTGATTGGTCACTCACCTTTGCATCCTATGTTTCCTCCAATCCCTTCAAACCTAGCACAGTCAGTGGGTTCTTATTGTGTTTTTTTCTTCAGCATGATGTCAACCCCACAAACACATTGCAACAAAGTAGATTCATTCCAACTGACTTCTGCTGTGCACCTTCCAGAACAAATTCAAACTCAAAACTTGGTCTCCATGACAACCAGCATGCATGTAGGCCTTAATACGTGTCCCTCATGTGTCCCCTATGTAAAATTGAGCTTCACCCACAGGTACGGTGCGTTCCGGGCCCCTAGGGCACCCCAAATGCATAGCAACGGCCCGTACACGCGTGCGTACGTTCACTATCACTACGAGTACGCATACGCGAGGACACCCATGGTGATAGTGAACGTACAGGCGTGTGTACGGTCCGTACCACTATGGGTGTTCTCGCGTATCCGTACTCGTAGTAATAGTGAACGTACAGGCGTGTGTACGGGCCGTACCACTGCGAGTACGCAGACGCGAGGACACCCATGGTGATAGTGAACGTACAGGCATGTGTACGGTCCGTACCACTATGGGTGTTCTCGCGTATGCGTACTCGTAGTGATAGTGAACGTACAGGCGTGTGTACAGGTCGTACCACTGCGAGTACGCATACGCGAGGACACCCATGGTGATAGTGAACGTACAGGCGTGTGTATGGTCCGTACCACTATGGGTGTTCTCGCGTATGCGTACTCGTAGTGATAGTGAACGTACAGGCGTGTGTACGGGCCGTACCACTGCAAGTACGCATACGCGAGGACACCCATGGTGATAGTGAACGTACAGGCGTGTGTACGAGCCGTACCACTATGGGTGTTCTCGCGTATGCGTACTCGTTGTGATAGTGAACGTACAGGCGTGTGTACGGGCCGTACTACTGCGAGTACTGTAGGATCCAAATTAAAATATATGATTAGCATAGCGTAACTAAAACTAGCTTATTTGATTCAGCCCCGCAATAAGGCCCTTTTCGTCTAAAATTAAGTTAGTATGACGGAAAGGGCTGAAAACAGAACCGTGGCCATCTTGGCCCTCAACTCTCCCGTCATGAAGGGACTACGATCACGTGGTTCCCTGAGCCCATATTTTCCTTAGTTAGCATGCCCCAGTTTAGAAGACAGGCTGAATTGTATTTACGACCGAGAAGCAAGGTCACATCTGCTAAAAGGGAGTACCAAGCAGAATTCCTTCTGAACCTGGGACGAGAAGGGAGTCACCCAGCCGACCTTCTATTCTTAAAGATAGTAGCCCTTTTTGTATCACTGAAACTAGATATAGGATGAGCTCATTAGAAGCGCCCGGACGGGCTGGTACTTTTCCACTTGTAAGGCTTTGTATGTTGCGCTGTAATGTATAAAAGTATGAGTTTGACAAGGAGCCAGCAGTCTTCCTCGGCGCACCTCCTGGGTGAGGATCGATGAGGCTCCTCTATGTAGAGTTTTCTGTCTGGCCAATAAACGCTTGAACCTTCTACGTTGCCAACTGCTCATTATTTGACTTGCATTGCGGGCCACTGGTAAGTGTGGCCCTTGAGATGAGAATTTGGATACAACAGTTGGCGACCACGAAGGGACCCCGTGATAGGGTCTGACCTCCCCCGTAATCGGGTGGTAGGTTCGAGGGCGTCTTAGCCGGGTGAGCGGAGAGCGAGCTCGAGGGTTCCGCTCTGCGTGCTCGAGTGGGATGCCCTCTGCTGCTAGTCACCCTTCACCGGGGTCCTACGGGCTCAACCCAAGAAACGGACCGTGTTGGTCAAGAGGAGTTGGCAGCGAAGAACGGACATTCGTACCAGGGTGCACCCGGTGAGTAGAATTTTGATTTGAAGCACTGACTATAAGCAGTGCCTGTTTGATTTTGAAACACGCGAAGGTGGAGCGTGTAGTTGTATTCGAAGCACAGGCTCTAGGGCGGTGCATTGATTTTGAGGAAGGCGCTGGAGAGCGGTGCCACTGTCGGAAATACTTTGGTTTGAAGCCCGATTGGTGTGACCAGGCATTGATTTGAATGTACATGTACAATTGGTATGATTTGATGGGCCCTTTTCTCTGATGAACCGCGCGCGGAATATAGCCCGATTGCACCTGGGAGACTCACGACCCAAGCTGGGTAGCCGCGAGACATATCCTCGGTGGGGCACAGACCTCCCCGGGACAGGCCTCAGTGGTGAACCAGGAAGGCAGTGAGAGGATCCATGGTGTAGTCAGGGATGTCTATTGTTGGAAATATTACAGATTGGTGTGGGACTGGCTCACTGAGTAGGTGGAAAAGGTTGTAACCTCTTGGTTGCGGTTTATGTCATTTGTGTTTGTATTGAACTAATCACCATGCCTTGTTTTAGTAAGTTGAATTGTTTCAGCTGTTGCTGTCGGACGGGTGACTCTCGGCTAGCTGAGAGTCAGCCTGCCCCACCGGAAGGCAGTCCCAGCCACTATATGTATGTGAAGCATGGAATTACCCCTTTATTGTTTTGTACTCTGTGGCATAAATATACTAAAAGTAACGAAGAATTGCAATGGCCGAAGACTGGCTCGTTTGACGAGAAAAAGATTGCTTTCTTACAGGAACAACTGTTCTCCAGACGTAGCCGCCAGGCTATGTTTGATGCCCTGGGTTCGTGGCTGAAAGAATCCAAGCAGCGTCGGATAAGGGAGGAGAAGCAATCTAGGGCTAAGGCAGGACAGAATGTGACTCAGAAGGCCATAGCTTATGATAGGTCTCGAGCAGAAAAGGGAATAGACTGTATGAACCGTGAATTCCGATTGAAGGTAGATAAGAGCTATGTGACTCGGCCAAATGCTGAAGATGAGATAGAGGACTTATTGGATATACGGCCACCGCCTCCTTATGTGCCGCAACGGCTGTATCCGGAGGTGGCTGGAGTCTCGGCTCCAGCCACGGCCGCACCCTTAGGAACCTCGGGAGCCTCAGCCCCTCCGGCTCCCCCCAGTTCCTCTCCTTCGACAGAACTCTCCCGACTGTCTACATCTGTGTCGGAGGTGATTACTATGTTATCAGCACTGTTAGCTGCTGCAGCAGCTGGGACAACACAGCTGCCATCCGGGTCAATGACTTTCCCTTCTGCCTTGCCCTCCTCCTCCGCGAGTACTACGCCAGTAGCAGCCGTCACCACTCCGGCACGTCCGGTTCCCTTGGCTGAGGGTAAAAGGTTGTTTACTCGTTCGGCCCTGGGAACCGAAGAAAAAGACACTATTGCTGCACAGGCATCCCAATGGATGCGGCAACCCATTTATTCATTATCAGACATTTGGAGCACCATGAGAGATTACGAGCCGGTAATGCAGCAGCATGCCTTAGAACATATGGCGAACCGCCTTATATCATTATGGGAGCAGGTACACATGGAAGGAAGGGCCCCGGCCATATTATATGATATCGTCACTCAAGCCCATAAATCCCGCCTTACCCCAGAAGAAGTGTATGGGAATGTGCAGACCCTGGTGGCGTATAGAACCCGTCTGCAGTCAACTAATCCTGCGGGGCTATCTCAGTATCCCATGCGGGAAGTACATCCCATCTACCAT
Source organism: Triturus cristatus (assembly GCF_964204655.1). NCBI lineage: Eukaryota > Metazoa > Chordata > Amphibia > Caudata > Salamandridae > Triturus > Triturus cristatus. Next base: position 1,107,442,458 of record NC_140581.1, on the reverse strand, counting down.
CCAGAAGTCACGGAAGTGGTAGACGCCCTTGGGGTAGTTACTCGTCCCAGAGTGGAGGCACGTTTCCAGGAACAATGGGTGTATACTCCCTGGAAACGAAGTGAAGTGCTCTCACTAAAAAGTCAGTTACCAGATCCCAGGAAGAATCCCACCGCGTATTATAAAGAGCTTACTGAAGCGGCTTCCTCCGCTGTAATGACGTTGGCAGACATTGAACTATTCTTCGCATTACTAGTACCAGTGGACATTTGGCGCCAGGTGCACGATCAAGACCACGCAACCGAATTTGGGGGAACCTGGGAACAGCTACGGGGATGGGATAGAGATCGTAAACCGGGAAATAAGCCCCGGGCGGAAATATTGGCTCTTCCTGATAGGATAATAAATTATATGCATTCACTGATCCCTCCCCGGAAAGTGGATTGGGATAAGTTGACGGCCTGTAAGCAGAAGAAGGATGAGAGTGTATCCGATTTCTTTACGAGATTTGAGGGCGTTTTCATCGACTTCAGTGGACAGGACCTAGCCACTGAGGGAGGGGTACGGTTGTTCGTGAATCGATTCGTGACCAATCTGTTGCCGGAGGTGTCGGCTCGATTACAGGCTGCTGAAAGCACCTGGACAACGACCACCCCGTCGACAATATTGAGTATGGCTCAATATTATGAACATCGGGAGAATGAAAGCAAGGACAGGACAGAAAAGAAGTCGAAGGACTTGAAGACTCGAGTATTGTTACAGCAAGTAGAGAGAGGACGGGGAAGAGGGAGAGGGGGACAGAATTTTGCTTTGAGAGGGGCGGGTCCGCCGCAGACGACGGGACGGACAGATTTGGGCATAAATCAATGTGCCTTCTGTAAGCAGGAGGGGCATTGGCGAGCCCAGTGTCCGTTATTATATGAACAAAACAGTGTTCCGAGAGGTCGGGGAAGGGGACGTTTTGCTGGACAGCGAGGGGGATCTACGAGACCAGAGCATTCGGCGACAGGTGAGATGGGTCAGAACTGTTTTGGTCAGGGAAAGCAGTATTACAATGATGATTACATGGCAGGTGAGGGTTCAGGATATTCTCAAGCATAGGACAGCCAAAGACAGAGTCAGGGGCAGGTGTCGATTCCAATTGATCAAGCTGGACCTTATGTCCATGCACGATTACTGAACGCATCAGGTAAGTTCCTAGTTGACACAGGGGCCATGAACAGTTCTGTTTCACGTGCCCTAGTCCCGGGGGCTGCTCTGTCCGGCCAGAATAATGTGTCTGTGGGGTTTTCTGGAACTCCGGTGGTAAGCCCCATCTCACAACCGCTTCCCCTTACCTTGGGGCCGGTATCAATAGACTCACCTTTCCTTTTGACCTCCCAGTGTGGGGAGAACCTTCTAGGTATGGACATATTGAAAAGACTGCATGCTCACATCTATTGTTCCCCGGAGTGGGTTTATCTGACCATAAGAGACCCTTCTCCCCTCTCCGCTCAATGCTTATCTAAAACAGAATCTCTACCACCAGAACTGACATGCATCCCGAAAACCCTCTGGGCGACTGGAGACACCGATGTGGGCCATTTGGAAATTCCCCCGGTATCCATTACCTTAAAACAGAACACCCAGTTGCCGAAAATTCCCCAATATAAAATTGCCCCTGCTGGGGAACGAGCTTTAATGGCTATCATTCATGATTTGATTAAAACCGGAGTAGTGGAAGAAACGGCCTCCAACACGTGTAATAGCCCTATTCTTCCGATTCTTAAATGAGCCCCGGTACAACAAACTCCTGATTATGCTGATACCTATCGATTTGTGATTGACCTGCGAGAGATCAACAAGATTGTGGTACCCCAGTATCCTGTGGTACCTGATATCAATTCCATCTTGACGATGATTCCTCCAACTGCGCAATTTTTCTCGGTCATAGATTTGAAGAACGCTTTCTTTAGTATACCCATACATCCTGATAGCCGCTTTCTTTTCGGCTTCTCATTGGGGGGCCGTAGCTTCAGATTCTGTCGCGCCCCCCAGGGGTTCACAGAAAGCCCCAGTATCTATAGTCAGGCACTGAAAAGGATACTAGACACCCTGAGTTTGCCGCCAGGTAATGTATTACTCCAATATGTTGATGATCTCCTGGTGGCCTCTGACACTGAGGAGGGCTGCCGGACGGCAACAGTGGATTTACTACAGCATCTGGCAAAACATGGTAACAAGGTATCATTGTCAAAGTTCCAATATTGTCGACCGGAGGTGACCTATCTCGGTCATCTCCTGTCGAAGGAGGGAAGGCGATTGACCTCGGAGCGTATTGCATCCATTACTAACATGTCTGTTCCTCGCACGCAACGTGATGTCCGTGCTTTGCTTGGCATAACCTCTTACTGTCGCCAGTGGATCCCTAACTACTCCCTCATCACTAAACCTTTCTTGTATTTAATTACCAAAGATGTGCATGAACCCCTACTCTGGACCGATGAGTGTCAAATGGCTTTTCTTTCTCTGAAGGCTGCTTTATGTTCTGCTCCTGTGCTTGGCACCCCAGACTACCGGAAGCCTTTTGTGCTCTACGTGCATGAGGTGGACGGTTGTTCGCTTTCAGTGTTAACACAGGACTTTGGAGGTAAGCAAAGACCCTGTGCATATTTTTCAGCGGTTCTGGATAACGTCGCCAGAGCACTTCCCAGCTGCCTAAGAGCCACGGCTGCTGTAGCGGTGGCGATCAGGCAATCGGAAGGGCTAGTCCTAAATACGGATCTCACAGTGATGGTACCACACGCTGTGGACGTATTGTTAAACAGGACACAGACGCAGCACTTAACCAGTGCGCGTCTTACGGGGTACGAATTGACCCTGTTTGCACCTCACATAACAATCAAGAGATGCGTCACTCTGAATCCTGCCACGTTGCTACCCCTCCCCTCAGGAGAAAGTGGCCAGGATGTACATGACTGCATATTTCGGACCGAAGAAGAAACAAAGGGCCGGATAGATCTAACAGACACCCCCTTATCGGAACCCCAAGGGGAATTGTATGTTGACGGCTCATGTTTTAGATTGCCCAACGGTACTACGGTTGCTGCTTATGCAATTACCACCTTGCAGACCGTGGTCGAGGCGGCCAAAGTACCATATCTATCCGCCCAAGCGGCTGAATTAGTTGCACTACTAAGAGCGTGTGAACTGGGTAAGGGTTTGAGGCTGAACGTCTTCACCGATAGCCAATACGCTTTCGGTGTAGCCCATAGTTTTGGGAGGTTGTGGGCAGAACGAGGGTTTCTTACATCCCATGGTGAAAAGATAAAGAATGGACAATTGGTCAAACGACTGCTGGCTGCATTACCTTTGCCAGAGGCCCTCGCCATTGTGAAATGTAGTGCCCATAAGGCTGTAACTCATGATGTCGGGAGGGGAAATGCTTTCGCAGATAAGATTGCTAAGGAAACTGCCCAGTCCGATACCCCTTCCATGTTTGTGGTTAGTCAGTGCAGAAGGATGGTAGAAGCAGACATTTTTCGAAACACTGTAGATAGTGTGAAAGAATTGCAACAGGAGGTCACCCCAGAGGAACTGCAGTATTGGCAGGAGCAGGTGGGGCGGTTAGACGAGAATGGGTGTTGGACGGACCTGTCAGAAAAATGCAGATGGCTGCTACCGAATGCATTTGTGAATGCGGTGGTGGCCATGGCACATGGCCCCGCCCACGTCGGGGTCCGAGGCATGTGTGCAATGTTGGACCCTGTGTGGTACAACATCAATATCCAAAAAACGGCCAGGAATTTGGTCCAGCATTGTATGATCTGCCTCCAGCATAACCCGGGGGGTGGTGCTCCTGTTTTGTCAGGTAGTTTTGCCCCACCTACCTTGCCTTTCGAGGTACTCCAAATGGATTATATACAGCTGGAACGGGTTAACAACCTCAAATACGTTCTGGTGGTAGTCTGTACCTTCAGTAAATGGGTGGAGGCGTACCCCACTAGAGAAAACACAGCTATAGCAACTGCGAGAGCCTTAATAAAAGAGTTCTTTCCCCGGTATGGGTTACCACGAGTAGTCTGGAGTGATAATGGGACACACTTTAATGCCAATTTAGTTCAACATGTATGTAAGGGTTTGTCAATACAGCAGAAGTTCCACGCCGCACGGCACCCTCAATCGGCAGGCCTAGTTGAAAAATATAATGGGATCCTGAAGTTAAAATTAGCCAAACTACAGGACACGACTGGCCTGAAATGGCCTGATCTTCTACCATTGGCCCTGTTGTCTGTGAGAACGACCCCTCATTCTCGGAGTGGGATTTACCCTTACGAGGGGGTTTTTGGGAGACCTGCCAATGTATGGGGGGTGCCCCAGCCCAAGTCATTTAGGGATATTGAGTATCCTATGTTAGCCGACTACCTCGTTATGCGTTAACTAAAGATCTCCGTTCTATCCACCAACAGATTTCAGCAGTACTGCAGCCTCTGCCGGAGGGCCCTGGACACAGCATCGAACCAGGTCAGTGGGTCCTAATTCGGAACTATCAGCGGAAGTCCAGCCTGGAACCCCGCTGGACTCGGCCACATCAAGTGCTTCTGGCCACAAGGACGGCGGTAAAGGTCGAAGGGAGACAGCATTGGATTCATGTTTCCCATCTGAAGCGTGTCCCGCTTCCCTTGCCCGAGGATTGCCAGGGCCAGGAGGAGAACGAACAGCACAGAGGTGAGCACGACACCGAAGAGTCACCCTCCCCCGAAGCCCACAGAGAAACGGAAGGGCAGGGAGAGAGGGCCACAAGTTCGGGGTCAGCTGCGGCAGATGAGGCCCTGCCTGGGGATCAAACGCGTGACTAGGAGGGACCCACACCTCGTTCCTTATCTGCTCCCACTGTGCCCATTTTGTTCATAAATCCTGAAACCCCTGGTCACACTCGATATCACCTGCGGCCCCGCAAGCGGAGTGAGATCCCCCGGTCCGGCTTACAATAAATGGTGAAGTCTGAGCCACGGGACCTAGGGATCATATAAACACTGGACTGAACTCGTGGAGGGCGTGGAACTTTAAGTGATAGCCCTGTTCAGAAAGAAGGTAGAGACACTGGTAGCAAAAAGGGGGCCCAGGTAACCTTCCTCTTCGACCAGAGTTGCGTCAAGTGCAGCTCCCACGCGAGAAGTTTTTGCACCCTTGATTTTTTTCTTTTTACTGTTTGGAATGCTAAGAGTCTGCCTGTGAGGCTCTAACACGGACACAGGAAAGAAGCACCCTCCGGCAGAATGGACTGCTTGTAATTTTTTTTTGTTTCCCAAGCTTAGAACTGGACTTTTAGTGAGAATGTATCCCATTGCTCGTTTTGCCCTTGAAGAAGAACGTCCCATAATGCCTCGCCCTAGATACTCATATGTACCAATGTTTTCCACATGGAGTTTGCGTGCTAAAATTGTGTTTATTTCTATAATAGCCGTGTCATTTCTATTATGTTTAGGATTGTTCATTTATCTAGAATTCCGCCACCCAGTCCATACCCTGGTGTTAACTACCCCCACTCCTCAGGAACACCATTTTCAGACTTTGGCCCCTCACAAAGAAAGGCATCGCCAGACTTATGTACATAATGCCTTCATAGAAATGCTGCATCAAACCCACAGTTCCACGAATGTTACCGATTGCTGGGTATGTGGCCTCCTCCCTTCAGTAATGCATAAACATGATTTGTTTATTTCAATGCCATTGTCACATTTAGGGAGCTGTGAAGCTTGGTTTAGATTGTTGTCTATGATATACGAGCATTATACTGTAGATGCACACAGATTCTCGGAGAAAGATTATGACTTAATCTTGGCCTACATAGAGAGGCACCAGGGATTTACTCCCAATGCAGAAGGTACTGACGGCACTTTAGATCCAACAGCCTGCATGAACTTGTACATGGACCATGAGAATGATACTTGGCTAAGAAATGAGATATTAGATTTTGTGTCCTTCAATTTTACCGAATACTTCAGATATTTCCAGGAACGCAATGTCTCAGAAGACAAAATTATACCAGTCCCTGTATTAAATACGTCATCCTGCTTTTGTATCCGGCCATTTGTCCGTAGGATTTAGCAGATGTGATTACACTTATCGATTACGGACTTTTAGTAGTCCGCCAATATTGACTCCCCCGAACATATATTTCGTATGCGGGGAAAATGCTTACACCTGGCTTCCCAGGGGATGGTCGGGCAGGTGTTATCTGTCCTTCCTCTATCCTCCTGTTTATATTGCCCCATCAGATTATCACAAATCCCATTCACTAAATAAAAGAAGTCTGTTATCCACATCCACTGATAATGATGCCACTGATCAAACAGATACCCCGGCCCAACATTTCGTAGACATTATGAAAGGGGTCCTACCTATATGGGGCCCTATCCTAACTAGTAAGGAAATTAGGAGGCTGTCCAGGGTGGTGGAAGGAGTAGTCAATACCACTGCTGGAATATTGACTAATATCACTGTTGAGCTTCAGGCGACCCAGCTTGTGACCCTTCAAAATCGTCTTGTTCTAGATGTCATATTGGCCGATCGCGGAGGAGCATGCCGGGTGATCGGGAGCTCCTGTTGTGTATATATACCCGACTCCGCCCCTTCGGTTCATTTAGCTATTCAGAAACTCCACCGACTGGCATCAGAAATCCATACGGAGACCGGTACCTGGTCCCTGTCAACTTGGTTCTGGGACCTCCTGACCACTTGGGGGTGGAAACTATTCATGGTCCTGTTGGGTATCGTGGGTTTCCTTTTCACCTGCTGTATTTGTATCCAGTGCGGCCCTGCCTGTTGTTCTTATTGTGCCACCCAATTTCGTTCTGCCATACCTAAGTCCCCACCTAGCCAAGCTCATGCCCAGATGACCCAGAAAGAAATTCATGACCTAATGCAGATAGATGAGGGCATTTTTGAGGAATAGTCATATTTATTTTAATTTTATTTTAGCTACGCTATGCTAAAAGGGCCGTTCTGTAGGATCCAAATTAAAATATATGATTAGCATAGCGTAACTAAAACTAGCTTATTTGATTCAGCCCCATAATAAGGCCCTTTTCGTCTAAAATTAAGTTAGTATGACGGAAAGGGCCGAAAACAGAACTGTGGCCATCTTGGCCCTCAACTCTCTCGTCATGAAGGGACTACGATCACGTGGTTCCCTGAGCCCATATTTTCCTTAGTTAGCATGCCCCAGTTTAGAAGACAGGCTGAATTGTATTTACGACCGAGAAGCAAGGTCACATCTGCTAAAAGGGAGTACCAAGCAGAATTCCTTCTGAACCTGGGACGAGAAGGGAGTCACCCAGCCGACCTTCTATTCTTAAAGATAGTAGCCCTTTTTGTATCGCTGAAACTAGATATAGGATGAGCTCATTAGAAGCGCCCGGACGGGCTGGTACTTTTCCACTTGTAAGGCTTTGTATGTTGCGCTGTAATGTATAAAAGTATGAGTTTGACAAGGAGCCAGCAGTCTTCCTCGGCGCACCTCCTGGGTGAGGATCGATGAGGCTCCTCTATGTAGAGTTTTCTGTCTGGCCAATAAACGCTTGAACCTTCTACGTTGCCAACTGCTCATTATTTGACTTGCATTGCGGGCCACTGGTAAGTGTGGCCCTTGAGATGAAAATTTGGATACAATAGTACGCATACGCGAGGACACCCATGGTGATAGTGAACGTACAGGTGTGTGTACGGGCCGTACCACTATGGGTGTTCTCGCGTATGCGTACTCGTAGTGATAGTGAACGTACAGGCGTGTGTACGGGCCGTACCACTGCGAGTACGCATACGCGAGGACACCCATGGTGATAGTGAACGTACAGGCGTGTGTACGGGCCGTACCACTATGGGTGTTCTCGCGTATGCGTACTCGTAGTGATAGTGAACGTACAGGCGTGTGTATGGGCCGTACAACTGCGAGTACGCATACGCAAGGACACCGATGGTGATAGTGAACGTACGCACGCCTGTACGGCCCGTACCACTATGGGTGTTCTTGCGTATGCGTACTTACTGACCGTACACATGCCTGTACGCTGACCATCACTATGGGTACACATACGGCAGCACTCCCATAGTGATATGGGAACGTACACAGGCCCTCTTAGCAGCAGTACGGTGGTTTTCACACATCACAGTGGTGACAGGCAGCACACAGGAAGGAATAGGGCTGACATACTTGTCCATGGATGGACATCAAGGCATTGTCTGGGCAGTACTACATGTGTGGGGCACAGGTGTGACAGGCTGTGATGTGGCACATTACTCCTGAGTCGAGAAGGCACCAGATGTATGATGAGATGTGTACAGATTTAATGTGTGACGGTGCAATGTGTGCCAGGCATGCCCTTGACTCCTTTGACATGTGTGCATGTCGTACTGCACACTTGGGATGAGCGTCACTGGCATGGCACGGACACCAACACACGGAAGTGTCCCCTGATGCCCAGTACAGGGGTTACCACACCTGACATGTCACTACCCACGGCGCACGATGTGACTATGTCATGTATGTGTGGGGGGTTCCCATTAGGTTGATGTTGGAGCACCCTCAAAAGCTGCAGCTGTTGCAGCAACCAACATGTGTCTGTGTGTAGATTGACATTGCACACTGTTCCGCACACCATGCCACATGTGGTATCGGATGTGAGGTGCGTATGTATGCATGGGACACAGAGTGGCGTAACAAGGACATGTCTGCATCCTCTCTATGAATGTGTGGTGAGTCATGACATATACACCTTCATGGCAAGGTGTGTGGGCTGACCTAGTGTAATGTCATGTGACCTGTGGTTCTAGTGTTCCTCTACCAGTCTCTGCAATCGACATCCTACTTCTGCTGATGTGTGGATGTATGTCACTCCTGTGTTGCGTCTGGCTGTTCACTTGCACTGGGACACAGCTAATCCCATGCCATGGCATGTGGAGGTTTAGAATCTCCGTGTGTAGCTGGGTCTTGGTAGGAGTGTCACCTGGCAGCCATACCTGTCCAGGGCATGTGGCACATACCTGACTCCGTATGTAGCATATGTGTATAGACAGATTAACATGTGCTCAGTACAAAATAATTGTTGTTGTGGTGCACTCACTCTTCCTTGTCACTTCCAAATTACTGCAGAGCGCCGCCTCTTCCCCGAGCAATTCCGGACTTGGCTGCCATGCGGGAGAATGACTGTATCCGGTGCTACCGCTTCCCCCAACGGTTGATTCTGAATTTGACGGCGAGACTGGCACCACACCTGCAACTGCTGCACAGGTATCCTACGGCGCTGACACCCAAGCTGAAGGTAATGGCAGCCCTACATTTTCTAGCCACGGGTACCTTTCAAAATACCATAGCTCATGTTGGTGGCATGTCCCATAGCATGTTCTGCCATGTGCTGCATGATTTCTTAGAGGCCATGTTGATTCAACTGGATGACTTCATCCATTTTCCTACCCCTGAAATGTTGACTGGGGTCAAGCGTGGATTCTATGCCCTGGGAGGGATGCCCCATGTCATTGGGTCCATAGATGGGACACATGTTGCTTTGGTACCACCCCAGGCACAGGAGGTAGCGTACCGGAATCGCAAGCACTACCACTCCATCAATGCCCTTGTGGTGTGTCTGTCCAACATGGTGATTTCACATGTCTGTGCTCGTTTTCCAGGATCAGCACACGATGCCTACATCATGAGGCGTAGCAGGGTGCCTGAAAGATGATGCAGCTGCGCAACGAACGAGCATGTGTTGTTGGTGGGTACAGTCTGTCTGTCCTGTATTTTGCTTAGACTTCCAGCACGACCGCTTCTCCTGTCCTGCTTATGTCCATGTGCTTTCCATGTAGGGGACGCTGGCTATCCCAACATGCCATGGCTGATCACACCTCTCCGCAACCCCATCACGCCGGCCCAACTCCGCTACAACACCGCCCATGGCCGGACAAGGCGAGTGATAGAGAGGACGTTTGGCCTCCTGAAGAGCCGATTCAGGTGCCTACACAAGACCGTCGGCGCGCTCCCATATGCCCCGGCGAAGGTCTACAAAATCTTCATGGTCTGCTGCATGCTGCACAACATGGCAGTTGAGAAAGCTGTGCCACTCATCCTGGATCAAGATGACGAGGACCATCCACCCATGGAGGACGAAGGTCTTGGCAATGGGGCTAGTGATGTGGAGGATGTGGAGCCGCAAGAGGACATCCGGACTAGGCTCATACGCGACTTCTTTGCTTAGTGGTGAGTACCAGTGTCTGAGTGTGCACGCATTGGTCCCCGTGTGGCATGTGTTGTGATGTGTGTCTCCACATGCATGTATGGCACGTGAGTCAGAGGTGTGTGTGGGTGTGTCACTGGAGTGATGGTGCCAGTGATGGTTGTATTTCCCCAGTCATAATTGTGACCTAGCATGTTGTCATCCATGCATGTGTCGAGTAAATGCACATGCAAGTGGCTGTGCTTTTTGTGGCTGACTTCTTGTGTGTCTCTCTTCCCCAGGTACTTGCGCATGCCGTCTGCTGCTTGCATTGTTGTGGCACTGCTATTCCTCATGGACAGGTCATCGTGTGCTGACTCAGCGTTACAGGCACGGACACGTTTGGAAGTCTCCTTAGGGTAAGGGATGCATCAGGGGTGTATTGGGTGTGGCAGTTGTTCACGATGTCTGCACACTGCCCCTGTCGATGTTTGGTTCCTCTGCAGACATGTTGCATCACCATGGTACACATGACATGCAGCTGGGTACACCTGAATAGATGGTCAGACTAGTTGACAGTCATCTGTGATGGGATAGTGGATTGTGATGATGGCATCAATGTGTGTAACACTGCCCTCGGACACATACGGTTTGCATTGGCTTGACATGGTGTGGGACTTCCACATCAGAGGATCAATGGTGTATGGCAGGCTCTCCGTGAGCAGCAGGGGGTGTTTAGCTGTTAGCCGACACTTGTGTGCCAGTTCCATGGCTATCACGCATTTGTGCTGCAGAAGGGGGGTGCCAGTGTTGGACCCACATGTTACTCCACGTGACCTGTGTATGTGTACTCCGAGTTGCCTCTGCATTCCCGAATACATGACTAATAAAGGTGTCCCTATGCCTCCAAGGTGCCTCTTCTCAGTCAATGCTGGTGTGTTGCCACGGTGCATCCGGCATGTCTGGCATGGTTTTCCCTGATAGTGGCTATGTGTCTATGTGTCGAGTAGCAAGATGCAAGCTGTGTGTGTGGGATGAGACTGTGTATTGTGCATGATGTCCATGACTGTGTGGGTATTGTGACATGTGCCATCCCCATGCATCCAACTTTGGCCAGGCCCCCATTATCTGCATCCACCGGACTCAAGCTTGCAGGACATGGTTCTGCCACCTGTCTACACATACATGGGTGCCCCCCAGGACACTGGACATGATCCCTGACCTCTGCGCATGACTGTTGCTGTACTCAATATGTCTGTCGGCACGGTTGTGCCGCCACCCCCTCAGCTGGTTGGGCCCATCACGGGTGTGTATGGTGCTCCATGTCTGTCTTGCCTAATACACTGTGACCCGTGTGTCCTGTGCCAGACTCAGGCCCCAGGGTGTGGATGGTTGAAGTCAAAAGAGAACTCAGGCATGTTTAGACTTTACAAGACACATGTAAGGTAATAATGCAACCAGCAGGCATCTTCTCTTCATGGTGTGACTTTTTATTTTAGTGGGGGGGGGTATGACATGAGGGGCTTTCCGGGTGTTTGGAATCCAAAGTTCAGTAGGGGAGTTGGTGTCCTTGCCATTGGAAATCCTCAGAGTCCATGCCACAGTCTTTGTCAACATTGGTCAGACAGTGACCAGCAAGGCCATGTGGCAGAGAATGTCTTTTGATGCTGTGCTGCTGTTGCTCCAGTGGGCCAGGTGCCAGGCCAGGTGTCCTGGGAGATGGTGCTGTAGCGCCGACCCTCACGGTCTTTTCCGTGGACGACCCGCCCTCCTGCGGGGACCCTCAGAAGCAGGCCGTGATGATGTTTGGGATGCTCCATCGGATGTTTCCTCCTCCTCCTCCTGATCCCTCCCTGTGGGTGGTGATGTTCTACGCCTTCTGGCACAGGGAGGGTTGCCCATGTTGTCGGCCATCCGACGGAGTGTACTGTGAATTCCCGTGAACACCGTCACGAGCTCAGCCTGTCTGTCCTCCATCCTCCGTTGGTGTTGCAGTAGACTGGCATGTTGCTGGGCCTGCTGGGTCTTGATCCCCTCAAAGATGGACACAACCTGGGCCATGCCCGTGGTGTCCTGCCGGTATGTGTCCAGGATGTTTCGGACATGGGAATATACCGGATCCCCAGCCAACTGGTCAGGCTGGCGCCTCCGCCGTCCTCCACTCCCACGACCCCTGCCCACTTGCACCTGGCCTGCCCTTGTGGGCACATCGGGTCTCCGGGACCCCTGAGGGGTGGCATTGGCATTGTCGCCTGCCTCCTCCTGGGTGCCCGGGACACCGTGTCCCTCCTGGCCAGCCTGGCTGCTTTGTGGTGGTGGGGCAGGGATCCTGGGTGTCTCCTGGGATGTGGCAGGAGTGGGGGTGGTGGTTGGCCCCGTTGTACCTGACGCAGGTGCTGCAGGTCGTTGGACACCAGAGGGGCCAGGTTGGTCAGGGTCGTCCACAGAGTGGTGAGAGTCGTCGCTGCCGGTGGGATCGGCCTCCCGCAGAGCCGGGTCCTGTGAGTCTTCCCCCCCAGTGTTGGGGGGTGAACCACGAGGTTGACCTGTGTGTGAGAGAGACAATGTTAATTTTGTTCCATGCAACATCCATGTTTCATTAGTTTCAAAGTTGGAACATTTCCTCTGGGAATTTGGATCTGTCTTGCATTCCACTCACAGTGCACTTGTGCATGGGTGTGTCCCTTGGGCACAGCTTTGGCGACTTTAACTATGTGTGGCACAGTCTTACTTGCTGCGTCAAGTGTGACTGCAGTCAGCAGTGGAGTGGGCAGGTGTGGCGAGCCGTGCATTGGCGCCTTCCGTGTTGCACTGTATGTGGGCACATGAAGTTGTTCCACACACTTCAATGATGCAGGTAGCTGTCGTTGTGCTCGTGCACAGGTTGTGACATGGCCCTGTGTTTTGCCATGGAGGAGAGGGGGGGTGCTGGCACTGGCCACCCTTGTCTACATGCACGCAGTCCACCTGCTGACGAGCAGACATTCCCACACACCACAAGGCTGATTTGCTCTCCCTGTGTCTCCCTCCCTCTCTGTCCCCCTCTCCCTCCCTCTCTGTCCCCCTCTCCCTCCCTCTGTGTGTCAGCCTCCTCCCTCTGTCCGTCTCCCTGTGTCTCCCTCCCTCTCTGTCCCCCTCTTCCTCCCTCTCTGTCCCCCTCTCCCTCCCTCTGTGTGTCAGCCTCCTCCCTCTGTCTGTCTCCCTGTGTCTCCCTCCCTCTCTGTCCCCCTCTCCCTCCCTCTCTGTCCCCCTCTCCCTCCCTCTGTGTGTCAGCCTCCTCCCTCTGTCCGTCTCCCTGTGTCTCCCTCCCTCTCTGTCCCCCTCTCCCTCCCTCTCTGTCCCCCTCTCCCTCCCTCAGTGTGTCACCCTCTGTCACCTCAGCCCAGCTTCCTGGGCACACACTGTTAGCAGTTCTTTGAATGGCCCTTGGATTGTTGCTGTGAGTTTGTTTCTGATCTCCAGGCACCCATTGGGTGTAGTGTGTGTGTCTGCGCTGCTGCTGTGGTGGTGTGTGCTGCCACTCTTTCACAGTGTTGGCTGTTCATTAGCTGCTGTCATGTGCAAAACAGTGCCTTCACCCCCATGTGTTAATGCAAGGCATCCGCCATTTGCTGGCGAGTCTTTCCTGTGTGGGGACACACTGTTTCTCTTGCTGTGACCTAGGCCATATGGGCAGAGGGCATTGTTGTCTGCTTCTGAGTTGCACTATGTGATTTTTGGGGCCCACCCTCCCGCCATCCGGGTTACCGTGTCATGAGTTGGTGTCTTCTGTGACCTGTGACTTGACATTGTCCAGCTGGGTGCATGGGGCATGGTGGCGCCAGTGGCATGTGCGTGTTCATGGAGTGTGGTTGAGTCATGCGATAGCTTGGGGTGGTTGCGTGCCTGTTTGTGAGTTTGGTTGTGGATGACGTTCCCCCCATGTGAGGTGCGTTGTTTGTGTACTCACCCGGGTCTCGGAGTCCTCCTAATCCTTCGACTGCCTCCACCGGCAGTATGGCCATCACTCTCTCCTCCCAGGGATGGTAGTGTACGGGTCTGCGGGACGGCCCTCCTCCAGTGACGTTGGCCTGGTTGTGTTCATCCGTCATCTTGGCTCGGACCCTCCTCCGCAGATCGTACCACCTGGCTTGGCATTCCTGCTTGTTCCTTCTGGTGTCCGCAACAGCATTCACAGCATCGACGATGGTCTGCCACATGGCTGTTTTTTCTGAAATGCTGGTCTGTCTGACCAATGTTCCAAAGAGGTGTGGCTCGACTCTGAGGATTTCATCGACAAGGACCTCCAACTCTCGGTTACTGAACTTTGAATTCTTATTAGTGGGCATGGTGAGGGGTGTGGGTGTGGATGGTGGGGGGGTGTGTGGATGGTTGTGGGTGTGTGGGTGTGGTTGTGCAGGTGTGTGTGTGAATGTGATGAGGGGGTGTTTGTGAAGGTGGTTGTGTGAAGGTGTGCAAGTGTAAGGTGTGGTAAAGCTTCTAGTATGATGCTGTAGGTTGTCTGTGGGGTCTGGCAGCAGTGAGTCTGTTGCAAAGGCTCATGGTTTGTGTGTATGGGCCCTTTTTATTGTTCCATTGGTGGGTGTGGCTGTGTTTGAAGTTTTGGTGGGTGTGTTATAAGGAGTGGTGGTGTTTTGGTCCTCTGTTTGTTTTTGGCAGTTGCAGGTCAGTGAATGTGTTGTTTTAGTGGTTGTTGGACATGTTTAGTGGCTTTGTGCCATTCGAATGGTGTATTCTGGTGTTGTTTTGGTTTGTCCTGGTTGTGTACGTGCGTTTTTAGCGTGTGTACGGGGTGTACATGGGCCATTTTGTTGTACAGTGCTGTCCTTGTGTGTGGCTTGGTACGACTCGTACATGCGGTTGTGATGTTGGGGCCTGGGGTGCGCTCCGTACTTAGGATGTTGTGGTGGGGGTACGACTCTAACGTACAGGGGTGTACATACACGGGAGTACGACACGTACAGGGGTGTACATACACGGGGGTACGACACGTACAGGGGTGTACATACACGGGGGTACGACACGTACACGGGTGGGGGTACGACTCTAATGTACACGGGTGTACATACATGGGGGGTAGGACACGTACACGGGTGTACATACACGGGGGGTTCGACACGTACACGGGTGTACATACACGGAGGGGTATGACACGTACAGGGGTGTACATAACCGGGGGTACGACACGTACAGGGGTGTACATTCACGGAGGGGTACGACACGTACAGGGGTGTACATAAATGGGTGGGGGTACGACTCTAATGTACACGGGTGTGCATACACGGGGTAGGACACGTACACGGGTGTACATACACGGGGGGTTCGACACGTACACAGGTGTACATACACGGAGGGGTACGACACATACAGGGGTGTACATACACGGGGGTACGACACGTACACGGGTGTACATACACGGGTGGGGGTACGACTCTAATGTACACGGGTGTACATACACGGGGGTAGGACACGTACACGGGTATACATACACGGGGGGTTCGACACGTACACGGGTGTACATACACGGAGGGGTACGACACGTACAGGGGTGTACATACACGGGGGTACGACACGTACAGGGGTGTACATACACGGATGGGTACGACACGTACAGGGGTGTACATACACGGAGGGGTACGACGCGTACACGGGTGTACATACACGGGGGTACGACACGTACATGGGTGTACATACACGTGGGGGGACGACACGTACAGGGGTGTTCATACATGGGGGTACGACACGTACACGGGTGTACATACACGGGGGTACGACACATACACGGGTGTACATACACGGGGGGTATGACACGTACAGGGGTGTACATACACGGGGGTACGACACGTACAGGGGTGTACATACACGGGGGTATGACACGTACACGGGTGTACATACACGGGGGTACGACACGTACAGGGGTGTACATACACTGGGGTACGACACGTACACGGGTGTACATACACGGGTGGGGGTACGACTCTAATGTACACGGTTGTACATACACGGGGGGTAGTACACGTACACAGGTGTACATACACGGGGGGTACGACACGTACACGGGTGTACATACACGGGGGTTTCGACACGGACGTACGGGGGCTGGGGGGGGTTAGGCGCGTACGTACGGGGGCTGGGGGGGTCGGCGCGTACGTACGGGGGCTGGTGGGGGTCGGCGCGTACGTACAGGGGCTGGGGGGTGTCGGCGCGTATGCGGGCACATGTTTCCATGGTTGCTATGGGTGTTCGGTGCGGACGGTGTTTTTTCCATATGGTTGTAACTTCTGACGCACGGGATGGATCGTGATTCCGCGGTTGGACTTCACTTTTCACATTTGTACGGTGATTCGTCCGAGGACGTGTCGGACACTTTTTCCGACCCGAGGACGTGTGGGGAATGATTCCCAATGCGATTCGTATGGTCTTTTTCCCATGCGAATCGTAATTGGCAGTTTGTACGGCACTTGTACGATTCATACGGTAAAAAGACCGGATACGAGTCGTACGGGGAAATTTTTTACCGGATCGTAATTGGCACCTTAGTTGATTGTGAGACTCTTTGGAGCAGTCCTAGAGGAAACAGTTGATGGATGCATGCTAGAAGGGCAGAGTAGAGGGATGTGCTACTGTGTCAACGAAAGTAATAATTCCGTAGAGCAGAGGTAAGCGCTGTTCTAGATAGAAGTGGGATTTTTGTGAGAAAGAATTTTCTTTACTATTCTGTGTTTAGCGAAGCAGACAATGGAGATGTTTATATGTTGTAACTAATAGATTTTGTAGAATCTGAAACGAAGTCTACTGAGAAGACTTTGTAAAGGAGGGGTAGACGAGTGACAGGAGACAGGAGCAGAAGCGTCTGCAGCGACTACTGACGTCAGGGAGTCAGAGACAAACCGCGCTGTGATTGGACAGTGGATTAGAACAGTGCTCGCGCTGGGATTGGTGCGTTGGTGTGAGCCGCGCAGGGATTGGAAGGAGTACAGGGTGACGTAGACGCTCCAGGATTGGTGCGTTAGTGTGAGTCGCGCTGTTATTGGACAAAAGATTGTACAGTTGCGGAAGGGTCTAGAGAATAGTGGTAAACGCGAAAATGTATTATCAACCGGAGGAAAAGAAAAAGAAATCCTTGTTCGGTAAAATAAAAAGGTGGTTCGACAAGGATAAAAACATAATAACTAGAGAAGGTGAATTGCTACCTCCGACAAGAACTCCTGCATCCTTCATGGTTGCGAAATATGGGTATCATACCTGTATATGGTTAGATAACTGGGCTAAGTACACTAAGGAGGATGGTGTTTTAGTGTTCCCGGAACATGGTTCATTTAATCTGGCCGTGTTGAGAAATTTACGGGAAAAGATGATGTGTCTAGAGCCTAGACCAAGGCCGACACAGTTCGAGGCGTTGGTAGAATGGGCAGATGAGGTGCATGAGCGAGAAAAGCAGAGGAGTGGAGGCAACTATAGGTATATTTTTGGGAGGAAATATGATCGTGAAACTCATCATGTTCGAATGAGGACATGGCGAGATGCTAGTATGTCAGAGGGATTATATCCTATGAGAACTGTTGAAGAGAAGGAAGAAAGGAAGGGTACGGAGAAGGTGCCTGATGCAGAAGTGAGAAGGTATGGGGCTAATGATTATGAAGATGAAGTCTTGGATGACATGATTTATAAGAGACCGCCACCATATAGACCAGAACCAGAAGAGAGAACACCAGTTGCTACTCCCATAAGAGATACTTTGCGAATTGTCAAAACTGAGATTGTGACAACTGATTTGAAAAGTGGTAGCTCTTTCACGGAAAGGGAAAGAGAGAGAGAGCGAGAGAGAGAGAATCGAATTGGTGACGAGAAAACAAGAGAATTAGCTAGAACCACATCTGAGCTGACTGAGAAAATTAGAGAGTTGACGAAGAATCTAGAAGCTGTTACAGTGCCTGTAACCATAGGTCCGGTTGTGCCTATTTTTGATAAGCAAAGAATGGGTGAGAATGGTTTGACAGTTCCCTATGTAGGAAATGGTTTGGTTGGTTCTTGCTCTTTGGAGGAATCGGGTATGAGGACAGGGGAAAATAAATTGAGACAGTTAAGACATGACACATGTAGTGGAGGATCAGATGTACAGCCTAATTCAGGATTGAATGCTGGTTGTTTAGGAGGATCAACTTTGGAACCACAGAGGATGGCAGAACAAGTGGGTGCAGTGAAAAAATCTACAGAAATAACAGCTGAGGATTTGAATGATTGGTTGAAAGTTCTCCAAAAGAAGGATAAAGATTCACAGGCAATTGATGTAGCCAGGTTGCGCATAGAATTAGAGGAGCTTATTGCAGGAACAATTCCTACAGAAATATTGAAAAATCATCATGATGGAGAATTGTTATTCATGTGCAAGAGTATCACCTGGAGGGCTAAGAGTACGCATGACAGGTTAAAAGCAATAGCGAGTGAACTAGGAGTTGACATGGATAAAGTGAAAGCTTTGCAGAAGTCTTACAGGATGGATTTCACGGATAAAGACATTGAAAATCTAAATGGTGTTGGCAGAACAGGGCAGATTAAGGAAATGATTGCCTTATTGCGAAAATGGGGTGATGTGGAAAAGTGGAAGGATAGGTGGTACAAGAAAAGGGAAGATTCAGTGGACAGGACTTATTCAGCTTTCCCTATGAGAGAAAAAGAAAAAACAGTGGATGCTTATCCTATGAGAGAGATTCCTGGAGGAGGATATGTACATGTCCCATGGACTAGACAGGATATTTTGTCATTTACGAATGATTTCCCTCGACTGAGAGAAAAGCCCGTCGAGTAGTATAGGCAGGTAGACAGGTTTGTGAAATTGTCAAAAGTGCTGTGGATTGACCTCAATAGTCTGTTTGATATAATTGTTCCAGCAGACTTGTGGGCAGAATGTAAAATAGTTGTAGATTGGCCTGCAAAGGAGTATCCAAGAGATCCGAAAACAGGAGCTCCAGACCCAGAGGTCATGAGGAAGTATGAGCAGGTTATTGTGTTTCTGAGAAATAAGGTACCCCCAAAAGAGACAGACTGGGTAAAGATAGATCGAACACATCAGGAAGCGAAAGAATCAGTTCATGCTTTTTATGAAAGGCTGATACTGGCTTTTAAACAGTTCAGTGGAGATGAACACCTGGGTGATAAGGATTTGAGTCATTTTGTATACAGGTTTGTATATGGCTTGAGACCTGAAATCAGTGAAAGAATTGGTGAACACACAGTTGACTGGCAGAGTAAAAAGATTGATGAAATCTTAAGACATGCAAAATACTTCAGTGATGAGATTGAGGCAAAGCAGAGAAAGCTGAAAGAAAAGGCAATGTGGGCAGAGGTGAAAGTTGCAGAAAGACAAGAAGCACAGCTGGTGGAACAAGCAAACAATCCAGGAAATAGGCCCAGATATGGCACAGGAAAGGGAAAGGGGAATCTAGAAGAAGCGAAGAAAAAGTTCCCTTGTCACAACTGTGGACAATTGGGGCATTGGAGATCCGAGTGTACCAATCCACCATTAGTGAGTAATGAAAATAAATCATTGAATCAACAGGTGCAGAACGAGGGGTGTAATCATCAGCAACAACAGCAGAAGGTTGTCAGACAGCAGAGTCAAGAGCCAAAACCGCCCTTGCCGCAGAATAGAGGGTCCCAAAAGTATAACCAGGACTCGGGATTCTACAATGATGAACAGGTAAATAAACCGAGACGTTCAAACCCGGTACAGCAGTACTGGTTAAAGAATGAGGGGAGTGAGTCTGAAGGGGACTATTGACGGTGCCGAAGAGAGGAGGAAGAGTGCATACTTGGTGCAACTCTAGAAATAGACCAGGCAGGACCATTTGTTGATGGGAAAATAAATGGGGAGAGTGTTACTTTTTTGGTAGACACAGGAGCGACGAGATCAACTGTCAGGTCAGCAGATATTAGAAATCTTCCTCTCTCGGACGAAGCAATCCAAGTGGTTAGTGTAGCTAATACACAGATTAAGACTCGTCTTACTGAACCAGTAAGGGTAAGAATAGGGAAATTTTCAGACATGCACAGATTTGTAGTCTGTGCCACTAGTCCAGTGAACTTGTTAGGTAGGGACTTATTGTGTAAGATGAACTGCACAATTTTCTGTACTCCGGATGGAATAGCTTTTGAGACACCAGATGAGGATGTTTTGTACAGGATGACTCTAGATAATAGAGAGAATGAGATTGTTGGGACATATGCTGTGTTTAATCCAGATGATTTGCCTCAAGAGTTGAGACACACAGTAAAAACGGCAGTTTGGGATTTTACTGGAGAAGATGTGGGATTGATGAATAATGTAGATCCAGTGAAGATTTCAGTGAAAGAAGGGATTGTTTATCCTAATATCCCACAGTACAGATTGACACCAGAAATAATTGAGGGAATAACCCCTATAATTGACAAGATGATTCAACAGGGTGTTTTGAGAGAGTTACTGAGTAGCCCGTGTAATTCACCGATAATGGGGCTGAAGAAACCTAATGGAAAGTTCAGGATTGTACAAGATTTGAGAAAAGTTACCAAAATTGTGGTGGCATGTTGTCCCATTGTGCCAAATCCGTCAGTGATTTTGTATCAGATTCCTCATGATGCTGAATGGTACACGGTGATTGATTTGTGTCATGCTTTCTTTTCAATTCCATTGCATCATGACAGCCAGCCGATTTTTGCATTTCGGTTTGGACAGCGTATTTTAGCATGGTGTCGTATCCCACAGGGGTATACAGAGAGTCCATCGATATTCAATCAGTTATTGAAGAAATCAATAGAGAGTTTAATCATGCCTGAAAGTTCAGTACTAGTGCAGTACATCGATGACCTACTTGTGGCATCGAAGACGCGTGAAGCTTGTGAAGTAGATACCATAGCTTTACTGAATCATCTGGCAGATGGAGGGTTAAAGGTATGTTATGTTATTTAAATTTAAATTTATTGAGCGCACAGATACTCGGGAGTGTCCCGGCGCTAACAACAGAAAAAGGCAACCATCCCACGAAATTCATCAGAACAGCAGGGTCTTCAGGGTTTTCCTGAACAGGAGAGGATCACGAATGGCCCTCAAAGACAGGGGAAGAGCGTTCCAGGCAAGGCAGGCTCTACGGGCGAAGGAGTTGCCCCCCAAGCGGGCCCGCTCAAATTTGGGGGTCTGCATAAGCAGCAATGAGGAAGACCTCACCTGTCTCCTAGGGATGTAAAAGGAGAATCTGACCTGAAGATATTTGGGGCCAAGACCATAAAGGGCTTTTTGAACAATTGACAGCATTTTAAATTTAAGACGAGACTGAACGGGGAGCCAGTGAAGAGCCCGCAGTTGGTCCCGGGCACTTTGCCGGGAGGACAGTCCGCCCAGAAGTCTAGCTGCTGAATTCTGGGCCACCTGTAATTTCGATACAAGGTAACCAGGGCTCCCTACCAAGAGGGCATTGGCATAGTCTAAACGGGATAAGAGCAAAGCGCGCACCACCGTTTCTCTAGCCCTGACCGGGAGCAAGGGGAGAAACTTCCTAAGACTCCGCAAAAGCCCAAAGCATGTGCCGGTAAGTTTTTTTATATGAGAGGCAAAGTTCAGGTTATCATCAAACCAAACACCGAGGTTTTTAACGGCTCCAGTGATCGCTGGGGGGCATGGAAAGCCCAAGGGCCAAAGTCTTGTTCTAAACTCAGAGGGAAAAGAGCCGAACAGCAGAACTTCTGACTTAGCCTCGTTGCATTTTAGCTGTGCATTAGCCAACCACTGAAATACCGAGGACAGACACTGATGAGGTTTAACCACCGAGTCATCTGCTTTGCTCCAGGTAAACAGCAGTTGGGTATAGTCGGCGTAGGCCATCACTTTAGCCCCCAGGGACTCCGCCAGGAAAACCAGTGGAGTCACATAGATATTGAAAAGCAGAGGGCTAAGTGACGACCCCTGTGGTACCCCCGTGGTGACATTCAGGGGAGCCGAAGCGCACGGAGGGAGCCAGACCTGCTGAAACCTACCCTCCAAAAAAGACCTGATCCAGAGCAACACATTCCCAGACACTCCAATGTCCAAGAGGCGGTCGAGGAGCTTGGCGTGGGGCACCGTGTCGAACGCCGCCGAGAGATCCAGCAGTATAAGTGCCGCTCTCCCGCCGGCGTCCAGACACTCGCGAATTGACTCCGAGACCTCCAACAGAGCGGATTCGGTACTGTAGGAGGCCCGGAATCCAGACTGCGCAGAATGAAGCACGCCAGCCACCTCAACATAGTTGGTCAGTTGAAATGTGACAGCCTTCTCACACACTTTGGCCAAACTAGGCAGGAGTGAAATGGGACGATAGCTCTCTGGGAGCAGAGGATCCAGGGAGGGATTTTTAAGAAGTGGCAGAATTAGAGCATGTTTCCATGCCGAGGGAACAAGAGCTTCCCTAAGCGATTGGTTGACCAAGTAGTTGACCTCGGGGTTAATGGTGTCTGCCAGATCGGAAAGTAATCGGGCGGCACATGGATCGTGCGGGGAGCCAGACTTGAGGGCTTTAAGGATTTTAAGAGAGTCGACTAACTCAATAGGGCAGAAATCAGAGAAGCGGGAGGATGGAGGGACCTTGGGCAGGGTGGAAACCAGCTCAGTGATGGGCGACTTCATCAGAGGCAGAAATGTCTCCTGGATACTGAGGATCTTGTCTTTGAAAAAAGAAGCCAGGGTGTTGCACCAGGTGTCCGATGTAGGGGCTACAGCTACCTGAGCACTCGGGGCAAGGAAAGACTGCACTATGGCAAAGATCTCTTTGGCGTTGTTATTGGCTCGTTCAATGCGCGTTGCGAAGTACAGGCCCTTGGCCTCCCCAATTGCTCTATAATAGATTTTTTGCTCAGACCTAAGGAGCACTTTGTCATGGAGCAGATAGCCACGGGAGCCCCAGGCCCTTTCTGCAACTTTGCAGTTGTGTTTAAGACTCCGTAACAAAGGGGTAAACCAGGGTTTAGAAGGGGACTCTCTTCTCAGCCTAGGTTGGCCAGCCGCCGAGACTGAAGCGACAGCACCTGTGATCCACTCATTGAATAGAATAAGATTAGCCTCTAGAGCTGAGCAGAAAGTGGGTCGAGACGCAGCAAGCGCAATGCTAAGCTGGGTGGAAGCCATCTTCAATGAAAGAGGCGGCCGGTAGCAACTGGTTGGTCTCCAGGCATCATGCAATGCACAAGAGAAAAAAATGGGGAAATGATCTGACCATGACACAGGACGCGGCTTCAAGACAGAAATGGGGAAATTAGTACAAATCATATCAAGCGTGTGACCACCCTGGTGAGTAGGGAACATGACCGTTTGGGATAAGTTTGCAAGATGTAGAGAATCGAGAAAAGCGACTGAATCTATCTCTTTACTGCAATCAAGGTGGATATTGACATCCCCAAGAAAAATATATTTCGAAAATCTCAAAGCTCGCAAAGCTAACGCCTCACTGCAAAGGGCTAAGAAATTCACAGCTGAGCCAGGGGGTCGGTAAATTAAAGAGCCGCCAAGGGTGAAGTGGGCTGAGAGTTGCAAGCTGAAATGCAATGCCTCGCAGTTATCCCAGAGAGTGGAAATTTCACTTCGGAAGGTCCAATTTTCCCTATACCAGATGGCCACACCGCTGCCTCTGCCTATACCACGATCCAATCGATGGACTTTAAATACTGTAGGTGTAGCCATATTAACTAGAGGATTTGATGTGGCATCAAGCCAAGTCTCAGTAACAAACAGGATATCCAGATTATTATCAATAATCAGGTCAAACACATCCAAATAGTGCTTTTTCACGGATCTAGCATTGATGAGACAGGCGCTAATAGAACCGGGGCTGAAAGGAGCAGCACCTGAATCTGTTAAAACGCGCTCTGTGTTAAAGTGAAACGCGCATCCGCCGCAGACATAATCAGAGGAGAGGAGATTAGAGCAGATTAACTCCTTAGGGCAACGGGGAGGCTGGAAGGATTTGAGCATATCAGCCGCATAAATCAGGGGACTGGTAACCTCAGAGGAAGAACAAGCAGAGTGACATGCCCTATGCCCTGACAGTGCGCTGACGGGCGCAGACGGGCTTGCCTTTAGCGCGCCTTCGGCGCACTGTCGGCGCGCCCGCTGCGCTCGTCCGCTGCGCTTCCTATCAGGCAGTCTATTTAAAGGGCATGGCTGAGCCGAGGGAACAGCGTGCAACATCTAGAGTGCTGACCGCGAAAAACGCGCGTCGCACTCAAGATGGCCGCTAAGAATGCCAGAAGAGCGTGTCCCAGGCGAACGCCCCGTGACCAAGGCACGATCGGAAGGCAAGTTCAACAATTAGTGGTAAAAGAATCCCACAGTTTAAAACATAGTAATCAATTTCTCCCCCCTGTCAATTCCCTCATATGCGCAGCGTAGACAAAAAATTCCCACAGTCTTAAAACATAAGCATCAATTTCTCCCTCCTGCAATTCCCTCGTGTGAGCAGCGTAAACACCAAAGCGAATACAGTTTTAAAATGAATGCAGGCAGAATGCAGCCTTACTGAAGCAGCGCATCGCAGGACTGATCGGCTTTAAAAAAGATTGCCTGAGCCGAGGGAACAGCATGCAACATCTAGAGTGCTGGCCGCGAAAAACGCGCGTCGCACTCAAGATGGCCGCTAAGAATGCCAGAAGAGCGTGTCCCAGGCGAACGCCCCGTGACCAAGGCACGATCGGAAGGCAAGTTCAACAATTAGTGGTAAAAGAATCCCACAGTTTAAAACATAGTAATCAATTTCTCCCCCCTGTCAATTCCCTCATATGCGCAGCGTAGACAAAAAATTCCCACAGTCTTAAAACATAAGCATCAATTTCTCCCCCCTGCAATTCCCTCGTGTGAGCAGCATAAACACCAAAGCGAATACAGTTTTAAAATGAATGCAGGCAGAATGCAGCCTTACTGAAGCAGCGCATCGCAGGACTGATCGGCTTTAAAAAAGATTGCCTGAGCCGAGGGAACAGCGTGCAACATCTAGAGTGCTGACCGCGAAAAACGCGCGTCGCACTCAAGATGGCCGCTAAGAATGCCAGAAGAGCGTGTCCCAGGCGAACGCCCCGTGACCAAGGCACGATCGGAAGGCAAGTTCAACAATTAGTGGTAAAAGAATCCCACAGTTTAAAACATAGTAATCAATTTCTCCCCCCTGTCAATCTCCCTGTGTATCTCCAGCCAAATTGCAATTTTGCAAGAAAGAGGTGCATTATCTTGGACACAATATTGAAAAGGGTCTGAGAAAGGTGACCGATGACAGGATTAAGATTATCAGAGGAATGAGAGCCCCAATGACCCAGAGAGAAGTGAGGATGTTTCTGGGGATGGTGGGTTATTGTCGTCAGTGGATAAGTAATTTCTCCCTGATAGCAAAGCCATTGATTAAATTGACCAAAAGTGAGGTGAGAGACCCATTGGAACTGGATGCAGAACAAATGGCAGCATTTGAAGAGTTAAAGAGCAGAATGTGTGAAGCCCCTGCTTTGGGAATGCCAGACTATGAAAAGGAGTTTGAGTTGTATTGCAGTGAGAGAAATGGTTGTGCACTTTCAGTGTTAATTCAGAAACATGGACAACTGAGAAGACCAATTGCGTACTTCTCATCAACACTTGACCCCGTAGCTGTGGGTTTGCCAGGTTGCCTGAAAGCAGTAGCTGCTACATGCAGAAGCTTGGAACAGAGTGAGGGTATAATAATGGGATATCCTGTAAGGGAATTCGTACCTCATGATGTGGCAATTCTTTTGACAAGAAGCAGAACTCAATATATGTCACATAGTCGGCTGACTAAATATGAGAAAATCATTCTGGGAGCATCAAATGTGACTCTTGAGAGATGTGTGAATGTGAATCCAGCAACCTTGTTGCCAGATGCTGAAAATGTGAATGTGGGAGATGATGTTGATCATGATTGTTTGGATGTGCTTGATTACTGTACGAAACCAAGACCAGACATAAGAGATCTGCCACTACCTGAGAGTGATCATGTGTTGTTTGTGGATGGATCATGCCTGAGAACTGATGATGGTGTACTGAGTGCAGCATATGCAGTGTGCAGGGTTTCAGAAGTTGTGGAAGCTTCGTCTTTGAAAGGAGTAAGATCTGCTCAAGTGGCTGAATTGGTGGCATTGACGAAAGCTTGCAAGATTGGGAAGAATCTGAAAGTGACTGTGATGACTGATAGTCAGTATGGATTTGGAGTGGTTCATGATTTTGGCCAACTTTGGCTACAGAGAGGTTTCTTGACATCGAGTGGAACTCCAATAAAGAATGCTGAAGTGATTGGGAAGTTGCTTGAGGCGATACAGCTGCCTAAAGAACTAGCGGTTGTAAAATGTGCTGCTCATGTGTGGAAATATGGATTTTTATGATCAGTTATGTCCCCTATCTTGGACCCCAACGGTTTCATGTATAAATCACAAGTACATGTATGTTCCCTCCAGTTCCAGCTATGAAGACGCAAACACATGTGCGTCCACCGTCAACATGTCCTCTTTCAGATCCGCCATGAATGGGCCGGATATTCTATTCCTAAGTATGAAAGGCCACCGGCTTTATATGGTTCATTTATCCCATTTTACAGTCCAGGCGAGTAGGCCCTGATTCTGCCATTAAGCCTTTTCCTGCCTTCTGCCTCTGAAAGCTCCAGTCTGAGCTCGCATCTGTATCCATGAACTTTGTCCTACTCCCTGCGCGGCTAACGGTGCCTGACTCGACCTGTCTGCTTGCCAAAAAACTGTATTTCACCTTCGAGATTATCTGCTCCGCTCCCCGTCCAATGCATTCCTGTCTAGTAGTTTAAGTAAACATTCTTCCAGCTACCGAGCAAAAGGCCCGGCTTCTCTGTCTTTATGCAAGTAATTCATAGCCCTGTTACTATGGAAGATTTCTGCCCCTGCATCTCATGTAGACACTTAGACGCTTGTACACGCACTCACAGTCAGTATAGAATAAGATTTTATTCGAAAGACCTTTCCTTTTGGATAACATAGTTCTTTAAACATAGGATGTTAGATATGATTTGGGATTAGGTTGACTTGACCCCCTAGACTTCTGTCTCCACATGTAGAGCTAAATGTCAAGTCCCCTTCACCCCCTAGTTGCACGTCAATCACACGTCATGCTGCTGCGCGCGCATCTCTGCCAAGTATTTCTGCTGACATTGCGAAATTCTTTTCATGGAACCACCCATTTGTGACATCATACCTAATGACGTTCTTTAGTTACGCCTAGTTACACCCATTTTAGTTACGCATGTATGTTTTTATCTCTGTTATCAACTGTTACGCCTCCTGCATCTGTTTCACTATAATGCCTCTTCTATAAAAACGATTACCTGTCGATAAAGTATGGTCCTTCACTTCCTGAACCTTCGTGGTGATGGAATATGGAGTCCACAATTCGAATTGATTTTGGAATAAAGCCCGTTCCGAACCTCTAATACCACGGATTCTGCCTCTTATTTTACTGAGCTATTATTATAAATTTTCCGCATCAAATTAAGTACCGGTAATTAAATTATTTACCACAAATATGGCGCCCGAACAGGGACACTTTCTCATCTCACGCGCCGGAGGTGCGTTGCAGGCCCGGTCTCCTGTCACGGCTGGACGGACAACAACGCGTACCCACAGGATTTCCTGTATCTCCCTCCTGCCGAGCGGGGGTAACTGAGGCTGCGATCAACACCCAGACGAGGCGGTGAGAAGTGCGAAGTATCCCGACCAGAGCCTAGCTGAGAGAGCAAGATCCGAGGTATACAGAGGCCCACCAGTTTCCGAAGTTCCGAAGTTTCGAGTCGAGTCCAGTCCGGTTCAAGTCCAGTTCAGTTCAGTTCCGAGGCCTTCCGTTCCGAGCTACCCGGTGAGTACCATTGTCGGGGAGGCGTTCTGACGTGCACATAGGTTGTGCCGGTCAAGACGGGTTTGGGTACACAAATCCGGTCTGCACTGTTTCAGCAGTGTATCTGTACTGTTCAGCAGTATATCTAGTATGTCTAGTATATAATTCAGAATTACCTAGTTAGTGCCGAGTATTATGCTTAGTGACTAGTTCCCTAAATGGCCATCATTGTTGTTCATTAAATGTTAAATGTTAAATGTTTTAAATACGTTCTGCATATTGTGGTGTGAATGACTGTTCATTATTGTGTTTTGTTGTATTAAACGTGTTCAAAATTAGGTATCAGATCAGTTCTCAATATGCCGCTCTTTTCGAAATTAAGACAGATCAAAACTAGAAAAGGGGTACTCGAAGAAGCTGTTCCCATTCCTCCTAGGGACACTCCAGGGTACTTCATGTATCATAAACATGGCCTAGACGCCATATTATTTCTTGATTTATGGGTAGACTACACCAAGGAATTACCAGAAAGTCAGAGGTGGCCCGCAGCTGGGACCTGGGATGCAGATTGCATCATGAAAGTAGAGGAAGAATTATGGAAAAAGAAAGCTAGACAGTCACAGAAAGATGCCATTGAATTATGGCGTAAAGAATCATATAGACGTACAGAAAAAGCACTCAGACAGGAAGAAAAAAGTAAGGAGAATTCAAATAAAGTCCTAGAAAATCTATTAATTGAAGAAGGTACTCGAGTAAAATCAGAACAAGTAGACAGGCAAAGAAATGCCCTTATGAATGGTATGTATCCTCTTCTGGCCGAAGGGTTACCTAAGGCTACTCCGGAGATACCAAAAGACTTGCCACCCCCATTGTTTCCGATAAAAGCACATCCCAAAGGGCATCCCAGAACCGCAGAAGATGTTTTCCTTTCCTCTTATTTAGACGACGCAGCTCCCGAGTATGCTAATACTGCGCCACATAGACCGCCTGCCGAGGGGGTTCAACGCCAAGACCCTCCTCCGTCTGTACCTCCGCAACAACAAACTCCGACACAAGTTCCGGCAAGCACATCTGTTTCTACAGCTGCATCCACACCTATGGTTGCTATATCACGTTCAACGAATCCTTTCACATCCAGCACCCCAGGTGGTGCTACAGGAGGTACATCAAACATTTTTTCCACGCCACCCAGAGTAAATAAACTTTCCTTTCAAGAATTAGCCCACCAACGTACGCCCAAACTAGTAACTCCCGACATGCTTAAGGAACTTCTAGTAGATTGCAGATATGACCCTGTGCCCGGCAAAGAGGACGAAATGCTGCTGGCATCATTACGTATCCGACGAGCTGCAATATATTTAGGGAGGCTACCAGGAATGACTACACATTTAGAAAATATATATCATTTTGTCCAGTCAGGGCGAGATTCTGAAAGTATTAATCGAGCCATGGAGTACCAGAAAGTGGAAATACAGGGGAAACTGTTACGTTTCCTCATAAATTGTGTGATCAGAAATCAAGACCGACCAGGGGTAAATCCGGAAGAAATGCAAATTCTTACCACATGGAGTCGGAATATATCAGAGGGGAGACATGATAAACGATTAAGTATAGTAGCTATGTGCCGAAAGATCCGCAAAGAAGTAGAACGAATACACGAAGAAAGATTAGCAGTAGACCAGCCTGAACAAACCGAGGAGGAGGAGGAATTAGAACTGCCCACAGGACAGTTAGAAACCATGGCCTATGTAGGTAGAGGAAGATTTTGCAATAATACTAGATGCTTTACTGATCCGATACGTCCGATACGTCCAGATAATAGCAGAAATTTCCAAACCCCTATAATAAATATAAGGTCCCCCGAACATTCGTTCCAAGCCGCTGACAAATTACTCCGAGAACGAAGGGGTTATCATATACTCGATTCTATGGACGAACAAGAATTAGCCAGGTCAGCCGTTCACTGGGTTGATAGTCCCGGAAAATATAGTGATGATACACTAGCGCACACGTTTTTGAACCTCACCCCAGATAAACAGCGTTTAGCTGGTATCTATATGATTCAACAACTCCTTATATTATATAAAAGCCAACACTCCGATCCTGGTCCCTTACCTGATATATTGACTGAATTACTCACGAATAAATGGAGAGGTTCAGGTACTGAGTTAATTAGAGAAATACTAGAATCCAGAAAGCAGTACATTCTTTTTGTATGCCCCGAACATGTCTCACTGCCCATCAAGGAAAGAACGACGTATTACATGGATAGACAGAATCCCTTACGCGAAGTGCACCCGATAAAAGGTGATGACAATCAGTTTAAACGTGTGTTTGTATACACACCCATATCTAAAATAGAACTATTAGAAATGAAGAAAGTGGTACCCAGTCATGACAAAGACCCAGCGGGTTTCCACCGTGAAATTAAAGACATGTTGCTCATGGGAGAGTATACCTATCCTGAAAATATTGAAGGTATTAATGCCTGCGGGCATTTACGAAAAGCTCAAGGAAAAGGATTGGGAGGTGGGAGACCAAAAGATAGATTGGACAGCATTAGAAAACGAAGAAAAAGCTCGAGGTCCAGGTTCAGGGCTTGGGGAAAAGACCAAAACACTACCAGGTTTACTAGTACAGGTACTGCCACGTTTATTAACTACGAAAAAGGAAGACTGGGGTGTAATCTCAGCCTGTAAACAAAAGCAAGATGAGGACACTAGTGATTTCTATGCCCGATTCGAAAAATGTTTTGGTATAAATAGTGGAATAAAAGCAAGTAGCGAATCGTATCCACATCTGTTTGTGACAAAATTAGTTGAAAATTCCTTGCCCCAAGTTAAGAATAGAGTATTGAAATTCGAGAGTACCTGGCAAGGTAACACTCCGTCACAAATGTTACAAATGCTACAGTACCATCACAATAGAATTAGAGAGGAACAAGAACATGAACACAGACGCATGAAAGACACGAAAATGAAAATGCTAGTTTCCCAGACAGTTCCAGCTGACGGTCATAAAAAGGGTATGACACAGTCCAGTGTTTCAGTGGGTTCTGTAAAAGGGACATGCAACTATTGTAAACAGCCAGGTCATTATGTACACGATTGTCCAGTTTTAAAACATAATATCGCCATAGGTAATACAAAAGAAAGACCACGGCCACTTAGACAGGATCAGAACCAACAAGGAGCCCCGCAGCATGCACAGTCCATGCCAGCTCCGCAACAGTCTATGCCAGCTCCACCACCGCAGCCTATTGCTGCCACACAAACAACGACACAACAGATGTACCAGACCGCACAGTATGACTATCCTGATTATCAACGATACTCATGAAACAGCCTAGAGAGGGAAGTTGGCTTACCCCTTATCGAGGTCCCTGTAGATCAAGAAGGACCTTATGTACACAGTGAACTATTAGGCCAAGATAGAAAATTTTTACTTGATACAGGGGCAAGCCGAACAACCATAAAACGTAGTGAAGTTCCAGGGGCACCCCTCTCAGGCTCACAGAATATTTCCCTTGGCTTTTCAAGAAAACCTATCATTAACGAAGTATCACAGCCTCTTCCACTTACGATTGGTCCCTTGACACGAACTACAGATTTATTGCTTACTAAATCATGTCCAGAAAACCTGTTAGGTATAAAAACATTGAAAGCTCTAGGAGCTATAATATGTTGTTCTCCGGAAGGAGTAAGATTGTTTTTACGTGATTTCAAAGGGCACTATGTGTCCCGAGACATGGATCACCGACTGCAGACTTTACCCACACATTTATGGGCACAAGGCCCTACAGATGTTGGTTGCATGAACATTACACCATATCGAGTCACACTAAAGACAGGAGTGGTACTACCACGAATGCGACAATACAAGTTACCCCCAGATGCTGTAGTGGCTTTACTGCAAATCATTGACGAGCTTATTACCCAAGGAGTGGTTGTGGAAACGGACTCCAATGTATGTAATTCCCCGATAATTCCGATTCTTAAACGAACTGATCCAAAAGCCCCGCCAGTATATCGATTGGTTATTGATCTGCGCGAATTAAATAAATGCATTGTACCACAATACCCTGTAGTCCCAGACATTTCTTCATTACTGATAGCCATTGATTCCGAAGCAACTTTCTTTACTGTAATTGATCTCAAGAATGCCTTTTTCAGCGTCCCAATAGATCCGGAAAGCCAATACTTGTTCGGATTTAGTTTAAATGGACGAAGCTTTAAATTCACACGCGCACCTCAAGGATTCACAGAAAGCCCCAGCATCTATAGCCAAGCACTGAAACGAGAACTTGACAGTATCCACATGCCAGTCAACACTGCCCTGCTTCAATATGTCGATGATCTGCTGATCACCGCTAGAAGCGAACCTGAATGTGAAAAAGCCTCACTGACGGTTTTACAATTTTTGGCCGAAAAGGGGCACAAGGTGTCCCCTTCTAAGCTGCAATTCTGTGCCCAGCGAGTTGTTTACCTTGGGCACTCGCTGTCCAAGGAGGGAAGGCAGCTTACACCAGATCGCATCCAGTTAATTGCTAACATGCCAATACCCAAGACACAAAGGGAGGTACGGGCTTTCATAGGCCTCACTTCATACTGTAGGCAGTGGATCCCTCAGTATGCATTTCTAGCAAAACCACTCATTCAGTTGACAACACAGGAGGCAGCCACATCGACTGTTCTCCCTTGGACTCAGGAACATACACAAGCTTTTGAAAGCCTAAAGAAAGCTTTATATCAAGCACCTGTTTTAGCAACACCATGTTACAATAAACAGTTTACACTCTTTGTTACAGAACGCGAAGGTAGTGCCTTGTCAGTACTCACACAGGAACAAGCAGGATCACACAAACCATGTGCTTATTTTTCTAGTACATTAGATCCCGTAGCTCAGGCTCTGCCTGCGTGCCTGAAATCAGTGGCAGCAACAGCTTTAGCAATCCGACAAAGCGATGCCATAGTGTTAGGACACCAATTGACAGTACAAGTACCACATGCAGTAGAGGTTCTCTTGAACCGCACACAAACACAACACTTGACTATAGCAAGACTCACCGGTTACGAATTAACATTGTTTCAGCCACACATAGAAATCAGACGTTGTAGTACATTGAATCCTGCCACACTGTTACCAGTAAACGGAACAGACCCACTAGCACATGATTGTATTGAAGTTATCACTATCACGACGAAACCCAGACAAGACTTGACAGACGTCCCATTGTCAGATCCAGACTTGACATTGTATGTAGATGGGTCATGTATGAGAACAAGTACAGGAGAGCTAGTGGCCGCGTATGCAGTCACAACAGACACTGAAGTCATTGAAACAAATTGCATAAATACCTTGTCAGCTCAAGCAGCAGAGCTCATCGCTCTGACACAAGCCTGTATTCAAGCCACAAATAAAAAAGTCAACATATACACTGATTCACGTTATGCATTCGGAGTTGTACATGACTTCGGCGTGCTGTGGCGAGAAAGAGGTTATTTAACTTCTCACGGTGCCCACATTCAGCACGGACCCCTCATTCATGCCTTATTAGATGCAATACATCTACCCACTGCAATATCAATTATGAAATGTAAAGCTCATACGAAAGTTACTGATATCATTTCTCAAGGCAATGATCTAGCTGACAGAACAGCTAAACAGACTGCTCAAACTCACACATCTGACATGAGAAAGACAATAGTTCCGACACCAACACATTGCATGACGGTTAAGGATCCCGCTCTTGACGTAATTGACATACAGACACATGCTACACCAGATGAAATAAAGAAATGGACTGAATTAGGAGGGATCCAAACGGATCAAGGATGGATGACGAAGGAAAAATCTGTATGGTTCCTTCCTGATTCAATGGTCCAAGTTATCATTAATACAATACATAGTCCAGCGCACCTAGGAGAAAAAGCTATGCTAGACAGCATTCAACACATTTGGTTCAACAAACATTTACGAGCAGCAGCTAAACAAAAAGTTCGTACCTGTATGATCTGTTGTCAGTTTAACCCAGGTAAAAGCATTCCCGTAGAACAGGGTGGATTTCAGCCTCCTGATCACCCTTTTGAAGTCCTCCAGATGGATTATATCCAGATGGAACGATGTCGAGGATTCAAATATGTTCTTGTAGTTGTCTGTGCTCTTTCCCGTTGGACAGAGGCATACCCGGTTTCAGATTACACTGCCCCGACTACTGCCAAACAGTTGGTTTGAGAATTCTTCCCACGGTACGGTTTACCACGTGTTGTCTACTCAGATAACGGCCAGCCGTTCTCATCCGAACTAATGAAACACGTTTCACTTTTGTTAGGCTATCAGTGGAAATTTCACTGTGTCCGACACCCCGAGGCAGCAGGTCTCGTGGAACGACATAATCAAACTCTGAAAATTAGATTGTCCAAAATATGTAGGGAGAAAGGTGTCGACTGGGTAGTAGCCTTACCAGTTGCACTCTTTTACATGAGAATGGTAGCGCACTCTCGAACAGGGCTATCCCCTTATGAGGTGATCTTTGGCAGACCACCAAATATGTGGGGGACGCCTATACCACGCAAAATAACTGATGTTGACTGTAATATGCTGACAGATTACTTGGCTTCCTTGATGTCTGCACTACAATCTTGTCATTCACAGGTAGCTGCAGCCTTTCCCGACAACACCGAGGTGAAACCCCATGACGTAGTTCCCGGGGACCTGGTGTTAGTGCGAAATTTTGACCGGAAGACTCAGCTGGATCCTAGGTGGAAATCGCCTCAACTTGTACTGCTCACCACGAGGACAGCCGTGAAGATCGAAGGTCGCAAAGGTTGGATACATTCAAGTCATATCAAGAAATTTCATGGACTACCGCCTGATGTAAACGATACACCTCGCGTGTCTTCACCGATTGACTCAAAGCTTCCTTTGGTTGAACAGAGTGATAAGGAACTATACAAACTAAAACTACGGTCTAATAAGTCAGACAATTTGATTGTTTAAGTCCTCTCCAAGGTGAATCGGTCGAATTTGTCTCTGACATGTATCCCCTAGACCTGAATAGAGAAAGAAACCGAAAGATGCAGTTGAAACAACATGCGTACTGTAAATCACTGCGTAGTCATTACACAGTGACGTTATTAATTTTGTTTTTCTTAAGTCTTTTAATAATCGCTGCAAGTATATTGTTGCACATATATTATCCTATTTCTAAACATGTTTACAATGTTACTGCTGAACATTCTTTTAGTGAATTACCCCCGCATGAGTTGTCCTATAGATTTGCGCTGCGCAATAACACTTTTATTAGTATGTTACATCATTCCCATCAGGCTAGCAATGCTACAAATTGTTGGATATGTGGCCGACTCCCTCCCTATCAGAACTATAAGGGAATTCTGCCTCTCTTTCCATATCCGTTCACACACAATGGCTCCTGTGGAGCATGGTTTAGTTTAATTAATTCCTTAGATTCAAACTCAGTAACTTATCAAGACAATTGGGTATGGGGAAACCTGAACCTAGTTTTACTCAAAGTCTGCTACCCTAACAAGGAGGGACTTCCCAAAAGAACAGGAACTGATCTAGAAAATGAAGTATATGGATTAGGGAATTTCACGCTTAATCTCATGATCCTGAATGTTGAATCCGAAGCTGCACCAATTTTGCCCGCTATGTCAGTATTTCCAGTTAAAGGTGAATTATGTGTAAGAAAGAATGGTTCCATACATATGGGCCATAGTAGATGCACCACTGTAATAGAATTCAGTGATCAAGGCAAATCTACATTTAGAGCTTCTCGCCATTCCTACTTCGTATGTGGTCAGACTGCATATATACGTTTGCCTCTAGATTGGGATGGTACCTGCTACATCGGATTCCTTTTGCCACCCGTTTTCCTAGCTCCTCCTGATTATCACAGAAATACTCATTTAGTGCACAATAGAGAACGGAGAGATCTCCCAATCGTCGACTACACTGAGACAGCATGGGAAAAATACACAGA
This sequence comes from Triturus cristatus, assembly GCF_964204655.1. Taxonomy (NCBI): domain Eukaryota; kingdom Metazoa; phylum Chordata; class Amphibia; order Caudata; family Salamandridae; genus Triturus; species Triturus cristatus. The sequence goes on along the minus strand of NC_140581.1, from coordinate 1,107,406,433 downwards.
TTTCAATAAAGGTCTCTTTCCCTATATAGGTACAGTTACCAATAGTAAGCTGATACGTAGATTAACCAGAACCCTTGAAGCAGTAGTGAACGAAACTATTTCCGCCTTAGGCAATTTAACAGAAGAGCAGTCTGCTATGCGGATTGTTGTGCTTCAAAATCGTCTTGTCCTTGACGTCATCCTGGCCGATAGGGGCGGAGCTTGTAGGGTCATCGGATCAAGTTGTTGCATTTTCATACCAGAAAATTCGCCGTCAGTATATAAAGCCATAACTCGCCTTCATAAGATTGTATCCAGGCACCTGGACTTGGTCCGGTTGGTTTTGGAGTGTATTGTCAGCCTGGGGGTGGAGAATGCTCTCCTTCCTAGGTATTGGCTTTCTCATACTATTCAGTTGCTGCTTATGCCTACAATGTGGACCAGCGATTTGTGGTCTGTGTGCCACATCGTGTATTCCACCACCAAGATTTTATTCATCCCGGAAGAAGAAAGAAGAACAAATGATGCTATATGAACAGATCGACGGATTGATGAAGATTGATATCTCCTAAGGGCAAGTAGGGGACAAGGAGGGAATGTGGAAATATGGATTTTTATGATCAGTTATGTCCCCTATCTTGGACCCCAACGGTTTCATGTATAAATCACAAGTACATGTATGTTCCCTCCAGTTCCAGCTATGAAGACGCAAACACATGTGCGTCCACCGTCAACATGTCCTCTTTCAGATCCGCCATGAATGGGCCGGATATTCTATTCCTAAGTATGAAAGGCCACCGGCTTTATATGGTTCATTTATCCCATTTTACAGTCCAGGCGAGTAGGCCCTGATTCTGCCATTAAGCCTTTTCCTGCCTTCTGCCTCTGAAAGCTCCAGTCTGAGCTCGCATCTGTATCCATGAACTTTGTCCTACTCCCTGCGCGGCTAACGGTGCCTGACTCGACCTGTCTGCTTGCCAAAAAACTGTATTTCACCTTCGAGATTATCTGCTCCGCTCCCCGTCCAATGCATTCCTGTCTAGTAGTTTAAGTAAACATTCTTCCAGCTACCGAGCAAAAGGCCCGGCTTCTCTGTCTTTATGCAAGTAATTCATAGCCCTGTTACTATGGAAGATTTCTGCCCCTGCATCTCATGTAGACACTTAGACGCTTGTACACGCACTCACAGTCAGTATAGAATAAGATTTTATTCGAAAGACCTTTCCTTTTGGATAACATAGTTCTTTAAACATAGGATGTTAGATATGATTTGGGATTAGGTTGACTTGACCCCCTAGACTTCTGTCTCCACATGTAGAGCTAAATGTCAAGTCCCCTTCACCCCCTAGTTGCACGTCAATCACACGTCATGCTGCTGCGCGCGCATCTCTGCCAAGTATTTCTGCTGACATTGCGAAATTCTTTTCATGGAACCACCCATTTGTGACATCATACCTAATGACGTTCTTTAGTTACGCCTAGTTACACCCATTTTAGTTACGCATGTATGTTTTTATCTCTGTTATCAACTGTTACGCCTCCTGCATCTGTTTCACTATAATGCCTCTTCTATAAAAACGATTACCTGTCGATAAAGTATGGTCCTTCACTTCCTGAACCTTCGTGGTGATGGAATATGGAGTCCACAATTCGAATTGATTTTGGAATAAAGCCCGTTCCGAACCTCTAATACCACGGATTCTGCCTCTTATTTTACTGAGCTATTATTATAAATTTTCCGCATCAAATTAAGTACCGGTAATTAAATTATTTACCACACATGGACAAGGAGATGATTTTGTTACTCTTGGTAATCGTTTTGCTAATGACATAGCACAGTATTGTGCAAAGAACAATCATTCGATTAACAGGGGACGAGAAAGGGAGATGTCTTTTTGTTCTGTGATGTTTACTAATGTCCTGGAAACGTGGGATGAAGTGAAACAGTTGCAGCATGAAGCAGGAGATGAGGAAATGAGAGATTGGATAAAGGCAGGTTGTGCCCCAAGAGAGACAGATCATGTTTGGATCTATAGAGATGGAAGACCAGTCATGCCAAATAGCATGTTGTCAACAATGGCAAGAATGTATCATGGGCAGGGACATTTGGGGAGGGACGCTATGATTAGGTCCTTTAAACAAACCTAGTACAATGCAAAGTTCAGGCTGATTGCAGAAAGCATCTGTCAAAGATGTTTGATTTGTCAGCAGTTCAATACGGGAAAGAAGACAGTGGTGAGTCTAGGAACAATAGGCAGAGAGGGAGGTCCTTTTACCAGAATGCAAATAGATTTAATTGAAATGCCCCAAGTGAACAGATTGAGGTATGCTCTAGTGGTAGTCTGTTTGTTCTCGAGATGGGTGGAGGCCTATCCGACTAGGAGAAATGATGGAATAACAGTGGCAAAGTTACTGTTAAGAGAGTTGATTCCTAGGTACGGGTTCCCAGTGACAATTGAGTCTGACAGAGGTGGACACTTCTACAATGAGCTCATGGGTTTAATTTGTGAAGCATTGAGCATACAGCAGAAGCTACATTGTGCATACAGACCAGAGGCTTCTGGTGTTGTTGAACAGATGAACGGCACAATCAAAAACCGGATTGGTAAGATGTGTTTAGCCACTGGAATGAAATGGCCTGATGTCTTGCCTCTAGTGCTAATGACTATTAGGTCTACTCCAGATAGAACCACAGGGTTGAGTCCACATGAAATATTGATGGGACGTGCCATGAGACATGCTTTCGTGCCTGTCAACAAATTGATGACAATAACTGATGACATGATTTTGGATTACTGTAAAGGCCTGGCTGACGCAGTTCATTCTGTGTTTCACCAGTTTGGAGAAGACGCCACAACACTTGAAAAGAAGCAAGCCCATGATCTGAGTCCAGGGGACTGGGTGAGGATAAAGGTGCACAGAAGAAGAAATTGCTTGGTTCCAAGGTGGGGAAGGCCAAGACAGGTTATTCTGACTACGACAACTGAAGTAAAGTGTGCTGGTGTGAAAAACTGGGTTCATGCAAGTCATACTCTGAGAGTTCCAAATCCAAAGGATGGGACTGGGAAGGAGTATTTTGAAGAATCAGATTCCAGTGATGATGCAGAGACTGAACCAGTGAGAAGAAAAAAGAATCCTGAAAGGGGGGAAGGAGAAAGAGAGTCAGGAGATTCTTTTTTCTGTCCGAGAGAAACTTCAAGAGAAACATTGAGAGTCTCAGAGGAGAGATCGGATTCTGTAAGAGTGCCTGAAGTTCAAACAACGAGTGGTGAAGAAAGAAGAGAAAAGAGCAATTCCACAGAGAGTACACCTGAATCAGATGAAGAGGTTGAAAATCCACTTGAGATTACTCCGGAAGAAGCAGGGTCAGAAGAAGATAGAGAGGGACAGATTGCGGAAGACCCCCGAGGAGGTGTAGGGAACATTCCTGATAAGCTAGGTGAAGGGACAAGTAGACAGCAAGAAGATTGCGTGTCGGAGACCCGAGGAGGGACAGAAGCAGGGAAATCTCAATCGGTGGGAAAGAAGTCTGTGGAGCAAAAGAGAATTGTAGAAGAACAAGAGGCAAATGAAACAGAATCAGATGAAAGTGAGAATGAGAAATCAGAGGGTCGGGTTCTGAGAAAGAGAACTTGGATCGGAGAAAGAAATAATAAAGAAGTGAGACCAAAAAGGGTTGTAAGAGGAGATCTTTGGCCTAACAGGATAAAAAGGCTGAGGTACAGACTGACACGAGCAAGTGTAAGTTCAAGTTCATCGAAAGCTGAACAGGTGAACGAGGTGTCCAGGCAGAATCAAGCGAAAGGTGAAAAACAAAAAGTCTCAAAAGAACCAGAGGAGATCAAGAGAATCAGAAAACCTAACCAGAAGTATAGGTCACCGGAATGGACGTATGTGGCACTGTCTGAAGGTGAAAAGGCAGAAAGTCAAGGAAATCCAGAGGGGACCATACGAGAAGTGGTTGAGGAGGAGAAAACTGTTGGAATCCTGAAAGTTGTCTTGACTGACATTGGAGAAGAGTCAGATGCTCAGGATGTTGAAGATCTGATACAGTTTGATGTTGCTGAAGAAGAAGTGAGAAGTGATGAAAATCTGAATTGAGTGAACTGAAGGAGTCACTTGCAGAGGAGTGAAAAGAAGAAAAACTGAAATTAGCTGTTTAAAATAATCTAGAGCTCTAAAATTCAGTAGTGGAGTAGTAGAGGCTAAGCCAAAAGACACTGCCAAAGTAATAGAATGGCTAACACAGAGAATAATCAAAGTAGATGTGCCTTCTTGAAAAGATGGTGTAGAATGTGCTGCTGCTGTACTGGATTATTAATGCTACTATGGGGTGTACTTGTTTTACTAGTTACTTTTAGGGTTACAATAGACACTTTTGGAATACATACTGAAAATGTGACTAACATAGAGAAGAATTCACAGAAAGTAGTTCCAACTAGAAGTAGTAACATTTACATATATAAAGATAGGTCAATTAATGATTTTTCTAGCAATGTTTTTTCAAAGTTGTTGTATGAATATGTAAAGACGATGGAAGTTAGGGATTGCTACGTTTGTATGCAATTACCTGCATCTGTTTCGGAGGGTGTTACTTATCATCATTTACCAGCTATGTATGGAATTTCATGTAGTGTGTTAAGTAGTGTTTTTTATTTGTTAGGGAAAATAGATTATGAGATGTCTAACAAAGATAACATTTTTGGGCAATTACCTATGAATAGAAAGCTGAATCCAGCTAAAGAGGCTAACATTTTTGGTGAGATTTTTATTGAGACAGAAGAATTAACATTAGATTACATTTTTAGAAACAATTTAACTTGCAGTTTGAAAGAAGAAGAAAAGGCCTTCCTAGACATGGTAGAGAAAAGAAGAGTGAGCATGCATGAAAAGGCAGGGAAATATAAAGTGAGTGAGACAATATGGGATATTGAGATGGGAAAAGAGTTGAGGAATGGGGCCAGTCCAACTTTGGCTTTAGATGCACCACAGAAGGGTAAACTATGCATTACCAGTAGGAAATCCCAATATGATAGCTTTTTTGTTGGGACTAGTGAGTGCCATGATACATACTTTATTGCAACAGGATGGGGATTCAAGGGAGGAGAAGATCCAGTTTTCCCGGGAGTGTATTATATTTGTGGGAATAAGGCTTATTACAGGTTGCCTGACCATTGGTATGGCACGTGTTATGTGGGCCTGGTCTTTCCGAAGATTTTCCATATAGATAAGATAGAAGATGTAGAGCACATTAATCTACTAACACATTTTAAGAGAGAAACTTGGTCAGAAATTGTAGGTGATATTTTTGGTGCTTTAATTCCAGCAGTGGGAATTTCATTAAATGCATATGGAATTCGGAAACTGTCAACAGTGGTGGATCGCTTATCGACAAGTACCGCTGGAGGGTTTCTTTTGGTAAATACGGAGATGATTGCCGTACGTGCCATGTCTATGCAAAATCGACTTGCCCTTGATATTTTATTGGCCAAAGAGGGTGGAGTCTGTGGAATGCTGAAAGTTCAACATTGTTGCACTTACATTCCTGACGAAAGCAAAGATCTAAAGGTCTATATCAAAAATATTACTGATTTGCATGAAGAATTAATACCACTGGAAGCTGAGAGTATCTGGACTAAAATGGCTAATAAGTTACTTGCTGTTAGGAGTTTTATTGCTAAGATAGGTAGTACCATTATTGGTAAGATATTATTTCCTTTGACATGTGTGATTGTTGCTTTGTTGATACTTAGATTAGGGTGTTTGTGTTGTAAAAACAGGGGAGGGAAAAAGAAAGTAATTAAGCAAAAGAAACAAAAGAGGGCAAAGAGAGACCCACAAGAAATAGAATTAGAAGAATTGAGGGAGAGTGTTTACTTGGAGTCGAAGAGGGATGATGAAAGAGAGTCTGGTGTTTAGTGTCATGAAGAAAAAAGACATTTCAATTTCTCCTAAAAATGGGGACTAAATTTTTTTTTTGGGTTGGTTTTTGTGGTGATATATATCACCAAAGGGGGGATTGCTGGAGCAGGGTTTCCTATTGAAAATTTATTGAGATTTAAACTCCAGTTTTGTCTATATGTCATGATTAAAATTACTGATAATTAATTAATAATTACTAACTTTGTTAAAGTCTTGATTAATCAACATTACTAATGAGAGAAATTACACGCGGGAATGCATTTATGTTGCTTTAATTAACACGTGAACTAAGTTGGTGTGCAAATTAATTAAATAAGTGTCGCAAAAGTGCTATTTGTTTTGTGTTTGCGCTGTAAAATAACGTGCTTTAATGCTTCTTTGTGTCGCAGACGGCTAGATAATTACATACACATAAGGGTATTAGTGGGTATTAACACTGTATAATCATTACGATGTATTAACGTTGTTTTGTGTTTCTTTTAATTAAGATGGTCCGTTTTGGCCTAATCCAAGATGGCCGCTATTTACAGCCTGCACTCGAGTGATCGAATTTTGACAAGAGGCCTCGCTGAACATGGTTGGAAGTCACCTGACCACAGCCTCTGTCTGTATTAAAAGTTTCCGTGAGGACAGCAGCTCCAGGCTCGCTGCCAATTGCCCTTGGAAAAGAATAAAGCCACAATGAACTCTGATAAACCTGCGGTGGCTTCACTATGGTTCCGAGGAAGAGCATTCATGGATGTTTCTTTTTTCATTTTGAGTTTCCTTCTTCCGTGTTTTTATTTTTGTGATTTTTCTGAGCGGAGGTTTTCTGAATGTTGCAAATCAACATCCTTTCCTGCTCGCTCTGCTTAGCGGCTCAACGGACGTTTAGAGATTGTTTGTTACTTTTATTTTTGTTAGTTTCACTATAAATATTGTTAGACTAGAGAGGGTCTAAGGCCACTTCTTCCCGAACCTATGCTCGTGAGGATCGATGCTGATTGAGAGGACGGCGACTCGGGAGACTTTACTGAGAGACCTGTCCTGACCCATTTAGCTAGAATAGGTAACTATGAGAATGATGATACTGCTAATGATTGATTTTCCTTTGAACTAATTTAGATAAACAACCATTTTGTTTGAATTACAGTGTCGGTGGGTATTTCTTTGTCATTTATTGAGTTCCAAATGTATTTCCTATGTTTAAATCATGACTCAAGACATATCTTTAAGGTCGCATTGACCTCGCATTAGATGTAGATTGGTTTAGGTTTTCTATCATATATTCAGTGCGGATTGAGTAATAGTTGTGAATGTTAGTGTGATGGGCCCTAGCGTATGATGAGAGTATGTGCGTGTGACTGTGGATTTACTCTGTCCATGGAAGTAGGGAGAATTTATATGCGCCGATCTGCAGCATAGACAGTGACACCAAAACAATGTGCCACCACAGACATCTTCTCATTTAGATAATCAGTGAAAATCTGGCTCCTCTCACAAAGAAAACAAGGCACCATCTAATATGTTTGCCTAGGAAGTCAATGACAGCCAGTCAATCCTTGAACCTGGACTGATACAGACTAAAGGGTCCCCACTTCAGCAGCCATCCCTTTCCCATGACTCAGGGCTCACCAACACCAATGAATGTCATCATGGAAAGAGAAAACAAAATATTGGAAAGCTCCTGCAAGTCTTCAGTGCCAAAGAGAGCATGAAAATGTACATTGAACTGTTTATGAACGTGAGCACTCCTGGCGTGGATTATGTGACCCTCCAAAATGGCTACCTTGTTGAATGGAGATAAAATAGTTCTACCAGGGGTGAGAAGCACTATACCATTCACAAAGCACTGTAGGACTCCCAAGGAAAAAAGAAAGTGCTGTATCAATACCAATACAATACATACCTATTGAAGAATAGTTAGTCCATAGGATAAAATCTGAATGACGCTTCAAATTATGTTTAATGGACATTGTTTTTACTGCTAACATACTATTATTCATTACACTTATAATGAACAAGAGTGTGATTAAGAAACAAACATGCATAGTTGACAAGATGTGTACTGCATAGTCAATGTAATAACAATCCCACCCCTCTAGAAACTCAGTTCGAAAACTGCCAGAAGACTAATGTTCTTCCTGTTCGTGACGATGCTGTCATGGTCTGCTAAAAGTGGGCCTGATCTTCCAGTTCAGAATGTGTGCTATGGTCAAGCTTGGCACTTGCATGTCTTTCTCTGGCTGGGATGTCTGACATGAAGGCACCAGGGAATGGGCACAGTGCTATGTGAGAGTGCTTTTGGAACTGGCAGTAGTTGTTGTGGCTATCAGCCTGGTTCATTTTTTGGGGACCATGTCAAGCCTCACAGTGTCCCTTCAGTGTTAAAAGACCATGCTGAAGGCACAGTGTATCTGCTAGTCTGGCCCCTGGGTCCATACATCCTTAGGCCTGCATCTTCAGACAGGCTCCACACATTGTGGGAACCGGTGGCCTCATTATAGGGTCACCACTCTGGAGTTATTGTTCCCAAGAAAACCTGTGTGGGGCAGTGTTGGCCTGTGAATGGACTGAAGGGTGCAGGTCACAGGTGGTAAGGCCTTACCACACTACGCTGGGCAAGAGAGATAAACAATGGCACCGTGGGGCAGCTCAGTAGGCAGTGACTGTTGCTCACATGCCTCTAGGAGAGCCCAGGCGGCTTTAGTGCAAGCACTTTTATATGCCACAGCATATTGTTGCTTCTCTTACAAGGTACTTCACTGTCCAGCTCTGTTGTCCTTCTGGGTTTGGTGATAGGCCTTGGGTAAGTGAGGCCTCCACATAGAGTGGCCAGCTGTCCCCGCTTTTCTCAGTGTGTCTTGCAATTGTGGCTCCCATCCATTTGCCCACAAAGAGCCACTGCATGACGCAAATTGTCCCGCATTTTGGTTCCCCTGCCACTTTTAATGCTCTCAAAGGATAAATAATTCTCACCCTCTTAGCCCTTTACGAGCTGTAAAAGAGGTACTTGTAGAGAAGTCTTTATACGAGGCCAGAGGGTGCCCAGTGAAACACCGCAAAATCTGGGGCAAATGGTTGGGGCATATAGATTAACAGTACACCACTGTAGGAAATGCGGGCAGCGTGCAAGGTCTAGCACAACTATGTATTGTTGGTGCTTTTTCTTCAATTGTAACAAGAGTGTTTTTTTACAACTGCTGTAACATGTTACTTTTAATTACTGCTGGTGTATTTTCTCTTCCTTGTTTAAAATCAATAACAAGGGATTATCAAAAAAAGAGGTACCTATAAGTGGCTGGAGGGAGGAGCTGAAGCACACAAAGGGTCCTGCACCATGCAGCTCAAGATCAAAGCTCAGTTTTAGAGATGAAGAACAAGCCACGTGCTGATAAACCTCTCTAAATGTGTGAATGAAAACCATGTGGGGGACCTGTCCTTGAAGCATGGCCATGGTGCTTTTTTCTTCCATTAATCATGTTTCAAAGTGCTGACCTATTGTCAGATGAGTGGACAGAGGCGCAAAGTGAGTATGATCTGCCTAGTTTGTTAACGTATAAGAACAGAGACAGTAGCACACTACTACTTCCTACACTCACCACCATATTGCATTTTAGTGAATATTCGATGAGATTGGGCACTTCTCTAGTCCCCAGGTAATATCCAGTCCATGATTTAACCACACATTTAATTGCAGCTTGTACATTGAGTCTAAATACTACTAATCATGCCTAAAAAAGGACCCCACAACCTCCACAGCACAGGTACAAGAGTCAATAAGTTACGAGGCACCCGCATTGTGCCGAGTCAGTCAAGAGACTTGTCTGGTTAGCCAGACATCTCGGAGTTGCAAGACAATCCTGGTCCAGTCATTACCCCTAGGCAAAGTACAGCAAGGGTTCCTGGCATTGTCCCCCGTGCTCCCCATGTTCTTAGCATCTCTGAGATGTTTTCTGCTCTTTCCATCAGGTTTTTCGAAAATCCAAAGTCTGGTCACCCTGCCATACCCCTCCAAAAAAAGCAACAGGAGCACCCCTGCTAGCTGGAAGTCCCAAGCCACAAGCCAGGACCCGCAGATCCAAACACAACTGAGAAGACGTGTTCCAAGGGAGAGGGGGGTGTCTGCGAGAGGAGAGGCCACAAAGGGCATCACAGCTCCAGGTGAGAGTAGAACACAGAATGCGCTCACCCTATATCTGACTAAGCAATTGACTGACGCACCGGGCCTCACATATACCATCCAGAGCAATAGTAAGCCCCAACCTCAGACACTACAAGATGGCGATCAGGGGTACATGGTAGCCCCAGAATGACTTTCCACCCAGATTGGCCTCATGATAAGTGAAATAGCAGATCGCGCGAGATCTAGGGAAGCGCCCAAATCCGAACAAAACTAATCCAAATTTGGCCTAAAAAGATAAGCCTCTAGAGAAAGGGTGGAACCAACATATATCTGGCGCCACAAGTGAGGGGGAAGTTGCATGTCACATGCTGAGACATACTTGATCTTGGGGCACGTTGCACTCACCAACAAAATGTAACAGTGACATGCCCCTTCCTCTTACAGTCCATCGCATGTATAGGCCGAAAGTTAACTACTCTGAGGGCAACCCCAGGCACACATCAGGAGAGACAGGGTCTCTGGAAACTGGCACTGCCCATAAAACCCTAGATAAAACTGATAGATCCATCCCTATAACCACAAGAACAATCCTTAAAACACTAATCCCAGCACCCAGTTAAGGACAAGGACTCATAAAATAGATTAATTTGCCTGATTACCCATGAGCATTCTTTTAGCTTTTAACTATCAAAAAGATACCATCACCCGGGCCACCTTCTGGTGCCCTACAACAAAAACTTTAGTAAATGGAGTGTGAAGAACACACACCTAAGGGAGACACAGGAACCCCGATAAAACAAGTATTAACAATGGCACACATGCAATGTTTTTCTAACATAACAAATGAACCAAGGTCTTATCCAACAGGTCTGCAATCGAGTGACCAAGTGCACCTCCTCTCAACTGCTACGTCATCACCCCAACACAGATCTAAAGTGTGTGAATTAAACTTACGAACTGCACTGTGAACGTTTTGATCGAACTGTTGAACGAAAACTCCTGGTAACCAGGGGACTACAGACCTCTCCCCTGGATCCATATTAGAGACCTGCAATGTTCAATTACAAGTTATGGATTTTTTCATTTCTATGTACCCTTTGTCTAGTTTGGGTGCTGCCACACCTATTCGCTGCCAAAGAGCCAGGGATTCTGTTCAGAAACGACCACAGCACTTGTGTAGGGATCCTTCCTATGCCACTTATTATACCAATTCAAGCATTAGCATTCCACATGCACTACACAGCACACTTTTTCACAACATGTGGTATCAGCACATGACCTCCCTGGGCTCTAAGACATCAGCTAGCTTGTGTGACATCTGTTTGCTGATACCGCATGCGGTAGGCACAGATAGACTTTACTTATCACTAGAGGTAGCACCTTAAAAAGCAAAATGCCTTCTCCACTTATACCTATGCAGAATCAGGACCAAAATCCAGCCCAACAATAGTATAACCCCACAGAGTAGCAGTGAATCTGACCTGATATGAGACCAACCAAATGGCTCTATATCTTTTCACCGAGCCTAGCGATATTGAAACAGAGCTAGATAGGATGCGCAGGGAGAGCACCATAAGGGAGGATACTGTTTGGCCCGAGACCTCCCAGAGAAGAGATTCTTGGAGGAAGCAAAACCCCAACTCAATGCACAAACACATCTGCTCCTGCCTCCATTTGTGGCCACGGGTGGCCTTTAGCCACACTTAGACAATTAAGACACAGCGCACACAGTATACGCAGTGATCATGCGCTCCCCTTGCCGGACGTCTGGACACGTTACCCACTCACCACATTGTATCCACACAGGTTGAGGGCCACCTGGATTCCTAATCCAATGCCTTAATATATGGCTCCAAAGACAGAGGTACACATTCCTTACCAAAAAAGTATCACCGTAAACATTTTTATTACAGTCAAGGAACTTTATAAAAGTGTGTGTAGACCGATTGTACTTTGAGACAGTCCTCAGATCCAATGCCTCTGACTGTACTCACGGCTGTATTGTTTAATTAAATCAACTATTGCTGTTTTTCCATACGCTTCTTGTCTCTTGTTTTTTCGAGGTACTTCATTTTCAAGAAACACCATGTAGAAAACTCCCCGTTGGAACACCTCCATGAAAGATAGGAGTCTTGTTTCCTTCTCAGGAGCGGATGCGGCGCAGTGGCCAAAGCAGCTGACTCAGGAGCTGGGGTTCACTTAATCTCGCCGTGCCCATGGACAGTGCCTGGATACCCTCACGTGTGATAAACCGCGCTATATAAGTCAACAAATTTCATTTCAATTTAATTTCCCATCCCTGGAAAAGCATTTACTCCTGAATTAAACAGACGCAGCTTTAATAAAAGCTACCCCAGCATCTGCTTGAGGCTGACAATCTATGAAGTGCAGTTTAGGGAAATGCGTGCCAAAAATGGCATTATTGTAATCGATTGCACTGCCTTGAATGCTCAAAATGCGGCAGACGTGGTATCACGCAGTGGAGAAGATTCGCAAAGGTGCGCTTTAAAAGCAAAAAAGAGAACAGAACCTGCTACTTTATAAATGCGTAATCATGCAGGTAAGCTCTGTCTAATCTATCAGCGAAGCGCGCTGACAGGAAAAGAACGGAGCCCACCGCATAACAGTGGGCGACAGTGCGGCTCAGTGCCAAAGCCATAAAAATCAATTGGATGATCAATAGGCTGTCTCGCCCACCAGGGTCGCCCAGTCGCCAATGCCATGCGTTCTGCTGTAATTAGCCCCTGATGAACTTTAAAATGTTTAATGACTGTGAAATTGCATTTCTTCAGAGACGGTGCACATCTGGAAGAACCACGAGCAACACCGCGGCCTTTAGAAAGCACACACCATTGAGCAATAGACTTCAAATAGAGTCATCAGGGGGGAAGCGCGAGCATATTCCCTGACATGCTAATGTCGACTTTGACTGGGCGAACATTCCAGAACGGACAGCACCAAATACTCCAAAGTGCAGGCCTCGTGCTTTTACAGTCAACGGCATCTCCATCTGAGCTATGTGGTCCGTCGGCTGCGCTGCCGCCTCTGGTGCAGGAAACCAGGGTTCGAGCCTCGAGGTCGCGTGCACATCCTGTGATTCTGGGCAAATCACTTAATCTCCCAGTCCCTGAATGTGTAACGTAAATACGGTGCTCGTGTAAAGCGCTACAATACCTTAGGGTCGAGTTCGCGCTATATAAACATGCAACAAAAAAACATGTATGTCTGTCCCTTCACACTCACCTGATAGGGCACCTTTTGTGTGTCCAAAAAATACAAACTTGTATCCCTTTTTTGGAAACAAAACACCAATCGCATCAATTCCTAGTAAACAATGTCTACAAGTTCTGAAATGTACCATTTTGAACCAGTTGGTTTGAAATGTAAATGTTTTACTCCAGTGTCGTTCACTAGCTGTATATTACAGAAGCATTGGCAAAGCCAATTGGTTTGACTGTTGCACAGTGTATGTACAAATAGTCTCACAACATGTCGGTGCACACGCTCACATAAAGAGTATGCAAACATGCAGGTATTCCAACACACCTACGGGCACCCACTACTGAGAAGTCCAAAAAACATAAAGATCCAGATGTACATATACTAACAGTTTTCCGCAGCCATGTTGAGAAGGGAGCAAAGGGATGCAGTTGTAGAGCACCAGTGTAGCACAAGGTGATTTCCAATAGGGGAGCAGCGGTGATCCACTCAAGAGGAGCACTAGTTATGTAATCTGCATTTGCATAGCTACACAATGTATGATCCCATAACGCTATATGATTCTGAGCTCTCTTTAAGTCTCTGAGATGCTCGTGATGTATCTCGGCTGAACCCTACAGAACGTGCCTCAAGAGAGCATTAGTTAATGTGCCTCATTGGAGTACTTTTTGAGATCCAGAATTATCAGTTGGGTGGGAAGACTCACGGAACTTAAAATGCAGGTTAAATTCGAAAAAAATCAGGGCTTAACCCCTGATAGCAACAATACAAAGCAATAGGATTTTTACCAGAGAGTGTGTTTAAAGTATTTAATCAACACCAAAACAATATTCACATCAAGAAAACAAATCAATATAAAATTCCTAAACTAACTTACGTAGAAGAAGTACAATATAATAACAAAAGAGCGCAATCGCATTAAGGGAAACAGAGATATGAAAATGTAAAAGTCAAAAAGTCCCAAGAAAAAAACAAAGCTACACAGTACCTCAATGGGTTTGCTTAACATGGTCCTAAGTGCCGTTTTGGGACAGTAGTGTACAGCTTGGTTGTTCAGTCGGATCATGAATGGGTTGGGCAAAGCCTAGTGGTTCTGTCAATTCAGCAGTTTGATTTGTGACTTAGAATTTTTCTAGACGTCAAGATGATCCAGCAGGACAAAGCAAGTTACTGTACCCGGTGAGGGTCCCAAAAAGTCAGATACATCGAAAGCATTATGCCACTTACATCTTGCGTTTTGCCACCTAAAACCCTCAGAGAAACAAACGTAAAAAATTTAGCCACCAAGGTCACTTTGCTGCCAGAATCACTTTTCAGCCTTTCACAGCTCAATTTTTTTCTTCGGACGTAAAAGAAATTATGGAACTCAAAATTCCCCAATGGGTCATGGTTAAGAGCCTAAGCCAGACAGGGTTTCACCAAGCCAGATACCTTTACCGCAAAGTCTCGCTGAAGCTTCTCTTCTTGTTGTAGGAACTCCAAGCAGGAGAAATCAGAAAATGTTGCCCTCCCAGTTTACATATTAAGTGTGTAGCATCTGCTCTTTGTTCTAGTCCTCCAGAGGGCATAATGTTTTCAAGTCCACACTTGATGTTGCTATTTTGTTCTTGGTCGCTACACAAGCTCCCTATCCTGAAGGCCATTGCTATTCACAAACTATACTTCCAGTAGCGGCTGATACAGAACAGGGGTGTTGGGAGTATGTGGGCAGTTAACAAATATAAATTTGCTTACTTCTCGATGGCGGCTGTCTTACTCCATCGTCTGTCCTCACTTCACTTCCCGGAAGCACACAGGCTCCCCTAAGCCAATCACAACAAGCGGTCACCATGACAGCAGCGTCATTATTAGTCTGAGCACCATGGTTCCGCGCTCAGACTGGAACTGTGAGCCTGAGCATAATCTCCACCCAGGCTGTGTATTACAGCCAGGTGGAGAACATGCTAAGTGCCCATGACTGTGTGGCCAGCCCAAAATGGCTGGCCAAACCGTCATGCGCACTAAAGGGCCCCAATCACTCCTCCCCCTGCTGGATTGTTATGACAGCCACGCCCACCCCGCCCAAAGCTGGCTTCAACATGGAAACATAAAATGATAATAACATTGTGTTATTATCATTTTATTTTTCCCTTTTTGCACTACTGGAAAGCAGTGGGGCAACACTCGTCCACCTCAGCAAAGGAGCTGCGGCTGTATACTTCTAATTCTATTGTAGCTTGAATTGACAAACAGGCACAAATGTACTCCAGCCAAACCTTGGAGTTTTGAAACATGATACATGGAAACTCGTGAACACTATAAGACCCTTGCATAGAAATCAAAAGGAACCAAATAATGAGGAAAAAATAAGATTTAAAAAATGTATTTTATTAAAAGAAAATATTACAGAAACATGCAAGCGAATGCAAGGAGATGCGTAGTGATGACTCGGGACTCCACCAACAACGGCGGTCCGTGCAGGTAAACGTGGTAGGGTGAGGCAGGGCGGGAGGTGGGGGAAAGATGACAGACGACGGAATAGGGAAAATTAAATATATAAATGAATCCTATTCCATCGTCTGTCTACATCCCCCATCGCCCGACTTTGCTTACCTGCACAGAACGCTGCTGTCCACCAACCATCTATAGCTGAAGTTCATTATAACACCATCAAAAGACATGCAAGCTGACCATATAAGACATTAACTCACACATCAAACAACTTTATTGCTTTCAGTATGTCTGGGAATGTCTTTGTACAGTGGTTCTTTATATTTTACTTATGTGGACCCCCACTACATCAATATGGGAATCTGAGGACTTCCACTGGAATATTTCTGAAATCCGGGTACCCCTACCGAGTCATTAAAATCCGGGGACTGTGGCCTAAGCAATTTTGATGGTTTGGACCGCAAAAAAAACAACTATGCAAAAATAAGGAAACAAGCATTCATCAAAAAAATACACAAAAGATTAAATATTCAATTTAGAAATAAATATTTAAAAAGGTAAACATTTTAATGGGAGTGTTAGAGCTTTTCTAAATTTAATTTAGGCCACCCATTGTCCAGACGATATTCTATTTGATGTACTTGCATTGTTCCCTCAAATCAATCAGGGGATACCAACTCAATTTTTAGCCTCCAATTTCAAATTCCTTCACATTTACAGAACAATTTGAAATTTTCATTTTTACATTTTGCTTCTTTATTTACGTATACCTTATTAATCTGTTAATATTATTTAATTATCTAAGCAGTCGCAAACTCCCTGAGTAGGAGTCGTGGAACCCCAGGGGTCCACCGTCCACAGGTTAACAGCCACTATCTTTGTAGCTTTGCCCCTCAAAATGAGGAGCAATTATGGGAGGAACACAGAGAGAGTATTTACAGGCAAAGGATCAACATTTCTGGCATGTCCAGCAAAGCAGTCATCATCAGAAATTGCTTTTCACCTGAAGTGATCCTTGACTTGGTTGCAGACTGGGAGCAGTAGCTTGAGTCGCCATTTTTCCGCTCCCATGCTGTCCCTGCCGTTTCAAAATACTGGGTGAACTCCATTTTAGACCCCTTGGGTTTTTCTAGAGGATCATTTCAGACAATGTAGGCATCTCTTAGGCAATTCGATCTCAATGCTTGCACCAGGTACTGCGATGCATCAACAGAAAAGTGCACTAGTTTATAGCCAAGCCACAGGCAGAAAGGCAAAAGGTGGCAAGGGACTTCTCTGATGTGGTAGATGCCATTGATTACAACCATGTAGCACTTCAACCCCCTCACCTCAGGGAACACTTTTGGCACTCCATCAATGTGCATGTTTTCTGTGCTGATATGGGCTGCTTTACTGATATGTACCCTTCCTTTCCTGGAACACACATGAGAGCTATATCTTCAGTCAGTCACCTCTTGAATTCTGTTTGGTTGCTGGTGATTTCAGTGACATGTAGCTCATAGATAGGTTATATGAATGAATTCTTTATTTGTGTGGTAAATCAAAACCATTACAAAATACAATGTTAAAAACGTTTGGGGGTCAAAGAATAAATATATGTGCAGGACCTTGTTAAAATCAATTTTAAGCTAAACTAGTCAGTAGTTCAGTGAAGGCCAGAAAATGACCCTGATGTTTAGGGGCCGCTGGACTGTTCACCGCACTCAGTCTGTGGGGACTTGTCCTTCAATATTATACAGGTATGGTAAACAAATTTCCCAAAGTTGGCCATATGCTTTACAATGTCCAGAGTGTAAAGCTGTTGGACTGCCTCCTTTGCAGTGCAGGTGCCCAGTTGGAGAAGAATAGGTCTAAGATGGATTCTGCGAACTAGCCGCAGGGCGACAAAGTAAGATGTGGGCCAGGGACTCTCTTTTGTATTTACCGAAGTGACACTCCGTGACGCCCAGCTGTGCTTTCCCAGTTGGATATAATCTTTTAGGGGGAGCGGATGTAGTCTGGCTGCTAGGATCCATTGTAAGGCTTGTCTCCCCACGGGCTTCGTGAGGTGGGGTTTGTGGCTAAGAAGTATGTGGGGAAGACTTTGGGTCTTTTACAGCATCTTATCTGCCCACCGTTCTCTGATTGTTGATGGGGAGCATCATTGTGAGGTTTAATTGGCCCCAGCAGCTGGTTGGTACAAGTTGAAAATCATAAAATAAAGTTTTTGATCAATACATCTGCATACTCCTTTAACAACAAATTTCCGAAAGAAGCCGCATTTTAAGTTAGTAACATGGGAGCATAAATAAACATATGAAGTTAGGGGTTGAGCATTGCATGCAATTACTTCATAAATACAACATCAATTCACCAGATCCAGACACAGAGGCTTGCTTTGTGGATGGACCCATTGACACCAGCTGTTGAACCAGTGGTCTTGTAGTTGGAATTGGTAAGATATCCACATATCCAGCCATTGGAGAGAAAACAAAACTGAGATACAGAGGCAAGATTCAAAGGATAACAATGGTATTTGACATATATGATGCCAATGCAGAGAGATATGTAAGAAAGTTAATCAGTACACCACAACAAAATATAAGTTTATATAAAAGTGAAATTTGAAATAACATACAAAGTATGCTGAGAAAAGAAAAATGCTGACATGTGTGTATAAATCAGATGTACACACACACTTACTTATCTGATCGACGGATAGTATAGGGACTCATTTTTGCTGCTAAGACATCCTCTGATGTCATCTGTGGTGTTGGTCACAATGTGGGCACCCAAAATTGATGTCTCACTACAGGTGACAAGAAATGCACATACATCCAAGATATCCAAAGACATACATGATAAAGGTGCCCATACTTACTTGCTGATGCCTGCCATAGTTTGCCACAGCTTGCCGCTGGACCACACGCCACAGCCGCAGTTTGTTTCCTGGTCCCACGGGGGTGAGGGACCACAACACCCAGCAGCTTGAGTGGCGCTCACACCGTAATCGTCATCAAATGCGCCAGGAGGCGCTGAAAAGGAGGCCAGGGCTCCCGAAGCGCGGGAACCCATACTTACTTGCTGACGCCTGCCATAGTTTGCCACAGCTTGCTGCTGGACCGCACGCAACAGCCGCAGTTTGTTTCCTGGTCCTGCGAGGGTTAGGGACCACAACACCCAGCAGCCTGAGCGGGGCGCATGCCCTACTCGTCATCAAACGCGCCAGGAGGCACTGAAAAGGAGGCCAGGGCTCCCGCAGCGCGGGCGGGCCCGGGCTGGGCCCAGGCCAAGGCCGGGCTAAGGGCAGGCCCGTCTGCACCCATCAGCGGCTAAACAAGGCTGGGCTGGGCCATTCCCTTTGGTCTTTTCCATGAAGGATTCCATCAACTAGAGTGGTAAGGTGACTCTTCATCTCATTTTGTACTTACGGTGACACTTTCTTATTCATCCCTCTGTGAGAAAAAATGGGTAAGTGAAAGCTACCGCCCTCTGTGGGGAAACCACATACAAATAACAGGCCTATTACAAAATATTTAAAATCAGCTGTGGGCATGATCGATAGCGAGATTGTCCTAGTGGAGGAAAAACTGGCAGCTGCTAAAACAGCATTAAATGACGCTTTGAACGATCGCTATCAGAGGGAGTACATGATTGCATGCTTTATCTATGTAAAGGTAATGAGAAAACACCAGAGCCAGAGTTAAAGTTGCCAGGTGATAGTGAACCCACTAAGGATATAAATCTGAATTTAGATAATCTATGTATCTTGGCATCTACTCTGGAGATTTCAGTATTATCCAACAATACAGATTTAGTCTCACCGCCAGCAAAAAAAGTGAAACAATTATATAAACTGAAGAATGGCCCAGAGGAAAAGAAGACCATGAGGTCTAAAGTAAAGCAAAAGCTAAAAAAAGGATGTCAATCTGCCGGGGCGTCAACGGGGGAGAGTAACGCAATAGATAGTGTACAAGGGACTCAAAAGCTCGAAACTTTATTAAACAAACTACATTCTAAAATGGACAGTATTGAGCGATGTGTAATGGCAGAGATAAAGTTGGTTCAAAAAGACGTGAGCTCCTTAAAGGAATTGGTGTCGGGACTAACATCTCTAAATAATCCAAGAAAGCCAATTGTGAGCGTCAATGCGCCAACAATGCCACAAGAGGCTTGTGACGTGACAATAACAGCTACTCAGTCCAATCAAGAAATTATTTCTTTTAAGTCAATTTTGAGGGATAGTACAAACCCTCGATCTATCCAACATCAACGATCGGCCAAGGAATTAAAACCCTCTCTTACAGGACCAGTAGAAATTAATAAGAAAGATAATTTGAGTAGAACTACGCAACGTGGCAATATTTGTGAACAGTCCCTGCATCTCCCCCCTCAAGTGACACCATATGTTATTATTCTTAAAAATTTACATAGCCTGGAAGATAAGAATAATGAATCATGTGAAACATTAAAAAAACAAGTGATACACTGGTTTGCTTTAAAAACTAATATTGATACTAATGTATTACAACACAATATAATAATGTTGAGGAGGGTGAACTGGGTGGGTAGCTCAAGGAAATATTGTTCAGGAGATTGTGTAGTGGTGAACGTCTGTAGCAGGGAGTTGGTGAGGAATTTACTGGGGGTATTATTAAACAATGCAACAGTGATAAACTGTAACATGGACAATCACATAACTGCTGTTCCTTTAGGCTTTTTCTATAGGCCAAGTCACAGAAATGTAAACTTTCCTAACATGTATAAAGAAAGTTCCAATTGTCCCTTCTTATAACAGGTATGAGTTGCTCAGAAGCTGTAGCGAGAGTGACTGTCTCAATGAGAATGTGGGCAGCTTTTTTGATAGACCAATGGAGTGTAATCTTAACGCTAATAAGTTGGATGGGGGCGCATGTGTACAAACTGTAAGGGAGGCCCGATGTCATCTTGTGGCTAACACTATGGTTGATAGCCCTAATAGCCCCTCCAATGATCTGGAGGAAGGCGTACTGAGTATACAAACCCATGAGTCTTTGAATATTATGTCTTGGAATGTGGCAGGAATTAAAAACAGGATAAATATTGATGAATGGCAAAAACCGATAGAGACTTGTGCAGTTGTCATGATTCAGGAAACTTGGAATACTGATCCCTTTTTTATTAATGGTTTTCAGGTAATCTGTACTAGTGCTACCCATCTAGAAAGGGAAGAGCAAAGGAGGTTTAGCGACCCTAATTGCTCTTACATCGCCCTTGATATTAAAGAAAGTTAACATCAAATCACAATATTACCAACTGTTACACCTATATTCGGTAGTGAAACACACTATTGTCCTGATTAACTTTTATAACAATATTTTTGATAGTACCCGATCTTAAATTTGTGAGGATGCCTGGGACAATCTAGTGCAGGCTGCAGAAGCAAGAGATGCAGCATTATTTTGGAAGATAATTGATCAACCTTTTTTTAAAGAAAATACAACAGTGAAAATCGAATATATTGTGCCATCTGAAGACTGGATTATGCATTTTGAGCGAATTTTTAACCCAGAAGCTGCTAAAGTCACCAATTCAAAAAACAATGAATTCATTTTAGTTGAACCCGTAAAATCACTACCAATTGCGTTGGAGGAAATTAGATCTGCCTTACAAAAAAGTAGTAATGGAAAGGCCGCTGGACCGGATGGGGTACCCATTGATGTTTTTAAATGTAATATTGATTTTTGGATCCCTATCTTGTCAAATGTTTTTAATGCTGCTTTAGGGGGGGTTGTGCCGGCGTCTTGGGCAGAAAGTATTATCATTCCCATATTCAAAAAAGGTGATAGAGGGAAGGCGAGCTGCTGCCGCCCCATATCCCTTCTTGATTCCACCTCCAAATTGATGAGCAGAATTATGCTGGGGAGGTTGGAACAGTGGGCCGATGAGAATAAAATTCTCTCAGAAGCCCAATATGGTTTCAGAAGGGGTATTGGAACAGTGGAACAGTGTTTAAATCTAGAGTTATTCATAGGAAAGTATACCCTAGCTAAGGAAGGAGTTTTACATCTTTGTTTCGAAGATCTAACGAGTGCGTTTGATCTCGTTAATCATGCCAAATTGTGGCAAATCCTGAAAGAGCTAGGAGCACCTAGTGATATTATTATATACTTATCCCAGACTTACACTTTCTTAACCTCTAGAGTACGGTTTGGGACCATGGGCGAATGTACAAGACATTTTAACGTCACACGCGGAATACTTCAAAGTTGCGTATTGGCGCCTCTCCTCTTTTCCTTATCTATTATTAATGTGGATCGTTTTTTACAAAAGCAAACAGTGGATGCCCCAAAAGTTGGAACACGCACAACACCTGTATTACTCAATGCAGACGATGCTGTCCTGTTATCCAGGACAGCTAATGGACTACAATGTCTAATAGAAAAATTTGCCCTATACATGTCAGGAAAAGATCTACTTCTAAATCTTAGTAAAACCCATGTCATGACATGTGGGAGCAACAGGCTGAGGTATAGATCTCATCATGTAGGAGGAGTGGTTATAAGTAGAGTTCCATCTTTTTCTTTCTTGGGTTTGCTTTTTAATAGTAAAGGTAGCTGGGATACACACATTAAATCATGTAACTTAAAAATGTTTAAGAACTATCAAGAGTATTTTAAGATTTTCAGCTAAGTTAGGAAATAAACCCGTAAGGGAAATTCTTACTTTGTATAAAAGTTAATGCGTGACAGGTGCTTGTTATGGGGCAGCCATGTAGGGGAGGGCAAATATCGTGTCCTTACAAACCCAAGAAAATAAAAATTTTCAAAAGAGTGTTGGCTGTTCCAAATTCCACAGCTAATTTTATAGTTCATAAAGAATTGTCTGTATCGTACATAAGTGATTTTATTAATATAGCAGAACTTACCTTCTGGAGAGGAATATGGGCAAATGAAGAGACTAAATATACTACAGATTTAATAATGGATTGTCTGATCCTTGACCATAGCTGATAAATTCCTTGTCTAGAGCATATACATAAATTACTAACATATTGAATGATAACATTTGATAAAGCGAATCACGTGCTTATTAAGGATGTTAGTAAAAGTGATTTGAAGCTGAGATATAATACTGTCAAGGATTGTGATATAATGGAAGACGCAAATCGAAAACAAAGTGTTATTGCTTACTGCGAAATTCCCTTCATGGTGGGTATAACCACATACTTAGTCGTGGTAAGAAATATTCAGCATAGATTTTATTTAACAAGGCTGAGACTTGGCATATTACATTATATCACAGCATTCTCCAGCATGGAAAAGTGGTCCGATAAATTACCAAACTGTCCATGTGATGGAAAATTCCCTCAGTCTCCCTTGCATTTTTTGATGTTCTGTAGTTTTTATAGAAATATCAGGAAAATGGTTTTAAAACCATTATTTTGAACTAATAGGCTTTTTCATCACAAACGTCCTTTTAATTTTTTATGTAGTTTGGATAATATGAATACTGTGCACTCTATTATCTCTTTCATACAAAGGGCGATTATGATAAGAAAAGATTTGTCCCATCTAGATGCATTAATATATGAAAAAGCTGACAATTGTGTCTAGTTTGTTATTTAATGTGCTATGTAAAATTAAACTAATACTCTGATTTCTATACATTAAACGCACAGTATATCATACAGATTCTACCTGTGTTATATACCAGCATTTTTCACATTATGCATCCTTTTGCACATAGGCTATTTTTACACACGTAAAGCGTATATTTGATAATGATAATCAGAATGTTAGGAATCATTGGTATTTTTTTCTTTTAAAATTGTATGTATCTGAAAATGTTTTTTTTTTAATTAGAATATTGTATCTTTTTGTATGCTTTTATGGTTGTAGATTTTTATACCAAATTAAGCTGATTTGATTGATTGATAAAGGTGTGGTGATGTGTTGAATACAAATGAAAAAAACATATGGTTCTCTTGTGGTTGTTAACACAAGGGCTGAAGGAAAAATTCTTGTGCTGCCATTACAGTGCCAAGTCTTAGCATAAAACAATGTGACACAGGAAATCACAGACAATAATTGAATAAAAAGGGAACATGGGTAGCTAGAGGAAGGTGGTAAAGCAAACATATCACTATCCTGCAACTTAAGAAGAGAGAGGTATGTGTGACGCAAACCCTATCATCCATCTACTGTGTGCAGCAAGTCCTGATTTTGGTGCAATGGTAGGAAAAGAAGTAGAGGTCTTGCTAGTTGATGGATTTAACAACAACACAGGTCCTTAAATGTGTATTAAAATAAAAACGTGTATGAGAATATTAGTGTCAAATACATGACACTATAAGTTATGTTGAGTATTGCAGTTCACAAAAGTAAAACACAAAAAATTAATTCGGGAGCAACAGACAAAAGTATACAAATCCCTGCAGTGTCTTAGTGACATTGGTAGCATAATGGCGTACCTATGTGTGTTGTAGGGTTTGGTTTAGAGCCAGGCCCTGTGATTTGCCCTGCCACATTAGGTATACTCCTGCCCCAGCTGCAGCAAACAATTTATTTAATTTGCTTGTAATGGTGACTGTATGAGAGGAAACATGAATAAAAGCAGATCAATACACATAGCATCATATTTAGAAAATGTCTGTGTTAGAGGGTGTGATTGAGGGATATGGAGGTGCCATCTGCAATGGATGTGTAGCAGTGTAGGGGGGGGAAATACAGAGTTGTGTGAGCAGTTGTAGAATAACTTTAAAGGGATATAGAGGGAGTTTATTTCTTACCTGGAATTACATCAGAGAAACAGGCTTAAACAGGCAGACATATATGAAGGTAAAGTTGCATTGTGGAGAGGGTAGACTGAGAAAGGGGAGTGAAATAGAGATGGGTTCCAGGTGGGCTTCCATAGATAGCTTTTCCCAACAGAATCCTGGAGAAATTCTCTTTCACTGGCCTTCTCTCACCCTCAATTTCTTTTTAATGTCTCCCACTGTACTTTCCTCCCCCTGCAATGCCTTGTCAGGGTCTGTGAACTCCTGCCACAAGGTTGCCTTCTGTAATCTACTGAGGGTGAATGGCAGCTGATAATGTAATTGTATTGTTTGGCCAGAAATTTAACTACAAGGGCAGGCTCCTCCTCAGTGAAATTCCTCTTCCTCTTGAGAGTTATAGCCTGCTCCCTCAAGGGTGGATGATCTCCCTTTTAGCTGCAGGGTAACATAGTTCAGGGAGATAAAGTCAGAGCCTATGGTGTGGGCTGTTTTGTTGAGGTTTGATGTGAATGGATGGTGTTTGGACGAAATATTGAGTCCAAAATACTGTGTGAACAATATAGCATGTCAAAAATATGTAGGACAAGAATATCATTGCGGAAGTTTATAAGGGTTTGCAAGGTTTTAGTTTAATTAACTCTACAAATATGTAAATTGATAAAATGTATATATTCAAGGTACATGGATATGGAGCTAAGGATAGTAAATCTATGTTATGTTACGTTATGTTATGTTATGTTAAAACAATTCATAAAGCGTGCAAATACCCGTAGGTGTCTCGGCACAAGTGCTACAGAAGTTAAGGCCTGGATGAAAAAACCTATTTATTGTAGAGCCATGTTTTTGTTTCCTGAATGACAATAGAGTAGGACTAGCTTTAATCTGCGAGGGAAGAGAGTTCCACAGCTTAGTCGTGGCAACTACGAAACTTCTGTCGCCCTAGTTGGATCTGTAGGTTGTTGGGACGACAAGAAGGTTAGCACCTGCTGAACGCAGGGATCGTATGGGAGTGTATAACTGGAATGAATACTTCAAACATTCTGGCCCTATGTTGTGAATGGGCTTATAGGCAATGCAAAGTGCTTTGAATTTTGTTCTGCTTCTTATAGGCAGCCAGTGAAGCTGTCTAATCACCTTAGAGATAGACTTACATTTCGGAGTGCCCGACAGTATCCTAGCAGCGCATTCTGCACCAACTGCAGCTTACTAAGAACCATTTCCTGTTCATTAACCAATAGGCTTTTACAGTAATCAACTTTGGACATAGCCAAAGCAGATATTAACTTTCTCCTGGCATTGATCGGTATAAACGGAAGCAGTTTCTGCACCATTTTTAGGACATAAAAGGATGAGGAGACCACTGCGGTTGCATGATATTTAAAAGACAGCTTATCGTCAAGAATGACACCCAGGGTCTTGGCTTTAGTGACCGGGATTGGGTGCGATCCCAATTTATCCGGCCACCAGCCCGAAGACCACTCAGGAGATAAATTTCCAAAGACCATTACCTCTGTCTTGGATGTGTTTAATTTAAGGCAGTGTCTTGACATCCAGGTACTGAATGCAACATGCCATCATGGAAGCGAGCCGATACGGTGTCCCCGTTCGTATGAACAGCGAGCACTAATTGGGTGTCAGCTGTATGTGACTTGAGAGTTAACCCCTTCGCTGCGGCGCGAATTCCGCCGCAGCGCTGGGGGGGTTTGGGGGGTTGACGGCGGCGCTATGCTCATGACGGAACCACGCCGTCATGAGTCACGGGCGAGCTGTGCTCATGACGGCGTGGTTCCGTCATGACTCCACCCACTGCGCTAATCGCCCGCATAGGCGGGGAATTAGCGCCGCGTGGGAGGAGCGGTCGCCAACGGCCGCAGCATGACGGAACCACACCGTCATGAGCACACGGCGCTCGTGGCTCATGACGGAGTGGTTCCGTCAAGGGCATGAAAGGGGTTAATCCAAAAGATTTGATCACCCATGCTAAGTCTGTGACTTAAATGTTGAACAGAGTCAGACTTATCGAGTATCCCTGTGGGACTCAGCGTGGAAGTGAAAAAACTGGAGAGGCAAATCGCCCAGGCTAACTAGCTGGGTATGTTTCGATAAAAACGAGGTCAAAAGGAATTTTGCCTTGTTCCCAATGCCTAGTGCAGAGACACGTTGATCAAAAAGGCATGATCAACGTGTCAAATGCTGCTGATAAGCCCAGTAGCACAAGAGCAATTGCACCTCCTTTGTCTAACACAAACCTAATCTCATCAGTAGCTTTGATGAGTACGGTCTCTGTCCTGTGGCCTTTCCTAAAGCCGAACTGTGTTTCATCCAACAGCTTATGCTCATAAATGTATTGGGCCAATTGATCGTTCATAATTTTTTCAGAAAGTTTAGCAGGCAAAGGGAGACGCGCAATGGATCGATAATTGCTAGTATCCCCTGGGTCCAAATTAGGGTTTTTTTTAGCAGTGGAAGGATAGATTCCTGAGGTAAACATAGAGTTGAAAATATTAGCCAAGCTAGTACCTATAAGGTCTGGAATCAGTTTTGTTGGAGGGGGTAGAGCCATGTATGTCTACACCTAGGTGTAAATCTACACTTTGAAATGGAGTATAGCAAAAAAAATGGGCAGTTACACCTAGGTGTAGTATTAAATATACATGTACATGTACAGTGCCAGAAATAGTCACAATTGCTGTATGGCAGCATCATGGCTAGAAGCCAGCAGTGCGTTATACAGAGCATGCCCTCATTACTGCCAACCGTCCCTTCATGAGACTGTTTATGTAGCAACAAATAGAAGCTCCAGTCTGACAAGAATCCTTCATAGTGGCAAGGGCAGGTGCGTACAGTTACACCTGAAGAGACATATTATTTCCTAACCATAAATCCCTTGCCCATACCAGGCCGCTAAAGAGACAGCACGTCAGAAAGTTGCTTCAACACCATAAGAATATTCTTGTACCTAACACAAAGGTGTCCAATTTAGTGCCACCAATGTCAGAAGTAATTCAATTTTGTTATGCTAACCACTGAATTTGTAAATGATTCCCACTGAGATTTATTTTGCATTAATTTATCACATGTGTATTTCCTAAAAATGATATGACGTAAGGCAACCCAGTGTAATATATTACTACCATATAGACTAGGCTAAGGACAAGTGTCATACAGAAATGGATGTGAGTAAGCATAGGCTAAAAATCACTATAAGAACTCATATTTTTTAATTGTTGTTCAGTATTTGGCAAAGGATTGGCAGATTGTGGTGGATAGTTTTGGGGTACAACTTCGATATGCGTTTTGCCACCAAATTTGTAAGATTATTTTATGTGGCAATGGCAGTGGCCAGATCCTAATTACTGCAAAAGTGGCGGACACAGTTGATCCCCACAATAGGGGAATTGATGCAAAAAATGCAGCATGTGAGAAATAAGGGATGGCTGTATGCAATGCATGGGGGGTTAAGAAATTAGAAAAACTTTGGGGGCGGTTTATGTAAGTAGCCACGGGGTAGATAAAAAGGCAAAATGTTTAAACTAGACGGGGAGCTGTCTAAACCCCGTCTCTATATTTATGTCATTCAGAGTTTTAATGCAGTTTTTGTTCCTGGACTAATTCTGTGATGAAATGTGTTTTTTATATGTATTTATTGTTGGTGTATGAATATCATGAACTAATGTATTTTATCGCAATTCATTTTTGGAACTCAATAAAAAAGAAATTATTATTTTTTTTTTTTATTTATAATATATGAACAGATTTATGTTAATATCAATGAATAAGTGTAAAACTATGTATATATTTTTTTTCGGTTTGGAATAGTCTTAAGTGGATACATCAGATGATACTTACAGTATGTTTTATTGTTTGTAGGTTTTCATAATTTACATTCATAACATAGCAAGGGCTGACGCACCGGCGAATGAGCTTTTTGACTCATGGCGCCAATTGCTGTGTGCCTTCTGAGGCAGTAAATTTCCCCAAGTACCGCGTGTCGCAGTAATGGATGGCTGGAAGTTATCGAGACAATGCTTAATGATGTTTTAGTAAACAAAGGGACATGCACTGGGCATCCAGCAAATTAGTTCTTGCGCTGTGCGTTAATTACCACCCTACTCGCGATATTTCACGTCTATAACTAATAAAATCTCAGCAAGTATTTTATTTTTATTTCCACCTCCGAAGAAAATGCGCCACATGGCGTCACCCCATTAAGATGCTTAAAAATAATTTGTTATCTCCAGCAGTTTTCCAGGCAGATTTAAGAAGGAGTGCTAAAGGTACAGTAGAATTTCTTTTTTCAAATGCAATTCCAAGCCTACTTCATTATGTACGCCCTGGGGTTTTAATGTTTGTTAAAAACATGTACATAATTAGCCCTGTGCCTAAGCAGTAACGAGCCTGCAGCGTGCCTCCGATGAGAGTCAGGGGCTGGCTGCCGGCATGAGAGGTCTGTTTTCTACATCATAACACGATCATCCATTAGCTCCTTGCAAATTTCAAAGGGACAGCTGAGTTTTTCATCTTAATGTTTTAACCATCCTCTCAGCTTGAGTAATTGTTTTCATATGTTACTTCGACTGATTCCTTGGAACACAATGCCAAAGATGTAAGCCCTCTAGCAGGGATTTGTGAACATCTACACATGCATAGTTAGGTCGAAGCCTAAGAGGCAACACAGCTGTCTGGTTGTGAGAAGAAATCTTGAGGGTATTCTGAAAGCTTCCCATTGCTTGCTATTGGCTTTGTGGTTTGTAACTCACATTTTATGTCTTTCTATTTGCTGGATTTATTTGTTTAAGGTTGTCCGGCATGTCTTTGTTCCTTCAGTGGAGCAAAGCTTGTTCACCATCGCTCCTTGTATTCTTCCAGGAGTCCTCGCTTTCTGTAGACAGGCCTTTAGATTTTGTTCTTATCTTGTCACTTTTGCTGTGCTTTCAAAGACAGAGGTCACATATCAGGCTCTGTCTTCCGAGGGAGCACACTGTTTACTCTTCTTTCCCTGACGTCAAAGTCAGAGGATTCTGTGACAATGTTGCTGGGTATTGGGGAAAAACGTTTTTTCCTAGAACACAACAAAATGTAAATGTCCGTAAATAAACTGTGCAAATATTTCAGAATATATCAGAATTAGGAAAGCACAAATGACACACATTCTTTTGTAATTCAGAAGTGTGGTGGAAACAAATATTTTAATACGATCAAAACAAATAGTACAGTAGGTGATGCCATTTCCACACATTATCATGTGTGTGCTGTGTAGTTTTATCAGTAAAACTGTATGTGTAAATTTAATGATCATTTCAATTGCATACGTGTTGTCTGTAATGGTAGTGCGCTACCACACCAGTGCGCTACCACACCATGCATACTCCACACTACGCCACTCCACTCTACACCACACCACTCTACAACACTCTATGCCACTCCACTCTATGCCACTCCACTCTATGACTCTCTACTATGCTCGACAACATGACACTCCACTCCAGTCCCCCACACTCCACTCCACTCTACACCACTCTACTCCACTCTGCAACACTCCACTGTCCTATACTGCACTCTACAACACTCCGCGCTACAACACTCCAGTCTACTCTATGGCTCTCCACTATACGGCACTACACTCTGTTCCACACCACTCTGGGACACTTTATTCCACTCAATGCCTCTCAACTCTACGCACCTCTACTCTACAAACCCTTCACTCTGACACTCTATTTTACTCCATTCTACTCCACTCTACACCACTCCACTCTATGCTACTCCACTCTACAACACTCTACACCACTCTACAACACTCTACTCCACTCTACGATACTCCTCTGCACTCTACGACACTCTACTTTATGCCACTAAATGTCCGTCCATTATATTCCACTTTACTATAGGCCACTCTACACCTCTCAACTCTGTGACACTCTCACTCTATAACTCTACTCCACTCTACACCCCTCTTTGCCCCTTCACTCTATGACACTCTGCTTTACTCCACTCTACGACACTCTACCACACTCCACTCTACAGCACTCTATGCCACTACACTCTATGACACTCTATTCTACTCTACGCAGCTCCACTCTACAGCACTCTACTACACTCTATGCCACTCCACTTTCCAACACTCCACGCCAAGCCACGCCACGCCACTCCACTCCACTCTATGACTCTACTCCACTCTACATCACTCCACTCCATTCTAAGCCCCTCCCCTCCGTTCCACAACACTCCAGTCTATGACACTCTACAACACTCCACTCCACTCTACGCTAGCCCACTCTATAACTACTCCACTCTACAATACTTGATTCCACTCTATGCCCCACCACTATATGTCCCTCAACTCTGCTCCACTCCAGTCAAAGCCCCTCCACTCTATGTCCCTCCACTCTACGCCCCCCCACTCCACAACACTCCACTCCATGACACTCTACTCCACTCTTCGCCACTCTACTCCACTTTTTGGCACTCCACTCTTCGACACGCCACTCAATGCCACTCTCTTCTACGCCACTAACTTTTAGCCAGACTGAACAACAGCCACTCTGTGTACAACATGACTAAAACACATTAGCAAAGCCAATAGCTCTTGTATAGTTGAGACCTATTGGCTTTGCTAATGCCTGTTTTCTTCTTATTGATGAGATGAGCCATTGTTTGGGCATGTGTGTAGGCGTGCGTGCATGCCTGCGCACCTGCATGCACATGCATGAATTAGGTTGACTTTGACAGTGCTGCACCCAAATTGGCTGATCAAATGTCGTAAGAAGCAAGGTGTGCCTAGTCACAAAAAAAATAAAATAAGAATAATAAAAATAAGAATAGTACTAAGAATGATAATAACTACAACAACAACAAAAATAATGTATTGTTGTTGTTGCAATTGTATTGTTATCAGTGTACATATTCTTATTCAACAAGATGACAATAATGATGCTCATAATAATAGCTGTTTTTGTTATTATGATAAATTGATAGATATTAACTATAAGTACAACAATAATAACACAAGCTTTGGCAAAGCAGTTGGGCTCTTTTTGGCTTTGGCAATTCTTGTTTTGGTTTGTCATGGTTTTCACAATACTTCATTGGTGGGGAAGCAGCCAGGCCCTCAATAAGCTTAAAATAAGCATTAGCTAAATGCAAAAGTATTTTATTGGTTTCCCAAAAAGCGCACATTACCATAGCCGTCGATGGCATCAAAGGGAACTAGGTTGTGTGTGGCTGTGCTCCTTGTGAAATAGCAGCATGCCATAACTCACGTGAAGTCATCCAATGCCTGAAGTGGGCTGACAAATTGCCCCATGATTTATGATGGAGTGGGTGGAAATAAAATTTTAATGACACAACAACAGACTCATGGATGAAGTCTGCTCAAAACCCATACAGCTAACTTTGGTTATGGTGTTGGCCGCCAGCCTCTAGCGTTTGTTTATGCTCTTTTGTAATGTTTTTGTAAATCTTTATTACAAATAAATAAAGAGACTTGCAAAGACAGATGGAGAAGGTTTTATTGATAGATAGATAGATAGATAGATAGATAGATAGATAGATAGATAGATAGATAGATAGATAGATAGATAGATAGATAGATAGATAGATAGATAGATAGATAGATAGATAGATAGATAGATAGATAGATAGATAGATAGATAGATAGATAGATAGATAGATAGATAGATAGATAGATAGATAGACCGATTATGATGTTCGGAAACCGTTCAGACTGTCCGACTCGGTTCCTAATGGCATTCGGAATAACAGAGTCGTTCGAAGCCTACTCGTACAGGTCTAGGATGTCGAATTCGGACAGCCGTTCAACACGGATCGGCTGTCGGAATCTGACTTTGGGGGCCTGTAGAAGGCCCCCCTTTACTCTGGGGCCTCCGAATCGGGCCCATGGGGGTACCCGTGGGTCCCCCCTTTTCAACCATGCAAAGTGTGGCAGGCACCTTGGGGTGCCCGCTAAAGAGTGCACGATTTTCCCCAACCACCCCTTTATTCAATGTAAGCCTGTGTAGTCGGTCGGAATACAGGCTCCCATTGAAGTCAATGGGAGTCCGACCGAACGATGTTCGGAACCATCATAATCGGTTGGTCGGACTCCCAGAATCCGATTCGGTTGGAAACCATTCCAAAACCGATTGGTCGGACTGCTTTCTGACCTACATTGTAATCGACCCTTAAATTAATATAAAAGGAGAATTGTAGTCCTCAATTAAAATACATACCAGCATGACATACGGGAGTCCAGTTATTAATGGTTTTTTTACGGACATACTAAAAATAGGATAACTTTATAAAAAGCACTTATAAATCCAAGCAATCTGGTAAGCTGTGAAATGAAGCTGTCAGATGTGCAAAGGCCACTCCAAAAGGAATTTACTGAAGCACTAGCAGGCGACAGGGACAGATAAAGCTGGAATGTGCTCTGTGCTCACATCAATATCATCCTGTTAAAAAGCAGGCTCCTAACACAAAGGCAACACTAAAGTAATAATAAAGTGAGAAAAAAAACACTGGCACTGAAGAGATGCAGTTCTTGCGAAACAGCAAAATGCAATCAATGAAAGTGAAGTTAGTCAGTGGCTGAAGTAGGAAGACCCAATGCCCCATGCTGTCTGCTGTGGTGGATGGAAGCAAAATGTGAAGGACAAAAAAACAGTTCATTGGATGGAGAAAGCTGGCCGAAAGCCTCTTTAAGCAACTATATTACTCATATAATTATTGTAAAATCAAAACGTCTTGACTAACACCACACCTAATAAGAGACAACTATTCTTATTATTATTGTTATTATTATAGTAACATGTTTGTTATTATTATTGTTATACTTATAATTGATAACAACCATGTTATTCTACATTACACATGATGCTGCAAATGATGAAATGTTGTGGAGTTACAAATGTTACTGTGCCCTAGGTCAATTGCCATCACAGTATCAACCGTAGATTAATGAAAGATTGAGTTAGTCCTGTCAGAGATACGTTCCACGACCTGCAGATTTCACACAGCTCTCAGTTAAGAGAGCTTAATTTGTAATGTTATACTTAAAACGGTTTCAGTTAAAAATGGTGCTATGGCATCACAATGCGTTGTTACAATTCCGTCTTTAACTATATATGCATGAAGGAAGAGCTGGCTCATCATGCCAAGCAGCCAGGCCTATGTGCATGTACGTTACACTTTAATCAGCTCGGGCACATCTTTGCGACAGGTACTATTTTTTTATCATAATACATTTTGACATGAAACGCTCATATCTCACTACTGAGGATTTGTTCATGTTATGTTATGCTGATTTTTAAAGCGCGTGGCTACCCAAAGGCTTCCCGGCGATGAGTGAGGCATAACCAGCGATGACAAATCAGTATTAGGCAGAATGGCTAGTGGGCATATAGCCAAGTCTTGAGCATTTTCCTGAAAAGGATGTTATTTGTTTTGTTTCTCATGTAGGCCGGCGTAGAATTCCAAAGTTTTCAGGTCAAGTATGAAAAGGAATTGCTGCCCCATCTGATCCTTTGAATTCAAGGCACCTTTAACAGTTGCGCCTTAGAAGATCTTAGAGTCCTTCAAGGGGTATAACGTACCAGAAGGTCTATAATCTTATATAATGATGTGTGGCCCGAAAAAACACTATAACATCGGGCAGCGAATCCCTAACACGCACAAGCACTTTTCCTTATCTGGGCTTAGTTTTTTTAGAATCAGGCTCTTGGAAAGTCCATGTAGCCCACAGCAGAAGCAAACTTTCCCAATCGGTTAATTCTATAATTAGCCTTCGGCAGCCAAAACAAGCAGAAGTGATGTTACCTTTAACCCAGATATATCAATTGCAATGTGTATCGACGGCCACCTATGGTGCTGAAGTCTGGGGGTATGTAAATTGAAGAGAATAGATTTTGTAGAAAAATTCTCGGGGCTCAAATTTCATCTCCAACTTACATATGCCACAAGGAATTGTATGCTGACGAGTGGGCTTGTGGCGGGTGCGAGCGGTCTAGGTGTGGATCCAGGGTGCAATTGTAATCCCCTCCCAAGAGCCATGGGACCGATGTGTGGGGGGCCAATGTGTGGGTAAGTTTGCCCCAGTAACCCTCCTGCTCTGTGTTGGGGGCGTATATGCTCCCTATCAGTAGTTGTTGGCCCTCTAGCAGTCCCGTCAGTAGTGCATAGCGGCCCTCTCTATCCACGAGTCTGTTTTGCTCCTTAAAGGGCACCCCCGGTCTGATCCAAACGAGCGCACCCCTAGCGAATGCGGAGTAGGTCGTGGCACAGATGATGCCTCGCCATTTTCTCTGTAGCCGGTCCGCCTTCCCTGCCGTCAGATGCGTTTCTTGTAAGAGTGCTATCTGGGCCTTTTGTCGCTTGATGTAGGCATAAACGGAATATCGCTTGCGGGCTGTATGCATCCCCCGAACATTAAGTGTCAGGAATTTTATGTCCGTGTTGGGAGAGTTGTGAGACATGCTGTGGGAGGTCATGTGTATACGTCCTTGTTGCAGTGTGGGCCCCTCGGCCGTCGCGCCCAACCCCTCGTCCACCACCTACCGTCCGTCTGTGTATTGCCTCGTCTGCGAAGGTTGTCTTGCCCGCTCTGGGAATGACAGGGAAGGGACATAGGGGGCAAGGAAATGAACTGTAACAATGGTGGGAAACAGTCCCAATGCTGGGGGCGCTTCGTGCGAAGCGATGCACCCAAACTGGTTGCCATGGTGTAGCTTTAGTTCGTAAGCGCGGGGGTGGTGAATCTAGTGGCTGCCGACTCCCGCTCTGGCGGGTGCCCGTAAATCATTGGTGTCTATAAATGTCCTGCCCGGTGTCGGGCTCAGTGGTTATTCTGTCCCACGTGGTCTGCCGGGCCGTTCGTGCTCGTTTTGTCGCCGACCCGATCCGCGGGCCCCTCGTCAGATGAGTGTGTCCGCGGTCTGGGGGGTCACCACAGGGGGTGTCATCGAGCCCTCTCGTGATCCTGGCGATGCGCTCTTTTCGTCGTCCGAGCTAAAGATGTGAGGGCCTCGTTACGAGTCCGAGCCCCTATCCTGGGGACTCAGGGTGGCATCCGCCTGGAGTGCCTTCCGCCGCTCCGCGATTATCTGTGCGAGGTCCGGAGAGCTGGCGGTGGTAGTTCCAGTCTGCCTGTTAAGCGGCGTGGAGGACGCCCTGCGGGTCCGGCGACCCGGGCGCCCGGGTTTCATGTTCAGGCGAGGGCCGGGGCCATCCCCGGGTTGTCGTGTGTGCTGTCCCGCCCAGGCCGCCGCGTCTTCCGGGTCCGTGAAGAAGTGTGTCTCGCCTCCATAGATGATCTTGAGGCGGGCCGGGAAAAGGAGCGCATATTGTATGTTCTTCGAGCGCAGGGTACGCTTCACTGCCAGGAAGGTGGCCCGTTGCTGCTGGACCGCACGGGAGTAGTCCGGAAACAGCATAACTTGTTTGTCTTCCAGCTGCAGCCGTCCCCGCTGTCTGGCTGCCCGTAGGATAGCGTCTCGGTCCTGATAATGGAGGAGTTTGAGCAAGAAGGGGCGAGGGGGCATGCCCGGTTGCGGTCTGCGGGCTGGCACTCTGTGG
Organism: Triturus cristatus; assembly: GCF_964204655.1. Classification (NCBI taxonomy): domain Eukaryota; kingdom Metazoa; phylum Chordata; class Amphibia; order Caudata; family Salamandridae; genus Triturus; species Triturus cristatus. The sequence goes on along the minus strand of NC_140581.1, from coordinate 1,107,370,473 downwards.
GCCCTTTCCACGGAGAAAAACGCGGTGAGAGCGTCTGCTGGTGTGAATGTGGCTATCCAGTCCGAGATGTATTTGACCGGATTGGGCCCTTCGATGCCTTCCGGCAAATTCATGATCCGGATGTTGCTCCGCCTGGAGCGCCCTTCTAAGTCATCTGTCTTAGTCTCCAATACCTTTATCCGAGCGAGGAGGTCCTGGAGCGTGTTGTCCTGCTTTTGCACCTGCGGTTCCAGTGTTCGGAGAAGGTGCGCGCTGTGCGCCACTTTGTCCGCCAGTTTCCTGTGGTCGTCGCGGAGGAGGCCCAGGTCTGATGACAGCTCGCCGAATCTCCCTTCTAGTGCCACTCGAGATTGTTCTATGGCTGCCAGGACCTGGTCCAGTTTTCTTAACGTGGGGTCATCCTTGACTGATGTTTATGATCTAGCCAAGTCAACTAAAATGAATACTGATGCAATGCAACTAGAACTAAGTACTGTAAGAGTGAATATCAGTAATATTAGTAACAAGCTTTCAGGCACAGAACAACAAATCAGCGTCACGGAAGACGCATCATCAAAAATGGAAAAAGAACTCAAGATACTTTAGATGTCCGGGAAAACCCTTCACAAAGAGGTAGTGGAGCTGGAGGACAGAAACTGTAGGGGCAATTTGTGAATCATTCGCATCCCAGAGGGCTTGGAAGTCTCTGAAACCTCCTGAATTACATTCGTGGTAACATGGCTTTCACAAGCCACTGGCACAACCTTCCCTAAAGAATTGAACGTACCCTCCGCATTCCTACTTTCAAGCCAGCAAAGTGCTTTTTTGGGGTGTTTACAGTGGGTGTTTCTTTCGTTTGTTTAGGTTATCGTACCTGTGTACATGGTGAAACATTACTCATGTTTCTACCAATTTCCGGTTCGTATGCACCACTCAAACCTCGTAGAAACTGCAGTCAATCCAGTTATGAGTATAGGACATGGGGTACACACCACCCACATTTTAGAGGTCACTGTACCTCAGTCTTTCCACATCTTGACTTTCCAGACACACTAATGTATTCAGTCACCTCCAGCCACATGATGGCTAACAACCTTGGTTAACAATCTGAAAATTATCTCACTGAACGTTAAAGGTCAAAACCACCCAGTTGAGTATAAAAAATTGAGAATTAAACTTAAGGCAGATCTGATACTATTCTAGGCAACTAAGATTGCTCAGAAAGAAGCTGCATCACTTAACAATAGATGGGTGAGCAAAATCATATGCTCTCCTGCCATGAACAAATAAAATGGGGTCATAACAATCATTTCAAGGAATTCCAATCTTACTCTAATATCTCACTCAACTGATGATGAGGGTAGACTAGCTTATATAAAACTCAGCCAGAACGGTAAATACATCTACCTCCTCAACCTTTAAGGCCCAAACGCATATGTGCCAGAATTCTGGGACTCCTTGAGTGACACACTTAAATATATTTCTGATGATGAACTGACGATAGCAGATGGAGATTTCAATCTCCCTCTTAACTTAATTCTAGGCAGACAATCTAAATCCCCCCCTCACTCTTCAGAATCTCACAAGGCTTTGTTAAATATCTGTACTAAATTCCACCTGAAGGACTGTTGGAGACTACAACACCCTGACATCAAAGTTTGCACTTGTTTTTCATTCCCACATTCCTCGTATTCAAGAATTGACTACCTACTCATATCGAGTGCCCATACTCACCTCATTCGCCAGACCGACATTCTACCACGACTGATATCAGACCATTCTTGTATATCTTTGACAATATCAGGGACTAATCTCAAAATCCCCAAAAATATTTGGCGTTTTAATGATGAGTCAATAAAAGATAACAGGATACGCTTAGAAATGACTATCCTTAACTATATCAAAGAAAATAACTCACCTGACTTTGAGATACCTAACTTTTGGGATGCATTAAAAGCTACAGTCATGGGAACATTAATAGATATTCAAGCAAAACTAAATAAAGAACATAACAATAAGATAAGCGCCCTGGAAAAAGAAATAAAAAAACTTTAGGCTCTCCACATGGTGAATCTCGATCCCAGCACCCTCAATCTTTTATTGAACAAAATATATAGATAAAATAGATTAAGTGAGAAGGCTGGGACCTGGATTTACAAATTTTAAGGCCTAAAACTCTTTGAGGTGAATAAAGCAGGGAAATGCTTGCATCTTATCTGAAACATAAGCAAAACCAAAAACAAACTAAGTCCATCAAAGACAAACTGATTCCCACAAAAATTCTAGACGTGTTTATAGACTTCTACAGATCCTTATATCACGCTGACTATCAGATCTTGCCAGAGGCCTGTAGAACCTATTTAGATATGCTAGACCTTCTTCAACAAACGAAAACAGATAGATAGATAGATAGATAGATAGATAGATAGATAGATAGATAGATAGATAGATAGATAGATAGATAGATAGATAGATAGATAGATAGATAGATAGATAGATAGATAGATAGATAGATAGATAGATAGATAGATAGATAGATAGATAGATAGATAGATAGATAGATAGATCTTATTGCACAATTACTTAAAATCATTGCAATTCTTACAAAAAGGTATGAAATACAATTTTCATTTTCTGTTAAAAAGAGTTCATGTCTGGCATGGCTAAAATTCTGAGTGATCTTCAATAGGAAGCGAAGATTTTATTGCAGACAGGAATTTCAGGAAACGGGCGACCAACTGGGGGGAGTCACCTTTCATGCACTCCTCTAGTGCCTCTTGGCATGTTGGTACATTAACTATGTGCCAGATGGGACACAGCCAAAGAATTCGCTGTGGGAGCAGGATCTTACAAATACATATGACGTGAATTAAAGTTTCTTCCCCTTTGCCGCAAAAGAGGCACATGGAGGGTGTGTCTTCCTTGTACCTCTGGCCATACATATACACCATCAGTGGGATTAAACCAAAGAATAGTCTCATTAAATTGTGTTTCACTGAAGGCTTCAGGGGGTATGTTAAATAGTTTGGTAGGGTTTCACGATCATAACGTTTTGACGCCCAGCTGCCATGGGAGAGATTTTTCACGGCTAGCCCATCATGTTCAGCTGACAAGATCTTTGCTTGTTTGGTAAACAGTTTTACTGCCACACTTGTGGGTAACGAGCTGGAACAGATTTCATGGGCTTCCAGTGCATCCATACAGTGCGTTACAAAGTCACTCCAAGTGGATCTAAGGTTATTTATCAGGGACTAAATGCAGCTCTTTAATGTACAGTTTTTATTTTTTAGACAATAGGCTATAAATCTTGCTTTCAAGATCCAGTGTTGAGATGACAGGTTAAATTCCATATGGATTTGGGCATGAGAGGTTAAGTTGGGAAGATGAAACACTCTGCGGAAACAGGCTGCTTGTGCTCTAACCAGCCATGTGAACTTTTTTATCTTTAAAGGTCACTGCACCATGGGCTACTGCCGGTAAAAATATAGCACCCAAGCAGATAGAGAAAAGTTTATTTTGCCACTCAGTGCAGCAGAAGTACAACTTGCAATTAAATCCCTTAAATCAGACAAAGCCCCAGACCTGGGTGGTTTTACTGCCAATGTTTACAAAGCATTTGCTCCCTAATAATCCCTACATTGGTGGACCTATTTCACCATTTTGTTGACTCTTGGTCCCCATTGGGCACAGCCAGTGAAGCCACCATAGTTGTCACCCCAAAAGGCGGCAAAGACCTCAATCTAGCAAGGAACTACAGGCTGATCTCCCTAGATGCTAAGATATACTCCAAAATCCTATCCAAATGCCTAGAACCATTTCTACCTAAACTGATCAGTTGGTCTCAAGTAGACTTTATGAAAGGTCAAAATTTAAATGATAACACCAGACTACTATGCAATGTGCTAGAAAGACAAAAAACATTGCCTTCCGAAACTGTGGACATCACATTGGATGCCACTGAAGAACTGAGGACAAAAGACCATAAAATAGCTGGTCTTAAAAATGGAGATAACACTTGGGGCCTCATTTCAGCAGGTTTTGGTGCTGGAGAGCACTGCAAGCAATGTTGCTGCCCTGCCATGTGACAAAACTACAGGGCAGGAAGGCGCACCATCAATAAGATAGTGCGCATTCCTGAGCCTCAGTCATTGAAAAGTGTTGCAGCGCTGCGACAAGACAGCGTAGAAACTCTTTTCACTACGCCCTTCTTGCAACACCATGGATGCGCTGTATTCACTGGACAGCACTCCATGGCGCAAGTAATGACAGAATCCAGAATCCTGACGTATCTGTCTGCGCTAAAGTCATGCATTGCTGCAGTTGTGTCACAAGCATGACGCAACTCCAGCAATGACTGGGCAAGCCTATCCATGTGTGTTAGAAAAGGTAGGCTAGGGCGTGGGCCAAAGCCAGGCAAAAACCACCACTCTAGTCGGGATAAGGGAGTTACACTTCTAAAATAACCTCTGCTCACCCCCTTGGTAGCTTGGGAAGAGCAGCCAGGCTTATCTTAGAGGCAGTGTGTAAAGCATTAGCACATAACCAACAGTAATACAGGGTACGCACTACAAAAGGACACCACACCAGTTTAGAAAAATATCCAATAGTTTTATATAATTAAGACAAGACCCAAAAACGATAAAAATCCACAATACTATACTTAAAAGTATACAGTTCCAAAAATACGCTGATTAAAAAGAGTTCTTTGTGGGGATAGCTCCGTCCGGGCTACCACGGCGTCATGAATAACAAATCCAACAGTTCTGGCTAGTCGCGGGGTCACGGGCCAGCTACGGTGTCGGGAAGACCTGCAAAACAGTACCTGTGAGAAATGCAGGGCTTTGGGGCCCTTGAAGTCACTGGTGTTGCAGGTCGAGCTCCTCTCTGGTGGAATCAGGAGCGCTGGCAGGCATCGGGTGCTGCGGTGCAAAGCTCAGGTTGCGGTGCGAGCAGCGGCTCGGTGGCGGCATCTGATGATGTGGTCGGGGAGACCTGGGTCGCGGTGTGAGAATAAGGCGGTGCTGGCCACAGTGCTAGCAGGTCACGGTGCAAGCAGCGGCGTCGTCGCTGCTGAAGCGCTGTAGTCGGTTGATGAACTGAAGTCAATGGCGCCGACGTTGATAGGCCTAGGCTGTGGTGCGGGATGAGGGCGGTGCGCCCTGTGACTTACGAGCGGTGCCCTCGAACCATGGTGCAAGCAGCAGCATCGATTTTGGCAGGAAGTGGTGGCGTCAGGCAGGCCCAGGCATCCTTGTGAAGCAAGGCGGTGCAGTGTGCGGTGCCCACAGGTTGCGGTGCGAGCAGCGGTTCGGTGGCGGCACGAACAGGTGTCGTTAGTGAGACCAGGGTTGCGGAGCGGTGGTGCTCCCTGCGGTGCCTTCAGGACACTGTTTCGGCAGTGACGTCGTAGACGTTGTTGGGTTGGTGTTCTTCTGGTGACAGCACAAAACACACAGTCCCCAGTGCTGTGGGTCGAAGAACTTGAAGTCTTTGCTGCTCCTGAGACTTCATGAACAGGGGGCAAGCTCTACCTCAAGCCCTTGGAGAGACTCACAAATTAGGTTGCAGAAAGTCCAGTCCAGGCCTTTCACTGCTCAAGATAGAAGCAGCAAATGCAGGTCAGCCCAGGAAAGCACCCAGCAAAGCAGTCGTTCCTTTTCGCAGCTTCTCCGGCTCTTCTCCTTGGCAGTCTTCTTGTTCCAGATGAGTCCTAAAGTTCAGGGGTCTGGGGCCCAGTATTTTTATTTAAAAATCCTTTGATCTTCCAGGCAGAGGGTATCTGTGCCCGGCCAGACCAGTTGGGCCTTCTCTGGTGTGAATTCCTGGCAGGAGGTGGAGACGGCTTTGTCAGAGGCAGGCCGGGCACTTTGAGGTGCAAGTAAATCTTCTCCCCCTTCCCCCCATCGCAAACCATGTCTATTTAGCCCTTTCCTGACCTACCTAGACTATCGGTAGCCACCCTGCTTCCTAGCCATCTGTCGTCCAAAACCCAGACAGGCAATCTACATTCCTGCAGAGTCACACGGGATGACCGAGCAAAATAATACCCACTTTCTAAAAGTGGCCTTTATGAACTCAGAATGAAAAGGCCACCCTTTCTAAAGGCTGCGTCTTTAGATGCTGAGTTCAGGCATACCAAACTTCATTCACTTATACCTTTTTCGGGCTATGTACGTGGGTGGCACAATCCGTGCTGCAATCCCTCGAGTAGCGGTTGACTCACAAGCCCTGGCACCCGCAGTGCCCTTTAGTGGGGACTGACAAATAAGTCAAACATCCAATCAGAACACAATTTACCACAGAAGCACCAGCACTTTACCACTGATCTGCAGTGCGAAAAGCGCGCAGAAACGTTACACCAGCAAAAACAGAGTCAAAACCGGGGGGCAGAAAGCAAAACCGCAGGTAAATACGCCAAAAATGCCAAGTCTAACTATGTGGCACTGCGTCACCCTTAAGCCTGCCATCAGGCAGGCGTAGGGTACTGACGCAGTGCCGTCCTACAATTGTTGCAGCGAAATCTGATGGATTTCACTGTGCCACTCCTATGAGGCCTTGTCGCATGGGAACATACACCCTGCATACATCATACCTGATGCAGGTATGATGTGGCACAGGGCTTCACAAGGTCAAGCATATGCCTACATGCGTCACTTTGCAAATACGGCGTAACGTGGTGCTAGATTTTGCCTGGTCTTTTCTTGAGGGGTGCCAGGGAGTCGGCGCAGTTGGAGATCCATTGGTGGCGGTTTCGTGCTGCGGTATTATCACCTGTAAGCGTTGGCAGAGTGGTGGAGCTGAGGGAGTTGACGAGAAGTTCTTCCATGGCCTTGATCCAGCTGCGAGGTGGGGAGATGATGGCGGCGGTGTACGGTGGGCATGGTGAAGACGTGATGTATACAATGATGGTTGGTCCAGCAGAGTCCGGTGGTGTGGCTGTAGTTGAAGTTCCTGCTGGCAGAGGAGACATGCTCGACCATGTGTCCTGCTATGTGGCTTGCTGTGGTAACTAGCTGCTTGAGTCTGATGTTGGCGAGCTTCCCCAGGAAGGGGTGGTGTTCTGGTCACTGAGGTTGTCCTGGTGGAAGTAGAGTTAAGCATGTAGGATGTCGTTAGTGGATGGGAGAGCCTAGGATGCAATGAGGTCTACAATGGTATCGGAGAATGTGGGTCCATGGCCTGGGGGGCCTGCAGATGAGGGTGCCACATAGGATGGGGTTGGGGTTGCTCTGGATCCGGAACTTGAGGTATTCTATGGTCCCCATTGGGTCATTAGAGTGCGTGGTCAGTCGGAGTATGCTTCTTTAGGTGATGGCAATGCCTCCTCCTGGACGGTCGAGGTGGTCCTTGCGGCTGATTTACTAGCCGTCAGTGATGGTGATGTCCGATAAGGGGCAGAGGTTGGTCCTGGCAGGCGATGTGGCATCCAAGGTTGATGGTGAGGAGGATGCTGGCGTCGCAGCTGTGGAGTGCCCGAGAGGAAGGGGCCTTGGTGCGGAGCACTGTCCAGGGGCAGACGGACGCAGACGGGCTTCCCTATGGCTTGCCTTTGGCACAGGAGATGTCCATTACAACGCAGGCATTACATCGTAATGCCTTTACAACAAAGCTACAACAATGCAGGTTCCTTTACATCGCATTCCATTCCAATGCATTGAGAGGTTAGTAATGGTGTTTTTTAAGTTGTAGGGTGGGTATGGGTTTTGGGGGTCAGAGATGAAATTTGGGGTGTGTTTTGGGGTCAAATATGAATTTTAAGGGGTGTTTTGGGGGCGCAAAGATGAATTTCAGTGTCCAGGGTGTGTTTTGGGGGTCAAATAAGAATTTTAGGGTTAAGGGTGAGTTTTGGGGTGCAAGGGTTAGTTTTAGGGTTGCACTCACTGAAGTGAGAACAGTAATTTTTTCATCTCCGCTATCCAGCACTTTCCCTACTGTTGCAATATGCGTAGTGTTAGGGGAACAACCTTTACAACGCAACTTTTACAACGCACTACACTTACAACGCAATTTTTACGACGCAACATCCACTACAACGCATTCCATTACATCGCATGACACTACAACGCATGTTTAAAAACTACCTTTACAACGCATTCCATTACATAGCATACTACCTTTACAACGCATACCATTACAACGCATAATATTACACTACACTATCCAACACTTACCCTACTGTTGCACCCCCTGGAGTTAGAATAGTAATTTTTACCCCTATACTATCCAATACTTACCCTACTGTTGCACCCCCTGGAGATAGAATAGTAATTTTTACCCCTATACTATCCAACACTTACCCTACTGTTGCACCCCCTGGAGTTAGAATAGTAATTTTTACCCCTATTCTATCCAACATTTACCCTACTGTTGCACCCCCTGGAGTTAGAATAGTCATTTTTACCCCTATACTATCCAACATTTACCCTACTGTTGCACCCCCTGGAGTTAGAATAGTAATTTTTACCCCTATACTATCCAACACTTACCTTACTGTTGCACCCCCTGGAGTTAGAATAGTAATTTTTACCCCTATACTAGCCAACATTTACCCTACTGTTGCACCCCCTGGAGTTAGAATAGTAATTTTTACCCCTATACTATCCAATACTTACCTTAAATGCAATGTAATATTATGCGTTGTAATTGTATGCGTTGTAAAGGTGGTATGCGATGTAATGGAATGCGTTGTAAAGGTAGTTTTTAAAAATGCGTTGTAGTGTCATGCGATGTAATGGAATGCGTTGTAGTGGATGTTGCGTTGTAAAAATTGCGTTGTAAGTGCATGCGTTGTAAAAGTATGCGTTGTAACGTCATACATCCGTAGTGTTAGAATGCATTGTAATGGAATGTGATGTATTGGTATGCGTTGTAATGTCATATATACATTTGGCATACCAGTGGTACTCCCGCTGCTCATGGGCGAACATCGCCCGCTATAGAGAAGTGCTGCGGGGGGGACTCGGCAGCTGGGGCTGGGAAACACCGGAAAGGACACTGGATGGGACGGGGATGCGGGGGTGTGTGTGTGAGTGGTTTTGTAAATATTTAAATGAAAGACATCTTACCTTGAGGTCAGATCCTGTGTCTTCCTTGCTCCTAGTGTACTAAGTCTGCTTGAAAGCAGTGGGGTGATGCTCTTCCGTCATTGCGGATGAGCCGCCACCGGGGGTGCGTCACACCATGTGCTAGGCCTGGGTGACTCGACCCCCGGTCCTCCTCTTCTATGCGTCCCACCTTCTCCTTACCTGGACATTGACACCGTGGCGCAATCAGCTGCACTCTCTCCGAATCTGTGACTCAGCCAGCAGGAGCCTCAGCCAGGTGGGATTTCACAAGCCCTGGGTACAGCAGTCGCCACCAAGTCTGCTGGGGAACCTCCCGATGCAGGTGATGCAGCAGGGTCCCCTTAGGCGTGAAGTTGCAGCGCTCCCGCCACACAAGTTGAACACAGCTCAGGGGCCTCACCCTCCACAGCGTCAGGCCAGCACAAATTCATCCAGCCTGTGAAGGAGATAGGCACCGGCTACCATTGGTAATCCCCTCCGTACACCCCGGTGTGATGGTGGATTGTAGTACGCAATGCAGACCTCCCTACATTAGTGCGCAGGAGCGCCTCTACCATTCACGGCTCCAAGCGGCTCAAGGCGGTCTTCTCACACAGGTCAGCAACATCCTCCGTGCCCCCTGCCACACTTCACCACCAGGTAAGTGTGATCGCCGTGCCTCATGTCTACTGCCACTGCTCATCGACTCCACAGCACCTCCACGTCCCACTCCAGGCTCTAGACGCAGGATCAGCGAGGTATCAAGGCTCCTGACGCAGGACCAGCGAGGCATCAGGCTCCAGACGCAGGACCAGCGTGGCATCCAGGCTCCAGACGCAGGACCAGCAAGGCCTCCGGGCCCCAGGGACTGTCCACGGTTTCAAGTTTTTGGATGCCATGGTGTTACGAAGAGTGTACAATGAGAAGTGATGCATCACTGGTGTTGCACCGCGATACGCCTCTTTTCATAGATGTAGCCCTGCATCTCCTATTCCCCTGGGACTCTGGCTGGTCATCCTGGATGTTGGAGGGCTTGAGGGGGTTGATGATCTGTGCTGCACTTGGCCCTGGCTGCTACAACTGCATTCCATTGTTTTTTTGCATATTTTGCATTGAAGGTCGACTGATAGGCAATTTTTGGCTATAGAGGCAAAAAAAACTCACGTCGTGCTAACTAATTTGCGTTTTTTGCCGCTAATAGGCCTTTAGTTAGTTTTCATCATCTAACGCCAGAATTCCTATCGCCATCACAGTAATGTTACCGGCGGTTTTCACCGTTGATCCCTGAAGCTATCGCCATGTAGCGACGTCTTGTAAATACGTCGCTAACAAGGCGATAGTTTTCAGTGGTACACGGCGGTAAGAAAACTGCTGATAACTACCGTTAGCGGTAGTTATCACCAGTCCTTGTACATATGCCCCACTGTTTCTTGCTAATGTCATGCCACGGTAAGGCCCTCAGGTGCTACAAGTCATAAGTCCGTGGAAGTGACTGAAGTCCTAATTGTAGCGAGTTGGTTATGTGATCTGATTAGTTGGGGTTCAGGAAAGAATTTCTTGTGATGTAGTCCTGAGAATGCAGAGATCACATCCTACCCATTTGCAAATTTGAATTTAGAGGCTTGTCTGAGCGCAGAATGGGGATTGCCTGGTGTAGGGGGATTTATGTTGCAGAAATGGTTTCAGGGAGCATTACAAGGATTGTAGGAAAGGGCTGGTGGCTAACATAAAGGAGTAGGCGAGAGGGTAGTTATGGAGTTCTCGTCCATCACAGTTCACACCATAGAACACCATAGACAACTGTCATAGGTGTTACGACCACGAGGCTTGTCGAAAAACTGGTAGGTACAGATGAGAAAAGGACTAGGAGGTAAACGGACAGACATGGTTCAGTGAGCAGACAGTCTACCAGGAGGACCGATAGGCCCTGCGGAGGAAGAGACCAATGGATCTACAGCTAGCCATAGCTCAGTGAGCGGTCAGGGATGCGAGAGGGACTGGAGGTCTGGTGAAGATCATGAAAAGACCAACAGAGCTGAAGAAAGTAAAGTGGTCAGTTATCCCAGCAGGAAATAGGAAGGTGCAGACATAGAGAGACAAGAAATTGGAGAAGTTTGTCAAGAGGCAGAGAAAGGAGTGTTAGACCCAGATGATGTGAATTGATGCGATTAGGGGCAGGGTGTGTACAGCAATAATATTGTATTAGCTTGACGTTTACTAGCATAAACCACTGTCAGTCAGTGGAAGTCAATGTGTCTTGTTTATTTTAAAAATAAAAAATAAAAAATTACTAAAGAACATTGTATTATTTCATTTATTAACGAAAAATCTAAATACACGTATACCAGTGATTGCGCCACACAAGTGGTTGAAGGTAAGGCACAGAAACTTGACAAATGAACCTGTGAAACTGGCACTTTCCAAATACGCCCACCTGATGTGGAGACTGTCCGGTGCTCTCATACTGGAGGCAATGGCACTGGGTCTGCTGGCGAATGAGACCTGTGTATCATGGCCGTCCCAAAGTTCATTTCTTATTTTTTCACAAGTGAGCATTTATTGCATTAGCACATGTGTTTGTCAGCCTTTGCTGTGAGACATCCAGAAAGAGGCATGGCAGAGGCTAAAAAAAGCGTAATGTATCAAACGAACTGAGTGCTTTATTGCATTTAAAATACATTTAAAAATGCCTATCAAATGTTCATATCCGCCATTCCCTAAACTTCGATTCTCAGGGGTGAGAAATGTGTTCTTTAAAAGTTACATGCGCGAACCCTACAGCTTGCACTTCTGATTGGCTTACAGGGATGCAGCGTATCATTAGCGTTCCAAACAATGTGACCTTTCCTATTACAAGTGGGTGATAATTATGCAGCAAAAGATTTACAGATATAATTATTCGGATTCAAAGTTGAAAACACATTCATTTAGCAAATGTTTGGACCAATACGTTTCCAAGGGGAAAAACATCATTTTCATACATTAAGAAATTCATAAGTTGTTCACATTGTTTACCAAGCCATATTCAGATCTACAATCATAAAAAAAGATTCTAATTCTTTATGTTCGGTTAGCTTCATTTTTCATAAGCAAGTGCAGAGTAGCTTTAATGTCTGTTAAAAATATGTATTTAAAATATAAATGTTCAAACTTCTTTTCAAATCCCACTTGTATTATGCATATGAAAGAATTATAAGACAGCTGATGAGCAGGATAACCGAGATGCCATTATTTGTGGGTTGATGTAAATGATACTCACCATTCTGTGACATTAAATAAACATGAAGTTAAAAAATATATTATTGAAAATTTAAGATAATGTGTACACAGAAAAACAGAAACGGGTAGGACGTTTCAAGCTTCTATTTGAGTGACTACCTACTGATGCTTTTGGGGTATTACCCACAGACATCTTTTAGCTGGGTTTGCAGACGACCTCTTGTGGACTACACCAAAGATGTATAGTGAGCCTCGAGCCAGCTCATTTGATGAGATTGAAATTCTGGACACAGACAAATATTTGAAGTTGTGTTTATTCGATAGAAAGCATACAACAAAGCCACAGCATTTCCTTCCAAGGGCGCGCTGCTGACCAATTGACCAGCACCGAATTTTAAACAAGAACTCCAGGTTAAAGGATTATATTGGAAAACAGCGCTCGAGTCACACAAAGCATTATAGAGGAGCCACAATACAACACCACACCTCTCTTTAAAAAAAAAAAAATTACTAGTAAAATTAAATAATATTAAACATAATCACAAATACGGCTTGATGTCCCTCTTGGTCTAGTTTGTCTTAGCTCCAATAAGGCTGTACCCCCACCTTCATTGCCTGGAGTCACCACACTACATGCACTATCACTCATCTTAACCAAAACAAAGCCATGCTTGACAGGTGAGCTTGACTCAGCATTGTAACTGCCCAAAGACGACAGTCCATCCACAGGCAGCACCCCGTCCACATCACTCCTTTCAGTACCCGAAAAACATCTGTAACAGCCAAACAATCTGACCAACAACCACTGCTCCCACACTCTATCAAACAACCATCCTTCGTCAGTAGACTCAATATCAAACCTTTAATCATGATTTTATTAATTGTGGGTCGTTGTCAAACAAGTACTCACCTGTGGCTCAAAGGGAGAAGGAGGTCAGGATGTTTTTAATAAACTGTAGACTCGGGGGTTCTCACTGAACCGGATCTGGGAGTTTAGAGGAAATTATAAATTACAACAACTGGATCCTATGTGTTAAATGTGTACCTCAACGCCTCTCAAGACTTAGCACACCTACTGTTAGTCTGTGTGACTCAGGAAATATCTCAGTTCGTATTTTCCAAAGCATGAGTGCAGAACAATTCCTGAAGCTTGTAATTCAAATTTTAATGCTGAGTATGCCCATGTCGGTTTTGAACTGCATATGTAATTCAAAGTGTCTTTACTACTGTAAATGAATTGAATTTATTATATATGGTAAGACCTTGGTGTCTGTGTATACAATTTTGTGTCCAACAAAGGCCTAATAAAAAGAAGACTTGATAGCGAGACAGGACTTTTCCCTGTGCTTACCCGTCCACAATATCACGATCACAGGCCTTCACAGGCTTCTCTGATGCTAACTCATGCTCAGTGGAATATGTTACCACCCACTCAAAAAGAAATGATGCACCTGAAGATTCTTCCAATTCCAGAATCTGTGCAGTTTTTATGGGGATATTCAGATTATTCTCATCATCAGACTTTGACTCAGAACAAAAGAGAGAAAGGAAGAAAAGGGTGAAAGAAGGAGTTAGGGACAGATGGGAAAACAGTAGCAAAGGGAGAAATTAGAGATAAAAATGAGCCTGCAAGTCTGAGATAAAGAGACAGAACTTGTGGGGTGATGGGAGAAATTGGCTTGCGATGGAATGAAAACTAGGAATTCGGAGCTCCAGACGCAGCTTGCTCAGAAAGACTGTGCCTTTTTTTAGAAATGAAAAATTGGATTCAAGTGACCCCAGAATTGTTCACAATTTCCAGGAACACTTTTTCATCATAAGGACTCTCTTTAAATAGGCATTTCTGATTACTAGTTTAGAAGATTAGTCCACAGCTGCCAAATTTCCCAGTTCCATGCGTGACTAGCTAGGCCAGGCCCGGTTTTTCCTAGAAGTCTAGGACTCGCCTGTCAACTAGGACTGCAAGTCCCAGAATTCTAAGAAAAATATACCGGACTGGACTAGCTAGGGTCATTCATGGACCTGGGAAATTTGGCAGCTATAACGCTTCAACAGTGCGCAAGTGCTTGCTATCCGACCAATGACACCCTGGAGGAAAGAAAATACAGATAAATAAGTGTAAACGTTCCGAGTATGCTCTCACACTTATATTGCGAAGATTTTTCGGAAATATGTTATTAAGAAAGGGGGGGAAGGGATGGATTGGCTGGTTGACAAACTATTGCATTGATTGTAAAGTGAAAGTGACTTTTTAGCCACATTCCATTTCAAGACATGTTCTTTTTAAGCAAGTGAGGTTTTCTAGAGGGAAATGCATTATCCTATCAGCAGGGGTTAGCCCAAGGTCAATAAATGTACCAATATTAAGCACCTCATCAGTCATCCTTTCATATTAATTAAATATTAGAATCAAGCCTTTTATTGTACCAGTAAGCTATATATCACTTAAATTCCATTTTGTGGCAGGTCACAGATGTGTGTGAGTAGAGTTTAGAAAATTGCCCTCTCTTTCCCAAAACGACAATCTGAAATCTAACTCCCTGCGGCTTAGTGACGCCACTGTCTTTTACAATAGAGAGGACAGGCCTGAATGTCTCTCAACACTTTCCATTTCCGCCCTCGTGAGCTCCAGTTATTGTCAAAACAGCCAAAACCTATCTTTCCAAATTCAGAAGTGAAATATTGTCCTTCCTGTTAAATCAATTAAAAGTGGTCTGAAATGCTATAATGGTACAAACGTCAGTTTATTTGCTCTGTTCCAAAATGTACATTGAGCATTGGTGTCTTGATGTTCTACGCAGTAAACACAAATGAATATATACATTAAATGACTGTTCTCAGGGCCAGTGGGACCATTGACAAAACATTATTTTAAAGCAGTTATATTACCTTATGTATTATGCTATTTTGGTAGAGCATGTGGTTACACTATTATTAGTTTCAGAAACTGATTTTATTGTTTCATTGCAATTAAAAATAGTGTAAAATTCAGTTAATCTGAGAAGAATAATCCACTCAGTTTAATACACAAAAATACAGCGGCATACCAAGAAAGTGTGAAGATCACAGAAACGTTTTAAGTCCAATGAACAATCAGAGCCAGCTTGTAAAATACAATGTACCCTACCACAGAAGGGAAAAAGGTTAGTGCCAGTGCAAACCAGGAGCAGAGCCCACTCAGCGGGCTCTTTCATTTTTCTGGTGCACTATGATGGTTATTCTGTGCGTTTTATTAGAGCGCGCTGCAACAAGCCAGAAACACCTTTCCTAATGCTCTCTTCCGACACTGGTTTGTATTGTATTATAGCATATATTTATTTTATTTATTTTTATATTTAGAGTTCTATATAGCGCGAACGTGACCCAAACGGGTATCAGAGCGCTTCAAAGATCCATGAGGTAAACAGTTTAGACTATAATGGGTATAGCAGCAGTAATATATATGATTTTGGTACATGCCTTCCTTAACCTTTTCGACAATAAAAAGTTTTGGATCTGTTTGGTGTACAAGGTATAACAGTAGTATTATACACATGGTTCCACTATGTAGCGTTTGAATGTTTTACATCAGTATTGCAGAGATCCATTTATTGTAATCCTGTACTGTCAAAGAAGTCTTCGCAGCTAGCTGGTGATTTTATCTTTTCAATTTGTTGTTGATCTGTAGGGGTAATACCCACATCAGCCTTAGTTGGCATCAGTCTTTGGTTAGTTTTGGTGTCTTTTGTGGTCTTTTTGTGCAGGATGTGACCATGTCTGACAGGGCTATACGACGTCCGGCTTTTAAACCACGATGCAGATGATGAACAGTCTTGCCTAGGGAAGGAACTTGCTCATTAGGAAGATCTTCGCCTCCCTCTTGAATGTTGCCGTGTTTGGAATTTTTCTAATCATTGGAGGGAGTGAATTCCAGATTCTGGGTGCCGCTCTGGAGAATGCTCTGTCATGTTTTCTTCTTTTGAAAGATGGGCGGTTTCAGCAATAGTTCTCTGGCACTCCTGGATGGTCCGCTTCCCCCTGATAGCTCAATTTACTGGACTAAGTACATTTGTGTTTTTTAGTGATATATATACCGCTTTATATCTGTGGGGTGCCAGTGTGTGTTTTTTGGATGGCTACGACTTGTATTTGTTTTGATCCCTTGTGGGAAGGTTTTTGGTGTCGTGTGACTAGAGAGATGCTCCTATCTTGTCTTGGGGCACAGCACCTAGTTGCGTGAAGGAGGAAGAAGTCTGAGAGGGAAGAACACATATTACAGTTAGGATGAATACATGTAGGCAACTGCAAATGTCCAGCCTGTCAAATGAGTAAAATGATGCCAAATGGGCCAGAATGGAAATTGGTGGCATGAGCAGTCGTCGTGTCCCTTTATAAAGACAGGGATACTGCCTACTGCTGTACAAATGCCCCTCATGAATGAGGAAAGAAGGTGGAAAGCTAACAAGGCTGGCAGCCTTAGCAGAAATTACAAAATATTTCGAAAGACCTGATTATATTGTCTCCTGAGAGGTCTAAAGAAAGCCAAATTTCAGAGCCGAGGTTTGTGCCCCAAGACCCTCCCGTGCTCCAGAAGGCTCCCAAAGGTGAACAAGCACCATTTGGGCGAACCATGGTCAGCTCTATTGCTCAGACCCTAGCTAGCCTGGCACCCTGCACTTGTGAGGATGAGAGACAAAGTCCTTGGTTGTTAATCCCTTGAGAGTGCAAGAGCAAATTGGATTACCCCATGTTACCCTTCTCTTCCCACCCTTCCATGTGAGCACAATACCTTTCTTACATCCCAGAGACTATGCTCTTTCTATTTTACACAAGGAGATATCCTCCTGCCCTTGTGGAATTTTCTTCCAGATGACTTCCACTTTTATTATTAGTAGTGAATGATATTTCAGGGTAAAAAAGAGACAATGTGATGCAAGGATGGCTACCTTGCTTCCATTGTTTAGGCTTGGACAGCAGCATGGCACACATTGGATAGTTCTCATTTTGTTCAATCCTAGTTCAGCTTTTCACTGAACTATGAGCCTTGCGAGATAACAACCTGATATATGTCTCCACCACATATTAACTTTCATTCCAATCTTCTCTGCCTGGCTCCGTACCCTCTTTCTATCTTTTTTCAGTTTAACATAGCACAAACGTTAGGCACGAAGAGATTAAGTGATTTATCTGGAATCGCAGCATACTGAGCTGGGGTCACATTTCAAACCTGCTTCCCCAATGTCATAGCCAGCAGCTCTTGACACTTGGCCACACTTCCTCCCAGGAAAGCTTCAGTATCCATCAGAGTAGGTTGACTCTGCTGGATACTGGTAGAGCAGAGACTTTGCCTGCCTTTTTCATACAAGAACTCCTACTTTTGGCCCTGTAGACATTTTTTAGGGATTAATTTGCCTACCCTCTACTACTTCAATATTGATTGGGGCAATTAAGTATGTATTACATTTATAGGCACTTAGCCCATATAAATTGTAAATAATTAATCTGGAGTTCAAAAGTCATGGTATAGATTGGTCATATAAATTCCTAATAAAGCACTTAGCCCATAGGAATTGTTAATGAAATATCAATCAGTAGGAAACACCTCCTAATAAGTTCAAATAGAGAGGCTACACACTTCGAAATGACATGCAAACTATGAGTAAGATATTGTAAATATTTTGTATGCATTGGTATGCAATGTTTTTAAATAATTGTATTTTGTGACAAACTACATATCCCAGAATGCCTCATAATGGGCTAAATGGGTAGTTGTATAAATATTGGAAATAGTTGCAGGACTCACTCAACCGTTATCAAGACCTTGGTGGTTTAAACGGGTTGGTGATGGTGGAATAAAGTATTGACATTGATGGATTAAAATTCCTGGAGTGCGGCGTATATTTTCCGTTGGTGGTATATTGTTATAGGGCTTGGTTCCACCCTGAACGCCTGCACTGGCTAGGAAGCGAGCTAGAATGGAGCCACTTGGTGATGTTTGTATATATATATATTCACTGAAAAAACCATAGGTTTCAGGGGCGTTATAGTTAGCTGGACTTTTCACTCGTACAAAACCATTGAAATTCCCCCGTTATAGTTAGTTCAGCTAACTATAACTCGCGCGTCCGCAATGCACTGCTGATGACGTCACATATTACATCACTCATGATATGGTCAGTGACATCACTCATGACATCACTGATGACATCTCAAATGACATCACTGATGACATCACTGATGACATCATCCAGTGAATGTGTGTTTTTCTGAAAATTACATATGTTTTATATATGTATATCTCAAGGTCGATGGAAGAATAAATGGGTTTATAAGTATCTAAATGGATGATTTGTTTTTGAAAAATTGATTGTATAACTGACTGATTAAGTGTATCTTAGTGAATACATGGCTTAGTGAGTAATGTTTAAATATGTAAATATCTGTATCAGTCTCTCACTTTGTGTATAAGTGGCTGCATGGGTTGGTGAGTAGCTACATGAGTGTCTATATAGGTTATTAGTTGGTTTTTTGAGTATCAGTATGAGTGTCTGAGTGTCTGTATGGTTCGGTGGGGGGTATTACGTTGTGCATAGGTGTATAAATGAGTGACTCACTGTTTGTATGTGTTGAAGACAGCATGTGTGCAGGACTGTATGGGTGGATGAGTGTGTGTATGGGTGTGTTAGTGAGTGAATGACTGTCTCAATAGTGTCTTTATGAGTAACTACATATGTTTTAAACTAGTATATGTGACTATTGGTGTATATAAGTGAGTATGTGTGAGAGTGAGAGATTGAAAGAGTTCCTGTATGAATAAGTATGTGTTTCTATAAGTGATTGTTTAAAAGACTAAGTATGTGTAAGTTTCTGTAGAAGTAAGTGTGGTGGTGTGTGTATAACTGTATATGCAAGTAAATGGATGTTTGATTCTTTATTAGCATGCGTGACTATGTGTGTGAGTACCTTTATGGATGAGTGGTGCTGTGTAACAGGATGTATAGGTGTATGAGTACATATGATGAGTGAGTACATGTATGAGTGACTGTATAGGACTGTTGGTGAATGAGTGGATGTGTATGTGGATCTTAGAATTACTGAATAGGTTGTTGTAACTGATATTGGTATGTCAATTGTTTTGAAAATTGTAGTTTCTATTTTTGAATGTGTGTATCAAAGGTAATATTGGGGGAGAGGAGGTCTGCCACACTATCACAAGGATGATGTCATCAGTGATGTCATTTGAGATGCCATCAGTGATGTCATGAGGGATGTCACTGACCATGTCATGAGTGATGTAATATGTGACGTCATCAGCAGTGCATTGCGGGCGCGCGAGTTATAGTTAGCTGAACTAACGATAACGGGGGAATTTCAATGGTTTTGTACGAGTGAAAAGTCCAGCTAACTATAACGCCCCTGAAACCTATGGTTTTTTCAGTGAATTTCTAAGGTTTTTTAAATGCTAATTCCTAACTATAACGTGCCTAAAACCTATGGTTTTTTCAGTGAATTTCAAAGGTTTTTTAAATGCTAATTTCTAACTATGCCTACAGAGAAAGGACATGTGAAGAAAGAAGAAAAAACGCACAGAAAGAAAAAAAGAAATGCAGAAAGAAGCAAAAGAAGTCCTCAAAGACGAAGAAAAGTGCAGGAAGAAGGATAACATGCAGAAAGAAGAAACAGAAGAGCAGAAAGAAGCCTTGTTGCAAAATCATCCTGTACCCTCAACTTTTTCAGACGGATACTGGTGGTAACTGAGTCTGACTAACCAGTCCTAGAGCCAGTGCTATGTTAAAAGACACTCAGAATACAGTGAAACCACCTACATACACTAGGGAACACTATGCGTTGGGATCACCGTGTGATCAGCATGACCTCCTCTGTAAGCCCCTAGTATATAATAGGGCAGAGGATTAAAACTACCTCTTAAAACGCGCCACAGGGTGTGTTTGCACACGTCACCTCAGGCCCGTCCCCTCACTTCCCCACTGTGTAAACACGCCCTGTGGCTGTTTTAAGTTGGGAGATTAAGTCCCCTTAAATCCTGAGGGTCCCTAGGGTCCAACTAGACCACTAGGTACCTCCAGTAAGCGCCACAGAGCTGCGTTGCAGAGAGATGTGAAAAGGGGCACGGCCTAGACCACCTCTCTGCAACTCAGCGCAGTGGCGCTTACTGGAAGCACCTGGTGGGCTAGTTGGCCCCCAGGGTCCCTCAGGATTGAAAGGGAATTATTTCCCCAACTTAAAACGCGCCACAGGGCGTGTTTGCACACGTCACCTCAGGCCCCGTCCCCTCCCTTCACCACTGTGAAAACGCGCCCTGTGGCCGTTCTAAGTTGAGAGATTAAGTCCCCTTGAATCCTAAGGGTCCCTAGGGTCAAACTAGCCCACTAGGTACCTCCAGTAAGCGCCACAGAGCTGCGTTGCAGAGGTGTAAAAAGGGGCGTGGCCTCAGAACACCGGTGTGCAACGCAGCTCCCTGGCGCATACTGGAGATACCTGTTGGGCTAGTTGGCCCTCAAGGACCCTCAGTATTGAAGGGGTATGAATTCCCCAACTTACAACTGGCCAGGGGGCACGTTTGCAGAGTGCTGCAAGGAGGGGGCCTGGCCTCCGGCGCGATGCCGATCTTTTATTTATTTTATTTTTTAAGAAGGAGGGCTGTGTGGCCCCCCTTCTTTTTCTAATTTACTGACCCTGGGGACCCCATTCCCCAGGGTCTGCACCCTAATATTTTTTGTTGAAAAAAAAGATTTTGGCCCTCCCAAGGTCTTAATCGGCCCCGGGGACCCCAACCCCCGGGTCATGGCCTTTTTTAAAAAAATTCTTTAGGAGGGGGCTGCGTGGCCCCCCTCCTCAGGCCACTTATGGCCCCGGGGACCCCATCCCCTGGGGCCGGCCTTTGTTTTTTATTATTTAAAAAATATATATATTTATAGAAACACCTAGGACATGCTGGACAAACCGTATGTACCTATGACCATGACGATTTGCGTGATATTCATTTAAAGGCGACTATGCATAGAATGAATCCACGAGGAATGTATTTACACCGCTAGTGAAGCTCTGACGTGTCTGATGACCCACCGTGCCTAATCCCGGCGTCCCCGCCAGTGGGTACTCTCCAAGTAGACACCCTTGTCGTTTATTTATACAAACATGGATAGCTATTGGCGGGCACATTTAATATACACGCACACCAAGCCATTCAAAGGGGATTCGACAAAAATTCAACCAAACTATGCAAGAAACCGCCCTCACGGTTAATAAAATACACATCCACCACCGGATGTGTAATACTTTTTATTTTACTCTCTGGAAAGGAGATGAATCTCACTTGAGAGTCACAGTGTGCTCCGGGCTGAGCCCAATGCTGTGTTACACCCACCAGTGCCAGCCGAGTGCCTCACACCTCTGTGTTGTATTCCACCAGCTAGTGCGTATGCTATGACACTCTCTAGCCCATGTGCACTGTAACACCACCCCGTGAATATGTCATGCCACACTTGCCTTCACACGGGTTATATTGCCCCATCTAACGTGCCTTCCTCGATGCCTATGTTATAACGCACAGCGCTATGCCATACATATTACAATCTGGGATCCATATCTTTGTCACAGAGCATATGCAACGTTACACTCCCCAGCACATATTTTATATTACAACTTTAGAGACTAGTTAGGTTACACAACACTGCCCTGTGCATATTACACTCCAAGGCGCATATTGCATAGCACACGCTAGTGCCTGTGCTATCTCGCGCTCTCCAATGAATCTGTCATTGCGCACAATGTATTGCATATTATATTTCAAGCCCCGGTTCATCTTATATCACACTTTTTGGTGCATAGTTTATACCATATACTATATCTAGTTTTCATTTTCAATCGTGCTCTCAGGACTATGTTTTATATAACACTGCGTCCACCTACCCTTTTCATGGGCATTACATTTTGCGATGGGGGTGGAGGGTCAGGGGCTGTTTCTGCCAAGTGAGCCCGGAGTCACAGTCATAAACGTCCTCTTCTTCCTGAATAAAAGTGAGATTATGCTGCATACTTGTTCATATTTTAAGTAGTTCGCACAGACACACATTTTAAAAACAATAACATTCCTAATAGCCACCTTCTCTGAACAGTTAGCTTGCTGCCCCATCCACCTCCTCCCTATCCTCTGTTGTCTGAATCCATGGACTAGCCTCCTCCCTCCTGCCATGCATGGTCTGATGTGCTGCCACTGCCCTCCATTTAGCATGATGTACCAGTCCACTCCACCTGCCCTCCATTGCCCAATTCTATGGCCCATCATTGACCTCCTGCTTAGCCTCTGTGCTTAGCTTGCCGCCCCTATTCTCCTTCCCCCTGCCCTCCAATGTCTTTGTGCATGCCCCTGCTCCATCCTTTTTGCCCTCCATGTTCCATGGACCTGCCACTCCTATCTACTCTGAGTGTTCTGTTGAGCTGCCACTCCCCTCCCACCTGCCTGGCATTGTCAGATGACTGTAACTTGTCCATGCCACCTCCACCCTGCCTGTCCACATGCCATGCCCCTATCCCCTTCCTCCTGTCCTCCAAGGTCCATTTTACTGCCACACCCTTCTGCCCTCCCTGGTCTGTTGTGCTGCAACTGCTCCTCCTGCCTGCCCCGCGCGGTCTGTTGAGAAGCCCCTTCCCCTGAACTCTCTTGTCTGTGCCAGGTCCTGACCCTCCCTTCTATCCTCCATGGTCCTTTGTGCATGCCCCTGCACCCTCCTTCCTGCCCATCATAGCCATTGCGCTGCCACTAACCCTCCCGCTTGCCATGCATGGTCTACTGTGCTGCCATGGCCCCTCCCACCTTCCCTGTGTGGTCAGATAGCTGCCCCTGACCCCCTCCCACCTTCCCTCCATGGTCTGTTTGTATGCCATCATAGTCTCATTGTTGCTCTCCATGGTGTGTCTTGTTTCTAGTGCCCATCCTGCCTGACCTCCATGGTCATCTTGCTGCTCCTGCCCTGCCCCCTTGCCCCCAGCCCTCTGTTTCCATGTGCAGACCCCTATTCCCTCCCTCCTGGCTTGTCTGTTCCATTGTAATGCCCCTGATCCGTCCCTCCGCCATTTATGGTCTGTTATGCTGCAGCTTTCTCGCCTGTCTGTCCATTATAGTCAGCTAGCTACCTTTGCCTCTTTACCCTCTGTTCTCTGTTGTCCATGTGCATGGTCCTGTCCCCTCCCTATTGCTTTCTATGGATTGTTGTGCTGCACTCCCGTCCCGCATACACTGTGTGGTGTATTGTGCTGCTGCAAACCCTGATGCCTGCCCTGTAGGGTCAGTTTGGTGCACCTCTCCATGTCCCTCCTGTCCTCTGTTATCCGAGTCCATGTCCCTACCCCAACTCCTCCTGCCTACCACGATCCAATGTACCATACTTGCAAACATTTTGAACTTGGTAAGAGGGAGATTTTGAAAAAAACTGGGGTATTGATTTTCCCCTTTGAGTTACATTGAAAAAGAGGAGATTGTAGACAGGAGACAGATCAAATAAAGCCCATTTGAGCTTAAAAACATTGGACGTTTCCTGGCTGAAACGCGTCTGTTGGCATGTATGGTTGTACTACCACTGCCTCTTCCTTCTGCCCACAATGGTCTATTATATTGCCACAGCCTCTCTTGTCAGTCCTGTATTGTTGGTTTGTTGCCCCTGCCCCCCTTTCCACTGCCCTCCATAGTCTGTTGTGCTGCCACTGCCCTTCCTGCCTGCCCAGTGTGGTAAAATTGTTGCCTCTGCACTCTCCTACCTGCCTTCAATTATCAGAGTCCGTGCCCCTGGCCTCTGCCTCTCAACAGTATCCCAATGAACAACTAGATTGCTAACATTCTATATTTATTACAAAAGTGTGGAACGCCTGATGTCATCTTGATGTAATCAAAACTGTAATATCTAGAGTATTTCCTTTAGAAATTACATATATGAGAGGGTCTTATTTGCATCAACACTATGGTTAGTGCTCTAAAAAACTAAAATGAGGACATATTTTCTGAGTTTTCAAATAGCGACAAAGAACTTTTAAATTATTTGTAATCTTTATGTTTTTTTATCCAGTTGACCACTTGATTAAATGTTGCACCTAGGGGAGAGGATGTCGTGTTACTTCCAGAGCTGCAGACTTTGCAACCGGGGAACCAGGTTGGAGTTTCTGCTTCAGCTCAACATTCTGTGATTCTGGTCAAATCACTTGATCTCCCCATGTCTACAACCAAAATGAATTGGATCTTGTGTGATGTAACCAATGCTCATGTAAAGCACTCCAATACCTGACAAGTCTGCACTATATAAAACTGCAAATACACAAAAAATAAGTGTTTTGCACACTTCTGTCATTGGGCTACATGTGGGCTACATCTGGGTGATATTAGTGCTGCATTTTGGCTTTTTTGTCTCTGGTGGCCATCTTGGGAGATTTATTTGTTATGAAGTTTTAAGTGTTACCAGTTTATTCCAATCAAGATGGCTTCAGGTGCGCCATACTTTTGTCATAAGTAAGACAGTAAGTGCTCTAGTTGTTCTTAAGACCACTCTGGGACATTCTGTCATCAGACTATACTTGGGCTACATCTGGGTGATATTTGGGCTACATTTGGACTCTTTTTTCTCTGGTGGCCATCTTGGGAGATTTATTTGTTATGAAGTTTCCTAATTTCCTCATTTACTGCAGTCTCCTCAGTGGGAATACTTTCAGTTTTTTATTTTGGTTCCATCAAGAAGGCATTCAGATGTGTCACACATTTGCCATAAATTCTGAATGTTAGCACTCTAGTTGCTCATTAGATCACTGTAGTAAAACTACTGCTCACCAGGGAAGTCTGCTGCTGGTATTCAAAGTGCATGTGTCAGGGTGCATGTCAGAATTTGTTTATGAAATAGAAGAGGATTTGAGAAGTCAAAATGTGCCCTAATTTTTTTTTCAGCAGAACCAATCATAATTTCTATGGCAAAGTGAACCCCCTCATTTTGTTCCTTTGTAAATTAAATGTTTTAAGTGTTACCACTTTATTACAATCAAGATGGCTTCAGGTGCGCCATACTTTTGTCATAAGTAAGACTGTTAGCCCTCTAGTTGTTCGGTAGAACACTCTGGGACATTCTGTCATTGGGCTATACTTGAGCTACATCTGGGTGATATTTGGGCTACATTTGGGCTCTTTTGTCTCTGGTGGCCATGTTGGGAGATTTATTTGTTATGAAGTTTCCTAATTTCCTCATTTACTGCAGTCTCCTCAGTAGGAAATACTTTCAGTTTTTTACTTTGGTTCCATCAAGAAGGCATTCAGATGTGTCACACATTTGCCATAAATTCTGAATGTTAGCACTCTAGTTGCTCATTAGATCACTGTAGTAAAGCTACTGCTCACCAGGGAAGTCTGCTGCTGGTATTCAAAGTGCATGTTTCAGTCTGCATGTCAGAACTTTTTTATGAAATAGAAGAGGATTTGAAAAGTCAAAATGTGCCCTAACTTTTCTTTCTGCAGCACTAATCATAATTTCTATGGCAAAATGAACCCCCTCATTTTGTTCCTTTGTAAATTAAATGTTTTAAGTGTTACCACTTTATTCCAATCAAGATGGCTTCAGGTGTGCCATACTTTTGTCATAAGTTAGACTGTTAGCGCTCTAGTTGTTCGTTAGAACACTCTGGGATAGTCTGTCATTGGGCTATACTTGGGCTACATCTTGGTGATATTTGGGCTACATTTGGGCTCTTTTGTCTCTGGTGGCCTTTTTGGGAGACTTATTTGTTATGATGTTTCCTAATTTCCTCATTTACTACAGTCTCCTCAGTAGGAAAAACTTTCAGTTTTTTACTTTGATTCCATTAAGAAGGCATTCAGATGTGTCACACATTTGCCATAAATTCAGAATGTTAGCACACTAGTTGCTTATTAGATCACTGTAGTAAAGCTACTGCTCACCAGGGAAGTCTGCTGCTGGTAAAAATCAAAAATCCGATTGGCCGCACTCTGCTAGTCCTATCAGCGTGTAGCCCCAAAGAATTGTGGTCCATGAAGTAGCGTCGGCGGGTACACCTATGCCAAAAGTTTAAAATGAAAATGAGTGTCGCGTTAGCCATCCCTGGACACGTGTTTCGAGGTAGTTGCCTCTCGTCAGCAGGGAGTAGGTATGTGTGTGGGGTTGCTGCGTAGGCTGCCAAAAAATATTCTCAGGTAAAGTACCACTCAAGGCGCGCAGGTGCGTAGCCATGGGCTCGTCAGCCCCACCGGCTCAAGGGAGCCTGAATATAAACAAAAATCCGATTGGCCGCACTCTGCTAGTCCTATCAGCGTGTAGCCCCAAAGAATTGTGGTCCATGAAGTAGCGTCGGCGGGTACGCCAATGCCAAAAGTTTAAAATGAAAATGAGTGTCGCGTTAGCCATCCCTGGACACGTGTTTCGAGGTAGTTGCCTCTCGTCAGCAGGGAGTAGGTATGTGTGTGGGGTTGCTGCGTAGGCTGCCAAAAAATATTCTCAGGTAAAGTACCACTCAAGGCGTTCAGGTGCGTAGCCATGGGCTCGTCAGCCCCACCGGCTCAAGGGAGCCTGAATATAAACAAAAATCCGATTGGCCGCACTCTGCTAGTCCTATCACCGTGTAGCCCCAAAGAATTGTGGTCCATGAAGTAGCGTCGGCGGGTACGCCTATGCCAAAAGTTTAAAATGAAAATGAGTGTTGCGTTAGCCATCCCTTTTTTAAGTCTGCTGCTGGTATTGAAAGTGCATGTTTCAGTCTGAATGTCAGAATTTTTTAATGAAATAGAAGAGGATTTGAGAAGTCACTCAAAATGTGCCCTAATTTTTCTTTCTGCAGCACTAATCATACTTTCTATGGCAAAATGAACCCCCTCATTTTGTTCCTTTTTAAATTAAATGTTTTAAGAGTTACCACTTTATTCCAACCAAGATGGCTTCAGTTGTGCCATACGTTTGTCATAAGTAGGACTGTTAGCGCTCTAGTTGTTCTTTAGAACACTCTGGGAAGCTGCAGTAGAACACAAAGGAATCAACTGACAGTCTCTGCCCTTGTTGGATGTACATGTTTTATTGAGAATGTCAGACTTCATTCTCACGTGACTGAGAAAGATAATGTGAATTTACAGAAAATATGCTCTCAGTTTAGCTAATAGATCACCTTCCAAACCTCTGTGGGAAAAGCATGAGAAAATAGTTTTCTCTCAAACATGATTCATGATATCAAAGCAGAAGGCTTTTTCACATGGTAAAATCACCTTAGAACACACCACAATACCTAAAACAAGCATTGGCATAGCCAATAGGTCTCGCCTTTGGGACCTTATAAGTGTTTAGCCATGCAGCACATTATCATACTACCTAATGTGTCACTAAACTGTCGGATAATCATCAACTACCTTCTGGAGAAAGCCTGGAGCACCTGAAAAGTGGACTTAGAAAGTGTGCAGTACTAGTTTGTGAACTCCATTTCCCATAAGCCTCCGGGGTGTGCTATTTTACTCGTAGTTATTACCATGCAGAATCTTGCTCCCATTGTCACTTGCAGGTTAGTGGAATAGATGAGAGTGACTACACTGCTCATCAATCATCATATAAAAACGTTCCTGTTGTCCATTGGGGTGGGATGGGGTGGTGATGTGGACGGTGCATGGAGAGCCAAGACGGCCCTTGGTACGGATATACTTAACAGCCATGTTGAAAAGCAGGAGGTTTTCAGCAACTACCAAAGGTGCAGCTCAATAAAACAAGAAAAATTCATATTTATTTATTTATTTATTTGTGATGTAATAAAAAGTTTCGATATTAAATATCTATACATGTGTATTATAGTTCTGTCTTCATAGACTCTGTTATATCACTGTATCTTTATGTTTTTGTTAATTATTGCCTTTTGGTAATTTTTCTTCTAGAGCACTCATTTGCAGAGGTCATATGTGCTAACCCAAATGGCTATCACTGTATGGCGAGCTGCGGATGGCTCCTCCTGAGTGTCCTTCTTCTGTGTTGATGCCTGGGGATGCGGCTAACAGCTGCATGGCTCTGTTGGAGATTGAGAGTGGTGCCGCACAGGTGAATTACATGCGCAACTTAAATCATTCAAAAACACGTTAACTACTAAGCCCAAGAAACGCCATACCTTAGCCACCCAGCTGAAGAGTGGGAACTGGACATCCTGATGCAGCAGGCAGACTGGGCGAGCTGCCCCCCCTGCGCCTCCCCCCTTGGACTCTTAGCGTCTGAGGTAAACTTCCATTGAAGCGCTCTCGCCGGGGGAGCGCGCAAGACGGGTCCCTGCGTGCAGAGAATCACAGGGTGCAGGGGACATGAACACTTATTCCTCTTCCACTTGAGCTCAGTGACCGGCTGGTGTCCCTGCTGACATGTCTGGCTAGTGAGCGGTCAGTTGAGTAAACGGGGATCCGGCGAGAATTAAGTTACTCCTTTCGACAGCTGACCCCGCCTTCTCCAGTTTGTCAGTGCGAACAGCGCTCAGAAACAAGGAAGTCTCAAAGGGGCTGGTTCTATATGACACAGCGCTGGGAAACTCACTCTGAAGTTTTGGCGGCTTGTTAAAGAAAAGCGCTGTCATGAAGGCAGTGTAACTCTTCGTGGTGGCACTTGGCTTCTAACAGAAGCCAGCCAAAGACCACGGCAACTTAGGATGCACAGACATGCCGCCCCAAGAAAAATTGACACCAAAACATTTTTAAAAAAACGTTTCCTGCCTGCAACAGCATATGCGGTGCTGGTTAAACAAATATTAAAAAAGTGATTCCTGCAACAGCAGATACTTGCAACAGCAGCCAGGAGAAAAGCATTTTGTGCCGCCCAGTAATAGAAGACCGTGAGTGGTGCGCATGCACTGCATAGAATGTAAGGAATGCAGCTGCGACAAAGCGCGCTGCTGCTCTCTCCCGAGACCCAAAGGCCATGTGAGGGAACATTTCAACAAAAGGTGGGACAAACACACGCCTTCGGCCATTTGTGTGCTTTCTTTTTTGAAAGACACACGCTATATCCAATGAAATCTGTGGGAGTTAACTAAATCCCACAGAGAAGTCTGTGGAAAGTTGAGTGCTTACAAGAAGACTC
This sequence comes from Triturus cristatus, assembly GCF_964204655.1. Taxonomy (NCBI): domain Eukaryota; kingdom Metazoa; phylum Chordata; class Amphibia; order Caudata; family Salamandridae; genus Triturus; species Triturus cristatus. The sequence continues at coordinate 1,107,341,153 of NC_140581.1, read as the reverse complement.
CCCATATAGCAACGCATGCGCGCTGCGCTAGGCGCGACCTAAAAACGAGCTGGGAGTTACTGGAATGGAGCGAGCGATGTATATTTTCGTTCCTTCTGTTTTTCTAAACATTACCTAGGATGTCTCTCAAGATCTGACGGTTTTCAAGAACTGCTAAGTAGCTGCCAACCTAAACGAGGACATAAATAGACAAGCATTGGCATAGCCAATAGGTCTCACCTTTGGGAACTTATAAGTGTTTAGCCATGCAACAGTTGCATAACTAAATAATTATAAGGCCCCAAAAGCGAGACCTATTGGCTATGCAAAGCGGCCATGCGGCCGCGAAAGTGAAAGTGATCGCGATCACGATCAAACATCAAAAGTGAAAGTGAAAGTAATCGCGGTAAAGCCCGGCGCGCGCGCCCGCGCACATGCCCTGTAGCTCCAGGCTGGCCTGGTAGCAATTTTTGGAGCCCTCTCAATAAGTCTGCACCCGCGCACATGCACTGTAGCTCCAGGCTGGCCTGGTAGCACTTTTTGGAGCCCTCTCAATAAGTCTCGCCAGACCAGCGCATGCGCTGGGTCAGGCGACACCTAATGAGTATGGTACCATCAACAAATGATTTATAATGTAACTAAAGTCTTAAAACCTTCTATTAACTGCAATGCTTTTTAATGAGGTGCTATCATGTATATTGGTCCCAAGATGGCTGCCAACACTTCTTGGATGAAGTGCTGACAGCCAATCAGATCTCACGATGAGATGTGTAGTTAGGCTCCGCCCAGATATATATGTGATTTTACTTTTGATTTTCTCAGGAACTACTGAACAGATTGACACCATATATGCAAAAGGCACATGCCTGACCTGAGGACTACCTCTTTGCCAAATTTCAAGTAACTCTGTTCAGCCGTTCGGGCTGTACCTTCGACTAAAGGTCCTATGGGAAAATGCATTGGAAAAACGTGTTTTGGGACCCCCCTTTTTTCTCAGCCCCGCTTGACGAATCACCCCGAGACTTTCAGGGTAGGAGCTGAGCGGATCACCCCATTAGTTTTGAAAATTTCACGAAGATAAGTCAACCGGCGCCAAAGTTATTCAAAATCGAATTTTCAGATTTCCTATGGGAACTCGATCCTAACTATAACTATCTACTGGTGGTCGCCAGTAGATAATATATATATTATCTACTGGCGGTCGCCAGTAGATAGTTATAGTTAAGACCGTGTTTCCATAGGAAATCCGCAACATTCTATTTGGAATAACTTTGGCGCCGGTTGACGAATCCTCGCTAAAGTTTCAAAATAGGTGGGGCGCTCCGCTCCGCTCCTACCCTGAAAGTCTCGGGGGGATTCGTCAAGCGGGGGCTGAGAAAAAAGGGGGGTCCTAAAACACGTTTTCCCCATGCAATTTTCCATAGGGACCTTTAGTCCAAGGTACAGCCCGAACGGCTGAACAGAATTACTTGAAATTTGGCAGAGAGGTAGTCCTCAGGTCAGGGATGTGCCTTTTGCAGGTCTGGTGTCAATCTGTTCAGTAGTTCCCGAGAAAATCAAAAGTAAAATCATATATATATGTGGGCGGAGCCTAACCACACATCTCATCCTGAGATCTGATTGGCTGTCAGCACTTCATCCAAGAAGTGTTGGCAGCCATCTTGGGACCAATATACATGATAGCACCTCATTAAAAAGCATTGCAGTTAATAGAAGGTTTTAAGACTTTAGTTACATTATAAATCATTTGTTGATGGTACCATACTCATTTTAGGAATTGTGGTATGTTCTAAGGTGATTTCACAATGTGAAAAAGCCTTCTGCTGGGATATCATGATTGAGAGAAAAATATTTTCTCATGCTTTTCCCACAGAGGTTTGGAAGGTGATCTATAAGCTAAACTGAGAGCTTATTTTCTGTAAATTCACATTATCTTTCTCAGTCATGTGAGAATGAAGTCTGACATTCTCAGTAAAACATGTACCTCCAACAAGTGCAGAGACTGTCAGTTGATTCCTTTGTGTTCTACTGCAGCTTACCAGAGTGTTCCAAAGAACAACTAGAGCGCTAACAGTCCTACTTATGATAAACGTATGGCACACCTGAAGCCATCTTGCTTGGATTAAAGTGGTAACTCTTAAAACATTTAATTTAAAAAGGAACAAAATGAGGGGGTTCATTTTTCCATAAAAAGTATGATTAGTACTGCAGAAAGAAAAATGAGGGCACATTTTGAGTGACTTCTCAAATCCTCTTCTATTTCATTAAAAAATTCTGACATGCAGACTGAAACATGCACTTTCAATACCAGCAGCAGTTTTCCCTGGTGAGCAGTAGCTTTACTACAGTGATCTAATGAGCAAAAAGAGTGCTAACATTCTGAATTTATGGCAAATGTGTGACACATCTGAATGCCTTTGGAATCAAAGTAAAAAACTGAAAGTATTTCCTACTGAGGAGACTGCAGTAAATGAGGAAATTAGGAAACTTCATAACAAATAAGTCTGCCAAGATGGCCACCAGAGACAAAAGAGCCCAAATGTAGCCCAAATATCACCCAGATGTAGCCCAAGTATAGCCCAATGGCAGAATGTCCCAGAGTGTTCTTAAAAACAACTAGAGCGCTTACTGTCTTCATTATGACAAAAGTATGGCACACCTGAAGCCATCTTGATTGGAATAAACTGGTAACACTTAAAACATTTAATTTAAAAAGGAACACAATGAGGGGGTTCATTTTGCCATAGAAATTATGATTAATGCTGAAGAAAGAAAATGAGGGCACATTTTGAGTGACTTCTCAAATCCTCTTCTATTTCATTAAAAAATTCTGACATGCAGACTAAAACATGCACTTTTAATACCAGGAGCAGACTTCCGTGGTGAACAGTAGTTTTACTACAGTGATCTAATGAGCAACTAGAGTGCTATCATTCAGAATTTCTGGCAAATGTGTGACATATCTGAATACCTTCATGATGGAATCAAAGTAAAAAACTGAAAGCATTTCCTACTGAGGAGACTGCAGTGCATGAGGAAATTAGGAAACTTCATAACAAATAAATCTCCCAAGATGGCCACCGGAGACAAAAGAGCCCAAATGTAGCCCAAAATCACCCAGATGTGGCCCAAATATAGCCCAATGACAGAAGTGTGCAAAACACTTATTATTTTGTGTTTTTGCAGTGTTATATGGTGCAGACTTGTCAGGTATTGGAGTGCTTTACATGAGCATTGGTTACATTACACAAGAACAAATTCATTTTGGTTGTAGACATGGGGAGACTAAGTGATTTGACCAGAATCACAGAATGTCGAGCTGAAGCAGAAACTCCAACATGGTTCCCCAGTTGCAAAGTCTGCAGTTCTGGAAGTAACACAACATCCTCTCCTCTAAGTGCAACATTTAATCAAGTGGTCAACTGGATAAAAAAACATAAAGGTAACAAATAATTTAAAAGTGCTTTCTTGCTATTTGAAAACTCAGAAAATATGTCCTTATTTTAGTCTTTTAGAGCACTAACCATAATTTTGATGCCAATAAGACCCTCTCATATATGTAATTTCTAAAGGAAATGCTCTAGGTATTACAGTTTTGATTACATCAAGATGACGTCAGGCGTTCCACACTTTTGTAATAAATATAGAATGTTAGCAATCTAGTTGTTCATTAGGATACTGTTGAGAGGCATAGGCCAGGGGCACGGACTCTGAAAATTGAAGGCAGGTAGGAGGGTGCAAAGGCAACAATTTAACCACACTGAGCAGGCAGGAAGGGCCGTGGCAGCACAACAGACTATGGAGGGCAGTGGAAAGGGGGGCAGGGGCAACAAACCAACAATACAGGACTTGCAAGAGAGGCTGTGGCAATGTAATAGACCATTGTGGGCAGAAGGAAGAGGCAATGGTAGTACAACCATACATGCCAACAGACCCGATTCAGCCAGGAAACGTCCAATGTTTTTAAGCTCAAATGGGCTTTATTTTATCTGTCTCCTGTCTACAATCTCCTCTTTTTCACTTTCACTTCACTTTTGATAGCTTTATTTCGGTCAGTGACCATAAAAGCACAGATAAAATATATACATATACATAAAATGCATAAATAATTCAGTATTTTGGATAAAAGATTATTAAACAGCAGTTATCAAAGTGGGAACAAAGAACAATAAAATTCCATTTATATTAAAAGTTAGTAGTTGATTGATTTATCAGAGCTGACCTTCTTCTCCACATACCATATAAAAAACGGGAGACAGAAAACACAATTGGGGGGGAAGTGTCATAGCGTAAAATCCTGCAGGCTTGCGCACAGTGCTTTAATCCCAAGTTTCTGCACAATGGCACGAGCCAGGCTCTTCGTATTTTGTTGTAAGCGGAGCAGAAAAATAAAACATGGGCAAGGTCTTCTTTGGTTTTATTACAGACGGGACAAACCCCCACACCTCTTCCCGTCCACTTGCAAGTCAATTCCCCAATCGGGAGACAGCCGTGCCTTAATTGGGTATATAACTTCTTTGCTCTGGGCGGCTGGATCAAGTCTAGGTACTCCTCCTTACTGGGGGTCAGTTTTACTTGCAGGAATTCCGTTGTCAACCTACCCATAGATGACAGGCGGTATAGTTGGTCCAGATTATGCTGTCTAATTATAGCTAACAACTCCGTTCTTTTTACCGCCAGACAGCCTTGCTCTGGGGTCTCCCAAAGTTGGGGGAGGCCAGTCTGGTATAATGTGGCCTTTATATGGGATAGCCAAGGTATGTTTCTACTCTTCAGCTGATCCCAAATTGCAAGAAACTCGGCTCTGTAATCGCCGAGCTCTGACGCTGTCCACAGCCTTCTCCAGTACAAGAGGGGTCTGCTCGCCAGAAGTTCAAAGATAGGCTCTAGATCTAAATCTAGTCTCAGGGGTATCAGCGGGGTGCTCTGAGGGAGCCCTATCAAATTTCTAATAAATGTATGTTCGACCTTGGAAAGGGGTGATACACGGGTATGACCCCAAAGTTCTGCACCGTACATTGCAGCAGGTCTAGCTTGGGCTTTGTAAATTTCGAGACCAGGGGAGACTGGTTTAAATAGCGTTTTCCTTTGGAATTTGTTTATACCCCCCGCTATCTGTGTGAGCCTCAGGGCAGATTTGACCACCTGTGGGCCCCAGCCAAAATCTTCGGTCAGGGTAACACCCAGATAGACGAAGGTACCAACCCTTTCCAGTGGGATGCCATTTAGGACTGGGCAGGGGCGAGTGCGCCTCGGGGGGCCGAAGATCATGAACTTTGTCTTTTCTAAGTTGATCTCAAGCCCCCTCGAAGCACAGAATATTACAAAGCCATCCAATACCCTCTGGATGCCTGTAGAGGTTCGAGACAGCAATAAGGTGTCGTCTGCGAACATCAATGCAGGCACCCGTCCAGATGCCAACCGGGGAACATCACCATTCTTAACCTTATCCAACTCACCCACCAAACCATTGATGTAAAGGCTAAAGAGGGTGGGGGCCAGGGCGCAGCCCTGACGCACACCTCTGGTAACAGGAAAGCGTTCTGAAAGCTCTCCATTTTTCCCGCAGCGTACCTGAGCATAGTTCTCTTTATGGAAATGCTTCAGAACTTCTAGGAGGTAAGGCGGGAGGTTTAGATCTTTCAGGACCTTCCATAGGCTTTCTCTGGGCACAAGGTCAAAAGCAGCCCGTAGGTCTACGAAGACCAGGTAGAGACTACCCCCTCCCAGAATTACGGTTTTCCAAAACAAGACCTGTAGTCTAAAGAGCTGATCCAGGGTCGAGATCCCTGCTCTGAACCCTGCCTGGTAGGTACTTAATATCTTGTTCTCCTCTGCCCACTCAAGTATTCTATCTAGTATAATCCGGCCCATAAGTTTCTGTGTAGTATCCAAGAGACTTATAGGCCTGTAATTCGAGGGAGCTAAAGGGCAACCTTTTTTGTAAATAGGAACAATTTCAGCCCCTGCCCAGGTATCTGGTAAATTAGCTCCTGTCAGGACTGCATTGAATAGTACAACTAGATAAGGTCCCCAGATTTTAGGTTGTGAACGAAAGAGATCGCCTGGCACTTTATCTAGCCCTGGGGCTTTGTTAGAGGGTAGCCTGGTAATAGCAGATTCTACTTCTTTGATTGAGATAACCTCAGCACTTCCAGTAGTCATCTGCTTCCTAATTCTTAGGTGGCCAGAGTAGTTTCCACGGTCTGACGGCTGCTGAGGACAATGCTCATGTGTAGGATTTAAATCCAATGAAACACAGAGTTGGTCTTTTGGTTGCATTATCCGAGCTCTATTCAGTGGCTCCGGGGTGTCCGAGGGGGAAGAATACAATGTGGCAAAATGCGTTTCCCATACTGAGGGAGCAATGTTTGGCAGGAAAGATTCCCCACTGCCTCCTACAGAAGAACTCACTAGCTCCCAGAAGAGTTTGGCGTCCTTAGTCACCAAGGCGTCCCTCAGCGCTTCCCACCTCTCTTCTTCCCATTCCAACCTACTCCTAGACAGCTCCTTCTTATACGCTTGTCTAGCATCTCGAGTGCTGGGTTTATTTTTTGATTTAATTGCTGCGAGAAGGTTCTTTTTTAGTTCCCTGCACCTAGTATTAAACCAAGGAAACGCTTTGGGCACATACCTCTTTGCTCTAGCTATTGGATAAAAAACATCCCCCAGTTCCAATACTAGCTGTTTGTGTATTTCCACTACCTGCGTAGGCCCAGTTTCAGCAGCCATCCGAGTTATCCAGGGTATCGCGGTTTGATAAATTTTCGCAAGTTGTAAAGGTGACGTCGCCAAACGAGGCCATTTCACCCTTCTACGGTTGTTAGATAGTACAAAAGGAGGAATTGCCACATTTAGTGTAGTCTCAGGGTTTTTTAACCCGAAGGACCCTGGCTTCAGAATTAAAGTCAGAGCATTGTGGTCACTATCCTGCCTTTTTTCAACTTTAAAGTTCTTTATCTTGCTCCAATTTTTAGCTTCAATCATTATATAGTCAATGATGGAGACCCTGTCTGTCCGGTTAAACGTTCCTGCTGCTGGGCGGTCAGAGTCCATTCTCCCATTACACGCCCGCAGAGACGTTGTAAGGCAGAAGGATTTTGCTTGTAATACCAAAGGTGTCCAAGCTCTGACTGGGGAAATATCCGGGTCTGGGATATGCCATAGCGCATCTACCTCATCCTGCTCACCCTGATCCACCCCACCCAATGGTTCAAACTGGCAGTTAAAGTCCCCACCGAGGACTATAGAATTACAAGGATCTAGCCCTGAGATAAATGATGCCAGCTCATTCAGTGTGGTTGATTCTTTACCGTTTCTGATTGGCCTCGAATAAACATTGATTAGTGCTACTGGGGGGTTATTTGGCGGTTGTAACAAAACACATTGGAAATCCAGCGATTTTGTTGGTATTTGTACGGCCTGGGTTCCCAGATGTGTAGCTACCCATATCGATAATCCCCCAGACGGGCGGCCTTTACCTAGTGATGTTGCGAGGATATTATAGGTAGCAAAATTCGGGCTTCTACTATCCTCCAATGCCCAGGTCTCCTGCATTAGGCAAATGTCAAATTTAGTCATAAACGCAGTCCAATCTGGGGAGCCCAACTTGTTTTTTAGGCCAGCTATATTCCAAGAGACCAATTTTATGCAACCTTGTGTCGAATCATCAGGGCTCTCAGTGTCCGAGCTATTTATATTAGTTTCCCTGTTATGTGAGCTATTTATACAATCTGCTAACGGTACTGCACCCTCTATGGCCCTTGTCCAGCTGGTAGTTTTACTGGTGAGTTGTTGATCTAATTTTCCGCCCAAGCTGAGTCAATCCACCTCTTCCAGTACACTGAATCTATTCCAATGTGACTGTAGCGGGTAGAGAGGAGTACGAATAGGCCAACCTTCTCTATGTATACCTCTATTTTCCGAATTGCAGGGTGGGAGGTGGTGCCCCCTATTAAAAATCCTGGCTCTAGAATAGTGCGGTTCCCAGCTAGGAGTAGGATAGAAATAGGAGAGGTGTAGAGCAGATATTTGTGTGCTTTGTTTATAAGTGCCACTACTACATATATATTGTACAGCAGTGGCATCCCTAAAATTTAGAATTATTACATCTCCTGCTACAGTCTTTGGGTTCCTCCCAATCCAGCCCACTCTTCTAGCCAGCAAAATTTCTCCTGAAATGTCTCTTGGTAGGGGCCTATTTACTGTGAGCCACTGAATGCACTTATTCTTTAACTCACCCTCGTTTTCTCTTTTGCCCTCTCTTAAGGGTGGAACACCCACCAGTGCAACGACAAAAGTTTGTGCTTCGGGTGGTAAATTTATTGTAGGCAAGTGCTGGGCATTAGCTTCTGGTATCATATTAGCTTTTGCGGGAATGCTAATATTGTTACTCAGCTGGCCTTGCTTTAACGTAATCGGGACTTTATCAGGTTTACTTGCCAGAGTTTTTGTAGGTTGGCTATATCTTTGCTGGGAACCATCACTAAGAGTGTCTTGGGGTGAAAGGGATGTAGGTTTTTGGGCATCCCTAGTCACTCCCGTATTGGCAATCTGTGCCGGTTGGCTAGTAGTGTCAGGGACTAAAATGCAGGGAGCTTTATTTTGTTGGGCTTCCATACCAAGAGGGGCCGACAATCTTTGGGAGTTAGCTGCCTCAGTTTTCCCCCCGCCTCTGGTGTTCAACATAGAAATCAATTTATCTAGTTTTGATACCAGTGGCTTAAGCTGAGTGAGAATTGTACGTTCCAAGGAAGTTTGTAGGTCCGTGACCATATTAGTGACCCAACAAGGTATTCCTGGCGCTGCGTCACGCAGATTTTCGGATGGGGTCACCAGGTCATGGTTGGTGTGGATATTTTTGTTTAATTTAGTTGGGGCAGTGTTATTTTTATTTTTATTTTTATTCCTCGGGCACGGCTTACATGTGTCCACCCTTTTCTTCACAACAGGGGGAGAAGCCAGTATAGTGGATCTATCTCGGGGATCCTTAGAATTTTCTATTGGCACCTGACTGGAAGGTAGATCTATATAAGATGATGTCATAAAGGAGCTAACCTCCAGCGCCTCAGTCATAGTGACCGAAGTGTCTCTTTCCTGACTTGGAATGTACAGTGATGGTGTAATGGAGAGCCGTCTCTCGGTATTCTCTATAGCATTAGCCACAACCCCGATGGTCTGCTGCAGCATCTTATCGATAGCAGTCAATGTTGGTAGTGGCTGGGAACCTACAGCTAGGGACTTAGTGTGTGACCGCGTTGCAGGGGCTTTGGCGTTTGTTTTCCTTCCCCGTTTCATCATTTCCTAATTTTATCACGTAGGGCTAATACACACAATATGAAAATAAATCTGCCACAAGTAAACAGTAGGTGGAAATAACAATCCAAACAGTTAATAGTCTCTAGTCCGTGAGTGAGGGGTCTTGTGCTTCAGTGGGTAATAAACTTATCCAGAAACATGTGCCTAGTACTAATCAAGTACAAATCAATAACATAGAACACCGTGGTGACTCACAGTCTCAGGACGAAGGGGATATGGCCCAGCCCGGCCTCCTCCGGCCCCGGACGGCCACAGACGGTCCCGCCCTTGTCCCGGGCTTCTCCCGGGCGCTGTCCGCGCGCGTCCCGCGGTGCGGAGCACCAGACACGGCTTTAAGCTCCCCCGGCACTGCCTGCTCACGTCACTGGCACGCGCCTGGGGAGAGCACTGGCCGCCGGGAAGAGTAGTTTGTGCTGGCCGTTCCCCTCACGGCGGAATGGAAAGTGCCTGGGGAGAGCTGCTGGTAATCTCGTTGGCCGTTCCCCTCACGGCAAAGGACAACAGGTAAGTGAGCTGGCGAAAGGTTCCAGGGCTGTCCGCGCGTCCCGCGGTGCGGAGCACCAGACACGGCTTTAAGCTCCCCCGGCACTGCCTGCTCACGTCACTGGCACGCGCCTGGGGAGAGCACTGGCCGCCGGGAAGAGTAGTTTGTGCTGGCCGTTCCCCTCACGGCGGAATGGAAAGTGCCTGGGGAGAGCTGCTGGTAATCTCGTTGGCCGTTCCCCTCACGGCAAAGGACAACAGGTAAGTGAGCTGGCGAAAGGTTCCAGGGCTGTCCGCGCGTCCCGCGGTGCGGAGCACCAGACACGGCTTTAAGCTCCCCCGGCACTGCCTGCTCACGTCACTGGCACGCGCCTGGGGAGAGCACTGGCCGCCGGGAAGAGTAGTTTGTGCTGGCCGTTCCCCTCACGGCGGAATGGAAAGTGCCTGGGGAGAGCTGCTGGTAATCTCGTTGGCCGTTCCCCTCACGGCAAAGGACAACAGGTAAGTGAGCTGGCGAAAGGTTCCAGGGCTGTCCGCGCGTCCCGCGGTGCGGAGCACCAGACACGGCTTTAAGCTCCCCCGGCACTGCCTGCTCACGTCACTGGCACGCGCCTGGGGAGAGCACTGGCCGCCGGGAAGAGTAGTTTGTGCTGGCCGTTCCCCTCACGGCGGAATGGAAAGTGCCTGGGGAGAGCTGCTGGTAATCTCGTTGGCCGTTCCCCTCACGGCAAAGGACAACAGGTAAGTGAGCTGGCGAAAGGTTCCAGGGCTGTCCGCGCGTCCCGCGGTGCGGAGCACCAGACACGGCTTTAAGCTCCCCCGGCACTGCCTGCTCACGTCACTGGCACGCGCCTGGGGAGAGCACTGGCCGCCGGGAAGAGTAGTTTGTGCTGGCCGTTCCCCTCACGGCGGAATGGAAAGTGCCTGGGGAGAGCTGCTGGTAATCTCGTTGGCCGTTCCCCTCACGGCAAAGGACAACAGGTAAGTGAGCTGGCGAAAGGTTCCAGGGCTGTCCGCGCGTCCCGCGGTGCGGAGCACCAGACACAGCTTTAAGCTCCCCCGGCACTGCCTGCTCACGTCACTGGCACGCGCCTGGGGAGAGCACTGGCCGCCGGGAAGAGTAGTTTGTGCTGGCCGTTCCCCTCACGGCGGAATGGAAAGTGCCTGGGGAGAGCTGCTGGTAATCTCGTTGGCCGTTCCCCTCACGGGAAAGGACAATAGGTAAGTGAGCTGGCGAAAGGTTCCAGGGCTGTCCGCGCGTCCCGCGGTGCGGAGCACCAGACACGGCTTTAAGCTCCCCCGGCACTGCCTGCTCACGTCACTGGCACGCGCCTGGGGAGAGCACTGGCCGCCGGGAAGAGTAGTTTGTGCTGGCCGTTCCCCTCACGGCGGAATGGAAAGTGCCTGGGGAGAGCTGCTGGTAATCTCGTTGGCCGTTCCCCTCACGGCAAAGGACAACAGGTAAGTGAGCTGGCGAAAGGTTCCAGGGCTGTAACTCAAAGGGGAAAATCAATACCCCAGTTTTTTTTCAAAATCTCCCTCTTACCAAGTTCAAAATGTTCGCAAGTATGGTACATTGGATCATGGAAGGAAATGGGGTAGGGACATGGACTTGGATAACAGAGGACAGGAGGGACATGGAGAGGTGCAGCAAACTGACCCTGCAGGGCAGGCATCAGGGTTTGCAGCAGCACAATACACCACACAGGGCATGCGGGACGGGAGTGCAGCACAACAATCCATAGAAAGCAAGAGGGAGGGGACAGGACCATGCACATGGACAACAGAGAACTGAGGGGCAAGAGGCAGGGCCATAATGGACAGACAGGAGAGAAAGCTGCAGCATAACAGACCATAAAGGGCAGGAGGGATGGATCAGGGGCATTACAATGGAACAGACAAGCCAGGAGAGAGGGAGTAGGGGTCTGCACATGTAAACAGAGGGCTGGGGGCAAGGGGGCAGGGCAGGAGCAGCAAGATAGCCATGGAGGTCAGGCAGGATGGGCACTAGAAGCAAGACACACCATGAAGAGCAACAGTGAGACTGTGATGGCATACACACAGACCATGGAGGGAAGGTGGGAGGGGTTCAGGGGCAGCTAACTGACCACACAGGGAAGGTGGGAGGGGCCATGGCAGCACAGAAGACCATGCATGGCAAGTGGGAGGGTTAGTGGTAGCACAATGGCTATAATGGGCAAGAAGGAGGGTGCAGGGGCATGCACAAAGGACGATGGAGGATAGAAGGGAGGGTCAGGACCTGTGCACAGACAAGAAAGTTCAGGGGAAGGGGCCTCACAACAGACCGCACGGGGCAGGCAGGAGGAGCAGTTGCAGCACAACAGACCAGGGAGGGCAGAAGGGTGTGGCAGTACAATGGACCATGTAGGACAGGAGGAAGAGGATAGGGGCATGGCATGTGGACAGGCAGGGTGGAGGTGGCAGGGACAGGTTACAGTCATCTGACAAAGCTAGGCAGGTGGGAGGGGAGTGGCAGCTCAACAGAACACTCAGAGTAGATAGGAGTGGCAGGTCCATGGAAAATGGTGGGCAAAAAGGATGGAGCAGGGGCATGCACAAAGACATCGGAGGGCAGGGGGAAGGAGAATAGGGGCAGCAAGCTAAGCACAGAGTTTAAGCAGGAGGTCAATGATGGGGCATAGAATTGGGCAATGGAGGGCAGGAGGAGTGGACTGGTACATCATACTAAATTGAGGGCAGTGGCAGCACATCAGACCATGCATGGCAGGAGGGAAGAGGCTAGTCCATGGATTCGCACAACAGAGGATAGGGAGGAGGGGAATGGGGCAGCAAGCTAACTGTTCAGAGAAGGCGGGTATTAGGAACTTTATTGTTTTTAAAACGTGTGTCTATGCGAACTACTTAAAATATGAACAAGTATGCAGCATAATCTCACTTTTATTCAGGAAGAAGAGGATGTTTGTGACTGTGACTCCGGGCTCACTTGGCAGAAACACCCCCTGACCCTCCACCCCCTATCGCAAAATGTAATGCCCGTGAAAAGGGTAGGTGAACACAGTGGTATATAGAGCATAGTCCTGAGAGCACGATTGAAAATGAAAACTAGATATAGTGTATGGTATAAACTATGCACCAAAAAGTGTGATATAAGATGAACCGGGCGTGAAATATAATATGCAATACATTGTGCGCAATGACAGATTCATTGGAGAGCGCGAGATAGCACAGGCACTAGCGCGTGCTATGCGATATGCGCCTTGGAGTGTAATATGCACAGGGCAGTGTTGTGTAACCTAACTAGTCTCTAAAGTTGTAATATAAAATATGTGCTGGGGAGTGTAACGTTGCATATGCACTGTGACAACTATATGGATCCCAGATTGTAATATGTATGGCATAGCACTGTGCGTTATAACATAGGCATCGAGGAAGGCACGTTAGATGGGGCAATATAACCCGTGCGAAGACAAGTGTGGCATGACATATTCACGGGGTGGTGTTACAGTGCACATGGGCTAGAGAGTGTCATAG